>NC_134354.1:294249484-294976984 GCF_048569485.1 Anomaloglossus baeobatrachus
CCGCTTTCACTTCTCCATCAACTATCTGTCTGGGAGTAAGAATAACAAGGCAGACATCCTGTCTCGCTCTATGGTTTCTACCCAGGAAGAGATTGACGAACCTCGTCTTATCCTTCCCTCCAAGGTTTTTCATACACTCTCCCCTGTGACGTTATTATTATTATCATTATTATTTTTATTATAGCGCCATTTTTTCCATGGCGCTTTTAAAGTGAGAGAGGGTATATGTACAACAATCATTAACAGTACAAGACAGACTGGTATAGGAGGAGAGAGGACCCTGCCCGCGAGGGCTCACTGTCTACAGGGAATGGGTGATGGTACAATAGGTGAGGACAGAGCTGGTTGCACAGTGGTCTACTGGACTGAGGGCTATTGTAGGTTGTAGGCTTGTTGGAAGAGGTGGGTCTTGAGGTTCCTCTTGAAGCTTTCCACATGTAGTGGAGAGTCTGATGTGCTGAGGTAGAGCGTTCCAGAGTATGGGGGATGCACGGGAGAAATCTTGTACGCAATTGTGGGAAGAGGAGATAAGAGAGGAGCAGAGAAGGAGATCTTATGAGGATCTGAGGTTGCGTGCAGGTAGGTACCGGGAGACTAGGTCACAGATGTAGGGAGGAGACAGGTTGTGCATGGCTTTGTATGTCATGGTTAATGTTTTGAACTGGAGTCGTTGGGCGATGGGAAGCCAGTGAAGGGATTGGCAGAGTGGCGAGGCTGGGGAGTAGCGAGGGGAGAGGTGGATTAAGCGGGCCGCAGAGTTTAGGATAGATTGGAGGGGTGCAAGAGTGTTGGAAGGGAGGCCAGAGAGCAGGAGGTTGCAGTAGTCGAGGCGGGAGATGATGAGGGCATGCACTAATGTTTTTGCTGATTCTTGGTTAAGGAAAGCACGGATCCGGGAGATGTTTTTGAGTTGTAATCGGCATGAGGTGAAGAGGGCTTGGATGTGTGGCTTGAAGGATAGAGTAGAGTCGAGGGTTACTCCAAGGCAACGAGCTTGTGAGACTGGGGAGAGTGAGCAACCATCAAGTTGGATGGAAAGGCTTGTTGGAGGAGATGAGTGAGGAGGAGGAAAGACAATGAACTCTGTTTTGTCCATGTTAAGCTTTAGGAATCGCGCAGAGAAGAAGGATGAAATAGCAGACAGACATTGTGGAATTTTGGTTAGTAGAGAGGTAACGTCAGGTCCAGAGAGGTAGATCTGTGTGTCATCGGCATAGAGATGATACTGGAAGCTGTGGGACTCTATGAGCTGTCCCAGGCCGAAGGTGTAGATGGAGAACAGCAGGGGTCCAAGAACTGAGCCTTGGGGGACGTTAGACAAAATCCCACCGGGCAAGACCTTTGTTCCGCCTGATCGACAAAATGATATACTGTCGTGGTCCCACACCTCAAAGGTGGGTGGGCATTTTGGTATTAGAGGGACACGAGAGTTACTCGAGAGGTGGAATTGGTGGCCACACTTAACCAGCCACGTCAAGAGATATGTCGGTTCCTGCTACTCGTGTGCTCGCAACCGTCCGTTACGGCAGAGACCAGCTGGGCTCTTGCATCCTTTACCAGTGCCAGATAGACCATGGAAGGTGGTAGGCATAGACTTTGTGGGTGATCTTCCGTGTTCACAGGGACATAGATTTGTGTGGGTCATTATGGACCATTTCTCCCGGATGGTTCATCTCGTACCGTTATTGAGAATCCCATCTTCCAGGGTACTAGCCAAACTATTCCTCAAGCATGTCTTTAGGCTTCACGTGATGCCAGATCGTATCATTTGTGATAGAGGCCCGCAATTTGCTTCCCGTTTCTGGCGAGATCTTTGTAGCCTTCTGCAAATTGAGTTGAATCTCTCTTTGGCATACCATCCGGAGACCAATGGTTTGGTTGAGCGTACCTATCAATCCATGATTATATACCTTCGACACTTTGTTGCTGAGAACCACGATAACTGGTCCTCCCTCCTACCTTGGGCAGAATTTGCCCTTAACAATTCGCTGGCTGAGGCCACTGGGCAGATACCCTTCGTACTCAATAATGGGCAACACCCTAGAATATCGGTACCGTTTCCCGCTGCTGAACCTCCTCCTCTTGTGGCCGACTGGGCAACTAATGCCAGAGAGGTTTGGGATCGGACTCAAGAGTCGATCCAAGCAGCTAAGGACCGTATGAAGACGGTGTCCGATCAGTTTCGTCGCCTGGCTCCTGTCTTTTCTCCGGGGGACTTTGTGTGGCTCTCTGCAAAACACGTGAAACTTAGAGTCAGCTCTGTCAAATTTGCTCCTCACTTCCTGGGTCCTTATGAGGTTCTTCTACAGGTAAATCCTGCAGTCTACCAATTGAAGTTACCCGTCCATCTTAGGATCCATGACAAATTCCATGTTTCACTGTTAAAGCCGGCTATTTTACCTCATGCTCGTGAAGTGCACTCTCCTGCCTCTGATTCCTCTCGCTCAAGCTATGAGGTACGAGCCATAGTTGGTTCTAAGATGGTTCGAGGGCGCAGGTTCTTCTTGATAGATTGGGAGGGCTACGGCCCGGAAAATCGCTCTTGGGAGCCTGAGGAGGCTGTCCATGCTCCCGACTTAGTTGCTGATTACTTGCGTCGCTGGGAGGGAGGCCCTTGAGGGGGAGGTACTGTTATGGTTGCTGTGGCACTGGAGACTATGTTCGGATTTCTTGCTACTGCACATGTGCGAGCACTCGAGACTATGTTCGGATTTCTTGCTACTGCACATGTGCAAGCGCTGGAGACTAAGTCCTATCTTGGAGCCATTGCACATGTGCGGGTGACATCATCGCTGACACGAGGTCACATGTCTCTGACACCTTCTATGCCGATTGGTCGCTGGTCATGTGCTTGTGACACGTGGTCACATGTCTCTGACACCTTCTATGCCGATTGGTCGCTGGTCATGTGTTTGTGACGCTTTGCTCGGTGATAGGCCAGTGTGACATCATTGCTGTCGTTCTGGCAGCGGATTGGCTCTGATGTCCTCCATCTTGGATGAGGCACAGAGCCTATATAAGACCCTGACGCACGCTGCCCGGCGCTCAGTCCTCTTGGTTCATGCATGAGAGTAGACGCTCTGTGCACGTCCCTCTAGGCATCTCTCTGTCTATGCTAGGTGAGCGTTACCGACAGGGTAGCGTTCTTGTACCTTACAGCTTCGGCTGCGGTCCGTATCCTTACATCTTAGTGGAGCGGACATAGGCAGGTGCCTGAGGCACATCGTCCGGCTGGGCCTTGTGATTCTACTCGTAGGTAGACGGTACCGCTAGGGTAACGTTCCTTATACTGCGTCTGGCAGTTGTTCGTATCCTCGCACACTAGGGGAGCGAACATAGGTAGGAGCTTTGTGCGGCTTGTGCTCCTGTCCGTCTCTTTTGCACCACTAGGGGAGTGGACCTAGGCAGGTGCCATATCTAGTGGTTCGTGTCCTCACACACTAGTGGAGCGAACGCAGGTAGGAGCTTTGTGCGGCTTACGCTGCTGTCCATCTCCTGGCACCACTAAAGGAACGGACCTAGGTACGTGCCATTTCACACTCACTGCTTTTGTCTCTGTGATCATTAACAGAGACCATACCACACACCCTCCGAGTAAGGGAGGAATTGCTTTATTTCCTAACTATATGCCTCTGTGAGTTTAACAGAGGTATTACACTCTGCACTTGTGCTACTACTATTTACAGCGGCACACTTATATACTCTTCCTCACTCATTAACCTATCCCTTTTACGTTAATGCTAAATACGGTAGTCGCTGTGACTTTAACAGTACACGCCGTGATTGGCTCTAGTGTCACTGAGACGTATCAGTGTCAGTACTGCTTCCGTAGTACAAGATACCCCTTATCCTCTGCCATAGTCTGCAGCAGAGACTGTGCACGGAGGACCCTGACTGTCTGATATCCCTTTGGTTTTTATAATCAGACAGCCCCCGTAACAATCGGCTTTTAGTTGGGAATCTCAGGGAGCAGCAGGGGAAAGATAGACATTTTTGGGAAAAGTGTCATTGTTTGCGTGAGGTAAGCCAAGCCCCTTTCTGGACTATGTCACTTTCTGCGGATCATAGCCAGAAACTTAACAAAACCTCATCCTTATTTTTAACCACTTCAGCCCCCAGCCTACTTTCCCCTTCATGACCAGGCCAATTTTTTCAATTCTGACAAAGTGTCAATTTAAGAGATAATAGCTCTGGAACACTTCAACAGATCCCATTGATTCTGAGATTGTTATTTTATGACATACTGTATTGAATATTTTATGACATACTGTATATATATGACAGAAAATACCAAAAAGTGACCAGTCTAAAAACTCCACCCCTCAATGTGCTCAAAACAATATTCAAGAAATTATTAACCTTTTAGATGCTTCACAGGAATTAAAGCAATGTGGAAGGATTAAATAAATGTTTACTTTTTCTCACAAAAATGTTATTTTAGCCCCATTTTTGCATTTTGACACGGGTGACAGAAGAAAATGTACCATTCAATTTGTTGTGAAATTTCTCTAAAGTTCACCGATACACCATATGTGGTGGGAAACTACTGTTTGGACGCATAGCAAGGCTTAGAAGGGAAGGAGCACCATTTGAATTTAAAAGTGGAAATTAGCTGAGTTGTTAGCGGATGTCATGTTGCTTTTGCAGAGCCCAAGATGTGCCTAAATAGTGGAAATCCCCCACAAGTGACCCCAAATTGGAAATTAGACCCCCTCAAGTAATTTATCTAGCTGTGTTGTAAGCACTTTGAACCCCAAGGTTCTTCAAAGAATTTTATAATCTGTGAAAATGAAAATAATTATTTTTATCACACAAATGTTGCTTTAAATTGAAAACTTTAATTTTAACAATGGTATTCAGAAAAAATGCACTGCACAATTTTTTTCTGCAAATACTCCTAAGTATAACACCCCATATGTGGTGGAAAGCTAATGTTTGGGAACATGGCACAGCTTGGAATTCACAATATTTGAATTTTGAAGCATCATTTTGGCTGGAATAGATTAAGAAGGAGAGAGGGGAGCCAGCACGATCTGAAAATGGCATGCATCATATAAAAAGTGCAAATTCACATATTTATTCCAACTAATACAAAATGAGATTTCTAGCAAATAATTGATCAATTCTTTGAGCCACCCCTGCCAACATCACGGCAAATTTCAATAGGGGGGTCCTACCCTATATTATGTATTTCATGTGCCATGCGGCCTCCTAGATAAAATTAAAAGCAGAACCACAATGGAGCACACATACCTGTAACTTGTATATAACCGCTTCATGTTGCAAAAGAGGCCATTGTGGATAAGGAGCAGCCCAGGTCCCAGCATGTGGAGCAAGCTCTACACATACAAGGACTATATCAGAACTGTCCCTCCCAGTGCCAAACAGCAACCATTGATAAAGGCGTACCAGATCCAAGTATGGTGCTTAATTGGCAATGCCTGTGGAAAAGGGTGAGGCAACTGAATGTGAACAGCTACCAACAGGAGGAATATATTGCAAACCAAGATCAGGCATGCATAGCATGGTGGTGACCAGCCACCAGACATTCGTAGCATAACTACAACCAAACAGGGAGAGAGAGGAGCCAGCACGATCTGAAAATGGCATGCATCATATAAAAAATGCAAATTCACAGATTTATTCCCACTATACAAAATGAGATTTTTAGCAAATAATTGATCAATTCTTTGAGCCACCCATGCCACTGCAAATCTCAATAGGATTCTATATATATACATGGGTCCTACTCTAATATTATGTATTATGTTGGCAGGGGTGGCTCAAAGAATTGATCAATTATTTGTTGCTAAAAATCTCATTTTTTTTTATAGTACAGTTGGAATAAATCTGTGAATTTGCACTTTTTATATGATGCATGCCATTTTCAGATCCTGCTGACTCCTTTTTCTCTGGAATAGATTAAAAAGTTTATTAGCCCTTGAGGTGCTTCACAGAAACTAAACAATGTGGATGAAAAAAAATATAATTAACTTTTTCCCCCAAAAAAGTTATTTTAACCCCAAATTTTGCATTTTCACAAGAGTACATTAAATAATGAACCATACAGTTTGTTGTGCAATTTCTCTTGCATATGCTGACACCCCATATGTGATGGAAAACTATGGTTTGGGTGCACAGCAGGGCTCAGAAGGGAAGGAGCGCCATTTGACTTTTAGAACTCAAAATTAGCTGGAATCGATAGTAGATGCCAGGTTGTGTTTGCAGAGCTCATAATTTGCCTAAACAGTGTAAATTTCCCACAAGGTATCCCATTTTTGAAACTAGACCCCTTAAGGAATTGATGTAGATGTGTGTTGAGTACTTTGAACCCCAAGATGCTTCACAGAATTTTATAACGTTGAGCAAATGTGATAAAAAAAATCATATTTTTCCCACAAATGTTGCTTTAGCCCCAAATTTTGCATTTTTACAAAGGTAACAGGAGAAAATGCACCATATAATTTGTTGTGCAAATTTTCCTAAGGTGAACTCAGCCTTGAACTGTCAGACTGTGATGTTGCCATGACACGCAGTCCAACAACTCAGTACTGAGTTCACCTGAAGTGACAACTGTCAGGTAATACAGAGGATACTATGAGAACCACCAGAGGGGACCTCAGGTGAACTCAGTGCCAATTTGTCAGACGGGTCTGCCACCATGCCACGAAGTCAGACAGACAGCACTGAGTTCTCCTGAGTTCATTTTTGCCAGCTTCCACACTGCTCTCAGTGTCTCCTGGAGGCAGTGTTGAGCAGTCACATGTTCTAATGTCATTGCTTACCATGACCTCCGGATGTACCAGAGCTGAGATCATCATAGGTCATCATGTGGATTACATTGAGCCTAGGAGAGTGTTTTGGGGTTAATAAATTGGTGAAAGATGGTGTTTTTTATTATTTAAAATAAAAGTTTTTGTGTGTTACTTTTTTCTTTTTACTTCCAGGGTTGGTAATGGGGGTGTTACGGGGGGCTGTCTGATAATAAAACTTAAAGGAATGTCAGACAGTCAGGGTCCACCATGCAAAGACTCTGCTGCAGACTATGGCAGAGGATAAGGGGTATATAAGTGTGTCACTGTAAAAAATAATAGCACAAGTGCAGAGTGCAATACCTCTGTTAAACTCACAGTGGAATATAATTAGAAAATAAAGCAATTCCTCCCTTACTTGGAGGGTGTGTGGAATGGTCTCTGTTAAAGATCACAGAGACAAAAGCAGTGAGTGGGAAATGGCACCTACCTAGGTCCGTTCCTCTAGTGGTGCCAGGAGAAGGACAGCAGCGTAAGCCGCACAAAGCTCCTACCTGCGTTCGCTCCACTAGTGTGCGAGGACACGGACCACTAGATATGGCACCTGCCTAGGTCCGCTCTTCTAGTGGTGCAAAAGAGACAGACAGCAGCGTAAGCCGCACAAAGCTCCTACCTGCGTTCGCTCCACTAGTGTGCAAGGATACGAACAACTGCCAGACGCAGTATAAGGAACGTTAGCCTAGCGGCAGCCGGACCATGTGCCTCAGGCACCTGCCTATGTCCGCTCCACTAAGAGGTAAGGATACGGACTGCAGCCGAAGCTGTAAGGTATAAGAATGCTACCCTGCCGGTAGCGCTCACCTAACATAGACAGAGTGATGCCTAGAGGGATGTGCACAGGGCGTCTACCCTCATGCATGAACCAAGAGGACTGAGCGCCGGGCGGCGTGCGTCAGGGTGTTATATAGACTCTGTGCCTCATCCAAGATGGAGGACACCAGAGCCAATCCACTGCCAGAATGACAGCAATGACGTCACTCTGGCCTATCACCGAGCAAAGCGTCACAAGCACATGACCAGCGACCAATCGGCATAGAAGGTGTCAGAGACATGTGACTACGTGTCACAAGCACATGACCAGTGGACAATCAGCTTAGAAGGTGTCAGAGACATGTGACCTCGTGTCAGCGATGATGTCACCCGCACATGTGCAATGGCTCCAAGATAGGACTTAGTCTCCAGCGCTTGCACATGTGCATTAGCAAGAAATCCGGACATAGTCTCCAGAGGCACAGCAACCGTAACAGGGGGTCTCCTAGACACCTCTCCATTACCAACCCAGGAATTGATGGCAACGGGGAGCTTTGACAAATCACAGCTGACATCAGACCCATATATTACTCTAATTGTCACTGCACTAGGTCAATCGGGATGAGCCATGTAAAGTGCCAACAATTGGCACAACTAATATATGAAGACTCAATAACCATGGACATTTCCAGCCTGAAAAGACCAATCTTCAGTTGTCTGATATATCTGCACTGATTATCATAAATGAGCAGGAGCCCACGTTGTTTTTATTGTCACCTTTCCTGCACTATTTATCACAAATAAGCGGAGGACCGCACATTAATGTGGCATAATACTCTGACAACATTGTTTCCAGAAGTGACCCATGTTTCAGAAATGAATCCTGGCATCTTCCTCATCCTGCTGCCTATCAACTTCAGCAATTTTCCATCCATTTCAGGATTTTTACACCCCTGCCAGACGTCTTGGGAGGGTCCAACAGAAAATTATTTGAGTTTCCCAAAGACTTCAAATAGACTTGTTATTCGTGCCGAATAGAGATGAGCGAACCAGCCGCGGTTCGGCTCGAGTTCTGTTCGTCGAACGGAGGTCTCGTTCGAGTTCAGTTCGGCGAACGTTCGACGAACCGAACTCGAACCGCATAGGAAACAATGGCAGGCAATCACAAACACATAAAAACACCTAGAAAACACCCTCAAAGGTGTCCAAAAGGTGACAAACAACTCACAACACAACACAAACACATGGGAAAGTGACAAGCACATATACTCATGCAAAAACAAAAGAGCTGGACAAGGAAAAAGAGGAGGAGACACAGAAATAGGCATGGCACGCCCTTCTAAAATCATGTAAAACACCACAAGGTGACTCCAAGCGGAGTTCTCCCTTTTTTTCCAAAAATTGGGCCACACACACACACACACACCCACCCCTTCAGTGGCAGCACTTGTGCCCTAGTTTTACACTTCACAGCTAGATTTGCATCAAGCACATTCAAAAATACGCCATACTTAACCGTCCCCAGGATGACACCGGGGTAAGTAGGAAAGTCTTTCCTGATCCCAGCGCTGTGCATCTTGGATCATTTTTAAAATCAATGTAAGCAATGGTTACTCCAAGCAGAGTCTCCTTTTTTTCCAAAAATTGGGCCCCACACACACCCACCCCATCAGTGGCAGCACTTGTGCCCCAGTTGTACATTTCACAGGTAGATTTGCATCAAGCACATTCAAAAATACGCCATACTTAACCATCCCCAGGATGACCCTGGGGTAGGTAGATAATGTCTTTGCTGAACCATGACTTGTTCATCTTGGCTCCTTTTAAAAAAGACAGCAAGCAAGGGTTACTCCAAGCGGATTCTCCTTTTTTTTCCATAAATTGGGCCCCACACACACCCACCCCATCAGTGGCAGCACTTGTGCCCCAGTTGTACACTTCACAGGTAGATTTGCATCAAGCACATTCAAAAATACGCCATACTTAACCATCCCCAGGATGACACCGAGGTAGTTAACTAAGTCTTTGCTGAACCATGACTTGTTCATCTTGGCTCCTTTTAAAAAACAAAGCAAGCAAGGGTTACTCCAAGCGGAGTCTCCCTTTTTTCCAAAAATTGGGCCCCACACACACCCAACCCTTCAGTGGCAGCACTTGTGCCCCAGTTGTACACTTCACAGGTAGATTTGCATCAAGCACATTCAAAAATACGCCATACTTAACCGTCCCCAGGATGACACCGGGGTAGGTAGCTAAGTCTTTCCTGATCCCAGCTCTGTTCATCTTGGCTCCTTTTAAAAAACACAGCAAGGTTTACTCCAAGAAGAGTCTCCCTTTTTTCCAAAAATTGGGCCACACAGACACCCCATCAGTGGCAGCACTTGTGCCCTAGTTGTACACTTCACAGGTAGATTTGCATCAAGCACATTCAAAAATACGCCATACTTAACCGTCCCCAGGACACCGGGGTAGGTAGCAAAGTCTTTCCTGATCCCAGCTCTGTTCATCTTGGCTCCTTTTAAAAAACACAGCAAGCAAGGGTTACTCCAAGCGGAGTCTCCCTTTTTTCCAAAAATTGGGCCCCACACACACCCACCCCTTCAGTGGTAGCACTTGTGCCCCAGTTGTACACTTCACAGGTAGATTTGCATCAAGCACTGTCAAAAATACGCCATACTTAACCGTTCCCAGGATGACCCTGGGGTAGGTAGATAAAGTCTTTGCTGAACCATGACTTGTTCAGCTTGGCTCCTTTTAAAAAAACACAGCAAGCAAGGGTTACTCCAAGTGGAGTCTCCCTTTTTTTCCAAAAATTGGGCCACACAGACACCCCATCAGTGGCAGTACTTGTGCCCTACTTGCAAACAGCATGTTTTGATTTGCATCAAGCACATTCCAAATCTACAACATTTACTCTCCCCAGGATGACACAGGGGTAGTAAATTCCTTGTGGATCCATGACTTGTTCATTTTGATGAACGTTAGTCTGTCCACATTGTCACTGGACAGACGCGTGCGCTTATCTGTCAGCACACACCCAGCAGCACTGAAGACACCTTCAGAGACAACGCTGGCAGCTGGATATGACAAAATCTCCAAGGCGTAAGTGGAGAGCTCTGGCCATTTTTCAAGATTTGAAGCCCAAAATGAGCAAGGCTCCATTTGCAAAGTAATGGCATCGATGTTCATTTGGAGATACTCCTGTATCATCCTCTCCAGCCGTTGACTATGTGTCAGACTTGTTGTCTCTGGTGGCCTTGCAAAGGACGGTCTAAAAAATTATGAAAAGATTCAATAAAATTGCTGTTACCAGCACCAGATACGGTGCTACTGGTACGGTTAGACTGTTGAAGATGACGAGACCGTCTCGTGTTTGTCAAGTTACAACTGGGAGATTCACTCCCTGCACCTGCACGGTTGTTTGGTGGAAAAGCCGAGCTAAGATCGAGTAACAGCTTCTGCTGATACTCCTGCATACGTGCGTCCCTTTCTATGGCTGGAATTATGTCACAAAATTTGGACTTGTACCGGGGATCTAATAGTGTGGCAAGCCAGTAGTCATCATCACTTCTAATTTTGACAATACGAGGGTCATGTTGGAGGTAGTGAAGCAAGAAGGCGCTCATGTGTCTTGCGCAGCCATGCGGACCAAGTCCACGCTGTGTTTGGGGCATAGAGGTGCTAACCGTTCTTTCTTCCTCTGACACCTCCCCCTAACCTCTTTCAACTGAAATTTGACAAAGGTCTCCCTCATCCGCTGAGTCTTCCATGTCCATGGACAGTTCTTCCTCCATTTCTTCATGTTCTCCTGCACCTACCTCAACATTTCGCCTGCTACCATGCGCCCTTGTTGATCCCTGTCCCCCATGGTCCCATGCCTGCCGCGTTGGTGATGATGAACGTCTGGACCTTGGTGATGTTGTTGTCCCTTGCGCATATGAATCCTCCTGTAGTTCCTCCCCTTCCTGTTGTCCCACCCCCTGACTCCGAATAGTGTTTAGCGTGTGCTCCAGCATGTAAATGACTGGAATTGTCATGCTGATAATGGCATTGTCAGCGCTAAACATATTCGTCGCCATGTCGAAACTGTGCAGAAGGGTGCATAGGTCCTTGATCTGAGACCACTCCATCAGGGTGATCTGCCCCACCTCTGCATCTCGTTGGCCCAGGCTATACGTCATTACGTATTGCACCAGGGCTCGGCGGTGCTGCCACAGTCGCTGTAACATGTGGAGAGTCGAATTCCAGCGTGTCGGCACATCGCATTTGAGGCGATGAACCGGCAGGCCGAAAGACTTCTGGAGCGATGCAAGTCGCTCAGCTGCGGCGGTTGAACGGCGGAAGTGAGCAGACAGATTTCGTGCCCTGGTCAGAAGGCCATCTAGGCCGGGATAGTGTGTTAAAAATTGCTGGACAACAAGGTTCAACACGTGAGCCATACAAGGCACGTGTGTAACCTTGCCCAGGCGAAGGGCCGCACCCAAGTTTGCAGCATTGTCGCAAACGGCCTTACCAGGCTGCAGGTTGAGTGGAGACAACCATTTATTAAACTCAGTCTCCAGAGCTGCCCACAACTCAGCCGCTGTGTGACTCTTAGTTCCAAGACATGTCAAGCTAAAGACCGTCTAATGCCGTTGCGCTCTGCTGCCAGAATAGTAATGAGGGGTGCGTGATTCCTTCTGCGCAGTGAGAACGCTGGTGGCCTGACCAGGCAGGCTTGGGGCGGAGGTGAAGGACCCAGATGAGGTGGAGGAGGCAGAAGCAGTGGCGGAACTTGGACAGACAGAGGATTGACACACAAGTCGTAAGGACGGCAAGACTTGTGCAGCAGACCCTTCACTATCTATCACCAAAGTTACCCAGTGCCCAGTCAGCGACATGTAACGTCCTTGTCCATGCTTACTGGTCCAAGTATCGGTGGTGAAATGCACCCGTTGACACACAGAGTTTCTCAAGGAAGCGGTGATGTTGTGTGCGACATGCTGGTGTAGCGCGGGCAGACCTTTTTGTTAGAGAAGTAGTGGCGACTGGGCATTTGGTACTGGGGCACAGCGACAGACATAAGATCTCTAAAATCCTGTGTGTCCACCAGGCGGAAAGGCAGCATTTCGGTAGCCAAGAGCTTGCAGAGGGATAAAGTCAACCTCTTAGCTTTGTCATGGGTCGCAGGAAATGGCCTTTTATTTGTCCACATCTGAGGGACAGAGATCTGGCTGCTGTGTGTAGACGGTGTTGAGCAGGGTGTCCTTGGAAAAATGCAGCTTTGTGAGGAAAGTGCATGCGTAGACATGATGTTGCCTTCATACAACGTTGGTGCTATCGATGTCTGAGAGAGCTGTACACACGTACTTGTATCCCCTTCCAAAGCAACTGACGACCTACCAAGCAAACTGTCTGTTGCGGTTACAGTGGTGGAAGTTGTGTGTGGAAAACCAGGTGTGACAGCTGTCCCCACAGTCCTAGAAGATGAAGAGCGCGCGGATGCACTGGAAGGGGCAGGCGGTGGATGGTTCGCTCCGCTAGGCCACATTGCAGCATGGTGAGCTTCCCACTGGGACATATGATATTTATTCATGTGACGATTCATGGAAGAAGTTGTCAAACTGCTGAGGTTTTGCCCTTTACTAACAGAATCACGACAAATTTTACAGATCACATAATTTGGGCGATCTTTTGCTGTGTCAAAAAAGGACCAGGCTAGGCAAGGCTTAGAGGGCATGCGACCTGCTGAGCCCCCCCGACTAGTGCTCAGAGGCAGAGTGGTGGCTGAGGATGCAGTTGTAGACGTGCTACCAGTGCTCCGACTCTGTCCAGGAAGGCGCAAGGTAACTTCGTCGTCGGTTGCATCCTCCTCCACCGCCTCTGTTGCCCTCCTCGAGTGCCTGACTGTGGGTTGACAGTAGGTGGGATCTAGAACTTCCTCATCAATTGTTGTGTTTGCACTCCCCTCACCCTCAGACCGAGCCTCTTCTTGCCCTGACCAAATATTTAAGTTATCATCCCAATCTGGTATCTGCGTCTCATCATCATCAGTATGTTCCTCATTGTCCATAACAACAGGTGTTACAGTTTGTAAAAAAGGGTCAACATTATGCTCAGAAACTTTTTCCTCACGGCCTGAATCAGAGTCACAAAGGTTCTGGGCATCACTGCAGACCATTTCCTGGTCTGTACTCACTGTAGTTTGGGAGCAGACTTCTGATTCCCAGGCTATAGTGTGACTGAACAGCTCTGCAGACTCAGCCATCTCAGTTCCACCATACTGTGCAGGGCGGATGGAGACTTCAGAGCTGGGAGAATGCAAGTGTGATTGGGCTGACAACTCAGAGGACTGGTGTTTTTTGGATGCGGTAGTTGAGGTGGCGGAGAGGGCACTTGTTGGACCACTTGAGATCCATTCAAGCATTTTCCTTTTTTGGCCATCATCTACCTTTGTTCCAGTTGTTCGTGTCCGTAAAAAAGGGAGCACATCGGATTGTCCACGGTAAGTAGTAGACATCTTACTTTTGCTGGAAGATCTTCAGCAGATGTTAATGGAGATTTGCCACCTTCCCCACGGACAAACCCTTTTTTTCCTTTTGGAACACGCCTCTTCCCCTTTCCACCAGCATCTGTCATTTTGCCACTCATTTTGATTGCGACAAGATTGTGCACTTAAAATGTGGTAGTAAAAATGGAGAGGTGGTGTAGATTTCAGCGGTGGTCTAGCTTTATTAACAGCAGAATAAACAACAATAATTATCCCTGACAATGCAACTACGGCCTTTAAACTGGCAGCATAGTTTGCTAGTATAATGGCTTAGTAACAATGAGTTTGAGTGTGCAATGCAGGCAGACGTGCTGCAAATATCTTTGCTCTAGTGGGACAATACAGAAGTCCAACAGCCACTTTTAGGATGCCACTAAGTTTCCTCAGTGTTTGCTAGTATAATGGCTTAGTAACAATGAGTTTGAGTGTGCAATGCAGGCAGACGTGCTGCAAATATCTTTGCACTAGTGGGACAATACAGAAGTCCAACAGCCACGTTTAGGATGCCACTATATTTCCTCAGTGTTTGCTAGTATAATGGCTTAGTAACAATGAGTTTGCGTGTGCAATGCAGGCAGACGTGCTGCAAATATCTTTGCACTAGTGGGACAATACAGAAGTCCAACAGCCACTTTTAGGATGCCACTAAGTTTCCTCAGTGTTTGCTAGTATAATGGAATAGTAACAAAGAGTTTGAGTGTGCAAAGAGCAGGAGGGTACAGTGGCAGGGTTGTGGGTCTGGGTACAGGAAAGGAGGCCTCCCTTTATATCCCTCCTAATGGGGAAATGCAGCGAGGAAATCCCTGACCTTAGCTACACAGACGCTGTCATCTTGTGTATCTGTTAAAATCTGTTTTCACGGCCCTGACTGTCACCTATGGTTCTGACCCTGCCGGTATTAGCCCTTACAAGGGCTGAAAGAAACTTCCATCCCTATTCTGTATAGCGCTGTGTATAGAGCGTACACAGCAGTATCGGAGACAGGAGCTACGCCAGCGGTGACTGACACCAAGACGCAGAAGGCAGATAATGGCGTGCTGGAGGAAAATGTCCGTTTTTATAATGCAGGGACATGTGACATGGACATCCTATCACACATGCCGTTGCTTCTCTGGCTAAAAGTCCACTTAGCTGTGTGTGGGTGTCTGGTATTGGCTGACATGCTGGCCCTCCCCACTACACGCGCGCGGTTAGGGAAGGAAGACAAGGAAAAAAAAAAACTGCGCTGTCCCCGCACACTATACGCTGAAATTTCATAATAGTGTGAGTCACAGAGTGACTTACACTATTACAGCGGAAAGCCAGCTTGTAATTAGCTTGTCTTTTTGCTGCTAGAACCGTTCTCGAACGTATCTAGAACTATCGAGCTTTAGCAAAAAGCTCGAGTTCTAGTTCAATCTAGAACAGCCCCCAAAATCACTCGAGCCGCGAACTGGAGAACCTCGAACCGCGCTCAACTCTAGTGCCGAATACACGAATAGTATGAAATATTCGAGACAAATAATCTGAACCCGAATATTTCACTATGCCCATCACTATTTGTTACTTGTTGATTGTTACCCTTGATGAAGATGTCAGTACGGCACTGAAATGCACAGTGTATAATAAAAACCCTTGAAAGAATACTGCAGCAAGAATTTTCTTTCCAGTAGCACAGACAATTTTAAACTTGTTTTTATGCTGGTTTGGTAATCATACAGTCATACCACAGTTGCCAAAGACGTGGATGAGGTTTCCCTGCACCTAGCCTTGAATATCTCTGATTTCACATATTTCTTAAGATTTATTGAAAAATTATACATTTTCTATAGCCATTGGTTTGCATCTTAAAAGTACGTTCAGGCCAATACTGCGGTAATTAAACAGAGGAAAAAAATGATATAATTTAAAATTCCTTGTTTTCATTTTATATAGAACATATGAATTGTATGGTAAAGATTTTGACCGCTTTTGGGGACAGTTTTTTTATATTTAAAGGGAACCTGTCACCAGATTTGGTGACTATAAACTGAGGCCACTACCAGTGGGCTCTTATATACAGCATTCTCACATGCTGTATATAAGAGCCCTGGCCACTGTGTAAAAAGTGAGAATCACTTTATAATACTCACCTAAATGGTCGGTGTTGTACAGACTGGTCGGATGGGTGTCTCCGTTCCGCGTGTCCAGCCCCCATTTCGGCCATCTTTGTCATCACAGAGATCTCAAAAAAGTGTAATAAAATGCAATAAAAAAGTCACATATAAATAAAAATCGTTCAGCTGAAAACATCATCTTATCCCGCAAAAAAACAAGCCACCATACAGCTCCACCAACAAAAAAATAAAAAAGCTATAGCTTTCAGAATACAGCAATGCAAAAACTTTTTTTCTATAAAATAGTTTTGAGGGTGTAAAAGTGGCAAAACATAAAAAAAACTATAAAAAATGTGGTATCACTGTAATCGTACTGACCCAAATAATAATGCTGTCATATCACTTTTATGATACGGTGAGCAGCATAAAAAAAAAAATAAATTAATAAATATAAATTCCTGAATTGCTGATTCTTTTTGATACTGCCACACAAAAAGCGGAATAGAAATCAATAAAAAAATATTATGTGGCCCAGTATGGTACCAATAAAAACTCCAACTAACTCATCCTGTAAAAAACAAGTCTCACAAGACTCTGTGAGCAGAAAAATAAAAATAAACTGTAGCTTTCAAATTTCAGTGATGCAAAAAAACCTTTATTTTGAAAAGTAGCATTTGTGTGATAGTAATAGTATCCAGTAAAGGATGAACAACTGGGCACTATTTATCACTCCTTCAGATTTAGCATGGATCTCTTACTCATTAATGATCCAAACCGGTATCCTCTGTGAACTTTGGGTCTGTATATCCCCGGACTTCGTCCGCTACTAGGAGATTACAAATCCCGTGGTGCTCGTCTAAGTATAAAGATCCAGTAAACTTCAAAGACATCAGGCTGGAGGCACTCACTGGGTGAATTTTCCTTTGCTTTATTCGGTGGTTAACAAAAAGGCATGTGGGGGAGGGAAAAAGGGAAGCACGCTGGACTACAGCCGTTTCGCACCACTAGGGGAGCTTCTATAGTTCCACTATTTGTGTAATAGTAGCCAAACCTAAAAAAGCTATATAAATCTGATATCGCTATAATCATAGTGACCGGAGGAATAAAGCCACCTGATCACTGATACCACAAGGTGATTGGCTTAAATAAATATATAAAGTTGCTGTTGATTTGTTTATTCTGCCTCTCAAAGATGGCAGTACGGCGGCGCTCATATATATCCTGCGGTCCTTGCTGCGCACTGACACCAGGAATTACATGTAAGGGCGCGGGCCCATGATCAGGAATAGCAATAATTTGGAGGCAACATTTTTTCATTGTTTCGAAATGCTCCATTGTGCAAAACAAACACAGTGGATGAAATTGATAGAAGTTGCTTCCCATGCTGCTAATTTTTTGCTTGCAGAGATGCAAGTTTTCTCTAAGGGGAGAGCAGAGCAAAAGTCCTCACGCCCAGAACCGTGCTTGTTGGTATGAGCAGGTGTGGTCTCCTGCGGATAACACTTGCATCTCTACAGGAGAAGACACTGCGTATTGTAGGCAAATACGATAAATTTATAAAAAAAAAAAGTGATTCAGACAAAATTCCCAACGGAATATTCACTGATAAGAGAGTTACTTTGAACTCCCGTCAGGCCTGTGGTCTGGTGGTGTCCATCTTTTTAAGCATCTTTTTAAATGTACACAAAAGTGTGGTAATCTACAGTTTTTTTTTCATCTTGGAAAAGACGTACACCACTGTACAGAGACAAAACGGAGTCTGGAGTAACTCTGCTGTCTCATTAGTTAATGGATTCATTGGTGGTTTTCACTTGAATCACACATTTCAGAGATGGAGATGGAAATCCCAACGTAAGTTGCCAGCATAGAGCACAGGATAAATGTGAACTGATCCAAAATGTTCTGCACCAAAATCTCCACCAAATAGCATTCAACTCAATCCCCAAAAACACAAGTCCCCACTCAGGTCTATCAACATCATCTGTTAACAGAAATATAGGGGGCTTCTACATGAATGCCAATGCAAAAGCTCTGTAAAAAGGCTATGGCCGCCACAATATACAGGCACGACAATGTACAGGGTATGACAAGGGACTTATTTGGAATTTTTACTTTTGCAACATTTACTGCGTTTGACACCATGGGTGTTTTCCACAGGCAAAATCATTAGTACACCTGTAGATGAATTCACAGTGGTTTAATTTCCAAAATGTGGTCACTTGATGGGGTTTCTTTTGTTATGGCATTTAGGGGCTCTGCAAATGGATTACAAGAAGGAAAAAAAGAGGGGATTCAGCTCACCCATTCCAAGTCCATTAATAGTGGTCAGTGCACGGGCAAACAACAGGCCAGCTCCTGAGTAGTGGTTCCAACAGAATTTAAGAAAGGAGTTGTCCAGCACCATCCAATTTCACTTTTTAATCCATGTCAATCTTCTTCATTTCATAAGAAATAACTTTTATTGAGCATATTTAAAATCATGCTTAAAAACACATGTCTTGTCTTACGCGTTTCAAGCTCCTGAGAGCTCTTACTCATAGCATAGACTAACATGTTAGTCTATGCTATGATTAAGAGCTCTCAGGAGCTTGAAACGCGTAAGACAAGACATGTGTTTTTAAGCATGATTTTAAATATGCACATTAAAAGTTATTTCTTATGAAATGAAGAAGTCTGACATGGATTAAAAAGTCAAAATGGATGGTGCTGGACTACCTCTTTCTTGAATTTTCTGCAAATGGAGTCCGCAAACTATTCTAGGAAAATCTGTGCTCCAGAAAACAAATGGCGCTCTTTCCCTCCCGAGCCCCATGGTGAGGCCAACAGTACTGCACAGTCCCATGTGGGGTATTGCAATATTCAGCAGAAATTGTATGACACATTATGGGGCCTTTTTTTACCTACTCCCCTTGTGAAAATTGGATATCTGGGGTTATAACAACATTTAAGTGGTAAAATTGTAGTTATTTTTTGTTAACCGCCCAATAGTACAAAATTTTGTGACATCCCTATGGTGTCAATATGCTCACTACACCCCTGTATGAATTCAATGAGGTGTGCAATTTGTAAAATGGAGTCACTTGTGGGGGGGTTCTGCTTTTCTAGCACCTCAAGGGCTCTGCCAATGTGACATGGCACCGGCAAACCATTCCAAATAAATTTGAACTCAAATATGTCACTCTTTCTCTTCTACACTTTATACTGTGTTTCAAAAGTAGTTTTTGACCACATATAGGGTATTGGTGTACTGAGTAGAAATTGCACAATAAATTGTATGATTCATTTATCTCCTGTTACCCAAGTGAAAATTAGGGTTAAAGTAACATTTCTGTGGCTAAAAATGTATTTTCATTGAGGGGTCTAGTTTACAAAATGGGGTCACTTGTGGTGGAGCTCCACTGTTCATGGACCTCAGGGGCTCTGCCAATGTCCAAATTGATAAGGCGAAAAAGTCCAGCAATCCCACAAAAAATAAAAGGTAAACTCATTGTTTCAAAATCTTGGGTAAAATTCCATAGGACAGGTATTAAAAACAGAGTAGATGATGTGTTTCGGATCGCACAAGATCCTTACTTTGAGATATGAGTAAGCATCCTGTGCAATTTGAAACATGTCATCTGCTCTGTTTTTAATATCTGTGCTATGGCATTGTACCCAAGATCCAAGATTTTGAAATAAAGATTTTTCCCGTTATTTTTTGTATGATTGCTGGACTTTTTCTTCTTATCAATTTGAACTATGCCTCACCGGTGACCAGTTGGTTTCTTCCTCTGTGCAGCCCTAGTCTCCTGTCAGGATCTGGATTTCTAGCTGAAGTGGCTGATAAGTATTTTTTCCTCTTTTCAGCTTTGCCAATGTGATATGGCACCCACAAACCATTCCAACTAAACCTGGACTCAAATATAGCACCTCTGCCCTTCTTCACTTTGTACTGTGCCTCAAAAGTAGTTTTCCACCACATATGGGGAGTAGTGATGAGCGAGTACTAAAAAGCTCGGGTGCTCGAAGCTCGGGCCGAGCCTCCCAAGATACTCGTGTACTCGGGCCGAGCAACGAGCCCAATGTTATCCTATGGGAGACCCGAGTATTTTTGTGAAATGACCCCCCGGCAGCATGTAGAAACCCTAAAAATGTCACAAAAGTCTCAGAAGAGTGCTCAAATGACATGGCAACAGCATGGGGAAGACCCCTTGAAGCATTTATCACTCAAAAGTCACAGCTGTGAACAATTTTGTCCGTGTTTCACGCCATTTTTACGGACTCACCAGAAAACCTTCCAAAATGACCCCAAAATGATTTTTCATGGCAGAAATGTTAAGGGCACATACCCAATAGTGAGATAGAGCTGGTGTATGTTACTTTTTGAGATTAATACATGAAAGATTTTACGTGAAAACATTGTGTGGCACTCCGATGTCCCTGAGAAGAGACGTACATGAAGGCCTCTTGAGTCTAATGTGCCCATTTTGAGGAAGTGAGTCTTTGTAGTATTTTCCTTTGACAGGGCAGTCCAAAATTGTGAGGTTCACCAATGCCCCTGCATACAGACGTGCATGAGGGCCTGTAAACCTGAAGTGCCCATTGTAAGGAAGTGGGTCTATTGTAGTATAGCCCTTAGGCAGGGCAGCCAAAAATTGGGAGGCTCCACATTGTCCCTGGATAGAGACGTGCATGATGGCCTGTAAACCTGAAGTGCCCATTGTCAGGAAGTGGGTGTATTATAGTATAGCCCTTAGGCAGGGCAGCCAAAAATTGGGAAGCTCCACGTTGTCCCTGGATAGAGACGTGCATGAGGGCCTGTAAACCTGAAGTGCCCATTGTCAGGAAGTGGGTGTATTATAGTATAGCCCTTAGGCAGGGCAGCCAAAAATTGGGAGGCTCCACATTGTCCCTGGATAGAGACGTGCATGAGGGCCTGTAAACCTGAAGTGCCCATTGTCAGGAAGTGGGTGTATTATAGTATAGCCCTTAGGCAGGGCAGCCAAAAATTGGGAGGCTCCACGTTGTCCCTGGATAGAGACGTGCATGAGGGCCTGTAAACCTGAAGTGCCCATTGTAAGGAAGTGGGTCTATTGTAGTATAGCCCTTAGGCAGGGCAGCCAAAAATTGGGAGGCTCCACGTTGTCCCTGGATAGAGACGTGCATGAGGGCCTGTAAACCTGAAGTGCCCATTGTAAGGAAGTGGGTCTATTGTAGTATAGCCCTTAGGCAGGGCAGCCAAAAATTGGGAGGCTCCACGTTGTCCCTGGATAGAGACGTGCATGAGGGCCTGTAAACCTGAAGTGCCCATTGTAAGGAAGTGGGTCTATTGTAGTATAGCCCTTAGGCAGGGCAGCCAAAAATTGGGAGGCTCCACGTTGTCCCTGGATAGAGACGTGCATGAGGGCCTGTAAACCTGAAGTGCCCATTGTAAGGAAGTGGGTGTATTATAGTATAGCCCTTAGGCAGGGCAGCCAAAAATTGGGAGGCTCCACATTGTCCCTGGATAGAGACGTGCATGATGGCCTGTAAACCTGAAGTGCCCATTGTAAGGAAGTGGGTCTATTGTAGTATAGCCCTTAGGCAGGGCAGCCAAAAATTGGGAGGCTCCACGTTGTCCCTGGATAGAGACCTGTTAGGTTCTTAGTGCCTCCGTGCTTGCATTTAAAAACCGCACGTGTGTGCCTGTTGGTGGCAGCTTTCCGCTGCATTTGTGTGAGTTTTGCAAAAACTTGGATATAACGCACAAGTCTAGTGAATACACATCAGCACAGCATTGCAAAATGCGCAAGGGCGTTGTCAACGAACAAGGAAGTGGACGTGATGGTGGTGCAGGCAGAGACCGAGGTTGTGTGCAAGCTCTAATTTCGCCACAACAAAGGGCCACATCTAGTCGCTCGCACGTCCTGTCCCAAATTCTTGGGGACCGCAGCAGTACACCGCTCTTGAACCAAGACCAGTGTCAACAGGTTGTTAGTTGGATAGCGGATAATGCTTCCAGTCAGATTGGCACCACCACAAACACTCTGTCTTCCACACGGTCAAGTGTCAGTAGCCGTGATACTGCACCGCACATTTCAGAACCTGATCCTCCTTCCTACCACCAGGCCGAGTACACGTCCACGGACATTACTGATCCCACACTTGGACACTCGGAAGAGCTGTTCGTTCACGTTTCCATTCACAAATTCTGGCCTCTCGCCAGCTCCTGTTGAAGTGGGCCATGACGAGATTGTATGTACAGATGCCCAAATATTTGAGCAGCCACGTTCTCACGAAGTTGGCAACGTGTCTCAACAAGGGGTGGACGATGATGAGACACAATTGTCAGGAAGTCAGGAGGAGGAGCAGGGTGCGGAAGAGGAAGACGACGTGGTGGATGATCCAGTAACTGACCCAACCTGGCAGGAGGATATGCAGAGCGAGGACAGCAGTGCACAGGGGGAGGGAGGCGTAGCATCCCAACAGGCAGTAAGAAGCAGAGTGGTGGCCCCAGGCAGATGTCAGGCAACTGTTCCCCGGAACAACACGACACAAAGTGCCTGTACAAATGTTAGGTCTTCCCGAGTCTGGCTGTAATACTATTGTATGTATTGAGGATTTCGATTGCGTTAGGGCAATGACAACCAGAGACGAGTTCTTGGTGCAAGACGTTTATAATATGCAACCAGCAAATATGTACATAAACGGAACAAAAACACAGTAGAACATAAATACAGGAAATACCTTCCAGGGACGGAGCGAAAGGGAATTCCCGGGACCGCGCACCGGACTCCCCCAGGGAGACCACCAAGAGCGAACCCCTATACAGGGACTGTCTGGCAATCACCCCAGAAGCCCTAAATGCGCAGCAGCCGGGACACAAAAGGGCAATAGGTAAGTCCAAAAATGTCCGTACGTGATGTGAGTCCAGAGTGGTATTAAACGGAAGGAACCGGGCAGAAGTGCCGACCAAAGACGGCAAACGGAGTCCGGGCACAGCTAGATGATACCAGATGAAGTCCAGAGTCGGTGTCGGTTGTTTTCCAAGAGGATCTGAATAACAATCAGGAACCAAAAGCAGCAGGGCAGGAGCACACAGGAAGCAGTATACTCAGGCACTGGACTAAGCTTTAGGGGCGGCTTTTCAACAGATGGACAGGAAGTAGGGCAACAGAACAGAAAACTCCATGTTAACAAAGGGCAAGCTCTTTCAAAAGAAAACTGGAAAACCCGGTACTCTGACACTGGCAGTTTTTTAAGTTGGCTCCAGATGATTCTAAAAAGGCCATTTGCAACACCTGCCATGCCAGCATCAGCAGGGGTACCAAAACTAGCAGCCTGACCACCACCAACATGATCAGGCACATGTCAGCCAAGCACCCGACTTTGTGGGAAGTACAACAGAGTCGAGGAGCAGTGCTTGCTGATGTCACTGCTACGTCTTCGCTGGTTGTGCATGCGAGCCAATCCCCTGTCCATGCTGCCTGAGAACAAGCCTCCTCCACTCCTGCACCTGCAGTTGCCTACGCAGAAAGAACACCATCATCAAGCACGTCCTTGTCCCAGCGCAGCGTTCAGTTATCCATTCAGCAAACCTTTGAACGCAGGCGCAAATACACTGCCAACACCCCACATGCCACAGTTCTAAATGCTAACATTTCGCGACTGCTTGCGCTGGAAATGTTGCCTTTTAGGCTGGTTGAGACAGAAGCATTCCGCGACCTGATGGTGGCAGCTGTCCCACGTTACTCGGTCCACAGCCGCCACTATTTCTCCCGGTGTGCCGTCCCCGCATTGCATAACCACGTGTCACAAAACATCACACGTGCCCTGAACAACGCTGTTTCAGCCAAAGTCCACCTAACCACAGACACGTGGACAAGTGCATGTGGGCAAGGCCGCTACATCTCGTTGATGTCACACTGGGTTAATATTGTGCAAGCTGGGACCCAGTCTGAGCGAGGGACGGAACACGTCCTTCACACACCAAGTTTTGCAGGCCCTACCTCAGTCAGGGTTTCACACACACTCTACAGCTCCGGAATGTCATGCTCCTCAGCCTCCTCCTCCTCCTGCGCATCCTCATCCACTTTACCCTCCACACCAGTCCCAAGCTGGAAGTGTCGCGGGCGGAGGAGGGGACGGTGCGCTCTCCCACTGCTCGGGTCCGGCTGACGCTGCTCTACGGCTGCTGCTGCTCGTTGGCTCGAGAGATGGCCGGATCCCGGGGACTCGAGCGGCGCTACTCGCCCGTGAGTGAAAAGGGGTGGTTTGGGTTTTGGGGATATTGTCCGTGACGCCACCCACGGTTGTGGTGATTGTGTGGACACCACCGCTGCTCTGGACGGGGATCCCGGGAGCCTGTGACAGGGAGCAGCTTTGTTGTTATTTCTCCCCTCCGTGGGTAGGGGGGTTGGTTGTCCCGGGGCCTGGTGATGGGGTAGAGATGGATGACAGGCGGGTTGCGGGGCCTGATGAGGTGCAGGGTCGCAGGGGCAGCGCTGTGCCGCACGGCACGGAGGTACTCACTCAGCCCAATGATGATGACACAGTTCACGGTAAAACAAGTGGCTGGATGGACGGGTCACTCGGACGGCTGCGGTTGTTCCTCCCTGCAGGTTAGTGATGACTGTCTCTCCCTGCACCTAAGTTAAGTGTTGGTAGTGATGGTTTCCCAACGGTAACCCGCTCCCCGACCTGGATATGGGCCGGAGGAGCCCCTTTTGCCCACAGGCGCTGGCCCTGGGAGACGGTTGCCCTTGGCGGTGGCGGTGTCTCCCCTTCACGGTTGTACGGTTGCCTTCTATCTGGACTTGGCTGTTTGGAAACCCTGAGGTTCCCTTCACTAACGGATTTGGCAAATTCACGGCGACACCAAGCCTTGCCGGGATCCGAAAGTACTCTGCCAATGGTGCTGGCTTCTCTTTGTATACCGGTCCGGTACGGCCGGGTCACCACCCGTCCACGGTCCTTACGGCAGACTCCAATCGGCCTCCACTGCAGACGGTCACCACATCCTGCCAACCTTGCTGTCCTGTCCGGGCCACACACCCGGACCAACTTCAGGCTCTTTGCTGTCACTTTTCTCCTCTCTACTACTTTCCTCCTTCCACTTCCTTAGCTTAACTCTCACTGCCTGTGTTTTCCCTCCTCCTCGGTGGGTGGAGACCAACCGCCTGGCTCCACACCCTGGTGTGGACAACAGCCCCTGGGGAAGGCAACAAGGATTTTGTGTTTTGACTATGATATGCCTGCAGGGAGTGTGGGGTGTTTAAGTGTTGTGCTCTGTGGCCCCTGGCTTGTCCAGGGCGACACAGAAGCACTGCAGCACTGCCTCGGCGAAGCGGCAACAGGCAGTGCTGAAGCTAATCTGCATAGGTGACAAACCCCACAATGCAGAAGAGGTGTGGACAGCTCTGAAACAGCAGGCAGATCACTGGCTCACAACTCTGAACCTAAAGCCAGGAAAGGTCGTGTGTGACAATGGCCGGAACCTGGTGGCGGCTTTGAGGCGAGGCCAGCTGACACATGTTCCATGCGTGGCCCATGTGCTCAACCTCGTGGTTCAGCGGTTTCTAAAGTCATACTCAGAGCTGTCTGATCTGCTGGTAAAAGTTCGCCGCCTGTCTGCACATTTTCGAAAGTCACCTACTGCTTCAGCCGGCCTTGCCGGCTTAAGACGCCGTTTGCATCTTCCGGCACACAGACTGGTGTGTGATGTCCCCACGCGTTGGAATTCAACTCTGCACAAGTTGGTCAGGATATGTGAGCAGAAGAGGGCAGTTGTTGAGTACCTGCATCACCTAAGCCGTCGGGAAATGGGTCAAACTCCACACATAACACCTGAGGAGTGGAGATGGATGTCCGACCTATGCACCATCCGCCAAAACTTTGAGGACTCCACCAAGATGGTGAGCGGCGATGACGACATTATTAGCGTCACCATACCGCTTCTCTGCCTTCTAAAATGGTCTCTGCTCAAAAAACAACCATGATGCATTGCAGGCGGAGCGCGATGAGTTTGAGCAAGAAACAGTAGTGGGTGTGGGTGATGATAACACACAGCCCAGCCTCGTCTCATCACAACGTGCAGTGGAGGACTATGACGAGGAGGAGGATGAAGACATGGAGCAACTCTCTGGCCAAATTGAGGATATGACATGCAGTCATATCCTCGGTTCAGCGTGGCTGGCCAGAGGACAGGGTAGATGATGAGGAGGAGGAGGAGGAGGACAGCATGTTCAGTCATCGTGTTGGTCAGGATACTGAAGTGATGGCTGTTAAGAGTCTGGCACACATGGCTGACTTTATGGTAAGCTGCCTGTCTCGTGACCCTCGCGTTAAGAACATCTTGGCCGACAATCATTACTGGTTGGTAACACTGTTAGACCCACGCTAAAAGGAGAACTTTATGTCTCTTATTCCCGAGGCGGAGAGGTCAGGCAAAATGCAGCAGTTCCAGAAGGCCATAGTCACGGAAGTAGGCAAAGCATTCCCCTCACAAAACGCTAGCGGCATAGGTCAGGAATCAGTGGACAACCAAGGCGTACAGCCGAGAGGGGCACAAGTCCAATCCACCAGAGGTAGGGGAACAGTCTTTAAGATGTGGGACAGTTTTCTCAGCCCCTCACATACCACAGCCCCTGAGGTGAGGGGTAGTGCCAAAAGAAATCCTAAGTTTGCCCAGATGCTCAAGGAGTACCTTGCAGATCAAACTGTACTCCGACATTCCTCTGTGCCTTACAATTAATGTGTATCCAAGCTGGACACGTGGCATGAATTGGCTCTCTACGCCTTGGAAGTCCTGGCCTGCCCTGCCGCTAGTGTTTTGTCAGAGCGTGTTTTTAGTGCCGCAGGTGGAATCATTACAGATAAACGCACCCGCCTGTCAACTGTAAATGCTGACAGGCTGACTCTGATCAAGATGAACAAGGGTTGGATTTGGCCAGACTTCACCACACACACCAACAGCAAATTACAGCGGAATTTAAAGTTTGTAACGGGAATTTGCCATGTACCTCCACTCACCCATGGTAACACACTTCTAGACTTTGGCTAATCGCTGGACTGCTCCTCCTTCTCCTCATGCACCATCATGGTGACCGTTACAATAGTTAAGCCGTTGTTTCAGGTATACCCCCAGTGGTAAATTTTTTCGCCCATTCTTTCTGAATGGGCATTACAACGACAGGAGACCCGCTCCTTTGCAATGGGAACAATGTTTTGAGGCCCTCATGCACATCTCTATCCAGGGACAATGTGGAGCCTCCCAATTTTTGGCTGCCCTGCCTAAGGGCTATACTACAATAGACCCACTTCCTTACAATGGGCACTTCATGTTTACAGGCCATCATGCACGTCTCTATCCAGGGACAATGTGGAGCCTCCCAATTTTTGGCTGCCCTGCCTAAGGGCTATACTACAATAGACCCACTTCCTTACAATGGGCACTTTATGTTTACAGGCCATCATGCACGTCTCTATCCAGGGACAATATGGAGCCTGACGCTGCCACCGACTGCCACACACATGCTGTTTTTAAATGCAAGCACGGACGCAATAAGAACCTAACTGGTTTTTAGGAGCGACAATTACTGAGAAGTCTGACACTATCAGACACTGCTGACTGACGTGTATTATACACTAGACTTGTGCGTTATATAATAGTTTGTGCAAAACGCGCACCTGTACCCTGCCACCAACTGCCACACACGTGCTGTTTTTAAATGCAAGCACGGACGCAATAAGAACCTAACTGGTTTTTAGGAGCGACAATTACTGAGAAGTCTGACACTATCAGACACTGCTGACTGACGTGTATTATACACTAGACTTGTGCGTTATATAATAGTTTGTGCAAAACGCGCACCTGTACGCTGCCACCGACTGCCACACACGTGCTGTTTTTAAATGCAAGCACGGACGCAATAAGAACCTAACTGGTTTTCAGGAGCGACAATTACTGAGAAGTCTGACACTATCAGACACTGCTGACTGACGTGTATTATACACTAGACTTGTGCGTTATATAATAGTTTGTGCAAAACGCGCACCTGTACGCTGCCACCGACTGCCACACACGTGCTGTTTTTAAATGCAAGCACGGACGCAATAAGAACCTAACTGGTTTTTAGGAGCGACAATTACTGAGAAGTCTGACACTATCAGACACTGCTGACTGACGTGTATTATACACTAGACTTGTGCGTTATATAATAGTTTGTGCAAAACGCGCACCTGTACCCTGCCACCGACTGCCACACACGTGCTGTTTTTAAATGCAAGCACGGACGCAATAAGAACCTAACTGGTTTTTAGGAGCGACAATTACTGAGAAGTCTGACACTATCTGGACTGTTTTACACTGTGTACACCAGCCCCAGATATGATGAAGGCTGGTATATGGTCACCACTACCCTGCCTGCCTGCCTGCCTGTATACTGCTACAATAGTCCTGACAAGGACTCTTCTGGTCAATAGCCTGTATTCCGACCTGGCTATACCCTGCCTGTATATAGCAACAATAGTCCTGAGAAGGACTCTGCTACTGTACTCCGACCTGGCTATACCCTGCCTGCCTGTATACAACTAGAATAGTCCTGAGAAGGACTTCTGGTCACACTGTTTGCAGCCCTGCTCCGGAACTAACTGTAAAGGGCCGCAAAGCTTTCCCTGAATCAGCGACACTCTCCCTGCACTGACTGTCTGGATAGCTGTGAGCAGAGCACAGCGCGCCGGCCGGTATAAAGGCTCGGTCACGCTGTGCAGGCCGGCCAATCACTGCAATTCCACAACTAACAGGGCTGTGGCATTGCAGTGGTCTGCCAGCCAATCCCTGCATGAGGGCTGGCTCTCAAAAGAGCGCCAACATGCAGAAATGAAGACCACGAGTACAGCACGAGTATCGCGAGATTACTCGGTCCCCGCCGAGCAGCCCGAGTACAGCGATACTCGTGCGAGTACCGAGTAGTTACAAGCATGCTCGCTCATCACTAATGGGGAGTACTCAGGAGAAATTTTACAATGAATTGTATGGTGCAGTTTTTCCTGTTACCCTTGTAAAAATATAAGATTTTGGGTTGAACTAACAATTTTGTGGTTAAAATGTATATTTTATTTTCACGTCTCAATGCTTTAAAATTGTAGGAAGCACCCGGAGGTTTAAGGTGCTCAGCAACCATCTAGATAAATTTCATGAGCGGTCTAGTTTTCAAAATGCAGTTACTTGTGGCGGAAATCCACTATTTAGGCACATCAGTGACTTCAAATTTGACATAGCCAGACAATTTTGTGCTCTAAAATTCCTTCACTTACAAGCCCTGCCGTGTGCCCAAATAGAAAATTTCTACCGTATATGAGGTATAGGAGTTCTCAGGAGAAATTGCACAATAAACTGTACTGTGCATTTTCTCTTACTATCCCTTGTGAAAATGTAACATTTAGGGCTAAAGTAAAATTTCCATTTTTTTTTCCTGCAATATTGCTATAGGTGCTGTGAAGCACCCAAAGGGTTAATAGGCTTCTTGGACATGATTTTGAATACTTTGAAGGGTGCAGTTTTTGTAATTGTGTCACTTTTGGGTATTTTCTGTCACCTAGGCCTCTCAAAGTCACTTCAAATGAGATTTGGTCTCTAAAAAAATGGTTTTGTAAATTTTGTTGGAAAAATGAGAAGTTGCTGATGAATAGAGATGAGCGAACCGGTCCCGGTTCGGCTCGAGGCCGGTTCGCCGAACGGAGGTCCCGTTCGAGTTCGGCTCGTCGAACGTTCGACGAACCGAACTCGAACTGCATAGGAAACAATGGCAGGCAATCACAAACACAGAAAAACACCTAGAAAACACCCTCAAAGGTGTCCAAAAGGTGACAAACAACTCACAACACATGGGAAAGTGACAAGGACATATACTCATGCGAAAACAAAACAGCTGGACAAGGAAAAAGAGGAGGACACACAGATATAGGCATGGCACGCCCTTCTAAAGTCATGTAAAACACCGCAAGGTGACTCCAAGCGGAGTCTCCCTTTTTTCCAAAAATTGGGCCACACAGACACCCACCCCTTCAGTGGCAGCAGTTGTGCCCCAGTTGTACACTTCACAGCTACATTTGCATCAAGCACATTCAAAAATACGCCATTCTTATCGGTCCCCAGGATGACACCGGGGTAGGTAGCAAAGTCTTTCCTGATCCCAGCTCTGTTCATCTTGGCTTCTTTTAAAAACACAGCAAGCAAGGGTTACTCCAAGCGGAGTCTCCCTTTTTTCCAAAAATTGGGCCACACAGACACCCACCCCATCAGTGGCAGCACTTGGGCCCTAGTTGCAAACATAATGTTTTGATTTGCATCAAGCACATTCAAAAATACGCCATTCTTATCCGTCCCCAGCATGACACCGGGGTAGGTAGATAAAGTCTTTGCTGACCCATGACTTGTTCATCTTGGCTTCTTTTAAAAACAATGTAAGCAAGGGTTACTCCAAGCGGAGTCTCCCTTTTTTCCAGAAATTGGGCCCCACACACACCCACCCCTTCAGTGGCAGCAGTTGTGCCCCAGTTGTACACTTCACAGCTACATTTGCATCAAGCACATTCAAAAATACGCCATTCTTATCCGTCCCCAGGATGACACCGGGGTAGGTAGCAAAGTCTTTCCTGATCCCAGCTCTGTTCATCTTGGATCATTTTTAAAAAACACAGCAAGCAAGGGTTACTCCAAGCGGAGTCTCCCTTTTTTCCAAAAATTGGGCCACACAGACACCCACCCCATCAGTGGCAGCACTTGGGCCCTAGTTGCAAACAGGATGTTTTGATTTGCATCAAGCACATTCAAAAATACGCCATAATTAACCGTCCCCAGCATGACACCGGGGTAGGTAGATAAAGTCTTTGCTGACCCATGACTTGTTCATCTTGGCTTCTTTTAAAAACAATGTAAGCAAGGGTTACTCCACGCGGAGTCTCCCTTTTTTCCAAAAATTGGGCCCCACACACACCCACCCCTTCAGTGGCAGCAGTTGTGCCCCAGTTGTACACTTCACAGCTACATTTGCATCAAGCACATTCAAAAATACGCCATTCTTATCCGTCCCCAGGATGACACCGGGGTAGGTAGCAAAGTCTTTCCTGATCCCAGCTCTGTTCATCTTGGATCATTTTTAAAAAACACAGCAAGCAAGGGTTACTCCAAGCGGAGTCTCCCTTTTTTCCAAAAATTGGGCCACACAGACACCCACCCCATCAGTGGCAGCACTTGGGCCCTAGTTGCAAACAGGATGTTTTGATTTGCATCAAGCACATTCAAAAATACGCCATAATTAACCGTCCCCAGCATGACACCGGGGTAGGTAGATAAAGTCTTTGCTGACCCATGACTTGTTCATCTTGGCTTATTTTAAAAACAATGTAAGCAAGGGTTACTCCAAGCGGAGTCTCCCTTTTTTCCAAAAATTGGGCCCCACAGACACCCACCCCATCAGTGGCAGCACTTGGGCCCTAGTTGCAAACAGGATGTTTTGATTTGCATCAAGCACATTCAAAAATACGCCATAATTAACCGTCCCCAACATGACACCGGGGTAGGTAGATAAAGTCTTTGCTGACCCATGACTTGTTCATCTTGGCTTCTTTTAAAAACAATGTAAGCAAGGGTTACTCCAAGCGGAGTCTCCCTTTTTTCCAAAAATTGGGCCCCACACACACCCACCCCTTCAGTGGCAGCAGTTGTGCCCCAGTTGTACACTTCACAGCTACATTTGCATCAAGCACATTCAAAAATACGCCATTCTTATCCGTCCCCAGGATGACACCGGGGTAGGTAGCAAAGTCTTTCCTGATCCCAGCTCTGTTCATCTTGGCTTCTTTTAAAAACACAGCAAGCCAGGGTTACTCCAAGCGGAGTCTCCCTTTTTTCCAAAAATTGGGCCCCACACACACCCACCCCTTCAGTGGCAGCAGTTGTGCCCCAGTTGTACACTTCACAGCTACATTTGCATCAAGCACATTCAAAAATACGCCATTCTTATCCGTCCCCAGGATGACACCGGGGTAGGTAGCAAAGTCTTTCCTGATCCCAGCTCTGTTCATCTTGGCTTCTTTTAAAAACACAGCAAGCAAGGGTTACTCCAAGCGGAGTCTCCCTTTTTTCCAAAAATTGGGCCCCACACACACCCACCCCTTCAGTGGCAGCAGTTGTGCCCCAGTTGTACACTTCACAGCTACATTTGCATCAAGCACATTCAAAAATACGCCATTCTTATCCGTCCCCAGGATGACACCGGGGTAGGTAGCAAAGTCTTTCCTGATCCCAGCTCTGTTCATCTTGGCTTCTTTTAAAAACACAGCAAGCCAGGGTTACTCCAAGCGGAGTCTCCCTTTTTTCCAAAAATTGGGCCCCACACACACCCACCCCTTCAGTGGCAGCAGTTGTGCCCCAGTTGTACACTTCACAGCTACATTTGCATCAAGCACATTCAAAAATACGCCATTCTTATCCGTCCCCAGGATGACACCGGGGTAGGTAGCAAAGTCTTTCCTGATCCCAGCTCTGTTCATCTTGGCTTCTTTTAAAAAAACAGCAAGCAAGGGTTACTCCAAGCGGAGTCTCCCTTTTTTCCAAAAATTGGGCCACACAGACACCCACCCCTTCAGTGGCAGCAGTTGTGCCCCAGTTGTACACTTCACAGCTACATTTGCATCAAGCACATTCAAAAATACGCCATAATTAACCGTCCCCAGCATGACACCGGGGTAGGTAGATAAAGTCTTTGCTGACCCATGACTTGTTCATCTTGGCTTCTTTTAAAAACAATGTAAGCAAGGGTTACTCCAAGCGGAGTCTCCCTTTTTTCCAAAAATTGGGCCACACAGACACCCACCCCATCAGTGGCAGCACTTGGGCCCTAGTTGCAAACAGGATGTTTTGATTTGCATCAAGCACATTCAAAAATACGCCATAATTAACCGTCCCCAGCATGACACCGGGGTAGGTAGATAAAGTCTTTGCTGACCCATGACTTGTTCATCTTGGCTTCTTTTAAAAACAATGTAAGCAAGGGTTACTCCAAGCGGAGTCTCCCTTTTTTCCAAAAATTGGGCCACACAGACACCCACCCCATCAGTGGCAGCACTTGGGCCCTAGTTGCAAACAGGATGTTTTGATTTGCATCAAGCACATTCAAAAATACGCCATAATTAACCGTCCCCAGCATGACACCGGGGTAGGTAGATAAAGTCTTTGCTGACCCATGACTTGTTCATCTTGGCTTCTTTTAAAAACAATGTAAGCAAGGGTTACTCCAAGCGGAGTCTCCCTTTTTTCCAAAAATTGGGCCCCACACACACCCACCCCTTCAGTGGCAGCAGTTGTGCCCCAGTTGTACACTTCACAGCTACATTTGCATCAAGCACATTCAAAAATACGCCATTCTTATCCGTCCCCAGGATGACACCGGGGTAGGTAGCAAAGTCTTTCCTGATCCCAGCTCTGTTCATCTTGGCTTCTTTTAAAAACACAGCAAGCAAGGGTTACTCCAAGCGGAGTCTCCCTTTTTTCCAAAAATTGGGACCCACACACACCCACCCCTTCAGTGGCAGCAGTTGTGCCCCAGTTGTACACTTCACAGCTACATTTGCATCAAGCACATTCAAAAATACGCCATTCTTATCCGTCCCCAGGATGACACCGGGGTAGGTAGCAAAGTCTTTCCTGATCCCAGCTCTGTTCATCTTGGATCATTTTTAAAAAACACAGCAAGCAAGGGTTACTCCAAGCGGAGTCTCCCTTTTTTCCAAAAATTGGGCCACACAGACACCCACCCCATCAGTGGCAGCACTTGGGCCCTAGTTGCAAACAGGATGTTTTGATTTGCATCAAGCACATTCAAAAATACGCCATAATTAACCGTCCCCAGCATGACACCGGGGTAGGTAGATAAAGTCTTTGCTGACCCATGACTTGTTCATCTTGGCTTCTTTTAAAAACAATGTAAGCAAGGGTTACTCCACGCGGAGTCTCCCTTTTTTCCAAAAATTGGGCCCCACACACACCCACCCCTTCAGTGGCAGCAGTTGTGCCCCAGTTGTACACTTCACAGCTACATTTGCATCAAGCACATTCAAAAATACGCCATTCTTATCCGTCCCCAGGATGACACCGGGGTAGGTAGCAAAGTCTTTCCTGATCCCAGCTCTGTTCATCTTGGATCATTTTTAAAAAACACAGCAAGCAAGGGTTACTCCAAGCGGAGTCTCCCTTTTTTCCAAAAATTGGGCCACACAGACACCCACCCCATCAGTGGCAGCACTTGGGCCCTAGTTGCAAACAGGATGTTTTGATTTGCATCAAGCACATTCAAAAATACGCCATAATTAACCGTCCCCAGCATGACACCGGGGTAGGTAGATAAAGTCTTTGCTGACCCATGACTTGTTCATCTTGGCTTATTTTATAAACAATGTAAGCAAGGGTTACTCCAAGCGGAGTCTCCCTTTTTTCCAAAAATTGGGCCCCACAGACACCCACCCCATCAGTGGCAGCACTTGGGCCCTAGTTGCAAACAGGATGTTTTGATTTGCATCAAGCACATTCAAAAATACGCCATAATTAACCGTCCCCAGCATGACACCGGGGTAGGTAGATAAAGTCTTTGCTGACCCATGACTTGTTCATCTTGGCTTCTTTTAAAAACAATGTAAGCAAGGGTTACTCCAAGCGGAGTCTCCCTTTTTTCCAAAAATTGGGCCCCACACACACCCACCCCTTCAGTGGCAGCAGTTGTGCCCCAGTTGTACACTTCACAGCTACATTTGCATCAAGCACATTCAAAAATACGCCATTCTTATCCGTCCCCAGGATGACACCGGGGTAGGTAGCAAAGTCTTTCCTGATCCCAGCTCTGTTCATCTTGGCTTCTTTTAAAAACACAGCAAGCAAGGGTTACTCCAAGCGGAGTCTCCCTTTTTTCCAAAAATTGGGCCCCACACACACCCACCCCTTCAGTGGCAGCAGTTGTGCCCCAGTTGTACACTTCACAGCTACATTTGCATCAAGCACATTCAAAAATACGCCATTCTTATCCGTCCCCAGGATGACACCGGGGTAGGTAGCAAAGTCTTTCCTGATCCCAGCTCTGTTCATCTTGGCTTCTTTTAAAAACACAGCAAGCCAGGGTTACTCCAAGCGGAGTCTCCCTTTTTTCCAAAAATTGGGCCCCACACACACCCACCCCTTCAGTGGCAGCAGTTGTGCCCCAGTTCTACACTTCACAGCTACATTTGCATCAAGCACATTCAAAAATACGCCATTCTTATCCGTCCCCAGGATGACACCGGGGTAGGTAGCAAAGTCTTTCCTGATCCCAGCTCTGTTCATCTTGGCTTCTTTTAAAAACACAGCAAGCAAGGGTTACTCCAAGCGGAGTCTCCCTTTTTTCCAAAAATTGGGCCACACAGACACCCACCCCTTCAGTGGCAGCAGTTGTGCCCCAGTTGTACACTTCACAGCTACATTTGCATCAAGCACATTCAAAAATACGCCATAATTAACCGTCCCCAGCATGACACCGGGGTAGGTAGATAAAGTCTTTGCTGACCCATGACTTGTTCATCTTGGCTTCTTTTAAAAACAATGTAAGCAAGGGTTACTCCAAGCGGAGTCTCCCTTTTTTCCAAAAATTGGGCCACACAGACACCCACCCCATCAGTGGCAGCACTTGGGCCCTAGTTGCAAACAGGATGTTTTGATTTGCATCAAGCACATTCAAAAATACGCCATAATTAACCGTCCCCAGCATGACACCGGGGTAGGTAGATAAAGTCTTTGCTGACCCATGACTTGTTCATCTTGGCTTCTTTTAAAAACAATGTAAGCAAGGGTTACTCCAAGCGGAGTCTCCCTTTTTTCCAAAAATTGGGCCACACAGACACCCACCCCATCAGTGGCAGCACTTGGGCCCTAGTTGCAAACAGGATGTTTTGATTTGCATCAAGCACATTCAAAAATACGCCATAATTAACCGTCCCCAGCATGACACCGGGGTAGGTAGATAAAGTCTTTGCTGACCCATGACTTGTTCATCTTGGCTTCTTTTAAAAACAATGTAAGCAAGGGTTACTCCAAGCGGAGTCTCCCTTTTTTCCAAAAATTGGGCCACACAGACACCCACCCCATCAGTGGCAGCACTTGGGCCCTAGTTGCAAACAGGATGTTTTGATTTGCATCAAGCACATTCAAAAATACGCCATAATTAACCGTCCCCAGCATGACACCGGGGTAGGTAGATAAAGTCTTTGCTGACCCATGACTTGTTCATCTTGGCTTCTTTTAAAAACAATGTAAGCAAGGGTTACTCCAAGCGGAGTCTCCCTTTTTTCCAAAAATTGGGCCCCACACACACCCACCCCTTCAGTGGCAGCAGTTGTGCCCCAGTTGTACACTTCACAGCTACATTTGCATCAAGCACATTCAAAAATACGCCATTCTTATCCGTCCCCAGGATGACACCGGGGTAGGTAGCAAAGTCTTTCCTGATCCCAGCTCTGTTCATCTTGGCTTCTTTTAAAAACACAGCAAGCAAGGGTTACTCCAAGCGGAGTCTCCCTTTTTTCCAAAAATTGGGACCCACACACACCCACCCCTTCAGTGGCAGCAGTTGTGCCCCAGTTGTACACTTCACAGCTACATTTGCATCAAGCACATTCAAAAATACGCCATTCTTATCCGTCCCCAGGATGACACCGGGGTAGGTAGCAAAGTCTTTCCTGATCCCAGCTCTGTTCATCTTAGATCATTTTTAAAAAACACAGCAAGCAAGGGTTACTCCAAGCGGAGTCTCCCTTTTTTCCAAAAATTGGGCCACACAGACACCCACCCCATCAGTGGCAACACTTGGGCCCTAGTTGCAAACAGGATGTTTTGATTTGCATCAAGCACATTCAAAAATACGCCATAATTAACCGTCCCCAGCATGACACCGGGGTAGGTAGATAAAGTCTTTGCTGACCCATGACTTGTTCATCTTGGCTTCTTTTAAAAACAATGTAAGCAAGGGTTACTCCAAGCGGAGTCTCCCTTTTTTCCAAAAATTGGGCCACACAGACACCCACCCCATCAGTGGCAGCACTTGGGCCCTAGTTGCAAACAGGATGTTTTGATTTGCATCAAGCACATTCAAAATAACGCCATAATTAACCGTCCCCAGCATGACACCGGGGTAGGTAGATAAAGTCTTTGCTGACCCATGACTTGTTCATCTTGGCTTCTTTTAAAAACAATGTAAGCAAGGGTTACTCCAAGCGGAGTCTCCCTTTTTTCCAAAAATTGGGCCACACAGACACCCACCCCATCAGTGGCAGCACTTGGGCCCTAGTTGCAAACAGGATGTTTTGATTTGCATCAAGCACATTCAAAAATACGCCATAATTAACCGTCCCCAGCATGACACCGGGGTAGGTAGATAAAGTCTTTGCTGACCCATGACTTGTTCATCTTGGCTTCTTTTAAAAACAATGTAAGCAAGGGTTACTCCAAGCGGAGTCTCCCTTTTTTCCAAAAATTGGGCCACACAGACACCCACCCCATCAGTGGCAGCACTTGGGCCCTAGTTGCAAACAGGATGTTTTGATTTGCATCAAGCACATTCAAAAATACGCCATAATTAACCGTCCCCAGCATGACACCGGGGTAGGTAGATAAAGTCTTTGCTGACCCATGACTTGTTCATCTTGGCTTCTTTTAAAAACAATGTAAGCAAGGGTTACTCCAAGCGGAGTCTCCCTTTTTTCCAAAAATTGGGCCCCACACACACCCACCCCTTCAGTGGCAGCAGTTGTGCCCCAGTTGTACACTTCACAGCTACATTTGCATCAAGCACATTCAAAAATACGCCATTCTTATCCGTCCCCAGGATGACACCGGGGTAGGTAGCAAAGTCTTTCCTGATCCCAGCTCTGTTCATCTTGGCTTCTTTTAAAAACACAGCAAGCAAGGGTTACTCCAAGCGGAGTCTCCCTTTTTTCCAAAAATTGGGCCCCACACACACCCACCCCTTCAGTGGCAGCAGTTGTGCCCCAGTTGTACACTTCACAGCTACATTTGCATCAAGCACATTCAAAAATACGCCATTCTTATCCGTCCCCAGGATGACACCGGGGTAGGTAGCAAAGTCTTTCCTGATCCCAGCTCTGTTCATCTTGGATCATTTTTAAAAAACACAGCAAGCAAGGGTTACTCCAAGCGGAGTCTCCCTTTTTTCCAAAAATTGGGCCACACAGACACCCACCCCATCAGTGGCAGCACTTGGGCCCTAGTTGCAAACAGGATGTTTTGATTTGCATCAAGCACATTCAAAAATACGCCATAATTAACCGTCCCCAGCATGACACCGGGGTAGGTAGATAAAGTCTTTGCTGACCCATGACTTGTTCATCTTGGCTTCTTTTAAAAACAATGTAAGCAAGGGTTACTCCAAGCGGAGTCTCCCTTTTTTCCAAAAATTGGGCCCCACACACACCCACCCCTTCAGTGGCAGCAGTTGTGCCCCAGTTGTACACTTCACAGCTACATTTGCATCAAGCACATTCAAAAATACGCCATTCTTATCCGTCTCCAGGATGACACCGGGGTAGGTAGCAAAGTCTTTCCTGATCCCAGCTCTGTTCATCTTGGATCATTTTTAAAAAACACAGCAAGCAAGGGTTACTCCAAGCGGAGTCTCCCTTTTTTCCAAAAATTGGGCCACACAGACACCCACCCCATCAGTGGCAGCACTTGGGCCCTAGTTGCAAACAGGATGTTTTGATTTGCATCAAGCACATTCAAAAATACGCCATAATTAACCGTCCCCAGCATGACACCGGGGTAGGTAGATAAAGTCTTTGCTGACCCATGACTTGTTCATCTTGGCTTCTTTTAAAAACAATGTAAGCAAGGGTTACTCCAAGCGGAGTCTCCCTTTTTTCCAAAAATTGGGCCACACAGACACCCACCCCATCAGTGGCAGCACTTGGGCCCTAGTTGCAAACAGGATGTTTTGATTTGCATCAAGCACATTCAAAAATACGCCATAATTAACCGTCCCCAGCATGACACCGGGGTAGGTAGATAAAGTCTTTGCTGACCCATGACTTGTTCATCTTGGCTTCTTTTAAAAACAATGTAAGCAAGGGTTACTCCAAGCGGAGTCTCCCTTTTTTCCAAAAATTGGGCCCCACACACACCCACCCCTTCAGTGGCAGCAGTTGTGCCCCAGTTGTACACTTCACAGCTACATTTGCATCAAGCACATTCAAAAATACGCCATTCTTATCCGTCCCCAGGATGACACCGGGGTAGGTAGCAAAGTCTTTCCTGATCCCAGCTCTGTTCATCTTGGCTTCTTTTAAAAACACAGCAAGCAAGGGTTACTCCAAGCGGAGTCTCCCTTTTTTCCAAAAATTGGGACCCACACACACCCACCCCTTCAGTGGCAGCAGTTGTGCCCCAGTTGTACACTTCACAGCTACATTTGCATCAAGCACATTCAAAAATACGCCATTCTTATCCGTCCCCAGGATGACACCGGGGTAGGTAGCAAAGTCTTTCCTGATCCCAGCTCTGTTCATCTTGGCTTCTTTTAAAAACACAGCAAGCAAGGGTTACTCCAAGCGGAGTCTCCCTTTTTTCCAAAAATTCGGCCCCACACACACCCACCCCTTCAGTGGCAGCAGTTGTGCCCCAGTTGTACACTTCACAGCTACATTTGCATCAAGCACATTAAAAAATACGCCATTCTTATCCGTCCCCAGGATGACACCGGGGTAGGTAGCAAAGTCTTTCCTGATCCCAGCTCTGTTCATCTTGGCTTCTTTTAAAAACACAGCAAGCAAGGGTTACTCCAAGCGGAGTCTCCCTTTTTTCCAAAAATTGGGACCCACACACACCCACCCCTTCAGTGGCAGCAGTTGTGCCCTAGTTGTACACTTCACAGCTACATTTGCATCAAGCACATTCAAAAATACGCCATTCTTATCCGTCCCCAGGATGACACCGGGGTAGGTAGCAAAGTCTTTCCTGATCCCAGCTCTGTTCATCTTGGCTTCTTTTAAAAACACAGCAAGCAAGGGTTACTCCAAGCGGAGTCTCCCTTTTTTCCAAAAATTGGGCCCCACACACACCCACCCCTTCAGTGGCAGCAGTTGTGCCCCAGTTGTACACTTCACAGCTACATTTGCATTAAGCACATTCAAAAATACGCCATTCTTATCCGTCCCCAGGATGACACCGGGGTAGGTAGCAAAGTCTTTCCTGATCCCAGCTCTGTTCATCTTGGATCATTTTTAAAAAACACAGCAAGCAAGGGTTACTCCAAGCGGAGTCTCCCTTTTTTCCAAAAATTGGGCCACACAGACACCCACCCCATCAGTGGCAGCACTTGGGCCCTAGTTGCAAACAGGATGTTTTGATTTGCATCAAGCACATTCAAAAATACGCCATAATTAACCGTCCCCAGCATGACACCGAGGTAGGTAGATAAAGTCTTTGCTGACCCATGACTTGTTCATCTTGGCTTCTTTTAAAAACAATGTAAGCAAGGGTTACTCCAAGCGGAGTCTCCCTTTTTTCCAAAAATTGGGCCCCACACACACCCACCCCTTCAGTGGCAGCAGTTGTGCCCCAGTTGTACACTTCACAGCTACATTTGCATCAAGCACATTCAAAAATACGCCATTCTTATCCGTCCCCAGGATGACACCGGGGTAGGTAGAAAAGTCTTTCCTGATCCCAGCTCTGTTCATCTTGGATCATTTTTAAAAAACACAGCAAGCAAGGGTTACTCCAAGCGGAGTCTCCCTTTTTTCCAAAAATTGGGCCACACAGACACCCACCCCATCAGTGGCAGCACTTGGGCCCTAGTTGCAAACAGGATGTTTTGATTTGCATCAAGCACATTCAAAAATACGCCATAATTAACCGTCCCCAGCATGACACCGGGGTAGGTAGATAAAGTCTTTGCTGACCCATGACTTGTTCATCTTGGCTTCTTTTAAAAACAATGTAAGCAAGGGTTACTCCAAGCGGAGTCTCCCTTTTTTCCAAAAATTGGGCCACACAGACACCCACCCCATCAGTGACAGCACTTGGGCCCTAGTTGCAAACAGGATGTTTTGATTTGCATCAAGCACATTCCAAATCCACAAGCATTTACTCTCCCCAGGATGACACAGGGGTAGTAAATTCCTTGTGGATCCATGACTTGTTCATTTTGATGAACGTCATTCTGTCCACATTGTCACTGGACAGACGCGTGTGCTTATCTGTCAGCACACACCCAGCAGCACTGAAGACACGTTCAGAGACAACGCTGGCAGCTGGACACGACAAAATCTCCAAGGCGTAACTGGAGAGCTCTGGCCATTTTTCTAGATTTGAAGCCCAAAAGGAGCAAGGCTCCATTTGCAAAGTCATGGCATCGATGTTCATTTGGAGATACTCCTGTATCATCCTCTCCAGCCGTTGACTATGTGTCAGACTTGTTGTCTCTGGTGGCCTTGCAAAAGAGGGTCTAAAAAAATTATGAAAAGATTCCATAAAATTGCTGTTACCAGCACCAGATACGGTCCTACTGGTACGGGTAGACTGTTGAAGATGACGAGACCGTCCCATGTTTGTCAAGTTACAACTGGGAGATTCCCTCCCTGCACCTGCATGGTTGTTTGGTGGAAAAGCCGAGCTAAGATCAAGTAACAGCTTCTGCTGATACTCCTGCATACGTGTGTCCCTTTCTATGGCTGGAATTATGTCACAAAATTTGGACTTGTACCGGGGATCTAATAGTGTGGCAATCCAGTAGTCATCATCACTTCTAATTTTGACAATACGACTGTCATGTTGGAGGTAGTGCAACAAAAAGGCACTCATGTGTCTTGCGCAGCCATGCGGACCAAGTCCACGCTGTGTTTGTGGCATAGAGGTGCTACCCGTTCTTTCTTCCTCTGACATCTCCCCCCAACCTCTTTCAACTGAAATTTGACCAAGGTCTCCCTCATCCGCTGAGTCTTCCATGTCCATGGACAGTTCGTCCTCCATTTCTTCATGTTCTCCTGCACCTTGCTCAACATTTCGCCTGCTACTATGCGCCCTTGTCGATCCCTGTCCCCCATGGTCCCATGCCTGCTGCATTGGTGATGATGAACGTCTGGACCTTGGTGATGTTGTTGTCCCTTGCGCATATGAATCCTCCTGTAGTTCCTCCCCTTCATGTTGTCCCACCCCCTGACTTTGAATAGTGTTTAGCGTGTGCTCCAGCATGTAAATGACTGGAATCGTCATGCTGATAATGGCATTGTCAGAGCTAAACATATTCGTCGCCATGTCGAAACTGTGCAGAAGGGTGCATAGGTCCTTGATCTGAGACCACTCCATCAGGGTGATCTGCCCCACCTCTGCATCTCGTTGGCCCAGGCTATACGTCATGATGTATTGCACCAGGGCTCTGCGGTGCTGCCACAGTCGCTGTAACATGTGGAGAGTTGAATTCCAGCATGTCGACATATCGCATTTCAGGCGATGAACCGGCAGGCCGAAAGACTTCTGGAGCGATGCAAGTCGCTCTGCTGCGGCGCTTGAACGGCGGAAGTGAGCAGACAGTTTTCGTGCCCTGTTCAGAAGGCCATCTAGGCCGGGATAGTGTGTTAAAAATTGCTGGAAGACAAGGTTCAACACGTGAGCCATACAAGGTACGTGTGTCACCTTGCCCAGGCGAAGGGCCGCACCCAGGTTTGCAGCATTGTCGCACACGGCCTTACCAGGCTGCAGGTTGAGTGGAGACAACCATTTATTAGACTCGGACCGCAGAGCTGACCACAACTCCTCAGCTGTGTGACTCTTATTCCCAAGACATGTCAAGCTAAAGACCGCCTGATGCCGTTGCGCTCTGCTGCCAGCATAGTAATGAGGGGTGCGTGATTCCTTCTGCGCAGTGAGAACGCTGGTGGCCTGACCAGGCAGGCTTGGGGCGGAGGTGGAGGACCCAGATGAGGTGGAGGATGCAGAAGCAGTGGCGTAACTTGGACAGACAGAGGATTGACACACAAGTCGTGGGGACGGCAAGACTTGTGCAGCAGACCCTTCACCATCTATCACCATAGTTACCCAGTGCCCAGTCAGCGACATGTAACGTCCCTGTCCATGCTTACTGGTCCAAGTATCGGTGGTGAAATGCACCCGTTCACACACAGAGTTTCTCAAGGAAGCGGTGATGTTGTGTGCGACATGCTGGTGTAGCGCGGGCACACCTTTCTTAGAGAAGTAGTGGCGACTAGGCATCTGGTACTGGGGCACAGCGACAGACATAAGGTCTCTAAAATCCTGTGTGTCCACTAGGCGGAAAGGCAGCATTTCGGTAGCCAACAGCTTACAGAGGGATAGAGTCAACCTCTTAGCTTTGTCATGGGTCACAGGAAGTGGCCTTTTATTTGACCACATCTGAGGGACAGAGATCTGGCTGCTGTGTGTAGACGGTGTTGAGTAGGGTGTCCCTGGAAAAATGCAGGTTTGTGAGGAAAGTGCAGGCGGAGACATGATGTTGCCTTCATCCAACGTTGGTGCTATCGATGTCTGAGAGAGCTGTACACACTCACTTGTTTCCTTTTCCAAACCAACTGACGACCTACCAAGCAAACTGCCTGTTGCGGTTACAGTGGTGGAAGTTGTGCGTGGAAAAACAGGTGTGACAGCTGTCCCCACAGTCCTAGAAGATGAAGAGCGCGCGGATGCACTGGAAGGGGCAGGCGGTGGATGGTTCGCTCCGCTAGGCCGCATTGCAGCACGGTGAGCTTCCCACCGGGACCTATGATATTTATTCATGTGACGATTCATGGAAGAAGTTGTCAAACTGCTGAGGTTTTGACCTCTACTAAGAGAATCATGACAAAGTTTACATATCACATAATTTGGGCGATCTTTTTCTATGTCAAAAAAGGACCAGGCTAGGCAAGGCTTAGAGGCCATGCGACCTGTTGATCCACCACGAATAATGCTCAGAGGCAGAGTGGTGGCTGAGGATCCAGTTGTAGACGTGCTACCAGTGCTCCGACTCTGTCCAGGAAGGCGCAAGGTAACTTCGTCGTCGGTTGCATCCTCCTCCACCGCCTCTGTTGACCTCCTCGAGTGCCTGACTGTGGGTTGACAGTAGGTGGAATCTAGAACTTCATCATCAATTGTTGTGTTTGCACTCCCCTCCCCCTCAGACCGAGCCTCTTCTTGCCCTGACCGAATATTTAAGTTGTCATCCCAATCGGGTATCTGCGTCTCATCTTCATCAGAATGTTCCTCATTGTCTATAACCACAGGTGTTACAGTTTGTGACAAAGGGTCAACATTATGCTCAAACACTTGTTCCTCACGGCCTGAATCCGAGTCACAAAGGTTCTGGGCATCACTGCAGACCATTTCCTGTTCTGTACTCACTGTAGCTTGGGAGCAGACCTCTGATTCCCAGGCTATAGTGTGACTGAACAGCTCTGCAGACTCAGCCATCTCAGTTCCACCATACTGTGCAGGGCTGATGGAGACTTCAGAGCTGGGAGAAATCAAGTGTGATTGGGATGACAACTCAGAGGACTGGTGTTTTTTGGATGCGGTACTTGAAGTGGCTGAGAGGGCACTTGTTGGACCACTTGAGATCCATTCAAGCATTTTCCTTTTTTGCCCATCATCTACCTTTCTTCCTGTTGTTCGTGTCCGTAAAAAAGGGAGCACATCGGATTGTCCATGGTAAGTAGTAGACATCTTACTTTTGCTGGTAGAGGGTCTATCTTCAGCAGATGATAATGGAGCTTTGCCACCTTCCCCACGGACAAAACCTTTTTTGCCTTTTCCACCACGCCTCTTCCCCTTTCCACCAGCATCTGTCATTTTGCCACTCATGTTGATTGCGACAAGATTGTGGACTGAAAATGTGGTAGTAAAAATTGAGAGGTGGTGTAGATTGCAGTGGTGGTCTAGCTTTATTAACAGCAGAATAATAAAGAATAAATATCCCTGACAATGCAACTACGGCCCTTAAACTGGCAGCAAAAATTGCTAGTATAATGGCTTAGTTATAATGAGTTGGAGTGTGCAATGCAGGCAGACGCGCTCTGCAAATGTCTTTGCACTAGTGGGACTATAGCAAAGTTCAATAGCCACAGATAGGATGCCACTAGGTACACTGAGTGTTTGCTAGTATAATGGCTTAGTTATAATGAGTTGGAGTGTGCAATGCAGGCAGACGCGCTCTGCAAATGTCTTTGCACTAGTGGGACTATAGCAAAGTCCAATAGCCACGTATAGGATGCCACTAGGTACACTGAGTGTTTGCTAGTATAATGGCTTAGTTATAATGAGTTGGAGTGTGCAATGCAGGCAGACGCGCTCTGCAAATGTCTTTGCACTAGTGGGACTATAGCAAAGTCCAATAGCCACAGATAGGATGCCACTAGGTACACTGAGTGTTTGCTAGTATAATGGCTTAGTTATAATGAGTTGGAGTGTGCAATGCAGGCAGACGCGCTCTGCAAATGTCTTTGCACTAGTGTGACTATAGCAAAGTCCAATAGCCACGTATAGGATGCCAGTAGGTACACTGAGTGTTTGCTAGTATAATGGCTTAGTTATGAGTTGGAGTGTGCAATGCAGGCAGAGGTGCTGCAAATGTCTTTGCACTAGTGGGACTATAGCAAAGTCCAATAGCCACGTATAGGATGCCACTAGGTACACTGAGTGTTTGCTAGTATAATGGCTTAGTTATAATGAGTTGGAGTGTGCAATGCAGGCAGACGCGCTCTGCAAATGTCTTTGCACTAGTGGGACTATAGCAAAGTCCAATAGCCACAGATAGGATGCCACTAGGTACACTGAGTGTTTGCTAGTATAATGGCTTAGTTATAATGAGTTGGAGTGTGCAATGCAGGCAGACGCGCTCTGCAAATGTCTTTGCACTAGTGGGACTATAGCAAAGTCCAATAGCCACGTATAGGATGCCACTAGGTACACTGAGTGTTTGCTAGTATAATGGCTTAGTTATCATGAGTTGGAGTGTGCAATGCAGGCAGACGCGCTCTGCAAATGTCTTTGCACTAGTGGGACTATAGCAAAGTCCAATAGCCACGTATAGGATGCCACTAGGTACACTGAGTGTTTGCTAGTATAATGGCTTAGTTATGAGTTGGAGTGTGCAATGCAGGCAGACGCGCTCTGCAAATGTCTTTGCACTAGTGGGACTATAGCAAAGTCCAATAGCCACGTATAGGATGCCACTAGGAACACTGAGTGTTTGCTAGTATAATGGCTTAGTTATAATGAGTTGGAGTGTGCAATGCAGGCAGACGCGCTCTGCAAATGTCTTTGCACTAGTGGGACTATAGCAAAGTCCAATAGCCACAGATAGGATGCCACTAGGTACACTGAGTGTTTGCTAGTATAATGGCTTAGTTATAATGAGTTGGAGTGTGCAATGCAGGCAGACGCGCTCTGCAAATGTCTTTGCACTAGTCGGACTATAGCAAAGTCCAATAGCCACAGATAGGATGCCACTAGGTACACTGAGTGTTTGCTAGTATAATAACTTAGTTATAATGAGTTGGAGTGTGCAATGCAGGCAGACGCGCTCTGCAAATGTCTTTGCACTAGTGGGACTATAGCAAAGTCCAATAGCCACGTATAGGATGCCACTAGGTACACTGAGTGTTTGCTAGTATAATGGCTTAGTTATAATGAGTTGGAGTGTGCAATGCAGGCAGACGCACTCTGCAAATGTCTTTGCACTAGTGGGACTATAGCAAAGTCCAATAGCCACAGATAGGATGCCACTAGGTACACTGAATGTTTGCTAGTATAATGGCTTAGTTATAATGAGTTGGAGTGTGCAATGCAGGCAGACGCGCTCTGCAAATGCCTTTGCACTAGTGTGACTATAGGAAAGTCCAATAGCCACGTATAGGATGCCACTAGGTACACTGAGTGTTTGCTAGTATAATGGCTTAGTTATGAGTTGGAGTGTGCAATGCAGGCGGATGCGCTCTGCAAATGTCTTTGCACTAGTGGGACTATAGCAAAGTCCAATAGCCACGTATAGGATGCCACTAGGTACACTGAGTGTTTGCTAGTATAATGGCTTAGTTATAATGAGTTGGAGTGTGCAATGCAGGCAGACGCGCTCTGCAAATGTCTTTGCACTAGTGGGACTATAGCAAAGTCCAATAGCCACGTATAGGATGCCACTAGGTACACTGAGTGTTTGCTAGTGTAATGGCTTAGTTATAATGAGTTGGAGTGTGCAATGCAGGCAGACGCGCTCTGCAAATGTCTTTGCACTAGTGGGACTATAGCAAAGTCCAATAGCCACAGATAGGATGCCACTAGGTACACTGAGTGTTTGCTAGTATAATGGCTTAGTTATAATGAGTTGGAGTGTGCAATGCAGGCAGACGCGCTCTGCAAATGTCTTTGCACTAGTGTGACTATAGCAAAGTCCAATAGCCACGTATAGGATGCCACTAGGTACACTGAGTGTTTGCTAGTATAATGGCTTAGTTATGAGTTGGAGTGTGCAATGCAGGCAGACGCGCTCTGCAAATGTCTTTGCACTAGTGGGACTATAGCAAAGTCCAATAGCCACGTATAGGATGCCACTAGGTACACTGAGTGTTTGCTAGTATAATGGCTTTGTTATAATGAGTTGGAGTGTGCAATGCAGGCAGACGCGCTCTGCAAATGTCTTTGCACTAGTGGGACTATAGCAAAGTCCAATAGCCACAGATAGGATGCCACTAGGTACACTGAGTGTTTGCTAGTATAATGGCTTAGTTATAATGAGTTGGAGTGTGCAATGCAGGCAGACGCGCTCTGCAAATGTCTTTGCACTAGTGGGACTATAGCAAAGTCCAATAGCCACGTATAGGATGCCACTAGGTACACTGAGTGTTTGCTAGTATAATGGCTTAGTTATAATGAGTTGGAGTGTGCAATGCAGGCAGACGCGCTCTGCAAATGTCTTTGCACTAGTGGTACTATAGCAAAGTCCAATAGCCACGTATAGGATGCCACTAGGTACACTGAGTGTTTGCTAGTATAATGGCTTAGTTATGAGTTGGAGTGTGCAATGCAGGCAGAGGTGCTGCAAAGGTCTTTGCACTAGTGGGACTATAGCAAAGTCCAATAGCCACGTATAGGATGCCACTAGGTACACTGAGTGTTTGCTAGTATAATGGCTTTGTTATAATGAGTTGGAGTGTGCAATGCAGGCAGACGCGCTCTGCAAATGTCTTTGCACTAGTGGGACTATAGCAAAGTCCAATAGCCACAGATAGGATGCCACTAGGTACACTGAGTGTTTGCTAGTATAATGGCTTAGTTATAATGAGTTGGAGTGTGCAATGCAGGCAGACGCGCTCTGCAAATGTCTTTGCACTAGTGGGACTATAGCAAAGTCCAATAGCCACGTATAGGATGCCACTAGGTACACTGAGTGTTTGCTAGTATAATGGCTTAGTTATGAGTTGGAGTGTGCAATGCAGGCAAATGCGCTCTGCAAATGTCTTTGCACTAGTGGGACTATAGCAAAGTCCAATAGCCACGTATAGGATGCCACTAGGTACACTGAGTGTTTGCTAGTATAATGGCTTAGTTATAATGAGTTGGAGTGTGCAATGCAGGCAGACGCGCTCTGCAAATGTCTTTGCACTAGTGGGACTATAGCAAAGTCCAATAGCCACAGATAGGATACCACTAGGTACACTGAGTGTTTGCTAGTATAATGGCTTGGTTATAATGAGTTGGAGTATGCAGAGGACACGAGGGTACAGTGCCAGGATTTTGGGGCTCTGGGTAGAGGAATGGAAGCCTGCCTTTCTATCCCTCCTAATAGGGAAATGCAGGGAGGAAATCCCTGACCTTGGCTACACAGACGCTGGCGCTGTTTTCAGGACCTGTCACCTTAACTCTGACCCTGCCGGTTTGAGCCCTTAAAAGGACTGCTAGAAAGTGCTATCCCTATGCTGTCCAGCGCTGTGTATGGAGCGCATACAGCTGTATCAGCGATAGGACTCATGAGGACGGAGCTGCGACAGTGATGTCTGACACCAAAGACGCAGAAGAGATAATGGCGTCCTGGAGGAAAATGTCCGTTTTTATAATGCAGGGACATGTGACATGGACATCCTATCACACATGCCGTTGCTTCTCTGGCTAAAAGTCCATTTAGCTGTGTGTGTGTCTGGGATTGGCTGACATGCTGGCCCGCCCCACAAGACGCGCGCGCTTAGGGAAGGAAGACAAGAAAAAAAAAAAAAAAATGGCGATCGCCATTATAGAAACAGCAGTGATCTGAAGGCGCTGTTCACGCACACTATACACTGAAATGTCATAATAGTGTGATTCACAGAGTGACTTACACTATTACAGCAGAAACCAAGCTAGGATTTAGCTGTTTTTTTGCTGCTAGAACCGTTCTCGAACGTTTCTAGAACTATCGAGCTTTTGCAAAAAAGCTCGAGTTCTAGTTCGATCTATAACATGCCCCAAAATCACTCGAGCCTAGAACTGGAGAACCACGAACCACGAACCGCGCTCAACTCTACTGATGAACTTTGAACCGTTCTAACTTCCTAACCAAAAAATGTTTCAAAAACTGCACTGATGTAAAGTAGACATGTGGGAAATGTAATTTCATAACTGTTTTGTGTGACATAACTCTCTGGTTTAAGAGCATAACATTTCAAAGTTTGAAAATTGTGAAATTTTCAAAATTTTCACCAAATTTCATGAAATAAAATAATCTTAGAGTAGCCGGATCCGCTGAAGTGTTACAGAGTTATAATCTGCCAAAGTAAAAGCCAAAATCTAAAAGCCAAATTGAAAAAAATGGCCCAGCCATGAAGGTGAAATTAGGCTTAGGGGTGAAGGGGTTAAAAGCTTCATGGTTTCCAAACCCTGAATTGATTAATCAGAGTAACAAAAAACTGAACATGGGCACAGCAATATTAATTTGAAATTGTGCATTTTGCTTATTTTTACTTGTTGTTTTGTGGCATCTGTCTGATGGAGATGTGTGCAAATATAACTCCGTCCGGTCTAAAATGAGAAGTCTACAGTCACTTCATGTGATTTCAGATTTGTGAATGTTCTCACGCATTGCACTCTGTGAGGATTCCCAAGTGTCAGAACTGGGATCGGCAGTCATATGGCCACAAGTATGGGATATACCTACTTTTAGCCAGAATCCAACCAGATGACTTGCTCAATACACTTGAAATCAGAAAATAATTCCAAGTGTGGCAAAATGGTAAAAAAGCACTTTCTACAATGTTTGTTTTTTTTATTATTATTTACAGTACACCGTGTGCAGAATTATTAGGCAAGTTGTATTTTAGAGGATTTTTATTATTATTATTGATCAACAACTAAGTTCTCAATCAACCCAAACGACTCGTAAATATCAAAGCTTAACATTTTTGGAAGTTGGAGTGGGTTTATTTTAGATTTGGCTATCTTAGGATGATATGTTTGTGCAGGTAACTATTACTTTGCAGAATTATTAAGCAACTTAATAAAAACCAAATATATTCCCATCTCACTTGTTTATTTTCACCAGGTAAACCAATATACTGCACAAAATTTAGAAATAAACATATCTGACATGCAAAAACAAAACCCCAAAAAGTTAGTGACAAATATAGCCAGCTTTCTTTATGATGAAACTTAACAGCCTACCATCCATAGATTCTGTCAGTTGCTTGATCTGCTTACGATCAACATTGTGAGCAGCAGCCACCACAGCCTCCCAGACACTGTTACGAGAGGTGTACGTTTTCCCTCCCTTTAGATCTCACATTTTATGAGGGACCACAGGTTCTCTATGGGGTTCAGATCAGGTGAACAAGGGGGCCATGTCATTATTTTTTTATCTTTTACACCTTTACTGGCCAGCCACGCTGTAGAGTAGTTGGATGCATGTGATGGAACATTGTCCTGCATAAAAATCATGTTTTTCTTGAACGATACCGACCTCTTCCTGTACCACTGCTTGAAGAAGTCTTCCAGAAACTGGCAGTGTCTTGGAGTTAAGCTTCACTCCTTCCTCAACCCGAAAAGGTCCAACAAGTTCAACTTTGATGATACCAGCCATACCAGTACCCCACCTCCACCTTGTTGGCGCCTGAGTCGGAGTGGAGCTCTCTGCCCTTTACTGATCCAGCCTCTGGCCCATCCATCTGGCCCATCAAGAGTCACCCTCATTTCATCAGTCCATAAAACCTTTGAAAAATCAGTCTTAAGATATTTTTTGGCCCAGTCTTGACATTTTATCTTATGTTTCTTGTGTAAAGGTGGTCGTTTTTCAGCCTTCCTTACCTTGGCCATGTCCCTGAGTATGGCACACCTTGTGATTTTTGATACTCCAGTAATGTTGCAGCTCTAAAATATGGCCAAACTGGTGGCAAATGGCATCTTGGCAGCTTCACGCTTGATTTTCCTCAATTCATGGGCAGTTATTTTGCGCCTTTTTTGACCAACATGCTTCTTGCGACCCTGTTGGCTATTTGCCATGAAAAGCTTGATTGTTCGGTGATCACGCTTCAAAAGTTTGACAATTTCAAGACTGCTGAATCCCTCTGCAAGACATCTCGAAATTTTGGAATTTTCAGAACCCGTCAAATCTTTCTTCTGACCCATTTTGCCAAAGAAAAGGAAGTTGCCTAATAATTAATCTCACCTTATATAGGGTGTTGATGTCATTACACCACACCCCTCCTCATTACAGAGATGCACATCACCTGATTTACTTAATGGTTAGTTGGCTCTCAAGCCTATACAGCTTGGAGTAGGACAACATGTATAAAAGCTATCATGTGATCAAAATACTCATTTGCCTAATAATTCTGCACAGGGTGTATTCTTTTTACTGCACCTAGCAGTAAAATTCTCCAGGTCAGTATGATTACAGAGACACCAAACATGCATAAGTGGTAAAAACAAAATCAGAAATTTCCAAAAAATGTCCTGGAGCCGTAATGTTTTTAATATTTTCAATATGATGCTTGTTTAAGGCTTGTTTTTTTGCACCCTGAGCTGGAGTTTTGAGAAATATAATTTGGTTGTAAATGTTTTGCTCATTTGTTATTACATTTTATGTGTTGTTTTGGCGGTCAAAAAAAGACACAATTTTGTCATGTTCATTTTTTTCTCTTTACATTGCTTACCGATCGGATTAATTTATTTTATATTTTGATAGATCTGACTTTTACAAATGCAGCGATATCAAATAAGTCTATTTTTTTATTTTCAGTGTGGGAAAAGGCTTGAATACTACATTACTGCTTTTTATAGTGAAAATCTCAATCTCCTATGAACACCAGCTTTTGGTTAGCTTTTTTGCAGCAACATTGTGATGATAGGCAGAAGGGAATTCTACAGACCATTAGCTATAATGGAAACCAATATGTAGGGATGAGTGAATCCGAATTGTAAAGTTCGATGTCTGTTCAGGGTGCAAAAAATCAAGCTTTCAAACACCTTGTATTCGGTGCTGAACACCGAATGCAGACATTTGACTGTATGTCTGGTTTCTGTTCAGGTTTATCACTCAAATAAAGCTTGTTGAAAAGTTGCAGAGTATCCAATCAACAAGCTTTTAGGTTGTGGGCACTTCCAGAGCCATCGAAGACATGCCAAGTATTGGCATGACTGTGATTGGCCAGGGAATTCATTGTACAAAAACAAAAATAAAGCAAAATGGTCAAAGCAGGACATACCAGTCTCAGCAGTGCGGCTGTAACATAGCTACCGGGACCGCTCATTATCCCTCATGCATAGTCACTGCTTTCTCTGCTCACCTTCAGCGCCTGTGATTGACTGCAGTCAGACTGCAGTCGTGGTAACATCTCTGATTGGTTGCCCTCACAAGGGCTCTCTGTCTGCTCAAGTAAAGTGTGAAAATAAATAAAAATATGTTGCATGGTCCCGCATATATAAATATCCAGTGCAGATAAAGTAGACGGCTACAGGCTGCAGCCCTTAGATATGTGGTTATCTTGGCTGTGTATCAAAATATGCCATGTGTATATTTTTAATTACTTAAAAAAACAATTTTAAAAAACGGAGTGCAGTCACCCCAATTTTGATACTCAGCCAAGATAAAGCCGAAAGCTGGGTCTGGTATTCTCAGGATGGGGAGACCCATGGTGATTGGACTTCCAGCCCAAAACTAGCAACCTGCAGGCACCCGGAATTGTCACATCTTTTAGATGCGACAATCCTGGCACTTTATCCAGCTCATCCCAATTGCCCTGATGCACTGGCAATAGGGGTAATATAATGGGTTAATGACAGCTCACAGCTGCCGCTAAGCTCTAGATTAGTGATGGGCAAGAGTCTATGGCAAGCATCAATACTAATACTGTAATACTGTAAGTGAAAAGACAAAAACTCCTTTATTTGAAAACTCCTTTATTTTAAATAAAACACAAAAAATCACCCTCTTTCCCCAATTTATTAACACCATGAACACCAAAGTCAACATAATTCACACAAGTTTTTTTTCCCCTCTATTTTAATATTCAGCCATGGTAAACCTCACAGGTGGGGACTGCTGCCTGCCGCTGTTCTTTACCCGTGCTGGCTATCCAAAAAAAAAGGCAGGACCCTACGTCAATATTTTTTTCATTTTTTTTCTTTTTTACATTATAATGCAGAAAACTAACTGCAACCAACACAGATGCGGGCACAGGGTGGTGGGCATGTATAGCAGTCTACAACCAATCACAGACACTGGCACAAAGGTTGAGCTGGGGAAGCATTGAATATTCATGAACTTAAATTACTAGGCCTTGAAGAGAGTCTGACTGCAAATGATCCTCCAGAAAACACCTGGAAACACAGTATGTATAACTATCCTGCTTTTACTACCATTTAACTTGCACCACAGTTCCCTAACACTTACTACAACCATTTACAGCCACGAACGTCTCATCCCCATTGACTTGTATAGGGTTCGTTTTTCGGGATTAAGATAGGTGTCACATTTGCTGGCTGATCACGATTTTTTTTCCTGTGTTGGCTCAGTGAACCTGAAAATCCACGAGTTCACACATCAGTAGTCAAATGTCTTTAAGGGGTTAAAGGATTCAATTTTGCTTTTACTTCAATGCGTATAGTTTGAGCTAAAAATAATTTTTACAATTCAGTTTAATAAAAAATGTTGCACTTTTTCTCTTTTCAAGCTCCAATATTTCCCTGCCTATAATATGAACATAATGCACACCACTATCAAAAGGACATTACAGATTATTGTGCAGATGTTCTGTTTTTTTGTCACTTCAAAAGAGGAGAATAACAGTGCTGTGCATCGGAAAGAGCAACAGTAGGTAAGTATATTAACACACTCTAACTACATTATGAGGGGCTGCTGACAAGTATTTAGCTTTGTGATAATTTTTGTTTCTATGGTAATGAATGTTACATCACATGAAAGCCTTATGTGTCTAATATATGTTTTCAAAATTTTGAGTTTGTTCCTTATAGCAACAGTGTTCTAAATATGCGGGAAAACAAAATGGTGGAGTCTAATGTGATATTCACAGCAACTGAGAGCAGAGGAGTGATAACATTCTTGTTTCTGCATTGAAAGTCTGCAAAGGATATTCATGGTGATATGTCGCAGACATTGTGGGATCAATGCCCTTCATATTCCACAGCTAAGAATTGGGCTGCCAAATTTAAATCGGGCCACTTCAGCACCAATGATGAGGAACGTCCTGGACGACCGAGAGTGGTTGTTGTTCTGGAGATCGTCGAGGCTGTGCACAACCTCATACTGGAGAATTGAAGAATTTCACCTAAAGCAATAGCAGACATCATGGGATTTTCCCGTGAACGTGTTTGTGTCATTTGGACATGAGGAAGCTATCTGCAAAGTGGGTCCCCAAATGTTTGAAAACAGATCAGAGAAGCATGCGAGTGAAAACTTCCTGGTTCATTTGTCAGCGTTTCCAGACTAAGAACTTCTGGATAGACTGGTCACTATGGATGATGGATGAGACCTGGATTTATTTGTATGACCCCGAAAACAAAGAGCAGTGGTTCTCCTCATCAAAAGAAGTGCAGGGTGCAAAAATAAGCCACTAAGGTGATGGCGTCTGTGTTTTGGGATTAGGAGGGCATGCTGCTAGTGAACTACCCTCAAAAGGGTTCCACCATCAATGCAAGGTATTACATTGAGCTTTTGGACCAACTGAAGGCAGCTCTGAAGGCCAAAAGGTGCGGTAAGCTTTTCAAAGGTATCTTGTTCCTGCAAGACAACGCCTCCACTCACACTGCACAAGCAACCACGGTAAAACTGGCAGAGCTGGGGTTCCAGCTGGTTGACTACCCACCTTATTCACCAGATCTAGCTCCCTCTGACTATCATCTGTTTTCAAACCTGAAGAAACACCTCACACAATTTCTGATGCCATAGCTGCTACGGATACCTGGTTTAAGGCACAACCAAAATCCTTCTTTTTGCTAGGCTTACAGAACTTGGAATACTGATGTAAAAAGTGTGTTGACATCAGTGGAGAGTATGTTGAATAAATGTAAAGTTTCATCATCCTATCTCGCTTCTTTCTGGGTAAAGCCAAAGACTTATCAGCAGCCCCTCGTATATATACAAATAATCACTTATAATGAATGAAAAACGTAATGGGAGGACTTCTGGATATGGAAAAAAATTGTAAAAAAAATGGTTTTTAGTGTTAGATAGTAGCAAAACCTAATGAACTATAAATCTGGTATTACTGTAATCCAACTTATCCGAAGAATAAAGACATCTAATCACTAATACTAATACTGAGGAAAGGTATAAAAAATAAATTAAACCAATACTTGAACTGCTGTTGATTTTTTAATTTCTTCTCCCAAAGATCAAGGTAAGATTCGGTGTACATTTATCCTGTGCTGTTAGCTGAGCACATTCATCTGTTTTGACATGTAAATCTCCTAAATAGTGATGAGCGAGTACTAAAAAGCTCGGGTGCTCGAAGCTCGGGCCGAGCCTCCCAAGATACTCGTGTACTCGGCCCGAGCAACGAGCCCAATGTTATCCTATGGGAGACCCGAGTATTTTTGTGAAATGACCTCCCGGCAGCATGGAGAAACCCTAAAAATGTCACAAAAGTCTCAGAAGAGTGCTCAAATGACATGGCAACAGCATGGGGAAGACCCCTTGAAGCATTTATCACTCAAAAGTCACAGCTGTGAACAATTTTGTCCGCGTTTTACGCCATTTTTACGGACTCACCAGAAAACCTTCCAAAATGACCCCAAAATGATTTTTCATGGCGGAAATGTTAAGGGCACATACCCAATAGTGAGATAGATCTGGTGTATGTTACTTTTTGAGATCAATACATGAAAGATTTTACGTGAAAACATTGTGTGGCACTCCGATGTCCCTGAGAAGAGACGTACATGAAGGCCTCTTGAGTCTAATGTGCCCATTTTGAGGAAGTGAGTCTTTGTAGTATTTTCCTTTGCCAGGGCAGTCCTAAATTGTGAGGTTCACCAATGCCCCTGCATACAGACGTGCATGAGGGCCTCAAAACATTAAGTGTCCATTGTCAGGAAGTGGGTGTATTATAGTATAGCCCTTAGGCAGGGCAGCCAAAAATTGGGAGGCTCCACATTGTCCCTGGGTAGAGACGTGCATGATGGCCTTTAAACCTGAAGTGCCCATTGTAAGGAAGTGGGTCTATTTCAGTATAGCCCTTTGCCAGGGCAGCCAAAAATTGGGAGGCTCCACATTGTCCCTGGGTAGAGACGTGCATGAGGGCCTCAAAACATTAAGTGTCCATTTTAAGGAAGTGGGTGTATTTCAGTATAGCCCTTAGGCAGGGCAGCCAAAAATTGGGAGGCTCCACATTGTCCCTGGGTAGAGACGTGCATGAGGGCCTCAAAACATTAAGTGTCCATTTTAAGGAAGTGGGTGTATTTCAGTATAGCCCTTAGGCAGGGCAGCCAAAAATTGGGAGGCTACACGTTGTCCCTGGGTAGAGACGTGCATGAGGGCCTCAAAACATTAAGTGTCCATTTTAAGGAAGTGGGTGTATTTCAGTATAGCCCTTAGGCAGGGCAGCCAAAAATTGGGAGGCTCCACATTGTCCCTGGGTAGAGACGTGCATGAGGGCCTCAAAACATTAAGTGTCCATTTTAAGGAAGTGGGTGTATTTCAGTATAGCCCTTAGGCAGGGCAGCCAAAAATTGGGAGGCTCCACATTGTCCCTGGATAGAGACGTGCATGATGGCCTTTAAACCTGAAGTGCCCATTGTAAGGAAGTGGGTCTATTTCAGTATAGCCCTTTGCCAGGGCAGCCAAAAATTGGGAGGCTCCACATTGTCCCTGGGTAGAGACGTGCATGAGGGCCTCAAAACATTAAGTGTCCATTTTAAGGAAGTGGGTGTATTTCAGTATAGCCCTTAGGCAGGGCAGCCAAAAATTGGGAGGCTACACGTTGTCCCTGGGTAGAGACGTGCATGAGGGCCTCAAAACATTAAGTGTCCATTTTAAGGAAGTGGGTGTATTTCAGTATAGCCCTTAGGCAGGGCAGCCAAAAATTGGGAGGCTCCACATTGTCCCTGGGTAGAGACGTGCATGATGGCCTTTAAACCTGAAGTGCCCATTGTAAGGAAGTGGGTCTATTTCAGTATAGCCCTTTGCCAGGGCAGCCAAAAATTGGGAGGCTCCACATTGTCCCTGGGTAGAGACGTGCATGAGGGCCTCAAAACATTAAGTGTCCATTGTCAGGAAGTGGGTGTATTATAGTATAGCCCTTAGGCAGGGCAGCCAAAAATTGGGAGGCTCCACATTGTCCCTGGGTAGAGACGTGCATGATGGCCTTTAAACCTGAAGTGCCCATTGTAAGGAAGTGGGTCTATTTCAGTATAGCCCTTTGCCAGGGCAGCCAAAAATTGGGAGGCTCCACATTGTCCCTGGGTAGAGACGTGCATGAGGGCCTCAAAACATTAAGTGTCCATTTTAAGGAAGTGGGTGTATTTCAGTATAGCCCTTAGGCAGGGCAGCCAAAAATTGGGAGGCTACACGTTGTCCCTGGGTAGAGACGTGCATGAGGGCCTCAAAACATTGTTCCCATTGCAAAGGAGCGGGTCTCCTGTCGTTGTAATGTCCATTCTGCAAAGAATGGGCGAAAAAATTTACCACTGGGGGTATACCTGAAACAAAGACCTAACTATTGTAACGGTCATCATGATGGCGCATGAGGAGAAGGAGGAGCAGTCCAGCGATTATCCAAAGTCGAGAAGTGTACCCATGGGTGAGTGGAGGTACATGGCAAACTTTAAATTCCGCTCTCATTTGCTGGTGGTGTGGTGAAGTCTGGCCCAATCCAACCCTTGTTCATCTTTATCAGAGTCAGCCTGTCAGCATTTTCAGTTGACAGGCGGGTGCGTTTATCTGTAATGATTCCACCTGCGGCACTAAAAACACGCTCTGACAAAACGCTAGCAGCAGGGCAGGCCAGGACTTCCAAGGCGTAGAGAGCCAATTCATGCCACGTGTCCAGCTTGGATACCCAATAATTGTAAGGCACAGAGGAATGTCGGAGTACAGTTGTTCGATCTGCAAGGTACTCCTTCAGCATCTGGGCAAACTTAGGATTTCTTGTGGCACTACCCCGCACCTCAGGGGCTGTGGTACGTGAGGGGCTGAGAAAACTGTCCCACATCTTAAAGACTGTTCCCCTACCTCTGGCGGATTGGACTTGTGCCTCTCTCGGCTGTACGCCTCGGTTGTCCACTGATTCCTGACCTATGCCGCTAGCGTTTTGTGAGGGGAATGCTTTGCCTACTTCCGTGAGTATGGCCTTCCGAAACTGCTGCATTTTGGTTGACCTCTCATCCACGGGAATAAGAGACAAAAAGTTCTCCTTGTAGCGTGGGTCTAACAGTGTTACCAACCAGTAATGATTGTCGGCCAAGATGTTCTTAACGCGAGGGTCACGAGACAGGCAGCTTACCATAAAGTCAGCCATGTGCGCCAGACTCTTAACAGCCAGGACTTCAGTAGCCTGACCAACAAGATGACTGAACATGCTGTCCTCCTCCTCCTCCTCCTCCTCCTCCTCCTCATCTACCCTGTCCTCTGGCCAGCCACGCTGAATCGAGGATATGACTGGTGTGCATGTCATATCCTCAATTTGGCCGGAGAGTTGCTCCATGTCTTCATCCTCCTCCTCGTCATAGTCCTCCACTGCACGTTGTGATGAGACGAGGCTGGGCTGTGTGTTATCACCCACACCCACTACTGTTTCTTGCTGCAACTCATCGCGCTCCGCCTGCAATGCATCATGTTTGTTTTTCAAAAGGGACCGTTTTAGAAGGCAGAGTAGCGGTATGGTGACGCTAATAATGGCGTCATCACCACTCACCATCTTGGTGGAGTCCTCAAAGTTTTGGAGGATGGTACATAGGTCTGACATCCATCTCCACTCCTCAGGTGTTATGTGTGGAGTTTGACCCATTTCCCGACGGCTTAGGTGATGCAGGTACTCAACAACTGCCCTCTTCTGCTCACATATCCTGACCAACATGTGCAGAGTTGAATTCCAATGCGTGGGGACATCACACACCAGTCTGTGAGCCGGAAGATGCAAACGGCGCTGAAAGCCGGCAAGGCCGGCTGAAGCAGTAGGTGACTTTCGAAAATGTGCAGACAGGCGGCGAACTTTTACCAGCAGATCAGACAGCTCTGGGTATGACTTTATAAACCGCTGAACCACGAGGTTGAGCACATGGGCCACGCATGGAACATGTGTCAGCTGGCCTCGCCTCAAAGCCGCCACCAGGTTCCGGCCATTGTCACAAACGACCTTTCCTGGCTTTAGGTTCAGAGGTGTGAGCCAGTGATCTGCCTGCTGTTTCAGAGCTGTCCACAGCTCTTCTGCATTGTGGGGTTTGTCACCTATGCAGATTAGCTTCAGCACAGCCTGTTGCCGCTTCGCCGAGGCAGTGCTGCAGTGCTTCCAGCTTGTGACTGGTGTGGAGGGCACAGTGGATGAGGATGCGCAGGAGGAGGAGGAGGCTGAAGAGCATGACATTCCGGAGCTGTAGAGTGTGGGTGAAACACTGACTGAGGTAGGGCCTGCAAACCTTGGTGTGGGAAGGACGTGTTCCGTCCCTCGCTCAGACTGGGTCCCAGCTTCCACAATATTAACCCAGTGTGCCGTCAACGAGATGTAGCGGCCTTGCCCACAAGCACTTGTCCACGTGTCTGTGGTTAGGTGGACTTTGGGTGAAACAGCGTTGTTCAGGGCACGTGTGATGTTTTGTGACACGTGGTTATGCAACGCGGGGACGGCACACCGGGAGAAATAGTGGCGGCTGGGGACCGAGTAACGTGGGACAGCTGCCGCCATCAGGTCACGGAATGCTTCTGTCTCCACCAGCCTAAAAGGCAACATTTCCAGCGCAAGCAGTCGCGAAATGTTAGCATTTAGAACTGTGGCATGTGGGGTGTTGGCAGTGTATTTGCGCCTGCGTTCAAAGGTTTGCTGAATGGATAACTGAACGCTGCGCTGGGACAAGGACGTGCTTGATGATGGTGTTCTTTCTGCGTAGGCAACTGCAGGTGCAGGAGTGGAGGAGGCTTGTTCGCAGGCAGCATGGACAGAGGATTGGCTCGCATGCACAACCAGCGAAGACGTAGCAGTGACATCAGCAAGCACTGCTCCTCGACTCTGTTGTACTTCCCACAAAGTCGGGTGCTTGGCTGACATGTGCCTGATCATGCTGGTGGTGGTCAGGCTGCTAGTTTTGGTACCCCTGCTGATGCTGGCACGGCAGGTGTTGCAAATGGCCTTTTTTGAATCATCTGGATCCAACTTAAAAAACTGCCAGACTCGTGAAGACCTAACATTTGTACAGGCACCTTGTGTCGTCGTGTTGTTACGGGGAACGGTTGCCTGACTTCTGCCTGGGACCACCACCCTGCTTCTTACTGCCTGTTGTGATGCTACGCCTCCCTCCCCCTGTGCACTGCTGTCCTCGCTCTGCATATCCTCCTGCCAGGTTGGGTCAGTTACTGGATCATCCACCACGTCGTCTTCCTCTTCCGCACCCTGCTCCTCCTCCTGACTTGCTGACAATTGTGTCTCATCATCGTCCACCACTTGTTGAGACACGTTGCCAACTTCGTGAGAACGTGGCTGCTCAAATATTTGGCTATCTGTACAGACGATCTCCTCATGACCCACTTCAATATGAGCTGGCGAGAGGCCAGAATGTGTGAATGGAAACGTGAACAGCTCTTCCGAGTGTCCAAGTGTGGGATCATTAATGTCCGAGGAGGACGTGTACTCAGCCTGGTGGTAGGAAGGAGGATCAGGTTCAGAAATGTGCGGTGCAGTATCACGGCTACTGACACTTGACCGTGTGGAAGACAGAGTGTTTGTGGTGGTGCCAATCTGACTGGAAGCATTATCCGCTATCCAACTAACAACCTGTTGACACTGGTCTTGGTTCAAGAGCGGTGTACTGCTGCGGTCCCCAAGAATTTGGGACAGGACGTGCGAGCGACTAGATGTGGCCCTTTGTTGTGGCGAAATTAGAGCTTGCCCACGACCTCGGCCTCTGCCTGCACCACCATCACGTCCACTTCCTTGTTCCTTGCCAATGCCCTTGCGCATTTTGCAATGCTGTGCACTGCTGACGTGTATATTCACTACTTGTGCGTTATATCAAAGTTTCTGGAAATTGCACACCAGTGCACCTGTACGCTGCCACCAACAGGCACACACGTGCGGTTTTAAAAACCAAGCACGGACGCAATAATAACCTAACACAGGTTTTAGGAGCAAAAATTAAGAACTCTGACACTATCAGCCACTGCTGACTGACGTGTATTATACACTACACTTGTGCGTTATATAATAGTTTGGTAAACGCACACCAGTGCACCTGTACGCTGCCACCAACAGGCACACACGTGCGGTTTTAAAAACCAAGCACGGACGCAATAATAACCTAACACAGGTTTTAGGAGCAAAAATTAAGAACTCTGACACTATCAGCCACTGCTGACTGACGTGTATTATACACTACACTTGTGCGTTATATAATAGTTTGGTAAACGCACACCAGTGCACCTGTACGCTGCCACCAACAGGCACACACGTGCGGTTTTAAAAACCAAGCACGGACGCAATAATAACCTACTAACAGGTTTTTTTGGGGAGCGACAATTACAGTACAGACAAGTCAGACACTATCTGGACTGTTTTACACTGTGTACACCAGCCCCAGATATGAAGGCTGGTATACGGTCACCACTACCCTGCCTGCCTGCCTGCCTGTATACTGCTACAATAGTCCTGACAAGGACTCTTTTGGTCACTAGCCTGTATTCAGACCTGGCTATACCCTGCCTGTATATAGCAACAATAGTCCTGAGAAGGACTCTGCTACTGTACTCCGACCTGGCTATACCCTGCCTGCCTGTATACAACTAGAATAGTCCTGAGAAGGACTTTTGGTCACACTGTTTGCAGCCCTGCAACTGAAAAAGCTATAAAGGGCCGCAAAGCTTTCCCTGAATCAGCGACACTCTCCCTACACTCACTGTCAGAATAGCTGTGAGCAGAGCACAGCGCGCCGGCCGATATAAAGGCTCGGTGACGCTGTGCAGGCCGGCCAATCACTGCAATTCCACAACTAACAGGGCTGTGGCATTGCAGTGGTCTGCCAGCCAATCCCTGCATGAGGGCTGGCTCTCAAAAGAGCGCCAACATGCAGAAATGAAGACCACGAGTAAAGCACGAGTATCGCGAGATTACTCGGTCCCCGCCGAGCAGCCCGAGTACAGTGATACTCGTGCGAGTACCGAGTAGTGACAAGCATGCTCGCTCATCACTACTCCTAAATAAAGCTTATATAGGGTGCTGTTCACACATGTAGGTGCACAGTGTCTGGCTTACAGCCTAATAGTGACGCCCATACTATTAGGCCGGAGTCACACTTGCGAGTGTCTCGCGTGTAATTCGCGCGAGTCTCTCATTGCATTACCCGGCACGGCCGCACAGTCTCCTGACAGGAGCGGGTCAGTTGCATGTATTTCTATGCAGCTGAGATGCTCCTGTCCGGAGAGTGTGCGGCCGTGCCGGGTGATTCAATGAGAGACACGCGCGAGTTACTTGCGAGACACTTACAAGTGTGACTCCGGCCTTAGACTTGGCGAGCTGCCCAGCACTATATAGGTGCACTATACAAGCCTTCTTTTGTGCAATTTTAATACCAAGCAATCACCTCCTCCATGAATCGGTAGTTTGAAAGTAGTTGCTCCATCAGTGTTTTGCACCTGTTGCCTCCATCTTTATTAGGGGACTTTGCTACATCCTGTCAGTGCATTTGATTCTTGGCCTGGGCAGATAAGAACTTTTTCCCTCTTGTTGCTGTGAATAATAGGTGTTTGTCTTCAGAAGCATGAGTTTGGCATAATGTACAGGCACTTCAATGCAGTAGGAACCACATTGTATTTGTCCTTACAATATACTAGGCACTACAATGGCAAATTTGACATTTTGACTCAGCAACATCCATTACTGTTCATTTCTGGAAAACACCCAAAAAGTCAAAATGGTCAGTATACCAGTGTATAAATTCCCAAAGTGGTCTAAGTTCCAAAATAGGGACACTTGAGGGGTTATTCTGCTGTTCTGGTGTCACGCTCCCCGGCTCCCGTGCCATGCTCCCCGGCTCCCCTGCCATGCTCCCCGGCTCCCCTGCCATGCTCCCCGGCTCCTCTGCCATGCTCCCCGGCTCCCCTGCCACGCTTTTTCGCTCCCATGTCACGCTCCTACACTCCCGTGCCATGCTTCCCGGTCCCCCGCTCCACAGCCTCCATGCTCCCTCACCTGCGTCCTCCAGGCAACCCGGCAGTCCTCAAGGCAACCCGGTCCCCGCTCCCGGCGCCCGTCGGCAACGCTGAGCCAGCCCGGCACTACTGCCTCCTGTGCACCGCTTCCTGCTCTAACTTCTGGCACCCGGGCCTCGCACATGCACATTAGGGCGCGCGCGCGGTCATTGACCCTCTCTTAAAGGGCCAGCGTCCTCCAACAGGATATTGAAGAATCAGGTACAGGGTATATAGGGGGCTCCTTTCCAAGTGGGCAGGGCCTGTTCTTCGTGTTTGCTATGCTAGGAGTCAGGTCCCCCTGTGCCTTGTCCCGTACTCACCTATCTCTCTTGTAGAGCCGCTCCTGTCTCGCCAACCAGTCCTGACGGTTCCAGAACTCCGAACGGTGACTGTCCGCCATCTCGTCAGTCCCTACCGTCTCCGATCCCTGGATCCATGTGGTGACCGACCTCCCCGCTCAGCTGGTTCCGGATTCTGCCTGACATCATCCCGGCCTCCGAACCTGAGCTCCGTCACCCGGACTACCTTCAGAGACTCCGTGGTCCCAGGGACTTCTACACTCCACTCCTCTGAACGGACTGTTCTGCTACCCATAGTGCTCCGGCTACCTGGCACCTTGCCCTCGGTGGGGTGCTCAGTCCAGTGGATCCACCTCCTGGGCCTACCCGTCATTCTGGTCCTAACAGTAAGAACAGGCCATGGATCCCGCCGAAGCACTAGCATCCCAGCTGGCCGGATTGCAGCAGGAACTCGGACGACAACGCGAGACCCAATCCCACATGCTAGCCTTCATGACCTCAGTGGACACTTGTCTGAATACGCTGCAAGCAACAGCCACGTCCCTGGCATCACAGTCCACATCCACAGTTCCCGTGGCAGCTTCCCCGGAAGCCTCTAAACTCCGCTTGGCCTCTCAACCCCGGTATGCCGGAGATCCTAAGACCTGCAGAGGATTCTTGAACCAGTGCTCCCTCCACTTTAAGCTGCTTCCGCATCTGTTTGCCTCCGATGAAGCCAAGGTGGCATTTGTGATGTCCCATCTAGAGGGTGAGGCACTGGCCTGGATGAACCCCTTTTGGGAGAAGGAGGACCCTGTAACTACTAACATCCAGGAGTTCCTGCAGGCGTTTAGAACCACCTTTGATGAACCCGGACGTGCCGCCGCATCCGCCTCATCACTCCTCAGGCTACGTCAGGGGACCTTGACGGTGGGTCAATATGCCATCCGCTTCCGCACCTTGGCCTCTGAATTAGGGTGGAACAATGAAGCCCTAACCGCCTTCTTCTGGGAAGGACTCTCCATTCGTATTAAGGACGAGCTGGCCGGCCGCGATGTTCCTTCCACCCTGGATGCCCTGATCGCACTAGCCACCCGCGTGGACCTCCGATTTCAGGAACGATCCAAAGAGGTGTCCCGCGAGAGACGTCCGATACGGCATTCCTCTCCTCTGCAGAAGCCCACCGTACTTCAGTCGGCGTCGTCTGGTGTCTCTGTCCACGAGCCCATGCAGATTGACCGTTTGCGGCAGTCCGAACAACGCCGAGCAGAACGGCTCGCCAAGGGCCTCTGCTTCTACTGCGGAGAGGGCACACACCTGCTATGTTGCTGTCCAGAGAGGCCAGGAAACTCCAAAGCCTAGGGTTGGTAGGAGAGGTCACCCTAGGTACTGGGACTCTCTCAGACCCGGTTACGTGGACTGTTCAAGTGACAGCGGGAGAGATGCGGTTCACGGCGGAGGCGTACCTCGATTCCGGAGCAGCAGGCAATTTCATCCAGCAGGCCACGGTGGACAAGTACCAGGTGCCTGTTACTCCACTCAACAAACCCCTCATGATTGCCTCTGTAGATGGGAGACCCCTCTCTGACACCATCTCTTGGATCACCAAACCTGTAGTACTACGTATCGGTGCCCTGCACACCGAGAAAATCAGTCTCTACGTCCTTCCGCACATGCTCATCAAATCCTGCTGGGACTCCCCTGGTTATGGAAACACGAACCGTCGGTCAGCTGGCGTGCTGGCGAAATTACCCGATGGGGTCCCTCTTGCCACGAGAACTGCCTGAAGTCCATACAGCCCATCCGACAACCTCCGGTCCCGGAGTCCCTACCAGGACTGCCTTCGGCCTATTGGTCCTTCGCGGACGTCTTTGATAAAAAAGATATATATATATATATACACATATATATGAGAACCGGGTTTTAGCCGCGCTAAGAAACCACTGTTGTCAGGATGTTAATTAAAAATCTCTTTTTATTACAGCATTCCAACGCGTTTCAGAGACATAAGCCGTCTCCTTCTTCAGGGAAAAGAGAAAATACACACATAGTATACAGACCGGTTACTTATAAAGGAGTCCATAACGCCACGTTGACAACTATGACGTCAATGCTCTCATGGTAACGGAGTGACTCATGGACACGTGAAAAATGCAGAGAAGGAGTACTTTCTGCTAACACATAAAGAGCATATATCAGAATGTTGAAAAAAAAAATATATATATAAAAATAAACAGCATGAAATGAATGTGAAATTGAGAATTTGTTGACAAATAAATGGAAATATATATGAAAAATAAATATGAACTGCTTAGTTTGTCAGAGCGCGTCAATATGATGACAGGCGTGTGTGCTTAATGTGACTCTCGAACCCAAAAATGTAAATCACTAAGTTCAACATAAAGTGGTTGGTGAACATCCGTAACTCCAAAGCTGGCTACTTGCAAGGGAAAAAAATCCAGGAATTACTATAGGTGCCATAGTGAGGAAATAAAAGTATAAGAAAATTGAGTTCACTGATTCAGTAAAGAAGTGTGCATTTAGCTTGTATTTGTGCTAATTAGATAATCCAAGTGTTAGAAGAATTCCTAGAAAGCAGGGGACAGTGTACGTGAAGGGAAAGAAGAGCGCTTGCGCGAAGACACTGAGCAGGTTCTCAATGAGAGCCAGGGTGAATCAAGTTCAAACCGTGGGAACTGAAAGAAAGCGCATGCATGGAGGCACGGTGGAGGTGACTCGAGTTCAGGAGCGTGGGAAAAAACAGACCGCATCAGTGTTCAAAATGCAGAGAAGGAGTACTTTCTGCTAACACAGAAAAAAGCACACTTGAGAATATTGAAAATAAACATGAAAATGAATGTAAGGTTAAAAGATTTTTTGTTGCCAAATGAATAGAAATATAAATAAATAAACTGCTTGGTTTTTCAGAGCGTGTCATTATGATGACAGATGTGTATGTTTAATGTGATTCTCGAACTCAAAAATGTAAAACACTGAGTTCTACACAAAGTGGTTAGTGATCATCCGTTACTCTAAAGGCTGGCTGCTTACAAGGGAAAACAAATTTGAGAAATTACTATAAGTGCCATAGTGAAGAAATAAATATAGGAGGGAATTTGTGCATTTGGCTTGTGCTACCAACCCAAAAGAAAATGGAAAAATTCCTGGAAAGCAGGGGACCGTGTACGTGGAGGGAGAGAAGAGCGCCTGCGCTAAGACACTGAGCAGGTTCTCTATGGGAACCAGGGTGAATTGGGTTCAGACCGTGGGAACTGAAAGGAGGCGCATGCGTGGAGGCACAGTGAAGGTGACTCAAGTTCAGAAGCGTGGGAAAAAAACAGACCGCATCAGTATTCTGAGTGCAAAGAAACAGTGTAGGAGAATAAACAAACATGTGAAACAAAATTAAAAAGATCTTTAACTCGGAGAACCTTATATAGTATCAGTAGGAAATGTCTCTCATATCAATATGGGTAATTGGAAGAGACACATGAATGAATGAATGAATGGGTATATCACCTTAAATTTAAAATGGAGACTATGCCCGTAATACATGGAAACGCGCTGGGATAAACATTTAGATAAAATCTGTTTAAAATCATTGTACGTATATGGTCCAAAAATATTAAAACATGGAAAGCAAGTATGAACATAAAAATCATGAATATATATGTAAAATTAGGGTATATAAATAGGAAGAAGGAATGGGGGAAAGGGGTGGGGGGTACATTTACCTCATAGAAAACTGGATAAAAATCTTTATAATATATAATAATGAAAAAATGAAAAAATGTCGTAGATGAGCATACAGATGTATAAGTAATAATATGAAAGATAATAATATAATAATATGAAAGATAATAATATAATAATAATATAGGACCATGAAAGACTAGCAATAAAAGGATAAAATTAGGAAAAATGTTTGTTATTATTAAATATTAAAAATAATAATAGCAATAATATTAAAAGGCCAGTGGCTCAAAAACTAATAAAACAGATCCGCTACTTCATTCAGACCAAATGGGTTTAAAGTATTAAGTTTGTGAATCCAGAAGGTCTCTTTCCGACTAAGCGTCTCTGACCTATTATGCACCAAGGGACTAATCTGCTCAATGGGAGTGATCTTGAAGTCCAAACTTTTATTGTGTTGGATCGTACAGTGCTTGGACAAACCATGTAAAAGATAACCAGATCTTATATTGTGGCGATGTGAATTAAGCCTATTATGAAGGGCTTGGCTTGTCCTGCCGATATATAATTTACCACAGGAACATTCTATTAAATATACCACAAAATTCGATTTTCAGGACAATCGATCTTTTATTTTGAATGATTCAACACCATTGGAGGCGCAGAAGGAGGTCCTGCCGTGGCAAATGCTTTTGCAGCATAAGCATTTACTAGAACCGCATCTGTATGAACCTGCTGGAGCATGGGATTTGGACCTCAATCTGCTTGGTGCCAAAATATTTTTAATCGTGGGGGCATGCCTGAAAGTGATCCCCGGAGTGGGGGGTAATATAGATTTGAGGAAGGGGTCATTTTGCAAGATCCCCCAATGCTTTGATAGAATATTCCTAATCTCTAAATTGTCACTACTGTATGTGGTAATTAGATTCAAATTCCAGTCCTGTTTCTTTAATGTATCCGTGCCTTTTGGTGCTCCACAAACTCCGAGTGGGAGGCGGGTGTCCCTTTTCGGCTTTACAAGGTCTGCTTGTCTAAGGACAGAGGACTCTTTGTAAGCCTTCTGGATCAGGGATTTGGGATATTCCTTCTCTAAAAAACGTTGTCTCAAAATCTCCACTTGGTTTTTAAAATTAGAATCTTGTGTGCAGTTCCTTCTGATCCTTTTATATTGATTTATTGGAATATTGTTTAACCATTTTTTATAATGTTCACTATTGTAGTGGACATATCCATTGACGTCCACTTCTTTGAAAAAAAATTTTGTACATATTTTGTTCCCCTCATTAAAAATCAACAAGTCCAAAAAATGGATTTCATCAGTATGAACTGTAGAGGTAAATTTTAGACCCCACCCGTTATTATTCAAATGATTGAGAAAAACATTTACATCAGAGAGGTTGCTATCCCATATAATGAATAGGTCATCGATAAACCTTTTATAGAGTATAATCCCTTCTTCAAAAGAGCCATTTTCTATATATATCATTTTGAAGACCCCCATGAACAGATTGGCGTAAGAACATGCGGCCTTGGACCCCATCGCAGTCCCAAGGCACTGATGGTACAAAATATCAGAGAATAGGAAATAGTTATTACGAAGTATGAAACTCATGCTCCTAATAATAAATTCTTTCTGGGGCAAAGGTATCTCAGTGTCATTTTCAAGGAATAAACTGATGCTAAAAAGACCTAAATGATGTTGGATGTTGGAATATAGCGAAGCTACGTCAATGGTGACAAATATGTAAGAATCTTTCCAAGGGATGCCACTCATCTTTTCAATGAGGTGAGCAGAATCTCTCAGGTGGCTATTTAGGTTCAATACATATGGTTGCAGAATCAAATCAACATATTTGGCTAAGTTTGAGGTCAGAGAGTCAATGCCTGAAATTATGGGCCTGCCTGGTGGATTAGATACATTTTTATGAATCTTTGGTAAGTGATAAAAAAAGGCTTTGACCGGATTTTTTATTTCTAGGAATTTTTTCTCTGCCGAGTTAAAAATGCCGCCATCACCACGCGGACACTCATATGCTCTATAAGGGGTTGTGACTGGCACAACCTCTCCAGGTGAGTGTACCTATTTATATCTTCACACGGTTATTGCCAGGTAAGACCCTATCGCGCCTTTGTTTCCCCCCTCTCCAGCAGTTTGATAAAAAAGAGTCAGAGGTACTGACGCCACATCGTCCTTACGACTGTGCCATCGACCTACTCCCGGGAACCACACCACCTCGAGGACGGATATATCCTTTGTCCCCCGCTGAAACAAGGGCCATGTCTGCCTACATCACTGAGAACCTGGCAAGTGGATTCATCCGGAGATCCTCCTCTCCTGCTGGAGCAGGCTTCTTCTTCGTTAAGAAGAAAGAGGGCGACCTGCGCCCCTGCATTGACTACCGGGGATTGAATAAATCACCGTAAAGAATAAATACCCCCTGCCGCTCATCCCCGAATTGTTTGATCGGCTTAGAGGAGCTCGTGTGTTTACCAAGTTGGATCTTCGTGGTGCCTACAACCTGGTCCGCATCCGCTCTGGGGACGAATGGAAGACCGCATTTAACACTCGCGATGGGCATTACGAGTATTGTGTGATGCCCTTCGGCCTGTGTAACGCACCGGCAGTCTTTCAAGAACTAGTGAACGACGTGTTCCGGGACCTTCTCTACGTCTGTATGGTGGTATATTTGGATGACATCCTGGTCTTCTCTCCGGACCTCCAGACCCACAGAGAGTACGTGCAGCTGGTACTACAAAGGCTTAGAGAGAATCGCCTGTACGCAAAGTACGAGAAGTGTGTCTTCGAGCAGTCTTCTCTTCCCTTCCTGGGTTACGTAATCTCCGATACCGGCCTGCTGATGGGACCCGGAGAAGGTCTCTTCCATTCTTAACTGGCCCCCTCCTTCCGGACTGAAGGCAATTCAACGTTTTCTTAGCTTTGCGAACTATTACCATCAGTTCATCCCTCACTTCTCTGCCCTGACTGCGCCTCTCTCTGCCTTGACCAAGAAGGGGGCTAATCCGAAGGACTGGTCACCTGCGGCCGACGCCGCGTTTGGCTCCCTGAAGCGGGCATTTGCTTCCTCTCCTGTGCTCCACCGTCCTGAGTTAAACTGACAGTTCACCTTGGAGGTGGATGCCTCCTCCTCTGGGGCCGGGGCAGTGCTCATGCAGAAGTCCTCCACCGGGAAGATGGTCACTTGCGGTTTCTTCTCCAAGAGCTTCTCAGCGCCTGAACGCAACTACACCATTGGTGACCGAGAGCTATTAGCAGTCAAACTGGCTCTGGAGGAATGGCGCTACCTTCTGGAGGGAGCAGTGTACCCCGTGATCATTTACACGGACCACAAGAACCTGGAATACCTGCGGTCTGCTCAGCGACTGAACCCACGACAAGCCAGGTGGTCCTTGTTCTTTGCCAGGTTCGATTTTCAGCTCCATTTTCGGCCCGCGGATAAGAATGTGCGAGCAGATGCCTTGTCCAGGTCATTTGTGCCCATGGAACAGGAGGAGGAGACATCCCAGCCCATCATCTGCCCAAGTAAAGTCATTCCGGTGGCTCCTGTCTCTCTGGCCCAGATACTGGCCTAACTGACAGACAAAAAGTCTTGCTCTGGGGCCATGCCTCGAAAATAGCCGGCCATGCTGGTCAGAAGAGAACATGGAGTACAATTGTACGTCTCTATTGGTGGCCATCCCTTCGCACAGACGTCGCGTCTTTTGTCTCAGCCTGCTCCTCTTGTGCCCGGAACAAGATGCCCAAACACCTGCCATATGGTCGTCTTCTGCCGCTGCCAATTCCCTCCGTTCCGTGGCAACACACTGCAATGGACTTTATTACAGACTTGCCCTTGTCCTCCGGACACACGGTCATATGGGTCGTGGTGGACCGTTTCTCCAAAATGGCTCATTTCGTCCCTATGGCTGGACTGCCCTCTGCCCAGGAGCTCGCTGAGGCCTACATACAGCATATCTTCCGGTTGCATGGCTTTCCCTCACACATTGTGTCCGACAGAGGAACTCAGTTTACCTCGCGCTTCTGGAGGGCTCTCTGCAAACATCTGGGAGTGGCTCTGGACTTTTCTTCGGCCTACCATCCTCAGTTGAATGGCCAAGTGGAACAAGTAAATCAGATCCTGACCTCCTTCTTGTGTCACTATGTTAACGTCCATCACGACGATTGGTCCATGCTCCTTCCTTGGGCTGAATTCTCCCATAACCATCACGTCAGTGAGTCCTCCTCCAGCTCTCCCTTCCATGTCGTTTACGGACTTCAGCCTTCCGTCCCATTACCTGTATCTTCTTCCTCGGATGTTCCTGCTGCTGATACCGTAGTCCGTGACTTTTCAACAATTTGGGACTCTGTCAAGACGTCCCTTGGATGCGCTTCCCTGCGGATGAAGAGACACGCGGACAAGAGGCGTCTGGATCCTCTGTGTTTCTCTCCAGGAGATCTGGTCTGGCTTGCTTCCGAATATGTCCGATTGAAGCTACCATCGTACAAGCTGGGCCCTCGCTACATCGTTTAAAGTCATCGGCAAGATCAATGAGGTCTCCTACAAGCTGCAGCTCCTGGCCATGATGAGGATACCCAACTCCTTCCATGTCTCCCTGCTCAAGCCGGTTGTCCTTGGTCCCTTCTCCGCTGATGCCAGTTCTGCTCCTCCTCCTATTGCTGACGATGACATCTATGCGGTAAGGGATATCATGGCCATGAAGACCGTGCGGGGCCGACAGTTCTTCCTGGTGGACTGGGCTTGGTATGGTCCTGAGGATAGGTCCTGGGAACCCCGGGAGAATGTGGGTACTCCTCTGATACGTGCCTTCCTGTCCCGGTTGCGGGTAGGGGGGCGTGGGGGAGGGGGTACTGTCACGCTCCCCGGCTCCCGTGCCATTCTCCCCGGCTCCCCTGCCATGCTCCCCGGCTCCCCTGCCATGCTCCCCGGCTCCTCTGCCACACTCCCCGGCTCCCCTACCACGCTTCCCCGCTCCCATGTCACGCTCCGCCGCTCCCGTGCCATGCTTCCCGGTCCCTCGCTCCACAGCCTACATGCTCCCTCACCTGCGTCCTCCAGGCAACCCGGTCCCCGCTCCCGGCGCCCGTCGGCAACGCTGAGCCAGCCCGGCACTCCTGCCTCCTGTGCACCACTTCCTGCTCTGGCTTCTGGCACCCGGGCCTCGCGCATGCACATTAGGGCGCGCGCGCGGTCATTGACCCTCTCTTAAAGGGCCAGCATCCTCCAACAGGATATTGAAGAATCAGGTACAGGGTATATAGGGGGTTCCTTTCCAAGTGGGTGGAGCCTGTTCTTCGTGTTTGCTAAGCTAGGAGTCAGGTCCCCCTGTGCCTTGTCCCATACTCACCTATCTCTCTTGTAGAGCCGCTCCTGTCTCGCCAACCGGTCTTGACGGTTCCAGAACTCCGAATGGTGACTGTCCGCCATCTCGTCAGTCCCTACCGTCTCCGATCCCTGGATCCATGTGGTGACCGACCTCCCCGCTCAGCTGGTTCCGGATTCCGCCTGACATCATCCCGGCCTCCGAACCTGAGCTCCGTCACCCGGACCACATTCAGAGACTCCGTGGTCCCAGGGACTTCTACACTCCACTCCTCTGAACGGACTGTCCTGCTACCCGTAGTGCTCCGGCTACTGAGCACCTTGCCCTCGGTGGGGTGCTCAGTCCAGTGGATCCACCTCCTGGGCCTACCCGTCATCCTGGTCCTAACATCTGGCACTGAGGGGCTCTGTATATGGAGTTCTCAAACTATTCTAGAAAACTCTGCATTCCAAAAAACAAATAGTGCTCGTTCCCTCCCGAATCTTGCCATGTGACCAAATGGTATTGTACAATCAAATATGGGGTATTGTCACATTCATGAGAAATTGTGTAACAATTATGTGGTCCTTTTTATCTATTTCTCTTTGTCAAAATATAAAATCTGTGGCTAAAACAAACTATTCTAGGAAAATCTGGGCTCCAAGAGTCAAATTACGTTCCTTCCCTCCCAAGCCCTGCTGTGTGGGTATGCAGTATTTTAGAGACACTTATTGGGAATTGCCACATTCAGCAGAAATTGTGTGACAAATTTTATTGCCATTTTACCCATATTTTTATGTGAAAATATAAAATCTGGAGCTAAAATAACATTTTTGTGGTGAAAATGTAAATTTGCTTCTCGCATCGTAATGGTATAAAGTCCTATGACACACCTATGGGGTCAATATGATCACAAAACTAATAGATGAGGTATATGAGAGGTGTTGTTTGAAAAATGGGGTTACTTATGGGAGGTTTCTGCTGTTGTGGCACCTAAGGGGCTCCACCAATGTGACATGGCACCCACAAAGCATAACAGCAAAATCTGAACTATACTGTGGCACGCCTTACCAAATGGGCTTTGTACTGTGTCTCAAAAGATGTTTTTGGCCACTTATGGGGCATTGCTATGCACAAGAGAAATTGTACAACAAATTGTGTATTCCGTTTTCTCATGTTACTTTTGTCAAAATGAAAAATTTGCAGCTAAAGTTACATTTTTATGGGAAAAATTATTTTTTTCATTTTCATTGCTCAAGTAAAAATTACTCAACAAATTGTATGTTGAAGTGTTTTCCTGTTTACCCCTGTGAAAATAGAAAATTTGGAGCTAAAGCAATATTTTTCAGGGAAAAATTAATTTTTTTTTATTTTTATGGCTCAATGTTGTAAAATTCTGTGAAGCACCTGGGAGTTCAATTTACTCACCAAACATCTAGATTAATTCCTTGAGAAATGTAATTTCCAAAATGGGGTCACTTGTGGGATCTTTCACTTTTTGAGCACATCAGGGGCTGTACATTTGCAACATGGGTTATCAGGAGAAATTTCACAACAAAATGAAAGGTATGCATTTTTTCCTGTACCCTTGTGAAAATGAAATATTTGTGGCTAAAAAAACATTTTTGTGGAAACATTTTTTTAAGTTTTTTTTATTACTATCAAATTGCTTTAAGGGTATGTGCGCACGTTGCTTTTTACCTGCTTTTTACCTGCTTTTTTGCTGCTTTTTCTTCTGCGCTGTTTAATGCCAAAATGGATGTGTTCTTCTATTCAAGCAAAGTCTATGGGAATTTGGGTTTCTTGTTCACACTATGTTGTTCAAAATGCTGCCTTTTTGTGGCAGAACTTTGGTCAAAAACTCAGCTTTTCAAAGAAGCAACATGTCAATTGTTTTTGCCATTTGGGTTTTGCACTGCAAAGCTGAGTTTTTGACCAAAGTTCTGCCACAAAAAGGCAGCATTTTGAACAGCATAGTGTGAACAAGAAACCCAAATTCCCATAGACTTTGCTTGAATAGAAGAACACATCCATTTTGGCATTAAACAGCGCAGAAGAAAAAGCAGCAAAAAAGCAGGTAAAAAGCAGGTAAAAAGCAACGTGCGCACATACCCTAACTCCTGTGAAGCTACTTAAGGGTTAGTAATCTTCTTGGATGTGGTTTTGAGTACTTTGAGGGGTGCAGTTTTTAGAATGGGGCCATTTTAGGTATTTACTGTCACATAGGCCTCTCAAAGTCACTTCAAATGGGATGTGGTTCCTAAAAAAATGGTTTTGTAATTTTTGGGGGAAAAATACAAAATTTCTGATACATTTTTAACCCCTTTTAACTTCCTAATAAAAAAAATGTTTAAAAAATGATGCTTATGTAAAGTACACATGTGGTAAACGTTATTTATTAAGGATTTTGTGTGATATAACTATGCAGTTTAGACGGATGAAAATTGCAAAATTTTCAAACTTTGTCAATTTTTTTTTAATTTTTTTAAATTAACACAAACCATAATGACAAAATTTACCACTAATGAGAAATACAATGTGTTACAAAAAAAATCACCCAGAGTTCCAGAGTTATTACCACATAAAGTGACAGTGCTCAGAATTTAAAAATTTGGCCTGGTCAGGAAGGTGAAAACCGGCTGGGGGGTGTAGGGTTAAGCTAAAAATAATATTACTAATCTGAGGAAAAAAGTTTGGTAAATGCAAAGCCCAGAATCTTTAGCCCTTGAACATGTCTGCATATAAAAAATAGCTTCTGCTTTGATATTATTATTTCCGTATTATTTGGAAAACTCTTTCCCTGCAAGGATTCAATTCAAAAAGTAATTGATTTCCTTCTGTCTCCCATCTATCGTGCGCAGGGCACATTTGCCAGTGAAGATTCATACATAGTACCCGTATTTATCCAGGAAGCTGGCTGATCTACTGTACATCCAAACATTCTATTCATCTTCATGCATCACAGGCGGAGGACTGTTATCTACCAGGCTGTCAGAGAAAGGATTGTTTAAAAAACGGAGGAATGTATTTCAATCATCTAGGAAACCTGGCATCTACATCTTACAAGGACCTGTAAAATTTCCACACAAGTATTGCAGTCACATTATTATGGACAAGGTTACCAGATAATACTATTTATTTATATTGTGCTTGCTAGCAAATTAAGTTGGGAATAAAACTAGAAGTCTCTGATAATTTAGAATTGTATGGAAGATAATTAAATTGTTAAAATCTAGACTATTGAAGTAAAATATTGAATTCTTTCAAACTTGAAATTATATTACAGACTAATTTAGAATGTCAAAAAAATGGTATACAAATAAATAAGAACGAAATAATGTTAAAACATTTTATATATGCAGTTTAATTTATAAACCTCAAGATTCACTGCAGAGTAACTTGTATAACTCAGCTAGGTAATGTAAGCGGGATCATTTTCTCTTATTGTAAATTCTAAGAATATTAGAAGTTCTGTGAACATATAAAAGCACAAGGCCTCAGGCAAGTCACAGAACCCCGAGTAGGCTTGTGATATTTTTGTGTATTATTAGCTTTAATATCTGGAGCCGCGGTAGAGCCTCTAAAAAAAGAGACCTCATTCTTTTCAAAGCAACATATACATGATTTCAAGAGGTAAGAATAGATGGAGGCCCACAAAATAAGAAATATCTTGCAAAAGTAATTGGCAACCAACTAGTTCTCATGTAGTTAGTTCTCATATAGAATCACTAAATTTGTTTATGTTTGTCAGGTTCTGAAATCAGAATTGTATGTTTGTACAAGTATTACTTACAGGCTAGTCATTGAGAAAATATGCTGATGGAAAAAATAGTGGCAGACTAAAAAGAGCTCAGGAAACAACAAAAAAACTTGAAACAACACTTCACATAATATAATCCCTGCACTTCCTGAAAATGTTCGTCTTTTAAACTCAGCGAGGTCACCAGCCTGAAAAAGATGTTGTGGGCACATACCTATAGGGAACCTGCCAGAAAAAGTATCACAGAATATTTGCCAAAATTAACATTATGCACAGCAATGGGAAAATGACATTGCTGTGCACTTAGTGTATTCGGTCTTTTGACACTTCTTTTCACTGCTTCAGGTTATTAAAACCATTAAGTGGTTAAAATAAGGAGCATATTCATTCTCCAAAGTTGTACAGTTTAATTTATAGAAGAAACAATGGCAAAAAAGCCAGCAAAGGACCTTATAGAAGAAACAATGGCAAAAAAGCCAGCAAAGGACCTTTAGGACAAAGATAACTAGATTTCTTTCTGAGGCCTAAAACACACTTCCGCAAAAAAAACGTCCGTATGACACGGTCCGTTATTCGGGTCCGTGTTCCGTATTTTTGGGGCGTTTCTCGGTACGTATGGCATCCGTGTGATGGCGTATGCGAGCCGTGTGTACGTGTGGAATGTCCGTATTGACATAAAATACGTACGTGTGCAGTCCGTGTGCCGTCCGTTTTTTCAGATACGTATTTTCACACAAATAACCTTGTTAGCCCATCAAAATGTGCTCCTGGTGTGTTAAATTGATCAATTAACTACCCAATTTGTTTAGTTTGCTTAAAAAACCTTAAAAAACATGGCTTCAGAGTTCATTCTCACATTAGACACACTCCAAAATGTCTCTCTCCAATGAAGCAACCATGTATTTGCTCTGGTTGATATCTAGGAGATATGGGGTTAGGCGACATATGATTGAAGAAGAGCCACCACTGGAGAAAAGGATGTGGATTCACCCCCTTGTGAAGCTCAGGAAAACACATGGGCATTTTAATATGTTATATGGCGAAATGCGGAAATTTCCACCTAAATTCCAAGCCTACTGCCATCTCACCATGAATTCATTTGACAACATCCTTGGCCTTGTGTACCATCGTTTGAAGTATCAGGACACCTGTATGCGCCTCAGCATCTCCCCTGAGGAACGATTGTTGGTGACTTTACGGTAGGTGTTGTCATGTATACTCATGCTTTATCTGTTATATTGAAATACATGTTAAGTCGCTAAGGCATCATTTTGTTGAAATTATGTAATTTAAAATTATGGTCTTTGTAGAAAACATATATTGATCCCACAGTGCAATTTCAAAATAGGATCTGAGAAGTCACATCTACCATTCTATCTCTACAAAAATTAAAGAAACAAGAGGCTTAACTCAAACAAGCTTGTTTATTAAACACAAAATTAAATATGTTTCCAATATGGAAAGTAAAGATCACATATGTTTTCCCAACCAAAGAAATTATAAAAAAACATACACAGTATCTCGCCAGTCATTGGATGATACAAATATTTGGTGTGAAATACAAATTGCATGAATAGTCAAAGTAATGTCATGTTTTTATTCTATTTCAGTTACCTAGCAACTGGGCAATCCATCAGCAGTCTACATTTCGAATTCTTATTGGGAAGGTCCACAATTGGCAAGATTATCCTGCATACCTGCACTGTGCTATGGGAGACCCTTAGGGTATGTGCACACGTTGCTTTTTTTTCCGCGCGGAAAAAAACGCACCCTCTGGCAGAGGGGAGAATAGTAAACAATGCTTTTTGAGAAACAACGCATCGAAAACGCATGCGTTTTTCATGCGTTTTTCATGCGTTTTTTTAGGTGCGTTTTTTAAGACTTGTCAGTGTTAATAAAGTTGGTTGAACACAGACCTTTGGAAAAAAAAACCTGTGATGTCATTTCCTTCCCCACATTCTGTTTGGATAAATGGGAGGGCTTGGAATGGAAGGAGCACCATTTGAATTTTGGAAAAGTTGAAATACACTTTGCGCACCATGTCACATTAGCAGAGCCCCTTGGGTACCTATATGTTTGAAAACCCCCACAAGTGACCCCATTTTGGAATCTGCACCCCTCAAGGATTTTATTCAGGAGTATATTAAGCATTTTGAATCCACAGCTACTTCACCCAAAATGTTGCTGTAGCAACAATATTCTCACTTTTAGGCCCGTTTCACACGTCAGTGAAAAACACTGACGTTTTTCACTGGCGTGTAAAACACGCACATGTTCCTCCGTGTGCCGTGAATCACGGCACACATGGGTTGTCTAAGTGCAATACGGGCTCCGTTCTCCGTGGCCCGTGATTGCACTTAGAGATTAACTCACCTGTGCCCGCTCCCGCTCTCCATGGTGCTGATCTCTCCCGCGGTGCAGCATCCGGCCGGCCTTGACCCCCGCAGCAGCTGCTTCCAGGTCGGCTGTGTCGCACATCATGAATATGCGCGACAATAATGAGCCGGCTCAGAAGCAGCAGGGAGAACGGGCTGCAGAGGACATCGCTGGACGCCGGGTGAGTTAAAATGATTTTTATTTTAAAAGCACGTTTTTTTCTGGCACGTGTTTCACGGACCACACCACTGCGTGGTCCGTGGAACATCAGTGATGCCAGAAAAAAATGGACATGTCTCCGTGCGGCAATCACGCACACGCGGGTACGCTGCACGGAGACACGTGCAGTGAAAAATCACTGACGTGTGAGCAGACCCATTCATTATAATGCGTCTGCGTATGTCAGTGATTCTGGTATGTTTTAAAAAAAAGCACAAATGTACCAGAATCACTGACGTGTGAAAGAGGCCTAAGGCTATGTGGCCATGATCCAGCGACACGGCGTCTAGTACACAGTGTCAGCCTTCCTGCAGAGATGTGAGTGTTGTCCACGGGAGAACGCAGCTGCCCATGCCCACGATTTGGGTTCAGGCTGCTGTGGAGCTCTATGCTACCTGCAGAGAACACTCATCTACGCAGCATAAATTGACATGCTGAGGCTCGGGAAGCTGCGCCACCGGTCGGTTTATGCTGCGGAGAAGAGAAGCCCAGTGGGCATGAGATTTCTAAAAATCCTTCCACTGTGCTTCTACTGCACAACGCAGCGTCATGGACGCAGGGAAAACAATCTGCGCCCAAAACGCTGCAAACCCCGATTGTGGGCATCCAGCCTAAAAAGCGTCAATGGAGGTCAAATATATATACAACGTCCCACCCCCCCCCCCTGCATATTCTAAGCTGGCACCTTTAGTACCTTTCATGTGGCACTAAAGGGTGCCTAGCCTAGTTTTTATCACAAAAACAAAAAAAAAAAATGGCGTGGGGTCCCCCCTATTTTTGATAGCCAGTCAGGGTAAAGCAGACAGCTGTAGCCTGCAAACCACAGCTGGCAGCTTCATCTTGTCTGGTGATCAATTTGGAGGGCTCCCCAGGTTTTTTTTTTTATTTATAAATAAAAATAATAAAAAAAAAATAACATGGGGTCCCCCCAAATTAGATCACCAGCCAAGGTGAAGCTGACAGCTGAGGTCTGGTATTCTCAGGGTGGGAAGAGCCATGGTTATTGGACTCTTCCCAGCCTAAAAATAGCAGGCCACAGCCGCCCCAGAAGTGGCGCATCCATTAGATGCGCCAATCCTGGCGCTTCGCCCCAACTCATCCCGCGCCCTGGTGCGTTGGCTAACGGGGTAATAAATGGGGTTGATACCAGATGTGTAATGTCACCTGGCATCAAGCCCAGCAATTAGTGATGTCACGGCGTCTATCAGACACCCGACATAACTAATTGACAGTAAACAAAAGCAAAAAAAGACAACAAAAAAATTTTTATTAGAAAAAACACTCCCCAAATCATTCCCTTGTTCTCCAATTTAATAAAAAAAATGGGTCCGCAGAAATCCATTTGGATGTCCCACGTCGCCTCTGGACCTTCTAGAATATGGGGGCACGTTCAGGGAACGTATCCCCCATTTTCTAGGAGGGCAGACCCTCCATTTGAGGAGAGTGGGTGCAAAAATCTGCACCCACTCTCCCCGGGTCACAGCTGCAGAGTGCCGAGCAGCCAGCACAGCTCACACTGAACACAGTGCTGGCTGTCAGCTGCTCGGCACATGTGACCGGCCGGCGTCTGCTGTGAAGGAGGAGGGGGCCGCGGGGGATCAGCGCTGCGACCGGACAGGTATGTATGACACCGGGGGGAATTGGGGTGAACGGGCAGGGCCTGGGGAACAGTTTTCTGTCGCATGTGTTATTGCACATGCGACAGAAATCATAGGAGCAGGGCGGCCGGTGCGCTACTGTGCGCGCGGCCATGTTGGATTTTAGGGAGGGGGGTCGGGGGTCGGAGCGGGCACTTTGGCGACACCGGGGGCTTTGCCAGGAAGTGAGGTCAACAGGAAACCTCTTGACCTCACTTCCAGGTAAATGCCTGCGTTCTGGCGTGCCGACAAAGCCCGCGGACCGCAACAAAAAAGCAGGTCCATGCGGTGTAGCTGCGTTCTGACCCCACATCATTGATTTCAATGGGGGAGAGAACGCAGCCACAACGCACAAAAGAAGTGACATGCTGCTTTTCTTTCCGCACCGATTTTTGGCATCCAAAACGCTGTGGAAAGAAACGCAGCGTGTGCACTGATTTTTCAGCTTTCCCATACACTTTGCTGGGAAAGCTGAACGCATGCAATTTGCCACTGAAACGCTGCGGTTCAAAACGCAGCATTTCCGCGGTAAAAACGCAACGTGTGCACACAGCCTTAGGCATCATGTCATGCAGCTGCCTTCAACACAGGAATGGATGCACATTTCAGATGAATTTTTGGAGAAAACAGCTTTCCCAAATTGTATTGGTGCCATTGACGGAAAACACATTTGAGTGAAGAAACCACCTAACTCTGCATCAAGATATTTTAATTATCATAAGTTTTTTTCTGTAGTTATTTTGGCCATGGTAGATACAAACTACTGCTTTTTATTTGCTGATATTGGGGCCTATGGCAGTGCCTCAGATGCATGCATTTTCAGAAGCTCACGTTTAGCAAGACGATTAATGTCTGATAGTTTAAGTTTGCCTGCACCATGACCATTGCCTGGTACTAATGGCCCTATTGTCCTTTTTGTAATGGTTGCAGATCAGGGGTTTGCATTGTCTAGGCATTTGATGCGTCCATATCCCAGAAGGGGGCTGGACAGATCAAAAGCCCTATTTAATAGCAAATTGGCCAGAGTACGTTGCTATGTTGAACGTGCCTTTGGCATTTTGGCCTCAAGATGGCGCATTTATCAAACCACCATCCAACTCCAACCAACCACCGTCAAGGCGGTCATTAAAGCTACAGTAGTGTTACATAATTACTGTAGATTACATGAAAGCAATGACGAAAACAATGAGGAGTTGCCTGCTTTAAATGCACCATTTGTAGAGAATGGTAGTGTTAGAACTAGAGTTGAGCGCGGTTCGTGGTTCGTGGTTCTCCAGTTCTAGGCTCGAGTGATTTTGGGGCATGTTCTAGATCGAACTAGAACTCGAGCTTTTTTGCAATAGCTCGATAGTTCTAGAAACGTTCGAGAACGGTTCTAGCAGCAAAAAAACAGCTAAATCCTAGCTTGGTTTCTGCTGTAATAGTGTAAGTCACTCTGTGAATCACACTATGATGACATTTCAGTGTATAGTGTGCGTGAACAGCGCCTTCAGATCACTGCTGTTTCTATAATGGCGATCGCCATTTTTTTTTTTTTTTTTTTTTCTTGTCTTCCTTCCCTAAGCGCGCGCGTCTTGTGGGGCGGGCCAGCATGTCAGCCAATCCCAGACACACACACAGCTAAGTGGACTTTTAGCCAGAGAAGCAACGGCATGTGTGATAGGATGTCCATGTCACATGTCCCTGCATTATAAAAACGGACATTTTCCTCCAGGATGCCATTATCTCTTCTGCGTCTTTGGTGTCAGACATCACTGTCGCAGCTCCGTCTTGAGTCCTATCGCTGATACAGCTGTATGCGCTCCATACACAGCGCTGGACAGCTTAGGGAGAGCACTTTCTAGCAGTCCTTTTAAGGGCTCAAACCGGCAGGGTCAGAGTTAAGGTGACAGGTCCTGAAAACAGCGCCAGCATCTGTGTAGGCAAGGTCAGGGATTTCCTCCCTGCATTTCCCTATGAGGAGGGATAGAAAGGCAGGCTTCCATTCCTCTATCCAGAGCCCCAAAATCCTGGCACTGTACCCTCCTGTCCTCTGCACACTCCAACTCATAACTAAGCCATTATACTAGCAAACAGTCAGTGTACCTAGTGGCATCCTATACGTGGCAATTGGACTTTGCTATAGTCACACTAGTGCAAAGACATTTGCAGCACCTCTACCTGCATTGCACACTCCAACTCAGTATAACTAAGCCATTATACTAGCAAACAGTCAGTGTACCTAGTGGCATCCTAAACGTGACTATTGGACTTTTGTCTATTCACACTATTGTAAAGATATTTGCAGCACGTCTGCCTGCATTGCACACTCCACCTTTTTTTAACTCAGCCATTATACTAGCAAACAGTCAGTGTACCTAGTTGCATCCTAAACGTGGCTATTGGACTTTTGTCTACTCAAACTAGTGGAAAGATATTTGCAGCATGTCTGCCTGCATCGCACACTCCAACTCATTATAACTAAGCCATTATACTAGCAAACAGTCAGTGTACCTAGTGGCATCCTAAACGTGGCTATTGGACTTTTGTCTATTCACACTATTGTAAAGATATTTGCAGCACGTCTGCCTGCATTGCACACTCCACCTTTTTTTAACTCAGCCATTATACTAGCAAACAGTCAGTGTACCTAGTTGCATCCTAAACGTGGCTATTGGACTTTTGTCTACTCAAACTAGTGGAAAGATATTTGCAGCATGTCTGCCTGCATCGCACACTCCAACTCATTATAACTAAGCCATTATACTAGCAAACAGTCAGTGTACCTAGTTGCATCCTAAACGTGGCTATTGGACTTTTGTCTACTCAAACTAGTGGAAAGATATTTGCAGCATGTCTGCCTGCATTGCACACTCCAACTCATTATAACTAAGCCATTATATCAGCAAACAGTCAGTGTACCTAGTGGCATCCTAAACGTGGCTATTGGACTTTTGTCTATTCACACTATTGTAAAGATATTTGCAGCACGTCTGCCTGCATTGCACACTCCACCTTTTTTTTAACTCAGCCATTATACTAGCAAACAGTCAGTGTACCTAGTGGCATCCTAAACGTGGCTATTGGACTTTTGTCTATTCACACTATTGTAAAGATATTTGCAGCACGTCTGCCTGCATTGCACACTCCACCTTTTTTTAACTCAGCCATTATACTAGCAAACAGTCAGTGTACCTAGTGGCATCCTAAACGTGGCTATTGGACTTTTGTCTATTCACACTATTGTAAAGATATTTGCAGCATGTCTGCCTGCATTGCACACTCCAACTCATTATAACTAAGCCATTATACTAGCAAACAGTCAGTGTACCTAGTGGCATCCTAAACGTGGCTATTGGACTTTTGTCTATTCACACTATTGTAAAGATATTTGCAGCACGTCTGCCTGCATTGCACACTCCACCTTTTTTTAACTCAGCCATTATACTAGCAAACAGTCAGTGTTCCTAGTGGCATCCTAAACGTGGCTATTGGACTTTTGTCTATTCACACTATTGTAAAGATATTTGCAGCACGTCTGCCTGCATTGCACACTCCACCTTTTTTTAACTCAGCCATTATACTAGCAAACAGTCAGTGTACCTAGTGGCATCCTAAACGTGGCTATTGGACTTTTGTCTATTCACACTATTGTAAAGATATTTGCAGCACGTCTGCCTGCATTGCACACTCCACCTTTTTTTAACTCAGCCATTATACTAGCAAACAGTCAGTGTACCTAGTGGCATCCTAAACGTGGCTATTGGACTTTTGTCTACTCAAACTAGTGGAAAGATATTTGCAGCAAGTCTGCCTGCATTGCACACTCCAACTCATTATAACTAAGCAATTATACTAGCAAACAGTCAGTGTACCTAGTGGCATCCTAAACGTGGCTATTGGACTTTTGTCTATTCACACTATTGTAAAGATATTTGCAGCACGTCTGCCTGCATTGCACACTCCACCTTTTTTTAACTCAGCCATTATACTAGCAAACAGTCAGTGTACCTAGTTGCATCCTAAACGTGGCTATTGGACTTTTGTCTACTCAAACTAGTGGAAAGATATTTGCAGCATGTCTGCCTGCATTGCACACTCCAACTCATTATAACTAAGCCATTATATCAGCAAACAGTCAGTGTACCTAGTGGCATCCTAAACGTGGCTATTGGACTTTTGTCTATTCACACTATTGTAAAGATATTTGCAGCACGTCTGCCTGCATTGCACACTCCACCTTTTTTTAACTCAGCCATTATACTAGCAAACAGTCAGTGTACCTAGTGGCATCCTAAACGTGGCTATTGGACTTTTGTCTATTCACACTATTGTAAAGATATTTGCAGCACGTCTGCCTGCATTGCACACTCCACCTTTTTTTAACTCAGCCATTATACTAGCAAACAGTCAGTGTACCTAGTGGCATCCTAAACGTGGCTATTGGACTTTTGTCTATTCACACTATTGTAAAGATATTTGCAGCATGTCTGCCTGCATTGCACACTCCAACTCATTATAACTAAGCCATTATACTAGCAAACAGTCAGTGTACCTAGTGGCATCCTAAACGTGGCTATTGGACTTTTGTCTATTCACACTATTGTAAAGATATTTGCAGCACGTCTGCCTGCATTGCACACTCCACCTTTTTTTAACTCAGCCATTATACTAGCAAACAGTCAGTGTACCTAGTGGCATCCTAAACGTGGCTATTGGACTTTTGTCTATTCACACTATTGTAAAGATATTTGCAGCACGTCTGCCTGCATTGCACACTCCACCTTTTTTTAACTCAGCCATTATACTAGCAAACAGTCAGTGTACCTAGTGGCATCCTAAACGTGGCTATTGGACTTTTGTCTATTCACACTATTGTAAAGATATTTGCAGCACGTCTGCCTGCATTGCACACTCCACCTTTTTTTAACTCAGCCATTATACTAGCAAACAGTCAGTGTACCTAGTGGCATCCTAAACGTGGCTATTGGACTTTTGTCTACTCAAACTAGTGGAAAGATATTTGCAGCAAGTCTGCCTGCATTGCACACTCCAACTCATTATAACTAAGCAATTATACTAGCAAACAGTCAGTGTACCTAGTGGCATCCTAAACGTGGCTATTGGACTTTTGTCTATTCACACTATTGTAAAGATATTTGCAGCACGTCTGCCTGCATTGCACATTCCACCTTTTTTTAACTCAGCCATTATACTAGCAAACAGTCAGTGTACCTAGTGGCATCCTAAACGTGGCTATTGGACTTTTGTCTATTCACACTATTGTAAAGATATTTGCAGCACGTCTGCCTGCATTGCACACTCCACCTTTTTTTAACTCAGCCATTATACTAGCAAACAGTCAGTGTACCTAGTGGCATCCTAAACGTGGCTATTGTACTTTTGTCTACTCAAACTAGTGGAAAGATATTTGCAGCATGTCTGCCTGCATTGCACACTCCAACTCATTATAACTAAGCCATTATACTAGCAAACAGTCAGTGTACCTAGTGGCATCCTAAACGTGGCTATTGGACTTTTGTCTATTCACACTATTGTAAAGATATTTGCAGCACGTCTGCCTGCATTGCACACTCCACCTTTTTTTAACTCAGCCATTATACTAGCAAACAGTCAGTGTACCTAGTGGCATCCTAAACGTGGCTATTGGACTTTTGTCTATATACACTATTGTAAAGATATTTGCAGCACGTCTGCCTGCATTGCACACTCCACCTTTTTTTAACTCAGCCATTATACTAGCAAACAGTCAGTGTACCTAGTGGCATCCTAAACGTGGCTATTGGACTTTTGTCTATTCACACTATTGTAAAGATATTTGCAGCACGTCTGCCTGCATTGCACACTCCACCTTTTTTTAACTGAGCCATTATACTAGCAAACAGTCAGTGTACCTAGTGGCATCCTAAACGTGGCTATTGGACTTTTGTCTATTCACACTATTGTAAAGATATTTGCAGCACGTCTGCCTGCATTGCACACTCCACCTTTTTTAACTCAGCCATTATACTAGCAAACAGTCAGTGTACCTAGTGGCATCCTAAACGTGGCTATTGGACTTTTGTCTATTCACACTATTGTAAAGATATTTGCAGCACGTCTGCCTGCATTGCACACTCCACCTTTTTTTAACTCAGCCATTATACTAGCAAACAGTCAGTGTACCTAGTGGCATCCTAAACGTGGCTATTGGACTTTTGTCTATTCACACTATTGTAAAGATATTTGCAGCACGTCTGCCTGCATTGCACACTCCACCTTTTTTTAACTCAGCCATTATACTAGCAAACAGTCAGTGTACCTAGTGGCATCCTAAACGTGGCTATTGGACTTTTGTCTATTCACACTATTGTAAAGATATTTGCAGCATGTCTGCCTGCATTGCACACTCCAACTCATTATAACTAAGCCATTATACTAGCAAACAGTCAGTGTACCTAGTGGCATCCTAAACGTGGCTATTGGACTTTTGTCTATTCACACTATTGTAAAGATATTTGCAGCACGTCTGCCTGCATTGCACACTCCACCTTTTTTTAACTCAGCCATTATACTAGCAAACAGTCAGTGTACCTAGTGGCATCCTAAACGTGGCTATTGGACTTTTGTCTATTCACACTATTGTAAAGATATTTGCAGCACGTCTGCCTGCATTGCACACTCCACCTTTTTTTAACTCAGCCATTATACTAGCAAACAGTCAGTGTACCTAGTGGCATCCTAAACGTGGCTATTGGACTTTTGTCTATTCACACTATTGTAAAGATATTTGCAGCATGTCTGCCTGCATTGCACACTCCAACTCATTATAACTAAGCCATTATACTAGCAAACAGTCAGTGTACCTAGTGGCATCCTAAACGTGGCTATTGGACTTTTGTCTATTCACACTATTGTAAAGATATTTGCAGCACGTCTGCCTGCATTGCACACTCCACCTTTTTTTAACTCAGCCATTATACTAGCAAACAGTCAGTGTACCTAGTGGCATCCTAAACGTGGCTATTGGACTTTTGTCTATTCACACTATTGTAAAGATATTTGCAGCACGTCTGCCTGCATTGCACACTCCACCTTTTTTTAACTCAGCCATTATACTAGCAAACAGTCAGTGTACCTAGTGGTATCCTAAACGTGGCTATTGGACTTTTGTCTATTCACACTATTGTAAAGATATTTGCAGCACGTCTGCCTGCATTGCACACTCCACCTTTTTTTAACTCAGCCATTATACTAGCAAACAGTCAGTGTACCTAGTGGCATCCTAAACGTGGCTATTGGACTTTTGTCTACTCAAACTAGTGGAAAGATATTTGCAGCATGTCTGCCTGCATAGCACACTCCAACTCATTATAACTAAGCCATTATACTAGCAAACAGTCAGTGTACCTAGTGGCATCCTAAACGTGGCTATTGGACTTCTGTATAGTCCCACTAGTGCAAATCTATGTGCAGCACCTCTGCATTACACCCTCCTGCTCTGTTTTTAATGAGCTATAATGATAGCAAAAAATACTGCCATTTAGTGGCATCATAGAACTGGCTGTTGTATTCCATTAGTGCCCCACTGGTGACAAGCTATTTATAGCACCTCTACATGACACCCTCATGCACATTTTGCTACGCTAATGTTATAGCAAACTCATGGAATTCATTGCTGCATTTCATAATTCGGAGGGATAGAAAGTCAGGCTTCCTTTAGCTTTTCCTTCTGTTCATAGACAGCATCTCCAAGAGCAATTTCCCCTCCACGTCTAAGTGTGGAGAGGCAGCTAGTGCGCATGCGTGTGCCGATTTACCCCAGCTGCAGCCTAATTACAGTGTTTTGCCTAGTGAGTATGCTCAGCCTGACTGTGTTATTCCTGACGCTAAGTCTTCATTTCGGGATACAGCGCATGCTCCCACACTAAGTGTGAAAAGCCTCTTTGCACAGGTGCTTGCATTCCGTGTCGGGTCTAAGTCCTGTTTTGTGCCTAGACACCATGCTAAAGCTGATATTATTTTTTCAGAGACTGTATTTCATGCTACTGAGCATGCTCAGGAACTTACTGCATCAGAGACTAGGTACGGTAATGAACTCTTGGGCCCTGCCCCTGATGTGGGGGTCCCATATAGACCACAGGGCATCAGCTGTCCTCCCAAATGGCTTGCAGAGGCCCACCCCTATGACTTGTCACCGCATTATTGATGGTCAGACGATGACTGGTGAGGTGTTTGGGTCATGGCAGCCATGAGGTCATCATTGAAGTTGCGGTTCCAAATAGGACGCTACTTATGCCACTCATGACGTGTCACTTTACTTTTGTCTCCAGGAGGTGCATTGTGGTTCACCCTGGTTTGGGGCGGACCCAGGTTATAAAAGGGGCTGGAGCCAACAAGGAGGTGCGCAGTCTTCTATTATGCTACGAAAGAGCACACCTCCATGTGTTGAACCCATTGCGGCTTTAGGCCAGAGGTAGGCAGGGATAGGGTGGTGGATGCAGGCCACCACCACAGTTGGTAACGCAGAACGGTTAAGACCAGCTCCTGTCCTACCAGTCCTGCTTGTGCAGCCCAGTGGCATTAACAGGCCTGCTGCTGATGCGCCTGCTGTCCACAGGTGTGGCCCCTACGCACACGGTCAGCGTACTCAATGGCCCCTGTGTGGTTAACAGGGAGTTCCTGGGCTGGGTGGGCATGTGGACCCTGTGACGCTAACAGGGCTCCCAGTCTCCAGATCCGAATGGCGTCTAACTCGGTTCAGGATACTATTAGTTTCATAGCCACACAGCTCTGTATCCTCCACCAAACCTTCCAGTTGCCAAACTCTCCTTTTCCAACTGGGAGCACGGTGGACACTGACTGCTGAAGGTGATATATACCTTTCTCTTTCTTTTCTTATTAATTTACGTTATATAGCGGTAACATAGTATATACCACTTTATCCAAATCTGCCAGTCACACTGTAACAGATGGTGTTTCTTCAGCAAATGTTACTGTTGCTTAACCACCAAATCCACGGACCAAAACTTATTTCCCCTTTCCAACACACATGTTCCCCTTTCCACCAGCATCTGTCCTTTTTCAACTCATTTTGGTATATGAACAAAAGTGCAACTCTGCAGGGACACCGTACTCAACGCCATCTCAGCACAGCAGCCAGCCCTCGGTCCCTCAGATGTGGACAAGTAAAAGACCATTTCCTCCTATCCATGACAAAGCGTTGAGATTCACTCTGTGCAGCACTGGTGTTTAGTGGGAAAGTAGATCTAAGATTGCGTACCACATTATGCAGATACTCCTGTATACGTGCGTCCATTTCTATGGCACGAATTATTTTGCCAAATTTTGTCTTGTACCGGGGATGTAACAGTGTGGCAACCCAGTATTCTGGATTACTTTGAATTCGTACAATCCGAGGGTCATGTTGTAGGTAGTGCAGCAAGAAGCCGCTGATGTGTCTTGTGCATCCAGGAGGACCAAGTCCTTGGTGTGTTGGTGGCAGAGAGGTGAGAATCGTGCCTCCTTCCTCTGCCCTCTCACCACAACCTCGCACAACCAAAATGTGAGCAAGCTCTCACTCATCTGCTGAGTCTTCCATGCCCATCGCAAGTTCGTCCTCCATTTCTTCATTGGCTCCTGCACCTTCCTCAACACTTTTTGCTGATACTATGCACCCTTGTTAATCACTCTCCCTCACCATGACTGCCGCCTAGGTGCCGCTGACCATCTGGACCTCGTAGATCTTGTTATCCCTTCCGCATATGACTCCTCCTGTACTTCCTCCCCTTCCTCTTGTCCCAACACCTGACTCCGAATAATAATTACAGTGCGCTCCATCATGTAGATGACCAGAATTGTCACGCTGAGAATGACATTGCCAGTGCTAAACATCTTCGTCGACATTTGTAAACTGTGTAGCAGGGTGCATAGGTCCTTGATCTGACACCACTCCAGCAGCGTGATCTGCACCACCTCTGGATCAAGTTAGGCCAGGCTATATGTCATAACGTATTGCAGCAGGGTTCGGCGGTGCTGCCACAAACGCTGCAACATGTGCAGATTCAAATTCCTGCATGTGGGCACATCGCATTTCAGGCGTTTAACCAGCAGACCTAAAGACTTCTGTTGCGACGAAAGTTGTTGAGCTGCTGTGTGCGCACGATGGAAGTGAGCACATAGCGAGCGTGCACGCTGCACAAGGCCATGTAGGCCGTGATGGTGTTTTAAAAATTGATGGAGAATTAGGTTCAACACGTGAGCCATACAAGGCACGTGTGTCACATTGCCATGCTGATGGCCCGCAGCCAGGTTTGCATCATTGCCGCACACGGCTGTTAAGTCACCAACGGAGTCCGCTGCGTCAATTTGTACTCCGGTCGCCAGGTGACAACGTGTTCCTTTCATGAATAGTGCTGATGATGGGAGAGGAGTCGATGCCAGCGGCGCAGGTGGACGCAGGTTATGCTCACACACTGGGCTGCATTACCTTGACAGATGCAGAATCTCTGGCTGAATGTAGCTGGTGGGTATCTCACAGATGAAATACCATCATACAGCTACAACCAATGGGAAGACACCACACCCTTTTTTATGCCCATCCTGTCTTTTGACCACTGCCAGACATAGCTATGAACCTCTGGTTAATTTTACCCCCAGTTCTGTTTTATGATTTTGTGTGCTTGTTACCTGACTACTTTTCCTGCTTGCTGTTTATGTACCTTGTTGGCCGATCCGCATTTCACCTCTGCTTGTTTTCTGATTAAGTCCTGCCCGTCCCATTCTGTTCCTGTTCCTCAATTAATGTTTTGACCCTGCCTGACTACTATTCTCTGGAACTGCAGCCTTCCACAGGTATTAATCACCTTGGGCCCTGTGTAATTCCTAATCCCTGTATAGGGGTTAAAGGGTTTCAGGGTTCTAGGGGTCCTACTTGGTGAGTGGCTTCCCTCTAGCCTATCATTAACAGCCCATCTGAGTGTGTGGATCAAGGAAGGCGTTACACCGTGCTCTCTGCAGAAGGCAATGTGGGCCAGGATAGTGCTTTAAAAATTGCTGGACAACCAGGTTCAACACGTGAACCACACAAGCCATGTGTGTCACATTGTCACAGCGAAGGGTCGCACCCATGTTTGCATCATTGTCGCACCCGGCCTTCCCTGGCTGCTGGTTCAGTGGAGACAACCATTGATGAAACTCGGTCTCCAGAGCTAACCGTCCACAACTTCTCAGCGGTGTGACTCACATTTCCCATACATTTCAAAGTAAACCTTTGACCGCCTGATGGCATTGAGCTCTGCTGCCAGCATAGTAAGGAGGTGTGTGGTATTCCTTGTGCGCAGTTACAAGGAAGGGTGGCCTGACCACACAGGGTTTGCGCCAAGGTGGAGGACCCACACGAGGTTGAAGAGGCAGAAGCAGTGTATTAACTTCTACATACAGAAGAAGGATTGAAACAACTCGTGGGGACGGCAAGACTTGGACAGCAGACCCTTCTCCATCTCTCACCATAGTTTGCCAGTGCCCAGTCAGTGACATGTAATGACCCTGTCTATGCTTACTGGTCCAAGTATCTGTGTTGAAATGCACCCTGTCGCACACAGAGTTGCTCAAGGAAGTGGTGATGTTGTGTGCGACATGCTGGTGTAGCGCGGGCATGCTGTTCTTGGAGAAGCAGTGGTGATTGGGCATCTTGTACTGGATCACAGCGACAGACATAAGGTCTCTAAAATCCTGTGTGTCCACTAGGCGGGAAGGCAGCATTTCGGTAGCCAACAGCTTACAGAGGGATAGAGTCAACCTCTTAGCTTTGTCATGGGTCGCAGGAAGTGGCCTTTTATTTGACCACATCTGAGGGACAGAGATCTGGCTGCTGTGTGTAGACGGTGTTGAGTAGGGTGTCCCTGGAAAAATGCAGGTTTGTGAGGAAAGTGCAGGCGGAGACATGATGTTGCCTTCATCCAACGTTGGTGCTATCAATGTCTGAGAGAGCTGTACACACGTACTTGTTTCCCCTTCCAAACCAACTGACGACCTACCAAGCAAACTGCCTGTTGCGGTTACAGTGGTGGAAGTTGTGGGTGGAAAAACAGGTGTGACAGCTGTCCCCACAGTCCTAGAAGATGACGAGCGCGCGGATGCACTGGAAGGGGCAGGCGGTGGATGGTTCGCTCCGCTAGGCCGCCTTGCAGCACGGTGAGCTTCCCACCGGGCCATATGATATTTATTCATGTGACGATTCATGGAAGAAGTTGTCAAACTGCTGAGGTTTTGACCTCTACTAAGAGAACCATGACAAATTTTACAGATCACATAATTTGGGCGATCTTTTTCTATGTCAAAAAAGGACCAGGCTAGGCAAGGCTTAGAGGCCATGCGACCTGTTGATCCACCCCGAATAATGCTCAGAGGCAGAGTGGTGGCTGAGGATGCAGTTGTAGACGTGCTACCAGTGCTCCGACTCTGTCCAGGAAGGCGCAAGGTAACTTCGTCGTCGGTTGCATCCTCCTCCACCGCCTCTGTTGACCTCCTCGAGTGTCTGACTGTGGGTTGACAGTAGGTGGGATCTAGAACTTCATCATCAATTGTTGTGTTTGCACTCCCCTCCCCCTCAGACCGAGCCTCTTCTTGCCCTGACCGAATATTTCAGTTGTCATCCCAATCGGGTATCTGCGTCTCATCTTCATCAGTATGTTCCTCATTGTCTATAACCACAGGTGTTGGAAAGGCAGCATTTTGGTAGCCAACAGTTTGCAGATGCTGAAAGTCAACCTCCAAGCCATGTCATGACCTTCTCAAAGCATGTAAAACACAGCGAGGGGACTCCAACCACAGTCTCCCTCGTTGCCACTAACTGGGCCACACACACCCCACTTGACTGGCATCAGTTGACCCAATTTTCAAGATAAAAAAGATGCTTTGCATGAAGCACTCTCAAAAATACGCGTGCCTTTCCCGTCCCCTGGCTGACCCAGGGGAAGAAAAGTCCTCTGAGAGCCATGACTTGTTCATCTTGGTTCTTTTAGAAACACAGCGAGGGGACTCCAACCACAGTCTCCCTCGTTTCCACTAACTGGGCCACACACACCCCACTTGACTGGCATCAGTTGACCCAATTTTCAAGATGAAAAAGATGCTTTGCATGAAGCACTCTCAAAAATACGCGTGCCTTTCCCGTCCCCTGGCTGACCCAGGGGAATAAAAGTCCTCTGAGAGCCATGACTTGTTCATCTTGGTTCTTTTAGAAACACAGCGAGGGGACTCCAACCACAGTCTCCCTCGTTTCCACTAACTGGGCCACACACACCCCACTTGACTGGCATCAGTTGACCCAATTTTCAAGATGAAAAAGATGCTTTGCATGAAGCACTCTCAAAAATACGCGTGCCTTTCCCGTCATCTGGCTGACCCAGGGGAAGAAAAGTCCTCTGAGAGCCATGACTTGTTCATCTTGGTTCTTTTAGAAACACAGCGAGGGGACTCCAACCACAGTCTCCCTCGTTTCCACTAACTGGGCCACACACACCCCACTTGACTGGCATCAGTTGACCCAATTTTCAAGATGAAAAAGATGCTTTGCATGAAGCACTCTCAAAAATACGCGTGCCTTTCCCGTCCCCTGGCTGACCCAGGGGAAGAAAAGTCCTCTGAGAGCCATGACTTGTTCATCTTGGTTCTTTTAGAAACACAGCGAGGGGACTCCAACCACAGTCTCCCTCGTTTCCACTAACTGGGCCACACACACCCCACTTGACTGGCATCAGTTGACCCAATTTTCAAGATGAAAAAGATGCTTTGCATGAAGCACTCTCAAAAATACGCGTGCCTTTCCCGTCCCCTGGCTGACCCAGGGGAATAAAAGTCCTCTGAGAGCCATGACTTGTTCATCTTGGTTCTTTTAGAAACACAGCGAGGGGACTCCAACCACAGTCTCCCTCGTTTCCACTAACTGGGCCACACACACCCCACTTGACTGGCATCAGTTGACCCAATTTTCAAGATGAAAAAGATGCTTTGCATGAAGCACTCTCAAAAATACGCGTGCCTTTCCCGTCCCCTGGCTGACCCAGGGGAAGAAAAGTCCTCTGAGAGCCATGACTTGTTCATCTTGGTTCTTTTAGAAACACAGCGAGGGGACTCCAACCACAGTCTCCCTCGTTTCCACTAACTGGGCCACACACACCCCACTTGACTGGCATCAGTTGACCCAATTTTCAAGATGAAAAAGATGCTTTGCATGAAGCACTCTCAAAAATACGCGTGCCTTTCCCGTCCCCTGGCTGACCCAGGGGAAGAAAAGTCCTCTGAGAGCCATGACTTGTTCATCTTGGTTCTTTTAGAAACACAGCGAGGGGACTCCAACCACAGTCTCCCTCGTTTCCACTAACTGGGCCACACACACCCCACTTGACTGGCATCAGTTGACCCAATTTTCAAGATGAAAAAGATGCTTTGCATGGAGCACTCTCAAAAATACGCGTGCCTTTCCCGTCCCCTGGCTGACCCAGGGGAAGAAAAGTCCTCTGAGAGCCATGACTTGTTCATCTTGGTTCTTTTAGAAACACAGCGAGGGGACTCCAACCACAGTCTCCCTCGTTGCCACTAACTGGGCCACACACACCCCACTTGACTGGCATCAGTTGACCCAATTTTCAAGATGAAAAAGATGCTTTGCATGAAGCACTCTCAAAAATACGCGTGCCTTTCCCGTCCCCTGGCTGACCCAGGGGAAGAAAAGTCCTCTGAGAGCCATGACTTGTTCATCTTGGTTCTTTTAGAAACACAGCGAGGGGACTCCAACCACAGTCTCCCTCGTTTCCACTAACTGGGCCACACACACCCCACTTGACTGGCATCAGTTGACCCAATTTTCAAGATGAAAAAGATGCTTTGCATGAAGCACTCTCAAAAATACGCGTGCCTTTCCCGTCCCCTGGCTGACCCAGGGGAAGAAAAGTCCTCTGAGAGCCATGACTTGTTCATCTTGGTTCTTTTAGAAACACAGCGAGGGGACTCCAACCACAGTCTCCCTCGTTGCCACTAACTGGGCCACACACACCCCACTTGACTGGCATCGGTTGACCCCCCCTTTTGAAAAAGAAAAAGATGCTTTGCATGAAGCACTCTCAAAAATACGCGTGCCTTTCCCGTCCCCTGGCTGACCCAGGGGAAGAAAAGTCCTCTGAGAGCCATGACTTGTTCATCTTGGTTCTTTTAGAAACACAGCGAGGGGACTCCAACCACAGTCTCCCTCGTTGCCACTAACTGGGCCACACACACCCCACTTGACTGGCATCGGTTGACCCCCGCTTTTGAAAAAGAAAAAGATGCTTTGCATGAAGCACTCTCAAAAATACGCGTGCCTTTCCCGTCCCCTGGCTGACCCAGGGGAAGAAAAGTCCTCTGAGAGCCATGTCCACATTGTCAGTGGACAGACGCGTGTGCTTATCTGCCAGCAGACCACCAGCAGCACTGAAGACAGGTTCCGAGAGAACGCTGGCTGCAGGACATGACAAGATCCCCAAGGCGTACGTGGCGAGCTCAGGCAATTTATCCAGATTGGAAGCCTAAAATGAGCAGGGCTCAAGTTGCACAATAATGGAATCGATGTTTCCTTGCATATACTCATATATCTGTGTGTCCTCCTCTTTTTCCTTGTCCAGCTGTTTTGTTTTCGCATGAGTATATGTCCTTGTCACTTTCCCATGTGTTTGTGTTGTGTTGTGAGTTGTTTGTCACCTTTTGGACACCTTTGAGGGTGTTTTCTAGGTGTTTTTCTGTGTTTGTGATTGCCTGCCATTGTTTCCTATTGGCTCGAGTTCGGTTCGTCGAACGTTCGACGAACCGAACTCGAACGGGACCTCCGTTCGGCGAACCGACCTCGAGCCGAACCAGGACCGGTTCGCTCATCTCTAGTTAGAACCACTGTGTCCACTTCTGGTCTACAAGTGAGGAATCAGTTTAAAGATTATTTTAGTTTAAATCGCCATAGTCATGTATAATTTTGACATTGTTATAGTTTTTTATCAATTGGTTACATAAGCACAAACACATATGTATTACAAAAGAGAAAATGACCATACATAGGTATAATTTGTGTTTTTTTTGTTGGTTGGTTGTGTTTGTGGTCCCCATAAGCTATTGTGATATAACTATATTGTTATAACATCAGGAATTTTTGTTATTCTAAAAACAGTACTACTGAATATACATGACTAATAAAATTATGGCAAATTTGATTTGAAAAAGTTAGTCCAGAATTATTATTTTACATATGTATGTATGTTATCTTTTGCAAGACACCCTGTATTTTTTGTTTTTTTTAAATACAATTTTGTCAGGGACATTAGCCCATACAAAACACCATACTTTATTATGCAATAATGTCACGCAAACATAATTTGTTTGACACTATTGGAATACAAGTATGGGACCAGACCATATGCAGATACTGCATAGTGGCTGGATTTTTAATAATAAAGGTGTTTGAATGTTAGTGTAGTAGTTTATGTGCGTGCATTTTTTCCCTAAACCCAGTTTATTTTAATGGATGGTCCAAACAACATGTCCAGAGCAAGGCATCATTCTAACAGGCAGGTATTGTTTTTGAAGTGATAGAGTAATTTCTATTGAATTTTTGTAAAGGAAAACAAAAATATGACCACATGCATATAGAGTAAGTAATGTGTTTTGATATGTTTCCCCACCAGCAATACCATAGAAAACATACCAAAATGTAAAATAATACATACAATATCACATTATGATTCAACTAAATCCTCTAGGCTAGTGATGTTTTCCTGTGTAGGCTCCATTGCATTGACATCTACAGAATATGTTTGCTGCACAACAGTAGATGTTGTAGTGAGTGACTGATCAGTGTTTCCACTAGTAACAGTTGTTGTACTTGGAACAAATAATGAGGCAGTTGTTTGAGCAGATGGAAGACCAAGTGTAGGTGGTACATATTGATGTGTTGGAAGAGGCTGAGTATGTGTGTATGTGAAGTTAGTTGGGTAAGTCTGTTGTTGAAAGTACTGTTGTTGTAGATTATTAGGAACATGGTATGCTGTTGGTTGTTGAAACATTTGAGGTAGTCTATGAACATTACTAACAATACTAGGATAGTTAAAAGAGGTTTGCATTGGTGTTTGTTGGGGTATTTGTGGGACAAATGTTGGCTGTTGAGATGGCCTTTGTGTCATTAATGTACCTGTTTGGTGTGGGACAACTGTTGGCCTAATTTGTACATCAGTTACCATAGAAGAAGATGGACACTGTATATGTGTTTGTTGCACTACAGGATTAAGTTGAAAATTAGAGAAATGTTCTTCTGTTTGGGTTTCCACAGTTTGTTCAGTTGTGTTTGTGTGTGGGCCACGTGGATTGGCTCTCCATTGTTCTATCACTTCAAAACAATAAATGGGTTCTGGCTCACGTTGGGTAGCAGATATTAGTGTTATTAAGGACGCCCTCAATCTGTCCTGCCTATCAGCATGAACCAATGCAAGAGAGGGAGAAAGGGAGCGGCAAAATCTCTCTCCATCACTCTCTGGTATCAGTGAATTCATCATGTGTATAATTCTGGTATCAATGATATCTGGCAGGGACCGTAAATCTTCATAACGCCTATGTCTGCGACCACGGATAGATTGTGCTACTGTGCGCATGGTATTAGTTGATATTCTTGGCAGTGTGCCTGCATGTTGCTGTGGACTACTCTCCGCAAGAACTGGTGAAGGGCCACTTTGTTGCCCTGTAGACTGGCCTGGAATTACATTAGTGGATTGACTTGTTCCCAAACCCAAATCAGAGGACATTTCTTCTGCGTCTGGCTGGCTGGTGTTGGGGATTGTTGGTGGTTGATATGAGGTTGGCTCCATCTCAGAAGCAGAGGTCGCTGTTAATACTGCTGACTGGGCTTCCTCACTATCTTCCAGATTATCCTCTGTACTTTGATGACAAAAAAAAAAAAAAAAAAATTAATGTGTGCCTTTTAAATAAAACCACCATGTGATGTAATGGTTTAAACTTACTTTGGTACTTCCATAATGGGCATAAGGAAGCTCAGTTTTTCATAATGGACATATTTTTTCTTTTTTGCAGTGGCAGCTGTGGTGGCCACTGGGTTATACTCTCTGCGGAACTGGTCATGGACTGAGCGCCATCGCCGTTTAACAAGATCCACTGTTTAAAAAAAATACATTGTAAAATAAGGTCACAAATTCTAACAATTGTAGATTTAAAAAAAATAGACATTAGTCTTGTATTGCAGCAATTGTAAAAAATAGGAACACACATCCCTGTGTATGAAAACAACAACCCATAACACTCATATAGTGACATAATAACACAATAAGCATGAGAAAGAAAACAAGTTCACCAGTAAAAATCTTAAACCACTGTATAATCATTTATCTCCTTTTAAATGTTCAAAAAAAAACCTTCAGTAAGCCATGAGAAACAAAATGACTACTAACCCATGAAGTGCCATATGTTCCACATAGATTTTCCATTATACACTACACATTACTGTTACCATTCCAGACATGGTGACACCAAGGGACATGCATAATAAACCAAACATAGAAATACAACTCAAAATGTATAGACAATTCACAGCACATTTGCAATAGAAAAAGCACAGAAATGCAAACCAAAAAAAACCCCAAACATGTTTAATAGTGGCCTGACCACCCTGAAATGCCTTTTGTACATGCATAAAATGCTTTGCAGACCACATATACACATGCTGACATTACTAGTAAACTGCGATGAATACTTCCAAAGGCCAAATAAATACACTATCCTGTTTGTGAGTCTCCAGTGTATCTCAAAATGAGTCAGGCCCATTAATACATGCCAAACAAACTATACAAATATGGATATAATCTGCCTACAGAATGAGCACATGTAAAGACAGAAGCTATGCAAATATCTGTACTCACCATATCTATTTTTCTTTCCAGGGGTACATTGAGACCATCCATTCCTAGGGTAGACTACCTCTGCCACAGACATCCATGCTCGTTCCACCATTAACCTGTCATGGTAGCCATCAACACGTGTGTCCCACAGCTCTGGATGCCTCTCTACTTCTCCAATCAGCCTCTCTGTATCGATTCTGGGCACCATGCTCAGTACCTGTGTTGTTCTCTGTGCTCAAAGTTCTCCTGCAGTGAGAGGACAGGTGCCCAGCTGCTGTCTAGCATGCAAATGAGACAGGAAATGTATGTTTGGCGCCAGAATTAATGGCCTACAATTGACCTGATAGATTGGTAACAAGTGTTTCAAATTTTGTGAAGAAAAATGGACACGGACGATACGTGCTGAACACGGACATACTCCGTGTGCGGTCCGTGCAGGCACGGACCCATAGACTAAAGCGGGTCCGTGCCTGCGTGTTGCCGGCAAAAAACGGACATGTCGTCTGTGTAGAAAAGCGCACACAGGTACTTACGACACGGACACACGTTCCGTGTGATTTTACGTGCGTGTGCCATCTACCATTGAATAACATGGGTCTCCGTGTGTACGTGTCTCCGGTACGTGCAAATACGTACCGCACACGTACAAATTAAACAGATGTGTGTTGCGGGTCTGAAGCGGCTTAGCCTAGGGAAGTCTTAACGGGTCCATCGGTGTTACTGACACCATGTGCACATACCATTAGAGTATGTTCATACTGAGTTTTTTCAGGCTTTTTGCAGAAAAACTATTCACAATTTCCCTCAAAGGGTATGTGTTTTTTCTCTAAATGGCAGCTAATGAGGACAGTTTAGATCAATTAAAAACTCTTCCCAAACACTTCAGGTTCCACATGCCTGGGATCTATCTGGCCTTCGTGTGAAAAGAATTGATCGTTGTCACGCTCTCAATGCCTTGGCACCGCTCCTTACCTACTGAGCCGGTCACACCATCGCTCCTTGCTCACTGAGCCAGTCCCTGCATCGCACCACCGCTCCGTACTCACTGATCTGGTCGCACCTGCATTGCACCGCTCCGTGCTCACTGATCCAGTCTCACCATTGCACCACCGCTCCTTGCTCACTGGTCCAGTCCATGCGTTCACCGGTCACGCCTGCCGCTCCCGCTCTTGCTCCCCTGAGTCCTGTTCCAGGTCTCTGGAGTCTGACTATGACTGATGCCTCTGTATAGGACCGGGCCGCGCCCACTCACCTGGTCTTATAGGCTCAGCACTGCTGCAACAGGAAATTACCTGAGGCTGTGCTGGGTATATAAGACTGGCCTTTCCATGTGGGCGGGGCCTGATCATCGCTTGTGTTTCTTTGCTTTGTCTTGTGAGCTAGGTGCTCAGGTCCTTTTGTTCCTGTTTCCTGTATTACTAACTTAAAGTACACTGTGACCCTAGTGACCTGGTCCTGTCTTTGCTTCCTGATACCTGCACCTGTTCCTGTACTGTCCTATGGGACTCCATGACCCTGGTGACTTGGTTCTTCCCATTCCTGCCACGCAAGTGGTCCAGCTACCGTGTCCCTGCCTTCCAGGTGGGGTGCTCGATCCAGTGGATCCACCTCCTGGGCCTACCAGTCCTCCCCGGCCCTCACAGTATGATCAGGCCATGGATCCCACTGGAGCACAGGCCATGGATCCCGCGGAAGCACAAAAATCAGAGCTGGCTGAGCTGCGCCAGGAACTGGCGCAAAACCCTGAACCTGATGCTGAAATTCCTGGCGTCCGTGGACCACCGGTTGTATACGCTGCAGACTGCCGCCTCGTTTCAGTCCACGCAGCAACCAGTCTCCAGGTCCGAACCAGTTGTCTCCATGGCCTCGCAACTTCGCCGTGCTGCTCCGCCTCGCTATGCAGGGGATCCCAAGTCCTGCCGAGGCTTCCTGAACCAGTGCTCCTTGCACTTCCAATTGCTCCCGCACTTATTCGCCTCAGACCAGGCCAGTCCCTGATGTCATACCTGGAAGGTGAAGCCCTGGCCTGGATTAACCCCCTGTGGGAGAACGAGGACCCGATGACCACCGATATCCAGGAGTTCCTACGAGCCTTCCGGGGCACCTTCGACAAACCCGGACGTACTACTGCAGTGACCTCTACGCTCCTCCGGCTACGCCAAGGGACCCAAACAGTCGGCCAATATGCCATACAGTTTTGCACGCTTGCTTCGGAGCTGGGCTGGAACAATGAGGCCTTAACGGCGGCCTTTTGGGAGGGTCTCTCTGGTCGTATTAAAGACGAACTCGCCGGCCGTGACGTTCCACACACCTTGGATGCTTTCATTTCCCTGGCCACCCGGATTGACCTCCGTTTTCTGGAGCGTGCCCAGGAGGTAGTCCGGAAGAAGCGACCACCTTGCCACGTCTTGCCACTGCAGAAACCTATCGCACCCTCGTTCCTGCCTTTCGACGAATCGTCACCAGAACCCAGGCAAGTGAACCGTCTGACCCAAGCCAAGCAACGCCGTGCAGAACGGCTCGCCCGGGGCCTGTGCTTCTATTGTGGAGACGGGTCACATATAATTCGAACATGCCCTGAGAATCCTGGTAGACCTCAGGTCCAAGGGATGGTGGGAACTGCCACCCTTGCCACCGAAATCCCTTCGGCCCCAGTTAAACAGACTGTCCGGGTGACGACAGAGGGGACCCGGTTTACAGCAGAAGCCCACATCGATTCCGGGGCAGCAGGCAACTTTATCCACCAGGCCACTGTAGAAAAATACCAGGACCCTGTCACTCCACTGAAGACGCCCCTCTGGTTCGCCTCCGTGGACGGCAAACCGCTCTACGAGTCTGTCCGGTATACCACCGAGCCTGTGAGACTCCAGGCTGGCACTTCGCATACGGAGACCATTGCCTTCTATGTGATTCCGAGGATGGCTCCTGCGCTGCTGCTGGGCCTGCCCTTGCTTAAACTCCATGACCCTGCTATTAGTTGGCGCTCTGGCACGATTACCCGCTGGAATCCCTTGTGCCATGAAACCTGCTTGCAGCCTGTTCCTGAGCCCCTGTCACCTGACCCGTTGGAACCACCGACCCCTGAAGAAGAGACGACGCTATCCAGCGTCGTTCCATCATCCCCAGCCTCTGAGACCTTGATTCCACCGCCTTCTGGAGATGAGACTTTGATTCCACCACCTTTTGGAGTTGGAACTTTGAGTCCACCGGCTACCAAGGATGAGACATTGTCCTGTACCCGGTCCGAGATGCCCGATCCGGTCGTCCATGATTCCAGTCCTGCTTCTGACTGTCCTTCCCTTTCCGTTGCTTCCGTTGCCACTGCTGGACAATCTTCGGTTAAGCGTGTTGCGGTCCAGAAGGGTGCATGGGGTCAGCAGTCCCTCCTTGCCTTTGCGCTGGGTTACGGTCCGGAGGCTCGGTCCAGGGTGCCCCGGGGGTCTTTTGCTCGGAGGGGGTGGCTTAAAGGGGGGGTACTGTCACGCTCCCGAAATCTCGGTTCCGCTCCTTACCTACTGAGCCAGTCACACCATCGCACGAACGCTCCTTGCTCACTGAGCCGGTCCATGCATCACACCACCGCTCCGTACCCACTGATCCAGTCGCACCTGCATTGCACCGCTCCGTGCTCACTGATCCAGTCTCGCCATCGCACCACCACTCCTTTCTCACTGGTCCAGTCCATGCGTCCACTGGTCACGCCTGCTAGCTCCTGCTCTTGCTCCCCTGAGTCCTGTTCCAGGTCTCAGGAGTCTGACTCTGACTGATGCCTCTGAATAGGACCAGGCCGTGCCCACTCACCTGGTCTTATAGGCCCAGCACTGCTGCAACAGGAAATGACCTGAGGCTGTGCTGGGTATATAAGACTAGCCTTTCCATGTAGGCGGGGCCTGATCATCGCTTGTGTTTCTTTGCTTTGTCTTGTGAGCTAGGTGCTCAGGACCTTTTGTTCCTGTTTCCTGTATTACTGCCTTAAAGTACTCTGTGACCCTAGTGACCTGGTCCTGTCTTTGCTTCCTGATACCTGCACCTGTTCCTGTACTGTCCTATGGGACTCCATGACCCTTTGTGACCTGGTTCTTCCCATTCCTGCAACGCTAGTGCTCCAGCTACCGTGTACTCTGCCCTCCAGGTGGGGTGCTCGGTCCAGTGGATCCACCTCTTGGGCCTACCAGTCCTCCCCGGCCCTCACAATCGTGTCCATATTGATTTATGTGGGGGAAATTGTAGTCAAGCCCTTGCTCAGAAGGAGGCAAAGTGGATATGGACCCTCCGCACTTTGCATCCACATGGCTTAAATGAAGATATACAGTTAGGTCCAGAAATATTTGGACAGTGACACAAGTTTTGTTATTTTAGCTGTTTACAAAAACATGTTCAGAAATACAATTATATATATAATATGGGCTTAAAGTGCACACTCCCAGCTGCAATATGAGAGTTTTCACATCCAAATCGGAGAAAGGGTTTAGGAATCATAGCTCTGTAATGCATAGCCTCCTCTTTTTCAAGGGACCAAAAGTAATTGGACTCTAAGGGCTGCAATTAACTCTGAAGGCGTCTCCCTCGTTAACCTGTAATCAATGAAGTAGTTAAAAGGTCTGGGATTGATTACAGGTGTGGGGTTTTGCATTTGGAAGCTGTTGCTGTGACCAGACAACATGCGGTCTAAGGAACTCAAGGAACTCTCAATTGAGGTGAAGCAAAACATCCAGAGGCTGAAAAAAAAGAAAAAATCCATCAGAGAGATAGCAGACATGCTTGGAGTAGCAAAATCAACAGTCGGGTACATTCTGAGAAAAAAGGAATTGACTGGTGAGCTTGGGAACTCAAAAAGGCCTGGGCGTCCACGGATGACAACAGTGGTGGATGATCGCCGCATACTTTCTTTGGTGAAGAAGAACCCGTTCACAACATCAACTGAAGTCCAGAACACTCTCAGTGAAGTAGGTGTATCTGTCTCTAAGTAAACAGTAAAGAGAAGACTCCATGAAAGTAAATACAAAGGGTTCACATCTAGATGCAAACCATTCATCAATTCCAAAAATAGACAGGCCAGAGTTAAATTTGCTGAAAAACACCTCATGAAGCCAGCTCAGTTCTGGAAAAGTATTCTATGGACAGATGAGACAAAGATCAACCTGTACCAGAATGATTGGAAGAAAAAAGTTTGGAGAAGAAAGGGAACGGCACATGATCCAAGGCACACCACATCCTCTGTAAAACATAGTGGAGGCAACGTGATGGCATGGGCATGCATGGCTTTCAATGGCACTGGGTCACTTGTGTTTATTGATGACATAACAGCAGACAAGAGTAGCCGGATGAATTCTGAAGTGTACCGGGATATACTTTCAGCCCAGATTCAGCCAAATGCCGCAAAGTTGACCGGACGGCGCTTCATAGTACAGATGGACAATGACCCCAAGCATACAGCCAAAGCTACCCAGGAGTTCATGAGTGCTAAAAAGTGGAACATTCTGCAATGGCCAAGTCAATCACCAGATCTTAACCCAATTGAGCATGCATTTCACTTGCTCAAATCCAGACTTAAGACGGAAAGACCCACAAACAAGCAAGACCTGAAGGCTGCGGCTGTAAAGGCCTGGCAAAGCATTAAGAAGGAGGAAACCCAGCGTTTGTGATGTCCATGGGTTCCAGACTTAAGGCAGTGATTGCCTCCAAAGGATTCGACACAAAATATTGAAAATAAAAATATTTTGTTTGGGTTTGGTTTATTTGTCCAATTACTTTTGACCTCCTAAAATGTGGAGTGTTTGTAAAGAAATGTGTACAATTCCTACAATTTCTATCAGATATTTTTGTTCAAACCTTCAAAATAAACGTTACAATCTGCACTTGAATTCTGTTGTAGAGGTTTCATTTCAAATCCAATGTGGTGGCATGCAGAGCCCAACTCGCGAAAATTGTGTCACTGTCCAAATATTTCTGGACCTAACTGTAGCTTATTCCTCATTTCTCTGATTCCCCTCTTGTTCCCATTGTAAATAGATGGGGTTAGCTTATAACTAGAGTTGAGCGCGGTTCGCGGTTCGAGGTTCTCCAGTTCGCGGCTCGAGTGATTTTGGGGCTGTTCTAGATCGAACTAGAACTCGAGCTTTTTTGCTAAAGCTCAATAGTTCTAGATACGTTCGAGAACGGTTCTAGCAGCAAAAAAAAACAGCTAATTCCTAGCTGGCTTTCCGCTGTAATAGTGTAAGTCACTTCTGTATAGTCCCACTAGTGCAAAGATATTTGCAGCACGTCTGCCTGCATTGCACACTCCAACTCATTGTTACTAAGCCATTATACTAGCAAACACTGAGTGAACTTAGTGGCATCATAAAAGTGGCTGTTGGACTTCTGTATCGTCCCACAAGTGCAAAGATATTTGCAGCACCTCTGCCTGCATTGCACACTCAAACTCATTGTTACTAAGCCATTATACTAGCAATTTATGCTGCCAGTTTAAGGGCCGTAGTTGCATTGTCAGGGATAATTATTCTTTATTATTCTGCTGTTAATAAAGCTAGACCACCGCTGCAATCTACACCACCTGTCAATTTTTACTACCACATTTTAAGTGCACAATCTTGTCGCAATCAACATGAGTGGCAAAATGACAGATGCCGGTGGAAAGGGGAAGAGGCGTGTTGGAAAAGGAAAAAAAGGGTTTGTCCGTGGGGAAGGTGGCTAAGCTCCATTAACATCTGCTGAAGATAGACCATCTATCAGCAAAAGTAAGATGTCTACTACTTACCGTGGACAATCCGATGTGCTACCTTTTTTACGGACACGAACAACAGGAACAAAGGTAGATGGTGGCCAAAAAAGGAAAATGCTTGAATGGATCTCAAGTGGTCCAACAAGTGCCCTCTCAGCCACCTCAACTACCGCATCCAAAAAACACCAGTCCTCTGAGTTGTCATCCCAATCAAACTTGCTTTCTCCCAGCTCTGAAGTCTCCATCAGCCCTGCACAGTATGGTGGAAGTGAGATGGCTGAGTCTGCAGAGCTGTTCAGTCACACTATAGCCTGGGAATCAGAGGTCTGCTCCCAAGCTACAGTGAGTACAGACCAGGAAATGGTCTGCAGTGATGCCCAGAACCTTTGTGACTCTGATTCAGGCCGTGAGGACCAAGTTTCTGAGCATAATGTTGACCCTTTGTCACAAACTGTAACACCAGTGGTTATAGACAATGAGGAACATACTGATGACGATGAGACACAGATACCAGATTGGGATGACAACTTAAATATTCGGTCAGGGCAAGAAGAGGCTCAGTCTGAGGGTGAGGGGAGTGCAAACACAACAATTGATGAGGAAGTTCTAGATCCCATCTACTGTCAACCCACAGTCAGGCACTCGAGGAGGTCAACAGAGGCGGTGGAGGAGGATGCAACCGACGACGAAGTTACCTTGCGCCTTCCTGGACAGAATCGGAGCACTGGTAGCATATCTACAACTGCATCATCAGCCACCACTCTGCCTCTGAGCACTAGTCGGGGGGGCTCAGCAGGTCGCATGTCCTCTAAGCCTTGCCTAGCCTGGTCCTTTTTTGACATAGAAAAAGATCGCCCAAATTATGTGATGTGTAAAATTTGTCGTGATTCTGTTAGTAGAGGTCAAAACCTCAGCAGTTTGACAACTTCTTCCATGAATCGTCACATGAATAAATATAATAGGTCCCAGTGGGAAGCTCACCGTGCTGCAATGCGGCCTAGCGGAGTGAACCATCCACCGCCTGCCCCTTCCAGTGCATCCGCGCGCTCTTCATCTTCTAGGACTGTGGGGACAGCTGTCACACCTGGTTTTCCACGCACAACTTCCACCACTGTAACCGCAACAGGCAGTTTGCTTGGTAAGCCGTCAGTTGGTTTGGAAGGGGAAACAAGTGCGTGTGTACAGCTCTCTCAGACATCGATAGCACCAACGTTGGATGAAGGCAACATCATGTCTCCGACTGCACTTTCCTCACAAACCTGCATTTTTCCAGGGACACCCTATTCAACACCGTCTACACACAGCAGCCAGATCTCTGTCCCTCAGATGTGGACAAATAAAAGGCCATTTCCTGCGACCCATGACAAAGCTAAGAGGTTAACTTTATCCCTCTGTAAGCTCTTGGCTACCGAAATGCTGCCTTTCCGCCTAGTGGACACACAGGATTTTAGAGACCTTATGTCTGTCGCTGTGCCCCAGTACCAGATGCCCAGTCGCCACTACTTCTCTAAGAAAGGTGTGCCCGCGCTACACCAGCATGTCGCACACAACATCACCGCTTCCTTGAGAAACTCTGTGTGTGAACGGGTGCATTTTACCACCAATACTTGGACCAGTAAGCATGGATAGGGACATTACATGTCGCTGACTGGGCACTGGGTAACTATGGTGATAGATGGTGAAGGGTCTGCTGCACAAGTCTTGCCGTCCCCACGACTTGTGTGTCAATCCTCTGTCTGTCCAAGTTCCGCCACTGCTTCTGCCTCCTCCACCTCCTCTGGGTCCTCCACCTCCGCCCCAAGCCTGCCTGGTCAGGCCACCAGCGTTCTCACTGCGCAGAAGGAATCACGCACCCCTCATTACTATGCTGGCAGCAGAGCGCAATGTCATCAGGCGGTCTTTAGTTTGACATGTCTTGGGAATAAGAGTCACATAGCTGAGGAGTTGTGGTCAGCTCTGCGGTCCGAGTTTAATAAATGGTTATCTACACTCAACCTGCAGCCTGGTAAGGCCGTGTGCGACAATGCTGCAAACCTGGATGCGGCCCTTCACCTGGGCAAGGTGACACACGTACCTTGTATGGCTCACGGGTTGAACCTTGTTGTCCAGCAATTTTTAACACACTATCCCGGCCTAGATGGCCTTCTGACCAGGGCACGAAAACTGTCTGCTCACTTCCGCCATTCAAGCGCCGCAGCTGAGCGACTTGCATCGCTCCAGAAGTCTTTCGGCCTGCCGGTTCATCGCCTGAAATGCGATGTGCCGACACGCTGGAATTCGACTCTCCACATGTTACAGCGACTGTGGCAGCACCGCCGAGCCCTGGTGCAATACGTCATGACGTATAGCCTGGGCCAACGAGATGCAGAGGTGGGGCAGATCACCCTGATGGAGTGGTCTCAGATCAAGAACCTATGCACCCTTCTGCACAATTTCAACATGGCGACGAATATGCTTAGCGCTGACAATGCCATTATCAGCATGACAATTTCAGTCATTTACATGCTGAAGCACACGCTAAATACTATTCGGAGTCAGGGGGTGGGACAACAGGAAGGGGAGGACTACAGGAGGATTCATATGTGCAAGAGACAACAACATCACCAAGGTCCAGACGTTCATCATCACCAAGGCGGCAGGCATGGGACCATGGGGGACAGGGATCAACAAGGGCGCATGGTAGCAGGCGAAATGTTGAGGAAGGTGCAGGAGAACATGAAGAAATGGAGGACGAACTGTCCATGGACATGGAAGACTCAGCAGATGAGGGAGACCTTGGTCAAATTTCAGTTGAAAGAGGTTGGGGGGAGATGTCAGAGGAAGAAAGAACGGTTAGCACCTCTATGCCACAAACACTTGGTCCGCATGGCTGCGCAAGACACATGAGTGCTTTCTTGCTGCACTACCTCCAACATGACCCTCGTATTGTCAAAATTAGAAGTGATGATGACTACTGGCTTGCCACACTATTAGATTCCCGGTACAAGTCCAAATTTTGTGACATAATTCCAGCCATAGAAAGGGACGCACATATGCAGGAGTATCAGCAGAAGCTGTTACTCGATCTTAGCTCGGCTTTTCCACCAAACAACCGTGCAGGTGCAGGGAGTGAATCTCCCAGTTGTAACTTGACAAACATGGGACGGTCTCGTCATCTTCAACAGTCTACCCGTACCAGTAGGACTGTATCTGGTGCTGGTAACAGCAATTTTATGGAATCTTTTCATAATTTTTTTAGACCCTCCTTTGCAAGGCCAACAGAGACAACAAGTCTAACACATAGTCAACGGCTGGAGAGGATGATACAGGAGTATCTCCAAATGAACATCGATGCCATGACTTTGCAAATGGAGCATTGCTCATTTTGGGCTTCAAATCTTGAAAAATGGCCAGAGCTCTCCACTTACGCCTTGGAGATTTTGTCGTGTCCAGCTGCCAGCGTTGTCTCTGAACGTGTCTTCAGTGCTGCTGGGTGTGTGCTGACAGATAAGCGCACGCGTCTGTCCAGTGACAATGTGGACAGACTAACGTTCATCAAAATGAACAAGTCATGGATCCACAAGGAATTTACTACCCCTGTGTCATCCTGGGGAGAGTAAATGCTTGTGGATTTGGAATGTGCTTGATGCAAATCAAAACATCCTGTTTGCAACTAGGGCACAAGTGCTGCCACTGATGGGGTGTCTGTGTGGCCCAATTTTTTGAAAAGAAGGGAGACTCCGCTTGGAGTAACCCTTGCTTGCTGTGTTTTTTAAAAATGATCCAAGATGAACAGAGCTGGGATCAGGAAAGACTTTGCTACCTACCCCGGTGCAATCCTGAGGACGGAAAAGGATGGCGTATTTTTTAATGTGCTTGATGCAAATCTAGCTGTGAAGTGTACAACTAGGGCATAAGTGCTGCCACTGAATGGGTGGGTGTGTGTGGGGCACAATTTTTGGAAAAAAAGGGAGACTCCGCTTGGAGTAATCCTTACTTACATTGTTTTTAAAAATCCAAGATGAACAGAGCTGGGATCAGGAAAGACTTTGCTACCTACCCCGGTGTCATCCTGGGGACAGTTAATTATGGCGTATTTTTGAATGTGCTTGATGCAAATCAAAACATCCTGTTTGCAACTAGGGCACAAGTGCTGCCACTGATGGGGTTAAAGATGGGCAAAAATAGATGATAGATATATAAATAGACAGACATAAATAGACAGATATAGATAGATAGATAGATAGATAGATACAATGTGTGCAGAATTATTAGGCAAATGAGTATTTTGATCACATGATAATGTTTATTCATGTTGTCCTACTCCAAGCTGTATAGGCTTGAGAGCCAACTACCAATTAAGTAAATCAGGTGATGTGCATCTCTGTAATGAGGAGGGGTGTGGAGTAATGACATCAACACCCTATATAAGATGTGCCTAATTATTAGGCAACTCCCTTTCCTTAGGCAAAATGAGTCAGAAGAGAGATTTGACGTGCTCTGTAAAGTCCAAAATTGTGAGATGTCTTGCTGAGGGATGCAGCAGTCTTGAAATTGCAAACCGTTTGAAGCGTGATCACTGAACAATCAAGCATTTCATGGCAAATAGCCAACAGGGTCGCAAGAAGCGTATTGGGCAAAAAAGGCGCAAAATAACTGCCCATGAATTGAGGAAAATCAAGCGTGAAGCTGGCAAGATGCCATTTGCCACCAGTTTGGCCATATTTCAGAGCTGCAACATTACTGGAGTATCAAAAAGCACAAGGTGTCCCATACTCAGGGACAAACGTCAAGACTCCGCCAAGAAATATCTTAAGATTGATTTTTCAAAGATTTTATGGGCTGATGAAATGAGAGTGACTCTTGATGGGCCAGAGGCTGGATCAGTAAAAGACAGAGAGCTCCACTCCGACTCAGACGCCAGCAAGGTGGAGGTGGGGTACTGGTAAGGGCTGGTATAATCAAAGATGAACTTGTGGGACCTTTTCAGGTTGAGGATGGAGTGAAACTCAACTCCCAGACCTACTGCCAGTTTCTGGAAGACAACTTCTTCAAGCAGTGGTACAGGAAGAAGTCGGTATCGTTCAAGAAAAACATGATTTTCATGCAGGACAATGCTCCATCACATGCATCCAACTACTCCACAACGTGGCTGGCAAGTAAAGGTCTAAAAGAGGAAAAAATAATGACATGGCCCCCTTGGTCACCTGATTTGAACCCCATAGAGAACCTGTGGTCCCTCATAAAATGTAAGATTTAGGCCCGTTTCACACGTTAGTGAAAAACACTGACGTTTTTCACTGGCGTGTAAAACACGCACATGTCCCTCCATGTGCCGTGAATCACGGCACACGTGGGTTGTCTAAGTGCAATCCGGGCTTTGTTGTCCGTGGCCCGTGATTGCACTTAGAGATTAACTCACCTGTGCGCACTCCCGCTCTCCATGGTGCTGATCACTCCCGCGGTGCAGCATCTGGCCGGCGCTGACCCCCGCAGCAGCTGCTTCTGGGTCGGCTGTGTCGTGCATCATGAATATGCAGTAATGAGCTGGCTCAGAAGCAGCAAGCTGCACGGGCTGCAGAGGACATCGCTGGAGCCAGGTGAGTAAAAAAGATTTTTATTTTAAAAGCACGTTTTTTTCTGGCACGTGTTTCACGGACCACACCACTGTGTGGTCCGTGGGACATCAGTGATGCCAGAAAAAAATGGACATGTCTCCGTGCGGCAATCACGGACACGCGGGTACGCCGCACAGAGACACGTGCAGTGAAAAATCACTGATGTGTGAGCAGACCCATTGATTATAATGGATCTGCGTATGTCAGTGATTCCGGTACGTATAAAAAAAAGCACAAACGTACCAGAATCACTGACGTGTGAAACAGGCCCTACAGGGAGGAAAAACAGTACACCTCTCGGATCAGTGTCTAGGAGGCTGTGGTGGCTGCTGCATGAATTGTTGATCGTAAACAGATAAAACAACTGACATAATCTATGGATGGTAGGCTGATGAGTGTCATCATAATGGAAGGTGCTATATTGGTCATTAATTTTTTTTGGCTTTGTTTTTGCATGTTAGAAATGTTTATTTCAAAATTTTGTGCAGTTATATTGGTTTACCTAGGGAAAATAAACAAGTGAGATGAGAATATATTTGATTTTTATTAAGTTGCCTAATAATTCTGCACAGTAATAGTTACCTGAAAAAACAGATATCCTCCTAAGATTGCCAAATCTAAAAAAAACCCCACTCCAACTTCCAAAAATATTATGCTTTGATCAGGGCCTTAGCCTGAGTGGCGCCCTGTGCAAAACTGCCCTTTGGTGCCCCCCTACTGATTTTTTACCCAGTTTCCCAGGAAACAAACGAGGACAGGAGGCCATTTTTTTCATATCCTAAGAAAATTGATCTCTTCAAATGTACAATAAATTACACTTTTGTGCTGGAGAATCTGCACCTCAAATCCATCACGTCTGATTTCGTTTTTGTAGTGGTCTTCCAATTTCAACCATTTATGCCATATCCATGGATATTACACCATACCCCAGCTCTGACTCCACCCTTCAAGCCCTCTACACTCACCACCATTCTTGGAAAAACGTATGTATGTGTGTGTGTGTGTGTGTGTGTGTGTGTATGTGTGTGTATATACACACACACACACACAGTCATGGCCAAAAGTGTTAGCACCTTTGAAGTTGTTCCAGAAAATAAAGCATTTCCCTCAGAAAATTAATAATACACCCCCTACACTTCCCCTCTCCATGGTTTACTCTCTACACCGACCCTTTCCATAATCTCTCTCATACACTACCCCTATTTATAATATTCCCACACACACTGCCCCTCAGTGTACCCCCACATGATATCCCTCTGTATAATATCCCCACACACTGTCCCTCTGTAAGATATCCCACATACACACTGCTCCTCTGTATAATATCTCTCCCACACACACTGCTCCATGTATAATATCCCCCACAAACACTGCCCCTCAGTAGAATATACCCAGACAATGCCACTGTGTATAATATTCACACACACTGCTCCCCTGTATAATATCCCCCAAAAACACTGCTCCTCAGTGTAATATCCACCACACACTGCGCCTCTGTATAATATCCCCCACACACTGCACCTCAGTACACTATCCCACCCACACACACTGCATCTTAGTATACTATCCCCCCACAAACACACTGCTCCTCAGTATAATATCCCCCACATACTACACTGCTCCTCTGTATAATATCCCCCACACACAATGCCCCTCTGCATAATACCCCCCACACACTGGTCTTCTGTATAATAACCCCACATACACACTGCTCCTCTGTATAATATCCCCCCACACTGTGCTCCTCTGTTTAGTATCCCCCACACACACTGTTTATCAATATAATATCCCACACACACACTGTTCCTTTGTATAATATCCTCCTCCACACACTGCTCCTCTGTATATTATCCTCCCACACCCACTGCTCCTCTGTATAATATCCTCCCACACACTGCTCTTCTGTATACTATCTCCCCACAAACACTGCTCCTCAATATATCCCCCTCCACACACTGCTCCTTTGTATAATGTCCCCACACGTACACTGCTCCTCTGTAAATACCAACACACACTGCCCATTTGTATAATATCCCACACACTGCTCCTCTGTGTAGCATCCTACACACACACTGCCCCTCTATATATCCCCCACACACTGCAACTCTGTATAATATACACACACACAATGACCCTCTGTGTAATATCCCTCATGTATGCTGCCCCTCTGTACACTATCCCCCACACAAGCTGCCCCTCTTTATATATATATCCTCACACACAAAATGCTCCTCTGTATATCACCCCACATACACTACCCCTCTGTATACTATCCCCCCACACACATTGTCTCTCTGTATAATATCCTCCTGGTATATATGTCCAAATCCTGGTATATATGTCTGCATCCTGGGCCCTTCCTTGTATGTATGCATGTCCCCATCCTGGTTTATTGTTCCCTTCCTAGCATAAATGTCCTCTTCCAGGTATAAATATCCCCATCCAGGGACCCTCCTGGTATGCATGTCCCCATCCCAGTTTATTTGTCCCTATCCTTGTATATATGTCCAATCCTGGGCACCTGGTATGTATATCCCACTCCTGGGCACATTCTGGTATCTATGTCCCCATTCTGGTTTTTGTCCCCTTCCTGGTATATATCTCCTCCTTCTTGTGTATATGTGCCTTTCCTGGGTCTCTCCTCGTATATTTGTCTACTGCAAAAAGAAAAATAAACAAACATTTTACTCACCCTTCTCGGCTCCCATGTCCTGCAGCGTCCTCTCTGAGCAGTGATGCATTTCAGCTGGATGTGTGCCCTCCACACATCCAACTAAAGCAAGGCAGGGGCTGCAGTCAATGCCCCCCCACCACCCGAGGCTGGAGTCAGTGACCCCACAACCACTCGCGGCTGGAGTTAGTGGCCCCCCGTGGCTTGAGTCAGCACCCCCCCGCCCCTGGAGTCAATGCCACCCCCCCACCAACCGCGGCTGGAGTCAGCGGCCCCCCGCCCTCCGCGGCTGGAGTCAGCGGGTCCCCCACTACCCCCGGCAATCTTAAGCTCATAGAGCGCCTACCTCTCCCTGCCATATGCTGCGCGCTCGCCAGTTCCGCGTTGCCCACGGCACTGTGATGAGGTGCAGAGTGATGACCTCATCATATTGGGCTGCGGGATGACGTGCCACCTTTCTGCTCTGCTCCATTCACAGTGCCTCCCTCACCACATGGCTAATTTTCATGCGATGCCCTAGAAGGACTTTGCATGCACCTTAGTCATGTGCAGACTGCAGTTGTGGCAGGAGTGACACCGCTGGGCCCCTCTGCTGCAGCTGTGACTGGAGCTCGGTGAACATGGTGGGCCCGGCTGGCCAGTGGCTACATAAAGCTAAGTAATTAACCAGCGGCAGTTACAGTAAAAACGCAGTGCTGGGACAGGAGGAGCCAGGAAATTTACGACTTCTTACCTCTCTGCTGCGCCCTCCCCGAAGAATGGCCGTCAGCACCCTGTGCGACCGCACAAGTCGCACATGCCTAAAGTCGGCCATGGCTTTGATATTTATGAGTCTTTTGGGTTGATTGAGAACTTAGTTGTTGATCAATAATAAAAAAAAATCCTATAAAATACAACTTGCCAAATAATTTTGCACACAGTGTAGATAGATAGATAGATAGATAGATAGATAGATTTTGAATCTATTAATAAAATAAATAAATTAAAAGAACAAAATAAGGTGAGATCCCCCTCATGTTTGATAACCAGCAAAGGTAAAGCAGACAGCTGAGAGCTGATATTATTAGGCTGGAAAGATCCGTGGTAATTTGGGCCTTCCTAGCCTAGAAAATATCAGCCCAAAGCTGCCCCAGAAGTGTGCATCACACTAGTAATGTTACCACTGTTCAGAGTCGCTGGGTCACCAGGTAACTCTGGGTCATGCTGCGCTTCTGATGAGCAGTAACGTTACCAATGTCACTGCTCTTCAGAAGTGTTGGGTCTCACACGGTGCAACATGACCAGGAATTCCCTGTTAGCAAAGTCTATGGAGTGTCAGAACAATGCACTATAGACTTTGTTCATCGGAATCCCTGGGCTACATAGAAGCAGCTGGGATTTTTTTTTCTTCACTTGAATTAAGTGGTGAACATGGTTTTATTATTCTTATTTGTATGTTTGTGGGGTTTTTCTTCAAATATCTTTTTTTGGCCTACAACAGATTCAGTGGACTATGGCAAATTTCCCAACCTACTCAATTCCGGGCCTGTCTTTGACCAACAGTGATCTATGGAGCATAGTTCTGAGAAAGTTCTCCAAATGTAGTTCCATACAAATCGATGGATGTCGTGAGAAATTACACTTTGAATTACATCAGAACTTCCAGGAATTTTTTTAATATAAATTGGTGGACGAGCACATGTAGGGGAGGTTTTATTAAAAAAAAACAACTTTTTTTTCCTGAGTGTATGTTTTTTAACTCTAGTCTAGCTGGGTTAGTAATAGGGTTGTCTGATAAATGCCTCCCTATGACTAACCTCTGGGAATGATGTCAGCTATCATTTCACATATGATATCAACCCCACAAGTATTACTCTGATTTCCACAGCACCAGGGCAATTGGGAAGCGTTGAATAAAGTGCCAGAATTGGGGCATCTACTGAATGCTTCACTTCTGGAGTAACTCCAGGCTGCTATATTCATCCTGGGAAGGAACCAATATCCATTGACCTTCCCACTCAGAAAATACTAGCCTTAACTGTCTGCTTTACCTTGACTGGTTATTAAAAATAGTGGGGACACCACAAAAAAATGCCATGGGATACCTATGTCCCTATGTGGTGGCAATCAGGATATTTATTTTTGGGGTTGAAGTCAGCTCTGTAATGTCACCTGACATAATGCCCAGGGGTTAGTAATAGAGAAATGTCTATCAAACACCCCCATCACTAACCCAGTAATAAAATAAAAGACAAACAGGAAAAACTATAATAATAATAATAATAATCATTTATTTCAATAAACACTTCCCAGCCAAAGCTTTCCCCCATTCAAAACTTTATTCAACCCCCCAAAATCCAGCTGTTCCATTGTAATACAGTGCAGCATGAGCAGAAATATCTGAAGACAGGTGTCACCACTCACCACAGTTCCTCACTACTGAATAGCATCTGATTTTTAAAAATGCATTGCAATTCTGCAATTTAATTTCTGATAAGGATTTTGACAACTTTCTGCTCAGTCAAAAAGGAGTTTTTATAACAGAAATTGAGTGGAAGCTGAGTTAAAACGCTCCAATCCTCCAAATTTCAAATCTTCAGCAGCAAACCTTTGTATAAGACAAACAATAAACAGTCTGGCTGGCAGATGGTATAGTGTCATAGTTTATAAGTTTGACAGTAGATATAAGCTCAACGAGTTCAACCTAAAACTTAACATATTGATCCAAAGAGACACAAAAAAGCCAAAAGAAAAATGCTAATTGCACCATATTAGGGGGAAAATTCCTTAACAACTCTACAAATGGCAATGAGACTAAAGGCTGCTTTACACCAGACAATCTATCGTGCGATAGATCGTCGGGGTCACGGTTTTTGTGACGCACATCCGGCATCGCTGGCGATGCCGGCCTGTGTGACACCTCCTAGCGACGCAGTATCGCTCACAAATCGTGAGTCGTATACTGCTCACTAGGTTCCATAATATCGTTTAATTTAGTTGTTCATCGTTTCCGGGGTAGCACACGTCGCTCCATGTGACACCCCGGGAACGATGAACAGCAGCTCACCTGCATCACGCGGCCGCCGCCGGCTATGTGAAGGAATGAGGTGGGCGGGATGTTTACGTCCCGCTCATCTCCGCCCCTCCGCTTCCATTGGCCGGCGGCCGTGTGACGTCGCTGTGATGCCGAACGTCCCTCCCACTCCAGGAAGTGGACGTTCACCGCCCACAGCGAGGTCGCACGAGAGGTAAGTATGTGTGACGGGGGTTACTGACTTTGTGCGACACGGGCAGCGATTTGCCCGTGACGCAAAAAGGACGGGGGCGGGTACGATCGATTGTTAAATCGCACAATCGGTCGTACCATGTAAAGCAGCCTTAAAGGGTACTTTACACGCTGCGACATCGCTAGTGATTTCTAGCGATGTCGAGCGCGATAGCACCCGCTCCCATCGTATATGCGACATTTGGTGATCGCTGCCGTAGTGAACAATATCGCTACGACAGCGTCACACGCACATACCTGTGCAGCGACGTCGCTGGAGACACAGAACAATCCCTCCTTCAAGGGGGAGCTGCATTCGGCGTCACCGCGACGTCACTAAGCGGCCGTCCAATAGAAGCAGAGGGGCGGAGATGAACGGGACGTAACATCCCACCCACCTCTTTCCTTCCGCATTGCCGGTGGACGCAGGTAGGAGAAGTTCGTCGTTCCTGCGGTGTCACACATAGCGATGTGTGCTGCCGCAGGAACGACAAACAACATCATACCTGCAGCAGCAACGATATTAATGAAAGGAGCGCCGTGTCAACGATCACCATTTTTGGACGATTTTGCGATCCTTGATCGTCGCTCCTTGGTGTCACACGCTGCGATGTCGCTACCGACACCGGATGTGCGTCACTAGCGACGTGACCCCGACGATATATCGGTAGCGATGTTGCAGCGGGTAAAGCACCCTTAATTCCCTGTATCAACATATAACCTGTAATATTATTTTTTTTCAAGAAAGACATTCAGGCCTTCCTTGAACAAATTTAGTGAATCAATTGCTACAGTAATAGGTGGCAGAAAGTTCTTTACACTCACTTCTTGCACTCTAAAGAATCACCATTTTTGATGGTTATTAAACCTTTTCTTCTAAATAGATATAGAAGATTCCCCTTTTCCGTCATCACAAGCCTAGGAGTAGAAAGATCATGAGAAACAAACATTTCTCTACTGTCTCCTCATATATTTGTGCATTTTAATAAGCTTGATCCTAAATCTTTCTTTTTCCAAACTGAATATTCACAATTTTGTTTAGATTCATTGGGTAACATATTTATTTTTTTCATTTTTTGTTGCATGAGGTTTTAGAACTTTTTCTATCTATTTCTGCATCGCTAATTCCAAATCTGTAATCCATTTTTTGGTGCACGCTCTACTTTTTTTTTAGCAATTTTAATTTCTTTTTGTTACAGTTTATGGCATGCATTGGTTTTTGAATTGGAGTTAAAGAGCAATGACTAGAGATGAGCGAACCAGCCGCGGTTTCGCTCGAGTTCGGTTCGTCGAACGGAGGTCTCGTTCGAGTTCAGTTCGGCGAACGTTCGACGAACCGAACTCGAACTGCATAGGAAACAATGGCAGGCAATCACAAACACATAAAAACACCTAGAAAACACCCTCAAAGGTGTCCAAAAGGTGACAAACAAGTCACAACACAACACAAACACATGGGAAAGTGACAAGGACATATAATCAAGCGAAAACAAAGGAGCTGGACAAGGAAAAAGAAGAGGAGACACAGATATGAGTATATGCAAGGGAACGTCGATGCCATTACTGTGCAACTTGAGCCTTGCTCATTTTAGGCTTCCAATCTGGATAAATTGCCTGAGCTCACCACGTACGCCTTGGGGATCTTGTTGTGTCCCGCAGCCAGCGTTTTCTCGGAACGTGTCCTCAGTGCTGCTGGGGGTGTGCTGACAGCTAAGCACACGCATCTGTCCACTGACAATGTGGACAGACTAACGTTCACCAAGATGAACAAGTCATGGCTCTCAGAGGACTTTTCTTCCCCTGGCTCAGCCAGGGGAGGCGAAAGGCACGCGTATTTTTGAGAGTGCTTCATGCAAAGCATCTTTTTCATCTTGAAAATGGGGGTCAACTGATGCCAGTCAAGTGGGATGTGTGTGGCCCAATTAGTGGAAATGAGGGAGACTGTGGTTGGAGTCCCCTCGCTTTTGAAAAAAGAACCAAGATGAACAAGTCATGGCTCTCAGAGGACTTTTCTTCCCCTGGGTCATCCAGGGGAGGTGAAAGGCACGTGTATTTTTGAGAGTGCTTCATGCAAAGCATCTTTTTCATCTTGAAAATGGGGTCAACTGATGCCAGTCAAGTGGGGTGTGTGTGGCCCAATTAGTGGAAACGAGGGAGACTGTGGTTGGAGTCCCCTCGCTGTGTTTGTAAAAGAACCAAGATGAACAAGTCATGGCTCTCAGAGGACTTTTTTTCCCCTGGGTCATCCAGGGGAGGTTAAAGGCATGCATATTTTTGAGAGTGCTTCATGCAAAGCATCTTTTTCATTTTGAAAAGGGGGGTCAACTGATGGCAGTCAAGTGGGATGTGTGTGGCCCAATTAGTGGAAACGAGGGAGACTGTGGTTGGAGTCCCCTCGCTGTGTTTGTAAAAGAACCAAGATGAACAAGTCATGGCTCTCAGAGGACTTTTCTTCCCCTGGGTCATCCAGGGGAGGTGAAAGGCATGCGTATTTTTGAGAGTGCTTCATGCAAAGCATCTTTTTCATTTTGAAAAGGGGGGGCAACTGATGCCAGTCAAGTGGGGTGTGTGTGGCCCATTTAGTGGAAACGAGGGAGACTGTGGTTGGAGTCCCCTCGCTGTGTTTGTAAAAGAACCAAGATGAGAAAGTCATGGCTCTCAGAGGACTTTTTTTCCCCTGGGTCATCCAGGGGAGGTGAAAAGCATGCATATTTTTGAGAGTGCTTCATGCAAAGCATCTTTTTCATTTTGAAAAGGGGGGTCAACTGATGCCAGTCAAGTGGGGTGTGTGTGGCCCAATTAGTGGAAACGAGGGAGACTGTGGTTGGAGTCCCCTTGCTGTGTTTTACATGCTTTTAGAAGGGCATGACATGGCTTAGAGGTTGACTTTTGGCATCTGCAAACTGTTGGCTACCAAAATGCTTCCTTTCCAACCTTTTTAACCGAGGATTTTCGAGACCTTATGCCCATCGCAGTGCCCCAAGAGCCGATGTCCAGGCGCCACTCCTTCTCCAACAAAGGCGTGCACGCGCTACACCAGCATGTCGCACCAAACATCACCGCTTCTTTGAGAAACTGTGTGACAGGGTGCATTTCACCACAGATACTTGGCCCAGTAAGCATGGACAGGGGCGCTACATGTCGCTGACTTGCCAATGGGTTACTATGGGGAGAGATGGAGAAGGGTCTGCTGTACAAGTCTTGCTGTCCCCACGAGTTGTATCAATCCTTCCTCTGTATGTAGAAGTTAATACACTGCTTCTGCCTCCTCAACCTCGTGTGGGTCCTTCACCTCGGCCCAAACCCTGTGTGGTCAGGGCACCCTTCCTTGTAACTGCGCACAAGGAATACCACACACCTCCTTACTATGCTGGCAGCAGAGCTCAATGCCATCATGCGGTCAAATGTGTACTTTGAAATGTATGGGAAATGTGAGTCACACCGCTGAGAAGTTGTGGACGGTTAGCTCTGGAGACCAAGTTTCATCAATGGTTGTCTCCACTCAACCAGCAGCCAGGGAAGGCCGGGTGTTACAATGATACAAACATGGGTGCGGCCCTTCGCCGTGACAATGTGACACACGTGCCTTGTGTGGCTCACGTGTTGAACCTGGTTGTCCAGCAATTTTTAAAGCACTATCCTGGCCTACATGGCCTTTTACAGAGGGCACGGTGTAACGCCTTCCTTAATCCACTAACTCAGATGGGCTGTAAAGGATAGGCTAGAGGGAAGCCACTCACCAAGCAGGACCTCCAGAACCCTGAAACCCTTTAACCCCTATACAGGGATTAGGAATTACACAGGGCCCAAGGTGATCAATACCTGTGGAAGGCTGCAGTTCCAGAGAATAGTAGTCAGGCAGGGACAAAACATTAATTGAGGAACAGGAACAGAATGGGACGGCCAGGACTTAATCAGAAAACAAGCAGAGGTGAAATGCAGATCGGCCAACAAGGTACATAAACAGCAAGCAGGAAAAGTAGTCAGGTAACAAGCACACAAAATCATAAAACTGAACTGGGGGTAAAAGTAACCAGAGGTTCATAGCTATGTCTGGCAGTGGTTTGCAGACAGGATGGGCATAAAAAAGGGTGTGGTGTCTTCCCATTGGTTGTAGCTGAATGATGGTACTTCATCTGTGAGATACCCATCACCTACATTCAGCCAGAGATTCTGCATCTGTCAAGGTAATGCAGCCCAGTGGGTGAGCATAACCTGCGTCCACCTGCGCCGCTGGCATCAACTTCTCTCCCATCATCAACACTATGCATGAAAGGAACACGTTGTCACCTGGCGACCGGAGTACAAATTGACGGAGCGTACTCCGTTGATTACTTAACCGCAGTGTGCGGCAATGATGCAAACCTGGTTGCGGGCCATCGTCAGGGCAATGTGACACACGTGCCTTGTATGGCTCACGTGTTGAATCTAATTCTCCAGCAATTTTTAAAACACCATCCCGGCCTACATGGCCTTGTGCAGCGGGCACGCTCGCTATGTGCTCACTTCCATCGTTCGCACACAGCAGCTCAACAACTTTCGTCGCTACAGAAGTCTTTAGGTCTGGTGGTTAAATGCCTGAAATGCGATGTGCCGACACGCAGGAATTTGAATCTGCACATGTTGCAGCATTTGTGGCAGCACCACCGAACCCTGCTGCAATACGTTATGACATATAGCCTGGCCTAACTTGATCCAGAGGTGGTGCAGATCACGCTGCTGGAGTGGTGTCAGATCAAGGACCTATGCACCCTTCTACACAGTTTACAAATGTCGACGAAGATGTTTAGCGCTGGCAATGCCATTCTCAGCATGACAATTCTGGTCATCTACATGATGGAGCACACTGTAAGCATTATTCGCAGTCAGGTGTTGGGACAAGAGGAAGGGGAGGAAGTACAGGAGGAGTCATATGCGGAAGGGAAAACAAGATCTACGAGGTCCAGATGGTCAGCGGCACCTAGGCGGCAGTCATGGTGGGGGAGAGGGATTAACAAGGGAGTATAGTATCAGCAAAAAGTGTTGAGGAAGGTGCAGGAGCCCATGAAGAAATGGAGGACGAACTGGCAATGGGCATGGAAGACTCAGCAGATGAGTGAGAGCTTGCTCACATTTCGGTTGTGCGAGGTTGGGGGGAGAGGGCAGAGGAAGGAGGCACGATTCTCACCTCTCTGCCACCAACACACCAAGGACTTGGTCCTCCTGGATGCACAAGACACATGAGCGCCTTCTTGCTGCACTACCTACAACATGACCCTCAGATTGTACGAATTCGAAGTAATGCTAACTACTGGGTTGCCACACTGTTAGATCCCTGGTACAAGACAAAATTTGGCGAAATAATTCCTGCCATAGAAAGGGACGCACGTATACAGGAGTATATGCAGAAGGTGGTACGCAATCTTAGATCTGCTTTTCCACTAAACACCAATACTGCACAGAGTGAATCTCAACGCTTTGTCTTGGATAGGAGGAAATGGTCTTTTACTTGTCCACATCTGAGGGACCGAGGGCTGGCTGCTGTGCTGAGATGGCATTGAGTACGGTGTCCCTGCAGAGTTGCACTTTTGGTCATATAAAAAATGAGTTGAAAAAGGACAGATGATGGTGGAAAGGGGAACAGGTGTGTTGGAAAGGGGAAAAAAGTTTTTGTCCGTGGGTTTGGTGGTTAAACAAAAGTAACATTTGCTGAAGAAACACCATCTGTTATGGTGGGACTGGCAGATTTGGATAAGGTGGTATATACTATGTTACCGCTATATAACCAAAATTAATAAGAAAGAAAAGAGAACGGTATATATCCCCATCAGCAGTCAATGTCCACCGTGCTCCCAGATGGAAAAGGAGAGGTTGGCAACTGGAAGGTTAGGTGGAGGATACAGAGCTGTGTGGCTATGAAACTAATAGTAGCCTGAACCGAGTTAGACGCCACTCGGATCTGGAGACTGGGAGCCCTGTTAGCGTCACAGGGTCCACACGCCCACCCAGCCCAGGAACTCCCTGTTAACATCACAGGGGCCATTGAGTACGCTGACCGTGTGCATTGGGGCCACACCTGTGGACAGCAGGCGCATCAGCAGCAGCAGGCCTGTTAATGCCACTGGGCTGCACAAGCAGGAATGGTAGGACAGGAGCTGGTCTTAACCGTTCTGCGTTACCAACTGTGGTGGCGGCCTGCATCAACGCCGTATCCCTGCCTACCTCTGGCCTAAAGCCGCAATGGGTTCAACACATGGAGGTGTGCTCTTTCGGAGCATAATAGAAGACTGTGCACCTCCTTGTTGGCTCCAGCCCGTTTTATAATCTGGGTCCGCCCCAAACCAGGGTGGACCACAATGCACCTCCTGGAGACAAAAGCAGAGTGACACGTCATGAGTGGCATAACTAGCATCCTATTTGGAACCGCAACTTCAATAATGACCTCATGGCTGCCACGACACAAACACCTCACCAGTCATCGTCTGACCATCAATAATGAGGTGACAAGTCATAGGGGCGGGCCTCTGCAAGCCATTTGGGAGTGGCCTGGCCACATCGTCAGGACACCTGATGCCCTGTGGTCTATATGGGCCCCCCACATCAGGGGCAGGGCCAAAGAGTTCATTACCGGACCTAGTCTCTGATGCAGTAAGTGCCTGAGCATGCTCAGTAGCATGAAATACAGTCTCTGAAAAAAGACTATCAGCTTTAGCATGGTGTCTAGGCACAACACAGGACTTAGACCCGGCACGGAGTGCAAGTACCTGTGCAAAGAGGCTTTTCGCAATAAGTGTGGGAGCATGCGCTGTATCCTGAAATGAAGACAGCCTCAGGAATGGCACAGTCAGGCTGATCATACTCACTAGGCGAAACACTGTAGTTAGGCTGCGGCTGGGGTAAATCGGCACACGCATGCACACTAGCTGCCTCTCCACACTTAGACGTGGAGGAGAAATTGCTCTTCGGGTGTGGACTTGGAGATGCTGTCTATGAACAGAAGGAAAAGCTAAAGGTGTGTGTTACAGCAAGGAGCCACCGCGGAAACACTTCGTTCAATTGTGAGGGGAGTCATTTTGGTTTGTGAGTTTGGTGAGGAGTACCGTAACGTCAGTGAGCAGCATCCTGTGCCACAGACCAACATTCTTACGGTGCTGTCTATACTGCTTACCGTGAGAGGAGCGTAAAGTCTGTATTTCTGGCAACTGGACATCACAGTACCCGGGTACGGTAGGCTGTACCCAGACAATAATGCGGGCACGCAACACTTTGTTTTATTAGCAAAACACATATCTGTTCTGGGTAAGCCGACTATATAGACAATAAGACTTGCTGCCTCTGCACTGTCAAATTGTCACGTACAGTTTAAATCATAGAGGGACAGCGACACATGTTTGCATTGACTGTTGCTTTTCAAGATTTCCATGACTGTGTTGCAGAGCTGTGTGGTTTGCATTCACACTGCTATCATCTGCCTTATCTGTGAGGCTTCAGCTAACAAGGGTATTCAAGGGGGGTAATGTGTTAGATAACTTGGAAGCTCTTGTGATGCGACACTGGTAAGTCGTGTTCGCACACACACACACACACACACACACACACGCACAAACACACAATTACTGCTACGCAGAGGGATTAGCAGGTAGTAGGCAACAGAATAGATTGTTCAATTATTTAAATTGTATGCATGGTTCTTATTGTTTGTTTTGGTAAAGTTAAACAATCATTTATCAACCCAACTGCCTAGAGTCCTTTTCCTGTTGCGTGGTTTTGCTGCATACTGGGGAGCCCACCCTTTACACGACTTAAAATGAAGCATAAGTCGCAATGTGAATTTCACTGTGCTACAATGCGGCCTAGCGTGCCTGTGCAACCACCGCCTGCACCATCAAGTGCATCTGCGTGCTCTTCATCCTCTGTGACTGTGGGGACAACAGTCTCACATGGTTTTTCACACTGAACATCCACCCCTTTACACGCAACAGGGAGTGTGATTGGCAGGTCATCACTTGTTTTGGAAGTGGAAACAGATGGTATTGTTGAGCTGTCAGACATCGAGAAAACCAACATTGGATGCAGGCTACATTACATCCACACCTGCACCTTCGTCACAGATTGGCTGGACTACCTGCAGTTAATAATTGCATTCCAGAAATGGAAAGGATTGTAGAATGCACAAGTGTTGTACCTTGCTTGGCAGCAAAGGAACACTAACTTAGTATTACAGACAATTTTAGGAAGGCAGAAAAAGAGTCAGCTCTTTGGGCAAATTAAATAGCGTAGCAAAAGTGGACAGGTGGGTACAGTGGCCGTGTTCTGTGGGTACCAGGACAGTAAAGGAAGCCTCACTTTCTATCCCTCCGAATGATCAAATGCAGCAAGGAATTCCCTGAGCTTGCTATAAAAATAGCGTAGCAAAATGTGCATGAGGGTGTAATGCAGTGGTGCTGCAAATAGCTTTGCACCAGTGGGACACTAATGGAAGTCACACAGCCACTTTTAGGATGCCACTAAGTTTACTCAGTGTTTGCTAGTATAATAGATTAGTAACAATGAGTTTGAGTGTGCAATGCAGAGGTGCTGCACATAGATTTGCACCAGTGGGGCACTAATGGAGTACAACAGCAACTTCCTGTATGCCACTAAATGGCAGCATTTTTTGCTAACATTATAGCTTATTAAAAACAGAGCAGGAGGGTGTCATGCAGAGGTGCTAGAAATAGCTTGGCACCAGTGGGGCACTAATGGAGTACAACAGCCACTTCTTGTATGCCACTAAATGGCAGCATTTTTTGCTATCATTATAGCTTATTAAAAACAGAGCAGGAGGGTGTCATGCAGAGGTGCTGCACATAGATTTGCACCAGTGGGACACTAATGGAGTACAAAAGCCACTTCTTGTATGCCACTAAATGGCCGCATTTTTTGCTATCATTATAGCTTATTAAAAACAGAGCAGGAGGGTGTCATGCAGAGGTGCTAGAAATAGCTTGGCACCAGTTTGGCACTAATGGAGTACAACCGCCACTTCCTGTATGCCACTAAATGGCAGCATTTTTTGCTATCATTATAGCTTATTAAAAACAGAGCAGGAGGGTGTCATGCAGAGGTGCTAGAAATAGCTTGGCACCAGTGGGGCACTAATGGAGTACAACAGCCACTTCTTGTATGCCACTACATGGCAGCATTTTTTGCTATCATAATAGCTTATTAAAAACAGAGCAGGAGGGTGTCATGCAGAGGTGCTGCACATAGATTTGCACCAGTGGGGCACTACGGGAGTACAACAGCCACTTCTTGTATGCCACTAAATGGCAGCATTTTTTGCTATCATTATAGCTTATTAAAAACAGAGCAGGAGGGTGTCATGCAGAGGTGCAAGAAATAGCTTGGCACCAGTGGGGCACTAATGGAAGTCCAACAGCCACTATTAGGATGCCACTAAGTTTCCTCAGTGTTTTCTAGTATAATGGCTTAGTAACAAATGAGATTGAGTGTGCAATGCAGGCAGACATGCTGCAAATATCTTTGCACTAGTGGGACAATACAGAAGTCCAACAGCCACTTTTAGGATGCCATTAAGTTTCCTCAGTGTTTGCTAGTATAATGGCTTAGTAACAATGAGTTTGAGTGTGCAATGCAGGCAGACGTGCTGCAAATATCTTTGCACTAGTGGGACAATACAGAAGTCCAACAGCCACGTTTAGGATGCCACTAAGTTTCATCAGTGTTTGCTAGTATAATGGCTTAGTAACAATGAGTTTGAGTGTGCAATGCAGGCAGAAGTGCTGCAAATATCTTTGCACTAGTGGGACAATACAGAAGTCCAACAGCCACTTTTAGGATGCCACTAAGTTTCCTCAGTGTTTGCTAGTATAATGGCTTAGTAACAATGAGTTTGAGTGTGCAATGCAGCCAGACGTGCTGCAAATATCTTTGCACTAGTGGGACAATACAGAAGTCCAACAGCCACTTTTAGGATGCCACTAAGTTTCCTCAGTGTTTGCTAGTATAATGGCTTAGTAACAATGAGCTTGAGTGTGCAATGCAGGCAGACGTGCTGCAAATATCTTTGCACTAGTGGGACAGTACAGAAGTCCAACAGCCATGTTTAGGATGCCACTAAGTTTCCTCAGTGTTTGCTAGTATAATGGCTTAGTAACAATGAGTTTGAGTGTGCAAAGGGCAGGAGGGTACAGTGGCAGGGTTGTGGGTCTGGGTAGAGGAAAGGAAGCCTCCCTTTCTATCCCTCCTAATGGGGAAATGCAGCGAGGAAATCCCTGACCTTAGCTACACAGATGCTGTCATCTTGTGTAGCTGTTAAAATCTGTTTTCACGGCCCTGACTGTCACCTATGGCTCTGACCCTGCCGGTATTATCCCTTACAAGGGCTGAAAGAAACTTCTATCCCTATTCTGTATAGCGCTGTGTATAGAGCGTACACAGCAGTATCGGAGACAGGAGCTACGCCAGCGGTGACTGACACCAAGGACGCAGAAGAGATAATGGCGTCCGGACGGGCAGATACTCGTTTTTATAATGCAGGGACATGTGACATGGACATCCTATCACACATGCCGTTGCTTCTCTTGCTAAAAGTCCACTTAGCTGTGTGTGTGTCTGGGATTGGCTGACATGCTGGCCCGCCCCACTACACGCGCGCGCTTAGGGAAGGAAGACAAGGAAAAAAAAATTAAAAATGGCGATGCGCTGTTCCCGCACACTATACACTGAAATTTCATAATAGTGTGAGTCACAGAGTGACTTACACTATTACAGCGGAAAGCCAGCTAGTAATTAGCTTGTCTTTTTGCTGCTAGAACCGTTCTCGGATGTATCTAGAACTATCGAGCTTTAGCAAAAAGCTCGAGTTCTAGTTCGATCTAGAACAGCCCCCAAAATCACTCGAGCCGCGAACTGGAGAACCTCGAACCGCAAACTGCGCTCAACTCTAGCAATGACTCTTGGATTGAACATAACCACAAGACAATTAAAGAAGACCTGTCGTCACGTTTTGGTGTGTAACCTGCATATAGGATCATGTAGAGTAGCATTAGGAGCATTATTTATTAGTAACATTAGTAGCAATTAGAAGCATAGCACATACATAGGTACAATCTGCTGACAGAGCCTCTTTAATGTTTTACAAACCTCACTTTTACAAAATTGTAGTTGTTTTGAAATGTAAAAAATTATATTATCAAATAAAAACACCCTCTTATTTTATTTTTATATTGAATCATGGTTTCCTCGAGTAGGCATAAATGTAAGAATAATCCTGACACCTTCTGTTATATATGTGGCTGTTATGCACTTCAACGTCAAAAGTGCAATAGTTCATCATTTATGACACATGTATATATTGCCTATTTTCAAGTTCCCCTTGGCGATCAAGACTAGAATTGGGCTCCTCATATTGTGTGTCATAATTGTGAGAAAATGCTACATGACTGGACAAAAGGAAAACACAAAGGAATGCCTTGGTATTCCCATGGTTTGGCGAGAACCTAAGGACCACAGAAGGGACTGTTCTTTCTGTCTGATCCATACAAAGAGAAACAGCAAGAAAAAATGGCATATGGTTGCATATCCTAATATTCCTTCAGCAATACGACCTATCCCACACTCACGGTTCCAGTTTTCAATGGTTTTATTTCTTGTAGGGACGAAGAAAGTGAACATGATTGTTATGGACAAGATTATGAACTATTATGAGTATATATGAGATATATGAAGATATCCAAAAACCAGGATGTAAGATGCTGTTTGAAACTGTACCACACCTATATCTATTTGGCATGAGACTCAGAAAGTCTGAGTCTCATGACAAGTGAATCATGCTGACATAGCTTAAATAAATGAGGAACCAAGCACATTACAATATATTGCATATTACAGAATAAGCTCTCTGATAGATTACCCAATAGGAGACGTGTTACGTACTATTGGCTGCTAGCCAATAATTCTCTTTAAATGTATTTTCCACTTCCGTATTAAACAGTCATTTTATTCTATGCAGATCAGTGTCATGTCTCTCTGGTCTGGTAGAAATAGTATGCATGCTACTACCAAATGACTCATAATTTGGAGCAGACAGATTTAAGGGGAATGCACAATTAGATTGCATCACAGTAAATTTATGGACCGCCTTATCAGTTGGCGCCCAACGAACCTTAAGACGGAGAGTCTAGATGAAGGACGGCCATGCTGACACCTTGATTCGAAAGGCAACTGCACGAGAGGGGAGATGCGCACTCCACATTCAGGTGAGAACATTTGTCTAATCTCACCTTGCAAACCTCATGCGTGTACTTGCATTTCGAAGGGGGGGGTTGGCCTGTCCCAGTCTAGACACCTAATGACCACCATCTCACATGGGATAGACGTCATGAGAGAACCCACCTGGTCAGGTTCACCTTAAGCTGTCTGTATAAATGTAATTCTAAATCACGTAAAATGTAATGTGGTTTTGTTTTTTTTTGTCTGTTCTGTGGAGAAAGCAGAAGTTCCAAGTTTCCTTTTCTTTCAGTTGGTTTGATAGGAAAATGAGGACGTTGTGACATACGCTGGTTATATGGATATATATGTGTGTGTGATGCAGGTGCAGGTAAGATCAGCCACCTGGATGGTATATATAGTGTCTTTATTGTTATGTCAATCAATGTGTTGGTTAATTATTTTGACTGTCTGGAAGACTGGAAAGAATATAGCAGACACTGGTGTTTGAGCAAAAATGAGGAAGTGTCACGGTATAATAGCAGCTGTCTTTGAGTGAAGGAGAAAATTGTACTTTGTAAAGTTAACTGTGAGTCAGAAGGTATACTGACTGCTGATATACACCTATGAGTGACGTGTCATCAATAATTGATGTTTGATAAGGCCCGAGAGCCTGGTCCTTGACGGAAAGAGGACTTGAAAGGGGGGTTTTAAAGGTACTGGTGCAGAGTTATAAAAGTGGGTGAAAGAGCCCTGACTGTTACCTGGTACGGTTTCCGCTAAGCAGTGAGTTGAACGTTTGTACACTGGCTCATTGTTTGCTTGGTGGATGACAATGTATTTTAAGAAATACATTAGTAAAATCCTTAACTTTGGTCTTAATCAGTGAGTATTGAGTATTGAGTATTGGATGGACCGTCCTCATGTGGTTAATGTAGTGTTAACAGAGTTTACCAGTACTTAGGGTATAGTGAGGATGAATTTAGTTTCTATCACCCACGTGACACTTCTTCCTAGAAGCGATAGGACAACCTGTTTGTGTTGTGGACTGAGATAGAAATCTGTGTATTCTGTGGATGTTAAAAATGTTAAAAATATGAAGTCACTCCTCAAGGTGGCAGGGATCAGTGCCAAGAGAGGGAGATTAGAGGAGCAGGAATGGAAAGATGTCTTGTTGAATAAACGAAGGATTTTGAAATATAAAGATCTCCTAATGGATGCTGAGGCATGGTATAGAATGTCTAAATATGTTAAAAAAAACAATTGGCATGGAAAAAGGAATGTGATGGAGATGGCAGATATTTCTATATTGCACCAGCTCAGAACATGGCACCTCAGGAAGTGGTCAAGCTTATTAGGAAGCAACGCCCCCTCCTTATAAGTCGTCCCCAGAGGGTTGGACTTGTGTAGTTTGTCTAACGCCCTCCCTAGCCTCCCCAGATGCCATTTCAGGTCGGGCCGCACCTAATTCATTTTCCAGCCATCAAGTCCCAAGGCCACTGGCCTATTTGTGGCTGGAGTAACTGAAGCCGCCGAGGGGGGGCAGGAAGATGACAATGATTTAACAATGATTCACCCCACCACCAAAACTGTCCCCAGCAGAGACCAAACCCACAATCTCCAGCTATAGAGATAAACCACAGGTGCTGTCCTTATTTGAGGACGTCAGCCCACACATGGCATCGCACCATTATTCCGATAGTCCCAGACAAGAACGCCCTAAATATGTGACATAGAAGCCTCAGGAGGCTGCAGTCCTTGTGAATTCCCTTCCTGATCCTGATTTGCATCCCATGCCTTTTTATAGGAAGATGTGCCAAATCCAGAAAACCCACTCTGCCACATATGCTGATTTGTATGGGCTCACCCAAATTAAAGCTGGGGATTCTTTGTGGCCAGTAATGGAACCAGGTTTACAGTGTTACAGTGAGGGTGTGTTACGGGGGGACCGGCAGATTAGGACCAGGGGTATATATCCCAATCGCCAGTCGGGGCCCACCGTGCTCCAGATTGTAATGGAGCTGCTGGCACCCTGTGGGTTAGGCGGAGACTTTAGAGCTGGATGGCTCTGAGATAACTCAAGGAATCGGTCACGAGTGTAGGGACACGTCAGACCGGACGACAACCCAGTTAGCGTTTCGGTGGAGCGGACGCCACTCCGACCACGTGTGTAACAACACGTCAGGCCGGATGGTAACCAGTAGAGTTGAGCGCGGTTCACGGTTCGAGGTTCTCCAGTTCGCGGCTCGAGTGATTTTGGGGGCTGTTCTAGATCGAACTAGAACTCGAGCTTTTTGCTAAAGCTAGATAGTTCTAGATACGTTCGAGAACGGTTCTAGCAGCAAAAAGACCAGCTAATTACAAGCTGGCTTTCCGCTGTAATAGTGTAAGTCACTCTGTGACTCACACTATTATGAAATTTCAGTGCATAGTGTGCGGGAACAGCGCATTCAGATCACTGCTGTATGGATAATGGCGATCGCCATTTTTTTTTTTTCCTTGTCTTCATTCCCTAAGAGCGCACGTGTAGTGGGGCGGGCCAGCATGTCAGCCAATCCCAGACACACACACAGCTAAGTGGACTTTTAGCCAGAGAAGCAACGGCATGTGTGATAGGATGTCCATGTCACATGTCCCTGCATTATAAAAACGGACATTATCCTCCAGCACGCCATTATCTGCCTTCTGCGTCCTTGGTGTCAGTCACCGCTGGCGCAGCTCCTATCTCCGATACTGCTGTGTACGCTCTATACAAAGCGCTGTACAGAACAGGGATAGATGTTTCTATCAGTCCTTTTAAGGGCTAATACCGGCAGGGTCAGAGCCATAGGTGACAGGTCCGTGAAAACAGAGTTTAACAGCTACACAAGATGACAGCGTCTGTGTAGCTAAGGTCAGGGATTTCCTCCCTGCATTTCCCCATTAGGAGGGATAGAAAGGCAGGCTTCCTTTTTTCTACCCAGAGACCCACAACCCTGCCACTGTACCCTCCTGCCCTTTGCACACTGAAACTCATTGTTACTAAGCAATTATACTAGCAAACACTGAGTGAACTTAGTGGCTACCTAAACGTGGCTGTTGGACTTCTGTATTGTCCCACTAGTGCAAAGATATTTGCAGCACGTCTGCCTGCATTGCACACTGAAACTCATTGTTACTAAGCCATTATACTAGCAAACACTGAGTGAACTTAGTGGCATCCTAAACGTGGCTGTTGGACTTCTGTATTGTCCCACTAGTGCAAAGATATTTGCAGCACGTCTGCCTGCATTGCACACTCAAACTCATTGTTACTAAGCCATTATACTAGCAAACACTGAGTGAATTAGTGGCATCCTAAACGTGGCTGTTGGACTTCTGAATGTTCCCACTAGTGCAAAGATAATTGCAGCACGTCTGCCTGCATTGCACACTGTAATTCATTGTTACTAAGCCATTATACTAGCAAACACTGAGTGAACTTAGTGGCATCCTAAACGTGGCTGTTGGACTTCTGTATTGTCCCACTAGTGCAAAGATATTTGCAGCACGTCTGCCTGCATTGCACAATCAAACTCATTGTTACTAAGCCATTATACTAGCAAACACTGAGTGAACTTAGTGGCATCCTAAAAGTGGCTGTTGGACTTCTGTATTGTCCCACTAGTGCAAAGATATTTGCAGCACGTCTGCCTGCACTGCACACTGTAATTCATTGTTACTAAGCCATTATACTAGCAAACACTGAGTGAACTTAGTGGCATCCTAAACGTGGCTGTTGGACTTCTCTATTGTCCCACTAGTGCAAAGATATTTGCAGCAGGTCTGCCTGCATTGCACAATGAAACTCATTCTTACTAAGCCATTATACTAGCAAACACTGAGTGAACTTAGTGGCATCTTAAACGTGGCTGTTGAACTTCTGTATTGTCCCACTGGTGCAAAGATATTTGCAGCACGTCTGCATGCATTGCACACTCAAGCTCATTGTTACTAAGCTATTATACTAGCAATTAATGCTGCCAGTTTAAGGGCCGTAGTTGCATTGTCAGGGATAATTATTGTTGTTTATTCTGCTGTTAATAAAGCTAGACCACCGCTGCAATCTACACCACCTCTCAATTTTTACTACCACATTTTAAGTGCACAATCTTGTCGCAATCAACATGAGTGGCAATATGACAGATGCTAGTGGAAAGGGGAAGAGGCGTGTTCCTAAAAGGGAAAAAAGGGTTTGTCCGTGGGGAAGGTGGCAAAGCTCCATTAACATCTGCTGAAGATAGACCATCTTCCAGCAAAAGTAAGATGTCTACTACTTACCGTGGACAATCCGATGTGCTCCCTTTTTTACGGACACGAACAACTGGAACAAAGATAGATGATGGCCAAAAAAGGAAAATGTTTGAATGGATCTCAATTGGTCCAACAAGTGCCCTCTCCGCCACATCAACTACCGCATCCAAAAAACACCAGTCCTCTGAGTTGTCCTCCCAATCAAACTTGCTTTCTCCCAGCTCTGAAGTCTCCATCCGCCCTGCACAGTATGGTGAAACAGAGATGGGTAAGTCTGCAGAGCTGTTCAGTCACACTATAGCCTGGGAATCAGAGTTCTGCTCCCAAGCTACAGTGAGTACACACCAGGAAATAGTCTGCAGTGATGCCCAGAACCTTTGTGACTCTGGTTCAGGCCGTGAGGACCAAGTTTCTGAGCATAATGTTGACCCTTTGTCACAAACTGTAACACCTGTGGTTATAGACAATGAGGAACATACTGATGAAGATGAGACGCAGATACCAGATTGGGATGACAACTTAAATATTCGGTCAGGGCAAGAAGAGGCTCGGTCTGAGGGTGAGGGGAGTGCAAACACAACAATTGATGATGAAGTTCTAGATCCCACCTACTGTCAACCCACAGTCAGGCACTCGAGGAGGTCAACAGAGGCGGTGGAGGAGGAAGCAACCGACGACGAAGTTACCTTGCGCCTTCCTGGACAGAGTCGGAGCACTGGTAGCACGTCTACAACTGCATCCTCAGCCACCACTCTGCCTCTGAGCACTAGTCGGGGGGGCTCAGCAGGTCGCATGCCCTCTAAGTCTTGCCTAGCCTGGTCCTTTTTTGACATAGCAAAAGATCGCCCAAATTATGTGATGTGTAAAATTTGTCGTGATTCTGTTAGTAGAGGTCAAAACCTCAGCAGTTTGACAACTTCTTCCATGAATCGTCACATGAATAAATATCATATGTCCCAGTGGGAAGCTCACCGTGCTGCAATGCGGCCTAGCGGAGCGAACCATCCACCGCCTGCCCCTAACAGTGCATCCGCACGCTCTTCATCTTCTAGGACTGTGGGGACAGCTGTCACACCTGGTTTTCCACGCAGAACTTCCACCACTGTAACCGCAACAGGCAGTTTGCTTGGTAGGTCGTCAGTTGGTTTGGAAGGGGAAACAAGTGCGTGTGTACAGCTCTCTCAAACATCGATAGCACCAACGTTGGATGAAGGCAACATCATGTCTCCGCCTGCACTTTCCTCACAAAGCTGCATTTTTCCAGGGACACCCTACTCAACACCGTCTACACACAGCAGCCAGATCTCTGTCCCTCAGATGTGGACAAATAAAAGGCCATTTCCTGCGACCCATGACAAAGCTAAGAGGTTGACTTTATCCCTCTGTAAGTTCTTGGCTACCGAAATGCTGCCTTTCCACCTGGTGGACACACAGGATTTTAGAGACCTTATGTCTGTCGCTGTGCCCCAGTACCAGATGCCCAGTCGCCACTACTTCTCTAAGAAAGGTGTGCCCGCGCTACACCAGCATGTCGCACACAACATCACCGCTTCCTTGAGAAACTCTGTGTGTCAACGGGTGCATTTCACCACCGATACTTGGACCAGTAAGCATGGACAGGGACATTACATGTCGCTGACTGGGCACTGGGTAACTATGGTGATAGATGGTGAAGGGTCTGCTGCACAAGTCTTGCCATCCCCACGACTTGTGTGTCAATCCTCTGTCTGTCCAAGTTCCGCCACTGCTTCTGCCTCCTCCACCTCATCTGTGTCCTCCACCTCCGCCCCAAACCTGCCTGGTCAGGCCACCAGCGTTCTCACTGCGCAGAAGGAAGCACGCACCCCTCATTACTATGCTGGCAGCAGAGCGCAACGGCATCAGGCGGTCTTTAGCTTGACATGTCTTGGGAATAGGAGTCACACAGCTGAGGAGTTGTGGTCAGCTCTGCGGTCCGAGTTTAATAAATGGTTGTCTCCACTCAACCTGCAGCCTGGTAAGGCCGTGTGCGACAATGCTGCAAACCTGGGTGCGGCCCTTCGCCTGGGCAAGGTGACACACGTGCCTTGTATGGCTCACGTGTTGAACCTTGTTGTCCAGCAATTCTTAACACACTATCCCGGCCTAGATGGCCTTCTGACCAGGGCACGAAAACTGTCTGCTCACTTCCGCCGTTCAACCGCCACAGCTGAGCGACTTGCATCGCTCCAGAAGTCTTTCAGCCTGCCGGTTCATCGCCTGAAATGCGATGTGGCGACACGCTGGAATTCGACTCTCCACATGTTACAGCGACTGTGGCAGCACCGCCGAGCCCTGGTGCAATACGTCATGACGTATAGCCTGGGCCAACGAGATGCAGAGGTGGGGCAGATCACCCTGATGGAGTGGTCTCAGATCAAGGACCTATGCACCCTTCTGCACAGTTTCGACATGGTAACGAATATGTTTAGCGCTGACAATGCCATTATCAGCATGGCAATTCCAGTCATTTACATGCTGGAGCACACGCTAAACACTATTCGGAGTCAGGGGGTGGGACAACAGGAAGGGGAGGAACTACAGGAGGATTCATATGCGCAAGACACAACAACATCACCAAGGTCCAGACGTTCATCATCACCAACGCGGCAGGCATGGGACCATGGGGGACAGGGATCAACATGGGCTCATGGTAGCAGGCGAAATGTTGAGGAAGGTACAGGAGAACATGAAGAAATGGGGGACGAACTGTCCATGGACATGGAAGACTCAGCGGATGAGGGAGACCTTGGTCAAATTTCAGTTGAAAGAGGTTGGGGGGAGATGTCAGAGGAAGAAAGAACGGTTAGCACCTATATGCCCCAAACACAGCGTGGACTTGGTCCGCATGGCTGCGCAAAACACATGAGCGCCTTCTTGCTGCACTACCTCCAACATGACCCTCGTATTGTCAACATTAGAAGTGATGATGACTACTGGCTTGCCACACTATTAGATCTCCGGTACAAGTCCAAATTTTGTGACATAATTCCAGCCATAGAAAGGGACGCACGTATGCAGGAGTATCAGCAGAAGCTGTTACTCGATCTTAGCTCGGCTTTCCACCAAACAACCGAGCAGGTGCAGGGAGTGAATCTCCCAGTTGTAACTTGACAAACATGGGACGGTCTCGTCATCTTCAACAGTCTACCCGTACCAGTAGCACCGTATCTGGTGCTGGTAACAGCAATTTTATGGAATCTTTTCATAATTTTTTTAGACCGTCCTTTGCAAGGCCACCAGAGACAACAAGTCTGACACATAGTCAACGGCTGGAGAGGATGATACAGGAGTATCTCCAAATGAACATCGATGCCATGACTTTGCAAATGGAGCCTTGTTCATTTTGGGCTTCAAATCTTGAAAAATGGCCAGATTTCTCCACTAACGCCTTGGAGATTTTGTCGTGTCCAGCTGCCAGCGTTGTCTCTGAACGTGTCTTCAGTGCTGCTGGGTGTGTGCTGACAGATAAGCGCACGCGTCTGTCCAGTGACAATGTGGACAGACTAACGTTCATCAAAATGAACAAGTCATGGATCCAGAAGGAATTTACTACCCTTGTGTCATCCTGGGGAGAGTAAATGCTTGTGGATTTGGAATGTGCTTGATGCAAATCAAAACATCCTGTTTGCAACTAGGGCACAAGTGCTGCCACTGAATGGGTGGGTGTGTGTGAGGCACAATTTTTGGAAAAGAAGGGAGACTCCGCTTGGAGTAACCCTTGCTTGCTGTGTTTTTTAAAAATGATCCAAGATGAACAGAGCTGGGATCAGGAAAGACTTTGCTACCTACCCCGGAGTCATCCTGGGGACGGTTAAGTATGGCGTATTTTTGAATGTGCTTGATGCAAATCTAGCTGTGAAGTGTACAACTAGCGCACAAGTGCTGCCACTGAATGGGTGGGTGTGTGTGGCGCACAATTTTTGGAAAAAAAGGGAGACTCCGCTTGGAGTAACCCTTGCTTGTTGTGTTTTTTAAAAATTATCCAAGATGAACAGAGCTGGGATCAGGAAAGACTTTGCTACCTACCCCGGAGTCATCCTGGGGATGGTTAAGTATGGCGTATTTTTGAATGTGCTTGATGCAAATCTAGCTGTGAAGTGTACAACTAGGGCACAAGTGCTGCCACTGAATGGGTGGGTGTGTGTGGGGCACAATTTTTGGAAAAAAAGGGAGACTCCGCTTGGAGTAACCCTTACTTGCTGTGTTTTTTAAAAATGATCCAAGATGAACAGAGCTGGGATCAGGAAAGACTTTGCTACCTACCCCGGAGTCATCCTGGGGACAGTTAAGTATGGCATATTTTTGAATGTGCTTGATGCAAATCTAGCTGTGAAGTGTACAACTAGGGCACAAGTGCTGCCACTGAATGGGTGGGTGTGTGTGGGGCACAATTTTTGGAAAAAAAGGGAGACTCCGCTTGGAGTAACCCTTGCTTGCTGTGTTTTTTAAAAATGATCCAAGATGAACAGAGCTGGGATCAGGAAAGACTTTGCTACCTACCCCGGAGTCATCCTGGGGATGGTTAAGTATGGCGTATTTTTGAATGTGCTTGATGCAAATCTAGCTGTGAAGTGTACAACTAGGGCACAAGTGCTGCCACTGATTGGGTGGGTGTGTGTGGGGCACAATTTTTGGAAAAAAAGGGAGACTCCGCTTGGAGTAACCCTTGCTTGCTGTGTTTTTTAAAAATGATCCAAGATGAACAGAGCTGTGATCAGGAAAGACTTTGCTACCTACCCCGTAGTCATCCTGGGGACGGTTAAGTATGGCGTATTTTTGAATGTGCTACAACTAGGGCACAAGTGCTGCCACTGAATGGGTGGGTGCGTGTGGGGCACAATTTTTGGAAAAAATGGGAGACTCCGCTTGGAGTAACCCTTGCTTGCTGTGTTTTTTAAAAATGATCCAAGATGAACAGAGCTGGGATCAGGAAAGACTTTGCTACCTACCCCGTTGCAATCCTGAGGATGGAAAAGGATGGCGTATTTTTGAATATGCTTGATGCAAATCTAGCTGCGAAGTGTACAACTGGGGCACAAGTGCTGCCACTGAAGGGGTGGGTGTGTGTGTGTGTGGCCCAATTTTTGGAAAAAAGGGAGAACTCTGCTTGGAGTCACCTTGTGGTGTTTTACATGATTTTAGAAGGGCGTGCCATGCCTATATCTGTGTCTCCTCCTCTTTTTCCTTGTCCAGCTCTTTTGTTTTCGCATGATTATATGTCCTTGTCACTTTCCCATGTGTTTGTGTTGTGTTGTGAGTTGTTTGTCACCTTTTGGACACCTTTGAGGGTGTTTTTATGTGTTTGTGATTGCCTGCCATTGTTTCCTATGCGGTTCGAGTTCGGTTCGTCAAACGTTCGACGAACCGAACTCGAACGAGACCTCCGTTCGGCGAACCGAACTCGAGCCGAACCGGGACCGGTTCGCTCATCTCTAGTAACCAGTTAGCATTGACCGAGAAGACCGCTGCGACAGAGCCCTGTCGGCCACGTGTGTAAGACACGTCAGGCCGAGCGGTCCTCCGTTTAGCGTTTCTGGCCACCACTCGACTGGCCACGTGTGTAAAGGACACGTCAGACCAGGTAGTCACACCAGTAGCATTTGACTGGGAAGCCGAGGAGGATAATAGGGTTCACACACCCAATCCAGGAACACCCTGTTAACTTCACAGGGGTTCTGGGGTGCGCTGTCCGTGCGCGTAGAGGGCACAACTGGACAGGTGGCGCAGCAGGTACACTGTCCGTGTGCGTAGGGGGCACTCTCGGACAGGTGACGCAACAGGTATTCTGTCCGTGTGCGTAGTAGGCACAACTGAACTGGTGACGCAGCAGTCGCAGCCCAGTTAACGCCACTGGACTGCTCTAGCACAACAGGAACGGTAGCAAGGAAGCACGGCGCCTGACCTTCATGTGCTGAGCCACGAATCTTGGCGTGACAGGCACCGTTCGCCTAGCCCTACCTACCGCTTCCAACAAGGCTGACGTCACATGCGACCTATCCGGAACCGCCACATCATTGATGACCTCATGGCAGCCACGCCCCAAACACTTCACCAGTCATCGTCTGACGACCAGTGGTGAGGTGCCAGATCATAGGGGCGGGCCTCTGCGAGCCAGTCCGGAGTTGCCACATCATCAGGACACCAGACACCCTCTGCCCTATCAGGGCCTGCCACCTCACGGACATGCTCAGTGAGGTCCTTACCAGACCTAGCCTCTGATGCACTAAGTGCCTGAGCATGCTCAGTAGCCTGAGCAACAGGCTTAGAAAGCAGATTATCAGTTTGAGCATGCTCCGTAGTCACATCCCAGAACTTAGACACAGCACGAAGTCCAAGTACCTGTGCAAAGAGGCTGTTAGGGTTAATTGTGGGAGCATGCTCAGTAGCCTGAACTGAGGACTTAGTCTCAGACATAACACAAACAGGCTGAGCATGCTCACTAGGCAAAACACCGGGCTTAAACTCTGGCTGGGGTAAATCGGCGCACGCATGCGCACTAGCTGCCTCTCCACACTTAGACGTGGTGGAAGGAACAGCCAACTGGACGACCCGAGGCACGGCCAAGAACGGCAGCCGGCACCTGGGCGCAACAGGAACTGCAGCAGGCTGCTTGCGGCTATGGCGGCGCCGGTTCGTAACAGGGTGAGTGTACCTTATTGTCACCCAAGTGACACTGGTGCTCTAGTTCTTCCTGGAAGACGTTTGTATGTATAATGTACGCAGTTTGTGGTGTGGAACACTGTAGGAAAGTTGAAATTGAAAATAGGAGAAGTGTTAGGTTTCTATTTCAACTTCTGTGAATGAGGTCATAGTGGACCAGCAAGCTTAACAATGTAAATGACACACGTATGTTGAAAAAGAGAATTCTCCCAAGGGGGGAGATTAGATGAGAATTGATTGAAAGAACAGGATGTTATATTAAATGTTAATATAGTGAAAGTATTGAGATGATTTGAAGAGATGTAATTCTGAATCTAGCAACTACACTATGTGTATTTTACCTGTCTGTGAAAATGGCTTCTCCAAGCCCATTATTAGAAACATAAGCTGATATATAGGGTGGACTTGTGTACTGTCTGTGGAGCACTGTGTCCACGTAAGCTCACCCCATTATTTCCTGTCCTGAATGTAGATTTCTTTATGTCACTGTGTGTTTTGCCCAGCCCTGGGTGGGGTATGGTATGGGGATATTATGTCAGGGTCTGACAGGAGATAGGGACACGCTGGAGGCTTGGCCCTGACCACCATCACGTCTACCGTCGAGATGAGGGCGAGTACAGGGTCCAAAGTTACAGGGTCAGTCTAGGGGTCCTATATAATCCATATTCCCAGTGACAGATTGAATACCTCCTGAATGTAGATGGCACAACCCATGTCACAACCCATGTCACTGCCTCCCTCCCAGGCCTCTTCAGACGCCATTTTTGGCCAACACCTTCTTCCTCTTTTAGTGGTTGTTTCTTATCGGTAATTATCTTTAACGGCCGTTTTAACTCAGACACTACAAAGTTCCTCTTTTGACGCCATTTTTGTCTGGCCGACACCCAGTTCCCTTTTCCAGCCGCCATCGTAGAGCCCAAAGCCACTGCTCTGTTTATTGCTGATGCAGCAGAAGCTGCAAAGGAGAGACTTGGGGACCTGAAATATACACTACGTTTTTGGTCATATATGCAGTTGTGCCCCAGTGTGTTCACACTAATGAACCTTAGCACTGGACATTTCTGATAGTCCTGTGGAAACATTTTCCTTTCACTTTTGCATATTTGTTTTTGATGTACCTAGTATACAGTCATGGCCAAAAGTTTTGAGTATGCTACAAATATTAATTTTTACAAAGTCTACTGCTTAAGTTTTTCTAATGGCAATTTGCATATACTCCAGAATGTCATAAAGAGTGATCAGCTTAACAGCAATTACTTGCAAAGTCAATATTGGCTAAGACACCAAAACACATTTCAACATCATTGCATTCCTGCCTTAAAAGGAGCAGCTAACATTGTTTTAGTGGTTGTTCCATTAACACAGGTGTGGGTGTTGATGAGGACAGGGCTGGCGATCAATCAGTCATGATTAAGTAAGAATGACACCACTGGACACTTTAAAAGGAGGCTGGTGCTTGGTATCATTGTTTCTCTTCAGTTAACCATGGTTATCTCTAAAGAAACACGTGCAGCCATCATTGCTCTGCACAAAAATGGCCAAACATGGAAGAGTATCGCAGCTACAAAGATTGCACCTCAGTCAACAATCTATCGCATCATCAAGAACTTCAAGGAGAGAGCTTCCATTGTTGCCAAAAAGGCTCCAGGGCGCCCAAGAAGGACCAGCAAACGCCAGGACCGTATCTTAAAACTGTTTCAGCTGCGGGATTGGACTACCAGCAGTGCCGAGCTAGCTCAGCAATGGCAGCAGGCTGGTGTGAGTGCTTCTGCATGCACTGTGAGGCGGAGACTGCTTGAGCAAGGCCTGGTTTCAAGGAGGGCAGCAAAGAAGCCACTTCTCTCCAGAAAAAACATCAGGGACTGATGGTACAGGGAGTGGACTGCTGAGGACTGGGGTAAAGTCATTTTCTCAGATGAATCCCCTTTTCGATTGTTTGGGACATCTGGAAAACAGCTTATTAGGAGAAGAAGAGGTGAGCGCTACCACCAGTCTTGTCTCATGCCAACTGTTAAGCATCCTGAAATGATTCATGTGTGGGGTTGCTTCTCAGCCAAGGGAATCGGCTCACTCACATTCTTGCCTAAAAACACAGCCATGAATAAAGAATGGTACCAGAATGTCCTCCAAGAGCAACTTCTCCCAACTGTCCAAGAGAAGTTTGGCGCCCAACAATGCCTTTTCCAGCATGATGGAGCACCTTGCCATAAAGCAAAGGTGATCACTAAATGGCTCATGGAACAAAACATAGAGATTTTGGGTCCATGGCCTGGAAACTCCCCAGATCTTAATCCCATTGAGAACTTGTGGGCAATCATCAAGAGACGGGTGGACAAACAAAAACCAACAAATTCTGGCAAAATGCAAGCATTGCTTATGTAAGAATGGACAGCTATCAGTCAGGATTTGGTCCAGAAGTTGATTGAGAGCATGCCAGGGAGAATTGCAGAGGTCCTGAAGAAGAAGGGTCAACACTGCAAATATTGACTTGCTGCATTAACTCATTCTAACTGTCAATATAACCTTTTGGTACTCATAATATGATTGCAATTATATGTCTGTATGTGATGTAAACATCAGACAAACACAATTAAAAACCAGAGGGCAAAAGATCATGTGAAAATATAATTTTGGTGTCATTCTCAAAACTTTTGGCCATGACTGTACAATTTATTAGAGTATATCAGGAGACTGCTCACTATTAGTCCTGGTGGACAGTGAATATTTTTCTGCCTATGGCAGTTGATGCTTAGGCTAGTTTTGAGATATTCTCACTTGCATGTTATCCTGCCTGGTATCTTGCACAAGAGTTCCCCGATAGAGAGGGTGGAGGATCATGTGGTCCTAAGGGGACTTTGATCATCAGGAGTTGGCATATATTAGGGTTTTTGTTGGCAGCACCCAGTAATCTTTTGTGTCTTAGTTTGCAGGGTCTGACAGGAGATATGGATACGCTGGAGGCTCGACCCTGACCAGCATCAGGTCTACCGTCGGGATGAGGGAGAGTGCAGGGCCCCCAGTTACAGGGTCAGCACAGGAGAGGTAGAGTAGATACGCTCCACTGCTGTTTCTAGTTGTGTATATGTAGTCAGGGGTACTGCTTGCTAGTTTCCAAACACTCTTGTGCTCTTTTCTCTTTCCCCGGGGTTTTAGGGGATCTTAGTTTTTAGAATTTGAGTGCTCTTCTGACCCCAAGTTACACCTATTTCCCTTTCTTACAAACCTGGGTATAGTCTTTTGTATCAGGTCTCCGAGAGCCCACATGCAAACTACAGCTGGTAAGGACCAAGACACCCTCCTTCAAGTGGCAAGATGTCTGGAGATGACTCTAGCAGATTACAAGATCACCCCACATACTGATGTGCTGCATTCACAGTCACCCGAAAAGTATCATCACGTCATCTCCAGCCCCGAAGTCTCATTCTTCCTGTTTGCCATGGAGGAAGACAGCAGCCCTTTGAATACTACTACTCAGCCAGATTGAACACCTACCTAAAGCACCAGTGACAAACTGCTCCCTGACAAAGTCACCATCTCCCGGTGTGCGGTCCTTAATCCTGTTAAACTTCTCCCTCTTCCAAGGGGAGAGTGTCCCACCTCTGACACCTTGGTGGAAGAGGTAGATGACTCTGGCATAGCTGAGGCAGGAAACTCTGGATTCGATGCAGATGGATCAAGGTGTGCATCAAGAAGACGGTTCCACACGGGTATGGTGGTGGTAGCAGAAGACGCTGTGCTGATAGAGCAGTCGTTACCCGCATGCCTGTCTGCAAAAGAAGCATAGGTATGGGCTCTCACTGAAGCCTGCAAGATGGCAGCCAACATCTACTCTGTATGGAAGACAAGAGACTTGATCACCGCCAAAGGAACTGTACGCCTCCGTGAGGCCATAGAAGAACTGATGGAAGCTTTGCTATTGCCAGACAGAGTCGCGGTGAGCAGGGTTGAGGCCTACATTGGAGGAATGAAGGGGAGCAGTGAGAAGTGCCCTCATTGACAGAACATCCAAAGAAGCCCCAAGACCACTTACCAAAAAAACAGTCAGTCAATCTGTGCCTTTTGAATGACCCCAATCTGAAGGATCAAGGAAAGATGGAAAGTCTTGAGAAAACATTGTCCTGACCCTACAAGAGCAAGTCTCAGAAGAAGAAGAGGACTGAGATAGGGTGCAGCTGTGGGCTCCCGGAGACCATAGGAAGTGGCTAGTGACCTGCTTTTACTGCCAGCCAAAGAGATATGGCAGGCTTTAGACACAGAACTGACTCTACACACCCCATACCAGCCACAGAATAGAGGGAAGGTTGGGAGGATGGGGCAGTGTAGAAAGCAAGGGCATGAGAGTCTCCCCCTTGCATTCCCCCCTGTTCAGTGTCAGACACACCCCAGCAGGGACCATTAAGTTGAGACCCTATAAAATCCTGTTTAGAAGAACCCCCAGATACGTCAACTAAGCTTGTTTGTTTACCTAAACATTTGCCTAATATACGTTTTTGAGTTTTCTCCTCCAGATCCAACCAGATCTAGATTTTTCTCTTTCTCTCTCTCTCGCTCTTCTTTTCTCAATCTCTCTTTCTCTCTTCCTCTCTTCTCAATCTTTCTCTCTTCTCAGTCTTTTCTCTCTCTTCCTCGCTCTCTCTCTATTTCTTTCTTCCTAAGATCCATGGATCCCACTACAAAAGATGGCGGACCTGGGACCAGGAGATGGCTGTCTTCCCTCTTCTACCCGATAATTGTGCCAAGAAGATGATATCCAAGCTTGTGGACCAGAAGATGACTGTGCATCCCATTTTTGATGATGTCCCACCATTACCGCCTGAGGATTGAGGAGCATGAGACTCTGAGTGAAACCAACCCTGATAAATATGAGCTAATTATCGGACTACCGTCACGTTCCCCCTTTCTTGAATAACGTGTGCCAGCGGAACATAGCCATGAGGACAGTCTGGAGAATACGGTCAGGATCTGTTTTCCTATGCATAGTCTGTTGGGTGGGGAGATTCATCCACAAGGGATGGGTTATCTCGTATGTGAGTGAGGTAACCATCGGCATTAGGACAGATCAATAGACTCGGGAAAAGTAAAGAAAGACTTTTGGCTATCTCCAAAGGGGGGACTGTTATGGACAAGATTATGAACTATTATGAGTATATATGAGATATATGAAGATATCCAAAAACCAGGATGTAAGATGCTGTTTGAAACTGTACAACACCTATATCTCTTTGGCATGAGACTCAGACAGTCTGAATCTCATGACAAGTGAATCATGCTGACATAGCTTAAATAAATGAGGAACCAAGCACATTACAATATAGTGCATATTACAGAATAAGCTCTATGATAGATTACCCAATAGGAGACGTGTTACGTACTATTGGCTGCTAGCCAATAATTCTCTTTAAATGTATTTTCCACTTCCATATTAAACAGTCATTTTATTCTATGCAGATCGGTGTCGTGTCTCTCTGGTCTGGTAGAAATAGTATGCATGCTACTACCAAATGACTCATAGTTTGGAGCAGACAGATTTAAGGGGGATGCACAATTAGATTGCATCACAGTAAATTTATGGACCGCCTCTAAAAAAAAAAAAAAAGTAGGCAACTTTCTGCTCAGTCAAAAATAAGTTTTTATAACAGAAATTGAGTGGAATCTGAGTTAAAACGCTCCAATCCTCCAAATTTCAAATCTTCAGCAGTAAACCTTTGTATAAGACAGACAATAAACAGTCTGGCTGGCAGATGGTATAGTGTCATAGTTTATAAGTTTGACAGTAGATATAAGCCCAACGAGTTCAACCTAAAACTTAACATATTGATCCAAAGAGACACAAAAAAGCCAAAAGAAAAATGCTAATTGCACCATATTAGGGGGAAAATTCCTTAACAACTCTACAAATGGCAATGAGACTAAAGGGTACTTTACTCGCTGCGACATCGCTAGTGATTTCTAGCGATGACGAGCGCGATAGTGTCGCGGGCAGGGAGGAGGCCGCCGCTGCGCTCTCGCTGGCGCTCGGGTCCGGCGCTGCTGCTGCCTGGCTGCTTGGTGGCTCGAGCGGTGGGCCGGATCCGGGGACTCGAGCGGCGCTCCTCGTCCGTGAGTGAAAAAGGATGGTTTGGGTTTGGGGAGTTGGTCCGTGATGCCACCCACGGTTTGTGGTGAGGTTGGGGGCACCACCGCTGCTCTGGACGGGGATCCCGGGAGCGATGACAGGGAGCAGCCGAGATGTTTCTTTCCCCTCCGTGGGTAGGGGGATTTGGTGGTCCCGGGGCCCGGTGAGGTGGGACGGGGGAGGCAGGGTTGGTGAGGTGCAGGGTCGTGGGGGCAGCGTGGTGCCGGACGGCACGGTGGTACTCACTCAGCCAATGATGGATACAAAGTCTCCGGTAAAACAAACGGCTGGATGGACAGGTCCCGCAGCCGGCTGCTGTGGTTACCCCCGGTAGGTTGGTGGTGGCTGCCTTTCCCTGCACCTGTTGTGTATCTTCGGTCCCGATGGCTTCCCACCGGTAACCCGCAGTCCTGATGGCTTCCCACCGGTAACCCGCTCCTCAGCTTGGATATGGGCCGGAGGATCCCCTTTTGCCTGCAGGCTCTGGCCCTGGGAATTCTAACTGTGGCAGTAGTTGTGTTTCCCTTTCTCGGTTTGGACGGTTGCCTTCAGTCGGGTCTTTGTTGCTAGGAAACCCCGGAGGTTCCGGTCGCTAGCGGATTTGACCGGTTTAACGGCGACTCCAAGCCTGGTCAGGGTCCGCAGGCCCTGCCGGTTTGTGCTGGCTTCTCTTCGCTCCCCGGTTCAGTACCAGCGGGCCACCGCCCATCCCCGGTCCTACGGTTCCGCGTCGATTGGCCTCTCCTGCAGACGGCCACCACCATCTGCCAACCTTGCTCTCGGTGCCCGGGCCACGTACCCGGACACGGTCAGTCTGCTCCTCTACCACAACTTCCTCCTTCTCCTTCACTCTCCCTAACTGTTCTGACTTCCTTTCCCGCCTCCAGGACTGTGACCTCCTCAGTGGGTGGGGCTAACCGCTTGGCTCCACCCCACCTGGTGTGGACATCAGCCCCTGGAGGGAGGCAACAAGTAGTAGTAGTAGTAGTAGTAGTATGCAAAGTTTTTGAGGGCATTTTAAGGGATGACATGCAAAAATATATTGCAGAAAATAATATGATAACTGACAAACAGCATGGATTCATGAAAGATAAGTCGTGTCTAACCAACCTGTTGGGGTTCTATGAGGGGGTAAGTGCAAACCTGGATATTGGTAATGCAGCTGATGTGATTTATTTGGACTTTGCAAAGGCATTTGATACTGTACCACATAATAGCCTTATACTAAAGCTCCAGAAGCAAGGACTAGGGGACACAATATGCAACTGGGTAAGGAATTGGCTAAAAGATAGGAAACAAAGAGTAGTCATAAATGCTACAGTCTCTAAATGGGCTATAGTCAGCAGTGGGGTGCCGCAGGGATCTGTGCTAGGACCAATTCTTTTTACTCTCTATATTAATGACCTTGTGGATGGGATTGATAGTACAGTGTCAGTCTTTGCCGATGACACCAAACTATGTAGGATATTAAAAACTGACCTGGATAGTACAATATTACAAAAAGATCTGGATAAGATGTCAGAATGGGCAGATACTTGGCAAATGAGATTTAATGTTGATAAATGTAAAGTAATGCACCTAGGACGGAGTAATCCTATAGCTGCGTATACATTAAATGGAAGTAAACTCGGGACTACAGAACAGGAGAAGGACTTGGGTATTCTCATTACAAATAAGCTGAGCAGCAGCACTCAATGTCAGGCAGCAGCTGCTAAAGCAAACAAGATTCTAGGGTGTATAAAAAGAGAGATTAGATCCCGTGATCCCAACGTATTGTTACCCATCTATAAATCACTTGTAAGGCCACATCTGGAATACGGGATCCAGTTTTGGGCTCCACATTTTAAAAAGGACATTCAGAAGTTAGAGTCAGTTCAAAGGCGGGCAACTAGACTATTACAAGGAATGGAAGGCCTCCCATATGATGGCAGATTGAAAAAGTTAGATATGTTTAGCTTAGAAAAAAGACGTCTCAGAGGAGATCTCATTTATATGTATAAATACATGTGTGGTCAATATAAAGGACTGGCACATAACTTATTTCTTCCGAAAACAATACTAAGGACCAGGGGGCACTCACTGCGAGTGGAAGAAAAGCGATTCCGACACCTAAATAGGAAAGGGTTCTTTACAGTTAGAGCGGTCAGACTGTGGAATGCCCTACCACAAGAGGTAGTAATGGCAGATACTATAACAGCTTTTAAAAAAGGGCTGGATGATTTCCTCAGTACACAAAACATTGTTTGTTATAAATGACTTAGTGACTAAATGTACAACTGGTGGAAGAAGGTTGAACTAGATGGACCTAGGTCTTTTTTCAACCTAAGTAACTATGTAACTATGTAACAAGGATTTGTGTGTGACTTGTGTGCCTATCTCGGGGTGTGGGGTGTGTTGTTGCAGTACCTGTGACGACCTGGCTTGTCCAGAGCACCACAATAGCACCCGCCCCCATCGTATATGTGACATTTAGTGATCACTGCCGTAGTGAACAATATCGCTACGGCAGCGTCACACACACATACCTGTGCAGCGCCGTCGCTGGAGACACCGAACAATCCCTCCTTCAAGGGGGAGGTGCGTTCGGTGTCACCGCGACATCACTAACCGACCGTCCAATAGAAGCGGAGGGGCGGAGATGAACGGCACGTAACATCCCGCTCACCTCTTTCCTTCCGCATTGCCGGTGGACGTAGGTAGGAGAAGTTCGTCATTCCTGCGGTGTCACACATAGCGATGTGTGCTGCCGCAGGAACGACAAACAACATCGTACCTGCAGCAGCAACGATATTAATGAAAGGAACGCAGTGTCAATGATCACCATTTTTGGACGATTTTGCGATCCTTGATCGTCACTCCTTGGTGTCACACGCTGCGATGTCGCTACCGGTGCCGGATGTGCGTCACTAACGACGTGACCCCGACGATATATCGGTAGCGATGTCGCAGCGTGTAAAGCACCCTTAATTTCCTCTATCAACATATAACCTGTAATATTTTTTTTTTTCAAGAAAGACATTCAGGCCTTCCTTGAACAAATTTAGTGAATCAATTGCTACAGTAATAGGTGGCAGAAAGTTCTTTAAACTCACTTCTTGCACTGTAAAGAATCACCATTTTTGATGGTTATTAAACCTTTTCTTCTAAATAGATATAGAAGATTCCCCTTTTCCGTCATCACAAGCCTAGGAGTAGAAAGATCATGAGAAACAAACATTTCTCTACTGTCTCCTCATATATTTGTACATTTTAATAAGCTTGATCCTAAATCTTTCTTTTTCCAAACTGAATATTCACAATTTTGTTTTGATTCACTGGGCAACATTTTTTTTTTTGCATGAGGTTTTAGAACTTTTTCTATATATTTCTGCATCACTGATTCCAAATCTGTAATCCATTTTTTGGTGCATGCTCTACTTTTTTGGCAATTTTAATTTCTTTTTGTTACAGTTTATGGCATGCATTGGTTTTTGAATTGGAGTTAAAGAGCAATGACTCTTGGATTGAACATAACCACAAGACAATTAAAGAAGACCTGTCGTCACGTTTTGGTGTGTAACCTGCATATAGGATCATGTAGAGTAGCATTAGGAGCATTATTTATTAGTAACATTAGTAGCAATTAGAAGCATAGCACATACATAGGTACAATCTGCTGACAGAGCCTCTTTAATGTTTTACAAACCTCACTTTTACAAAATTGTATTTGTTTTGAAATGTAAAAAATTATATTATCAAATAAAAACACCCTCTTATTTTATTTTTAAATTGAATCATGGCTTCCTCGAGTAGGCATAAATGTAAGAATAATCCTGTCACCTTCTGTTATATATGTGGCTGTTATGCACTTCAACGTCAAAAGTGCAATAGTTCATAATTTATGACACGTGTATATATTGCCTATTTTCAAGTTCCACTTGGCGATCAAGACAAGAATTGGGCTCCTCATATGGTGTGTCATAATTGTGATGAAATGCTATGTGACTGGACAAAAGGAAAACACAAAGGAATGCCTTGGTATTCCCATGGTTTGGCGTGAACCTAAGGACCACAGAAGTGACTTTTTTTTCTGTCTGATCCATACAAAGAGAAACAGCAAGAAAAAATGGCATATGGTTACATATCCTAATATTCCTTCAGCAATACAACCTATCCCACACTCCCGGTTCCAGTTTTCATTGGTTTTATTTCTTGTAAGGACTAGAGATGAGCGAACCGGTCCCGGTTCGGCTCGAGGTCGGTTCGCCGAACGGAGGTCCCGTTCGAGTTCGGCTCGTCGAACGTTCTACGAACCGAACTCGAACTGCATAGGAAACAATGGCAGGCAATCACAAACACAGAAAAACACCTAGAAAACACCCTCAAAGGTGTCCAAAAGGTGACAAACAACTGAAAAACATGGCAAAGTGACAAGGACATATACTCATGCGAAAACAAAACAGCTGGACAAGGAAAAAGAGGAGGACACACAGATATAGGCATGGCACGCCCTTCTAAAATCATGTAAAACACCGCAAGGTGACTCCAAGCGTAGTCTCCCTTTTTTTCCAAAAATTGGGCCCCACACACACCCACCCATTCAGTGGCAGCAGTTGGGCCCCAGTTGTACAATTCACAGCTACATTTGCATAAAGCACATTCAAAAATACGCCATTCTTATCCGTCCCCAGGATGACACCGGGGTAGGTAGCAAAGTCTTTCCTGATCCCAGCTCTGTTCATCTTGGCTTCTTTTAAAAACACAGCAAGCAAGGGTTACTCCAAGCGGAGTCTCCTTTTTTTCCAAAAATTGGGCCCCACACACACCCACCCCTTCAGTGGCAGCAGTTGTGCCCCAGTTGTACACTTCACAGCTACATTTGCATCAAGCACATTCAAAAATACGCCATTCTTATCCGTCCCCAGGATGACACCGGGGTAGGTAGCAAAGTCTTTCCTGATCCCAGCTCTGTTCATCTTGGCTTCTTTTAAAAACACAGCAAGCAAGGGTTACTCCAAGCGGAGTCTCCCTTTTTTCCAAAAATTGGGCCACACAGACACCCACCCCATCAGTGGCAGCAGTTGTGCCCTAGTTGCAAACAGGATGTTTTGATTTGCATCAAGCACATTCAAAAATACGCCATAATTAACCGTCCCCAGCGTGACACCGGGGTAGGTAGATAAAGTCTTTGCTGACCCATGACTTGTTCTTCTTGGCTTCTTTTAAAAACAATGTAAGCAAGGGTTACTCCAAGCGGAGTCTCCCTTTTTTCCAAAAATTGGGCCCCACACACACCCACCCCTTCAGTGGCAGCAGTTGTGCCCCAGTTGTACACTTCACAGCTACATTTGCATCAAGCACATTCAAAAATACGCCATTCTTATCCGTCCCCAGGATGACACCGGGGTAGGTAGCAAAGTCTTTCCTGATCCCAGCTCTGTTCATCTTGGCTTCTTTTAAAAACACAGCAAGCAAGGGTTACTCCAAGCGGAGTCTCCCTTTTTTCCAAAAATTGGGCCACACAGACACCCACCCCATCAGTGGCAGCACTTGGGCCCTAGTTGCAAACAGGATGTTTTGATTTGCATCAAGCACATTCAAAAATACGCCATAATTAACCGTCCCCAGTGTGACACCGGGGTAGGTAGATAAAGTCTTTGCTGACCCATGACTTGTTCATCTTGGCTTCTTTTAAAAACAATGTAAGCAAGGGTTACTCCAAGCGGAGTCTCCCTTTTTTCCAAAAATTGGGCCCCACACACACCCACCCCTTCAGTGGCAGCAGTTGTGCCCCAGTTGTACACTTCACAGCTACATTTGCATCAAGCACATTCAAAAATACGCCATTCTTATCCGTCCCCAGGATGACACCGGGGTAGGTAGCAAAGTCTTTCCTGATCCCAGCTCTGTTCATCTTGGCTTCTTTTAAAAACACAGCAAGCAAGGGTTACTCCAAGCGGAGTCTCCCTTTTTTCCAAAAATTGGGCCACACAGACACCCACCCCATCAGTGGCAGCACTTGGGCCCTAGTTGCAAACAGGATGTTTTGATTTGCATCAAGCACATTCAAAAATACGCCATAATTAACCGTCCCCAGCGTGACACCGGGGTAGGTAGATAAAGTCTTTGCTGACCCATGACTTGTTCATCTTGGTTTCTTTTAAAAACAATGTAAGCAAGGGTTACTCCAAGCGGAGTCTCCCTTTTTTCCAAAAATTGGGCCCCACACACACCCACCCCTTCAGTGGCAGCAGTTGTGCCCCAGTTGTACACTTCACAGCTACATTTGCATCAAGCACATTCAAAAATACGCCATTCTTATCCGTCCCCAGGATGACACCGGGGTAGGTAGCAAAGTCTTTCCTGATCCCAGCTCTGTTCATCTTGGCTTCTTTTAAAAACACAGCAAGCAAGGGTTACTCCAAGCGGAGTCTCCCTTTTTTCCAAAAATTGGGCCACACAGACACCCACCCCATCAGTGGCAGCACTTGGGACCTAGTTGCAAACAGGATGTTTTGATTTGCATCAAGCACATTCAAAAATACGCCATAATTAACCGTCCCCAGCGTGACACCGGGGTAGGTAGATAAAGTCTTTGCTGACCCATGACTTGTTCATCTTGGCTTCTTTTAAAAACAATGTAAGCAAGGGTTACTCCAAGCGGAGTCTCCCTTTTTTCCAAAAATTGGGCCCCACACACACCCACCCCTTCAGTGGCAGCAGTTGTGCCCCAGTTGTACACTTCACAGCTACATTTGCATCAAGCACATTCAAAAATACGCCATTCTTATCCGTCCCCAGGATGACACCGGGGTAGGTAGCAAAGTCTTTCCTGATCCCAGCTCTGTTCATCTTGGCTTCTTTTAAAAACACAGCAAGCAAGGGTTACTCCAAGCGGAGTCTCCCTTTTTTCCAAAAATTGGGCCACACAGACACCCACCCCATCAGTGGCAGCACTTGGGCCCTAGTTGCAAACAGGATGTTTTGATTTGCATCAAGCACATTCAAAAATACGCCATTCTTATCCGTCCCCAGGATGACACCGGGGTAGGTAGCAAAGTCTTTCCTGATCCCAGCTCTGTTCATCTTGGCTTCTTTTAAAAACACAGCAAGCAAGGGTTACTCCAAGCGGAGTCTCCCTTTTTTGCAAAAATTGGGCCCCACACACACCCACCCCTTCAGTGGCAGCAGTTGTGCCCCAGTTGTACACTTCACAGCTACATTTGCATCAAGCACATTCAAAAATACGCCATTCTTATCCGTCCCCAGGATGACACCGGGGTAGGTAGCAAAGTCTTTCCTGATCCCAGCTCTGTTCATCTTGGATCATTTTTAAAAACACAGCAAGCAAGGGTTACTCCAAGCGGAGTCTCCCTTTTTTCCAAAAATTGGGCCACACAGACACCCACCCCATCAGTGGCAGCACTTGGGCCCTAGTTGCAAACAGGATGTTTTGATTTGCATCAAGCACATTCAAAAATACGCCATAATTAACCATCCCCAGCGTGACACCGGGGTAGGTAGATAAAGTCTTTGCTGACCCATGACTTGTTCATCTTGGCTTCTTTTAAAAACAATGTAAGCAAGGGTTACTCCAAGCGGAGTCTCCCTTTTTTCCAAAAATTGGGCCCCACACACACCCACCCCTTCAGTGGCAGCAGTTGTGCCCCAGTTGTACACTTCACAGCTACATTTGCATCAAGCACATTCAAAAATACGCCATTCTTATCCGTCCCCAGGATGACACCGGGGTAGGTAGCAAAGTCTTTCCTGATCCCAGCTCTGTTCATCTTGGATCATTTTTGAAAACACAGCAAGCAAGGGTTACTCCAAGCGGAGTCTCCCTTTTTTCCAAAAATTGGGCCACACAGACACCCACCCCATCAGTGGCAGCACTTGGGCCCTAGTTGCAAACAGGATGTTTTGATTTGCATCAAGCACATTCAAAAATACGCCATTCTTATCCGTCCCCAGGATGACACCGGGGTAGGTAGCAAAGTCTTTCCTGATCCCAGCTCTGTTCATCTTGGCTTCTTTTAAAAACACAGCAAGCAAGGGTTACTCCAAGCGGAGTCTCCCTTTTTTCCAAAAATTGGGCCACACAGACACCCACCCCATCAGTGGCAGCACTTGGGCCCTAGTTGCAAACAGGATGTTTTGATTTGCATCAAGCACATTCAAAAATACGCCATAATTAACCGTTCTCAGCGTGACACCGGGGTAGGTAGATAAAGTCTTTGCTGACCCATGACTTGTTCATCTTGGCTTCTTTTAAAAACAATGTAAGCAAGGGTTACTCCAAGCGGAGTCTCCCTGTTTTCCAAAAATTGGGCCCCACACACACCCACCCCTTCAGTGGCAGCAGTTGTGCCCCAGTTGTACACTTCACAGCTACATTTGCATCAAGCACATTCAAAAATACGCCATTCTTATCCGTCCCCAGGATGACACCGGGGTAGGTAGCAAAGTCTTTCCTGATCCCAGCTCTGTTCATCTTGGCTTCTTTTAAAAACACAGCAAGCAAGGGTTACTCCAAGCGGAGTCTCCCTTTTTTCCAAAAATTGGGCCACACAGACACCCACCCCATCAGTGGCAGCACTTGGGACCTAGTTGCAAACAGGATGTTTTGATTTGCATCAAGCACATTCAAAAATACGCCATAATTAACCGTCCCCAGCGTGACACCGGGGTAGGTAGATAAAGTCTTTGCTGACCCATGACTTGTTCATCTTGGCTTCTTTTAAAAACAATGTAAGCAAGGGTTACTCCAAGCGGAGTCTCCCTTTTTTCCAAAAATTGGGCCCCAAACACACCCACCCCTTCAGTGGCAGCAGTTGTGCCCCAGTTGTACACTTCACAGCTACATTTGCATCAAGCACATTCAAAAATACGCCATTCTTATCCGTCCCCAGGATGACACCGGGGTAGGTAGCAAAGTCTTTCCTGATCCCAGCTCTGTTCATCTTGGCTTCTTTTAAAAACACAGCAAGCAAGGGTTACTCCAAGCGGAGTCTCCCTTTTTTCCAAAAATTGGGCCACACAGACACCCACCCCATCAGTGGCAGCACTTGGGCCCTAGTTGCAAACAGGATGTTTTGATTTGCATCAAGCACATTCAAAAATACGCCATTCTTATCCGTCCCCAGGATGACACCGGGGTAGGTAGCAAAGTCTTTCCTGATCCCAGCTCTGTTCATCTTGGCTTCTTTTAAAAACACAGCAAGCAAGGGTTACTCCAAGCGGAGTCTCCCTTTTTTCCAAAAATTGGGCCCCACACACACCCACCCCTTCAGTGGCAGCAGTTGTGCCCCAGTTGTACACTTCACAGCTACATTTGCATCAAGCACATTCAAAAATACGCCATTCTTATCCGTCCCCAGGATGACACCGGGGTAGGTAGCAAAGTCTTTCCTGATCCCAGCTCTGTTCATCTTGGCTTCTTTTAAAAACACAGCAAGCAAGGGTTACTCCAAGCGGAGTCTCCCTTTTTTCCAAAAATTGGGCCACACAGACACCCACCCCATCAGTGGAAGCACTTGGGCCCTAGTTGCAAACAGGATGTTTTGATTTGCATCAAGCACATTCAAAAATACGCCATTCTTATCCGTCCCCAGGATGACACCGGGGTAGGTAGCAAAGTCTTTCCTGATCCCAGCTCTGTTCATCTTGGATCATTTTTAAAAACACAGCAAGCAAGGGTTACTCCAAGCGGAGTCTCCCTTTTTTCCAAAAATTGGGCCACACAGACACCCACCCCATCAGTGGCAGCACTTGGGCCCTAGTTGCAAACAGGATGTTTTGATTTGCATCAAGCACATTCAAAAATACGCCATAATTAACCATCCCCAGCGTGACACCGGTGTAGGTAGATAAAGTCTTTGCTGACCCATGACTTGTTCATCTTGGCTTCTTTTAAAAACAATGTAAGCAAGGGTTACTCCAAGCGGAGTCTCCCTTTTTTCCAAAAATTGGGCCCCACACACACCCACCCCTTCAGTGGCAGCAGTTGTGCCCCAGTTGTACACTTCACAGCTACATTTGCATCAAGCACTTTCAAAAATACGCCATTCTTATCCGTCCCCAGGATGACACCGGGGTAGGTAGCAAAGTCTTTCCTGATCCCAGCTCTGTTCATCTTGGATCATTTTTGAAAACACAGCAAGCAAGGGTTACTCCAAGCGGAGTCTCCCTTTTTTCCAAAAATTGGGCCACACAGACACCCACCCCATCAGTGGCAGCACTTGGGCCCTAGTTGCAAACAGGATGTTTTGATTTGCATCAAGCACATTCAAAAATACGCCATTCTTATCCGTCCCCAGGATGACACCGGGGTAGGTAGCAAAGTCTTTCCTGATCCCAGCTCTGTTCATCTTGGCTTCTTTTAAAAACACAGCAAGCAAGGGTTACTCCAAGCGGAGTCTCCCTTTTTTCCAAAAATTGGGCCACACAGACACCCACCCCATCAGTGGCAGCACTTGGGCCCTAGTTGCAAACAGGATGTTTTGATTTGCATCAAGCACATTCAAAAATACGCCATAATTAACCGTCCCCAGCGTGACACCGGGGTAGGTAGATAAAGTCTTTGCTGACCCATGACTTGTTCATCTTGGCTTCTTTTAAAAACAATGTAAGCAAGGGTTACTCCAAGCGGAGTCTCCCTTTTTTCCAAAAATTGGGCCCCACACACACCCACCCCTTCAGTGGCAGCAGTTGTGCCCCAGTTGTACACTTCACAGCTACATTTGCATCAAGCACATTCAAAAATACGCCATTCTTATCCGTCCCCAGGATGACACCGGGGTAGGTAGCAAAGTCTTTCCTGATCCCAGCTCTGTTCATCTTGGCTTCTTTTAAAAACACAGCAAGCAAGGGTTACTCCAAGCGGAGTCTCCCTTTTTTCCAAAAATTGGGCCACACAGACACCCACCCCATCAGTGGCAGCACTTGGGCCCTAGTTGCAAACAGGATGTTTTGATTTGCATCAAGCACATTCAAAAATACGCCATTCTTATCCGTCCCCAGGATGACACCGGGGTAGGTAGCAAAGTCTTTCCTGATCCCAGCTCAGTTCATCTTGGCTTCTTTTAAAAACACAGCAAGCAAGGGTTACTCCAAGCGGAGTCTCCCTTTTTTCCAAAAATTGGGCCCCACACACACCCACCCCTTCAGTGGCAGCAGTTGTGCCCCAGTTGTACACTTCACAGCTACATTTGCATCAAGCACATTCAAAAATACGCCATTCTTATCCGTCCCCAGGATGACACCGGGGTAGGTAGCAAAGTCTTTCCTGATCCCAGCTCTGTTCATCTTGGCTTCTTTTAAAAACACAGCAAGCAAGGGTTACTCCAAGCGGAGTCTCCCTTTTTTCCAAAAATTGGGCCCCACACACACCCACCCCTTCAGTGGCAGCAGTTGTGCCCCAGTTGTACACTTCACAGCTACATTTGCATCAAGCACATTCAAAAATACGCCATTCTTATCCGTCCCCAGGATGACACCGGGGTAGGTAGCAAAGTCTTTCCTGATCCCAGCTCTGTTCATCTTGGATCATTTTTAAAAACACAGCAAGCAAGGGTTACTCCAAGCGGAGTCTCCCTTTTTTCCAAAAATTGGGCCACACAGACACCCACCCCATCAGTGGCAGCACTTGGGCCCTAGTTGCAAACAGGATGTTTTGATTTGCATCAAGCACATTCAAAAATACGCCATAATTAACCATCCCCAGCGTGACACCGGGGTAGGTAGATAAAGTCTTTGCTGACCCATGACTTGTTCATCTTGGCTTCTTTTAAAAACAATGTAAGCAAGGGTTACTCCAAGCGGAGTCTCCCTTTTTTCCAAAAATTGGGCCCCACACACACCCACCCCTTCAGTGGCAGCAGTTGTGCCCCAGTTGTACACTTCACAGCTACATTTGCATCAAGCACATTCAAAAATACGCCATTCTTATCCGTCCCCAGGATGACACCGGGGTAGGTAGCAAAGTCTTTCCTGATCCCAGCTCTGTTCATCTTGGCTTCTTTTAAAAACACAGCAAGCAAGGGTTACTCCAAGCGGAGTCTCCCTTTTTTCCAAAAATTGGGCCACACAGACACCCACCCCATCAGTGGCAGCACTTGGGCCCTAGTTGCAAACAGGATGTTTTGATTTGCATCAAGCACATTCAAAAATACGCCATTCTTATCCGTCCCCAGGATGACACCGGGGTAGGTAGCAAAGTCTTTCCTGATCCCAGCTCTGTTCATCTTGGCTTCTTTTAAAAACACAGCAAGCAAGGGTTACTCCAAGCGGTGTCTCCCTTTTTTCCAAAAATTGGGCCCCACACACACCCACCCCTTCAGTGGCAGCAGTTGTGCCCCAGTTGTACACTTCACAGCTACATTTGCATCAAGCACATTCAAAAATACGCCATTCTTATCCGTCCCCAGGATGACACCGGGGTAGGTAGCAAAGTCTTTCCTGATCTCAGCTCTGTTCATCTTGGCTTCTTTTAAAAACACAGCAAGCAAGGGTTACTCCAAGCGGAGTCTCCCTTTTTTCCAAAAATTGGGCCACACAGACACCCACCCCATCAGTGGCAGCACTTGGGCCCTAGTTGCAAACAGGATGTTTTGATTTGCATCAAGCACATTCAAAAATACGCCATTCTTATCCGTCCCCAGGATGACACCGGGGTAGGTAGCAAAGTCTTTCCTGATCCCAGCTCTGTTCATCTTGGCTTCTTTTAAAAACACAGCAAGCAAGGGTTACTCCAAGCGGAGTCTCCCTTTTTTCCAAAAATTGGGCCCCACACACACCCACCCCTTCAGTGGCAGCAGTTGTGCCCCAGTTGTACACTTCACAGCTACATTTGCATCAAGCACATTCAAAAATACGCCATTCTTATCCGTCCCCAGGATGACACCGGGGTAGGTAGCAAAGTCTTTCCTGATCCCAGCTCTGTTCATCTTGGCTTCTTTTAAAAACACAGCAAGCAAGGGTTACTCCAAGCGGAGTCTCCCTTTTTTCCAAAAATTGGGCCACACAGACACCCACCCCATCAGTGGCAGCACTTGGGCCCTAGTTGCAAACAGGATGTTTTGATTTGCATCAAGCACATTCAAAAATACGCCATAATTAACCGTCCCCAGCGTGACACCGGGGTAGGTAGATAAAGTCTTTGCTGACCCATGACTTGTTCATCTTGGCTTCTTTTAAAAACAATGTAAGCAAGGGTTACTCCAAGCGGAGTCTCCCTTTTTTCCAAAAATTGGGCCCCACACACACCCACCCCTTCAGTGGCAGCAGTTGTGCCCCAGTTGTACACTTCACAGCTACATTTGCATCAAGCACATTCAAAAATACGCCATTCTTATCCGTCCCCAGGATGACACCTGGGTAGGTAGCAAAGTCTTTCCTGATCCCAGCTCTGTTCATCTTGGCTTCTTTTAAAAACACAGCAAGCAAGGGTTACTCCAAGCGGAGTCTCCCTTTTTTCCAAAAATTGGGCCACACAGACACCCACCCCATCAGTGGCAGCACTTGGGCCCTAGTTGCAAACAGGATGTTTTGATTTGCATCAAGCACATTCAAAAATACGCCATTCTTATCCGTCCCCAGGATGACACCGGGGTAGGTAGCAAAGTCTTTCCTGATCCCAGCTCTGTTCATCTTGGCTTCTTTTAAAAACACAGCAAGCAAGAGTTACTCCAAGCGGAGTCTCCCTTTTTTCCAAAAATTGGGCCCCACACACACCCACCCATTCAGTGGCAGCACTTGTGCCCTAGTTGTACACTTCACAGCTACATTTGCATCAAGCACATTCAAAAATACGCCATTCTTATCCGTCCCCAGGATGACACCGGGGTAGGTAGCAAAGTCTTTCCTGGTCCCAGCTCTGTTCATCTTGGATCATTTTTAAAAAACACAGCAAGCAAGGGTTACTCCAAGTGGAGTCTCCCTTTTTTCCAAAAATTGGTCCACACAGACACCCCATCAGTGGCAGCACTTGTGCCCTAGTTGCAAACAGGATGTTTTGATTTGCATCAAGCACATTCCAAATCCACAAGCATTTACTCTCCCCAGGATGACACAGGGGTAGTAAATTCCTTGTGGATCCATGACTTGTTCATTTTGATGAACGTCAGTCTGTCCACATTGTCACTGGACAGACGCGTGCGTTTATCTGTCAGCACACACCCAGCAGCACTGAAGACACGTTCAGAGACAACGCTGGCAGCTGGACACGACAAAATCTCCAAGGCGTAACTGGAGAGCTCTGGCCATTTTTCTAGATTTGAAGCCCAAAAGGAGCAAGGCTCCATTTGCAAAGTCATGGCATCGATGTTCATTTGGAGATACTCCTGTATCATCCTCTCCAGCCGTTGACTATGTGTCAGACTTGTTGTCTCTGGTGGCCTTGCAAAAGAGGGTCTAAAAAAATTATGAAAAGATTCCATAAAATTGCTGTTACCAGCACCAGATACGGTCCTACTGGTACGGGTAGACTGTTGAAGATGACGAGACCGTCCCATGTTTGTCAAGTTGCAACTGGGAGATTCCCTCCCTGCACCTGCACGGTTGTTTGGTGGAAAAGCCGAGCTAAGATCGAGTAACAGCTTCTGCTGATACTCCTGCATACGTGCGTCCCTTTCTATGGCTGGAATTATGTCACAAAATTTGGACTTGTACCGGGGATCTAATAGTGTGGCAATCCAGTAGTCATCATCACTTCTAATTTTGACAATACGACTGTCATGTTGGAGGTAGTGCAACAAAAAGGCACTCATGTGTCTTGCGCAGCCATGCGGACCAAGTCCACGCTGTGTTTGTGGCATAGAGGTGCTACCCGTTCTTTCTTCCTCTGACATCTCCCCCCAACCTCTTTCAACTGAAATTTGACCAAGGTCTCCCTCATCCGCTGAGTCTTCCATGTCCATGGACAGTTCGTCCTCCATTTCTTCATGTTCTCCTGCACCTTGCTCAACATTTCGCCTGCTACTATGCGCCCTTGTCGATCCCTGTCCTCCATGGTCCCATGCCTGCTGCGTTGGTGATGATGAACGTCTGGACCTTGGTGATGTTGTTGTCCCTTGCGCATATGAATCCTCCTGTAGTTCCTCCCCTTCATGTTGTCCCACCCCCTGACTCCGAATAGTGTTTAGCGTGTGCTCCAGCATGTAAATGACTGGAATCGTCATGCTGATAATGGCATTGTCAGAGCTAAACATATTCGTCGCCATGTCGAAACTGTGCAGAAGGGTGCATAGGTCCTTGATCTGAGACCACTCCATCAGGGTGATCTGCCCCACCTCTGCATCTCGTTGGCCCAGGCTATACGTCATGACGTATTGCACCAGGGCTCGGCGGTGCTGCCACAGTCGCTGTAACATGTGGAGAGTTGAATTCCAGCGTGTTGCCACATCGCATTTCAGGCGATGAACCGGCAGGCCGAAAGACTTCTGGAGCGATGCAAGTCGCTCTGCTGCGGCGCTTGAACGGCGGAAGTGAGCAGACAGTTTTCGTGCCCTGTTCAGAAGGCCATCTAGGCCGGGATAGTGTGTTAAAAATTGCTGGACGACAAGGTTCAACACGTGAGCCATACAAGGTACGTGTGTCACCTTGCCCAGGCGAAGGGCCGCACCCAGGTTTGCAGCATTGTCGCACACGGCCTTACCAGGCTGCAGGTTGAGTGGAGACAACCATTTATTAAACTGGGACCGCAGAGCTGACCACAACTCCTCAGCTGTGTGACTCTTATTCCCAAGACATGTCAAGCTAAAGACCGCCTGATGCCGTTGCGCTCTGCTGCCAGCATAGTAATGAGGGGTGCGTGATTCCTTCTGCGCAGTGAGAACGCTGGTGGCCTGACCAGGCAGGCTTGGGGCGGAGGTGGAGGACCCAGATGAGGTGGAGGATGCAGAAGCAGTGGCGGAACTTGGACAGACAGAGGATTGACACACAAGTCGTGGGGACGGCAAGACTTGTGCAGCAGACCCTTCACCATCTATCACCATAGTTACCCAGTGCCCAGTCAGCGACATGTAACGTCCCTGTCCATGCTTACTGGTCCAAGTATCGGTGGTGAAATGCACCCGTTCACACACAGAGTTTCTCAAGGAAGCGGTGATGTTGTGTGCGACATGCTGGTGTAGCGCGGGCACACCTTTCTTAGAGAAGTAGTGGCGACTAGGCATCTGGTACTGGGGCACAGCGACAGACATAAGGTCTCTAAAATCCTGTGTGTCCACTAGGCGGAAAGGCAGCATTTCGGTAGCCAACAGCTTACAGAGGGATAGAGTCAACCTCTTAGCTTTGTCATGGGTCGCAGGAAGTGGCCTTTTATTTTACCACATCTGAGGGACAGAGATCTGGCTGCTGTGTGTAGACGGTGTTGAGTAGGGTGTCCCTGGAAAAATGCAGGTTTGTGAGGAAAGTGCAGGCGGAGACATGATGTTGCCTTCATCCAACGTTGGTGCTATCGATGTCTGAGAGAGCTGTACACACTCACTTGTTTCCCCTTCCAAACCAACTGACGACCTACCAAGCAAACTGCCTGTTGCAGTTACAGTGGTGGAAGTTGTGCGTGGAAAAACAGGTGTGACAGCTGTCTCCACAGTCCTAGAAGATGACGAGCGCGCGGATGAACTGGAAGGGGCAGGCGGTGGATGGTTCGCTCCGCTAGGCCGCATTGCAGCACGGTGAGCTTCCCACCGGGACCTATGATATTTATTCATGTGACGATTCATGGAAGAAGTTGTCAAACTGCTGAGGTTTTGACCTCTACTAAGAGAATCATGACAAAGTTTACATATCACATAATTTGGGCGATCTTTTTCTATGTCAAAAAAGGACCAGGCTAGGCAAGGCTTAGAGGCCATGCGACCTGTTGATCCACCACGAATAATGCTCAGAGGCAGAGTGGTGGCTGAGGATCCAGTTGTAGACGTGCTACCAGTGCTCCGACTCTGTCCAGGAAGGCGCAAGGTAACTTCGTCGTCGGTTGCATCCTCCTCCACCGCCTCTGTTGACCTCCTCGAGTGCCTGACTGGGGGTTGACAGTAGGTGGGATCTAGAACTTCATCATCAATTGTTGTGTTTGCACTCCCCTCCCCCTCAGACCGAGCCTCTTCTTGCCCTGACCGAATATTTAAGTTGTCATCCCAATCGGGTATCTGCGTCTCATCTTCATCAGAATGTTCCTCATTGTCTATAACCACAGGTGTTACAGTTTGTGACAAAGGGTCAACATTATGCTCAGAAACGTGTTCCTCACGGCCTGAATCCGAGTCACAAAGGTTCTGGGCATCACTGCAGACCATTTCCTGTTCTGTACTCACTGTAGCTTGGGAGCAGACCTCTGATTCCCAGGCTATAGTGTGACTGAACAGCTCTGCAGACTCAGCCATCTCAGTTCCACCATACTGTGCAGGGCTGATGGAGACTTCAGAGCTGGGAGAAATCAAGTGTGATTGGGATGACAACTCAGAGGACTGGTGTTTTTTGGATGCGGTACTTGAAGTGGCTGAGAGGGCACTTGTTGGACCACTTGAGATCCATTCAAGCATTTTCCTTTTTTGCCCATCATCTACCTTTCTTTCTGTTGTTCGTGTCCGTAAAAAAGGGAGCACATCGGATTGTCCATGGTAAGTAGTAGACATCTTACTTTTGCTGGTAGAGGGTCTATCTTCAGCAGATGATAATGGAGCTTTGCCACCTTCCCCACGGACAAAACCTTTTTTGCCTTTTCCACCACGCCTCTTCCCCTTTTCACCAGCATCTGTCATTTTGCCACTCATGTTAATTGCGACAAGATTGTGCATTGAAAATGTGGTAGTAAAAATTGACAGGTGGTGTAGATTGCAGTGGTGGTCTAGCTTTATTAACAGCAGAATAATAAAGAATAAATATCCCTGACAATGCAACTACGGCCCTTAAACTGGCAGCAAAAATTGCTAGTATAATGGCTTAGTTATAATGAGTTGGAGTGTGCAACGCAGGCAGATGCGCTCTGCAAATGTCTTTGCACTAGTGGGACTATAGCAAAGTCCAATAGCCACAGATAGGATGCCACTAGGTACACTGAGTGTTTGCTAGTATAATGGCTTAGTTATAATTAATGAGTTGGAGTGTGCAACGCAGGCAGATGCGCTCTGCAAATGTCTTTGCACTAGTGGGACTATAGCAAAGTCCAATAGCCACAGATAGGATGCCACTAGGTACACAGAGTGTTTGCTAGTATAATGGCTTAGTTATAATGAGTTGGAGTGTGCAACGCAGGCAGATGCGCTCTGCAAATGTCTTTGCACTAGTGGGACTATAGCAAAGTCCAATAGCCACAGATAGGATGCCACTAGGTACACTGAGTGTTTGCTAGTATAATGGCTTAGTTATAATGAGTTGGAGTGTGCAACGCAGGCAGATGCGCTCTGCAAATGTCTTTGCACTAGTGGGACTATAGCAAAGTCCAATAGCTACAGATAGGATGCCGCTAGGTACACAGAGTGTTTGCTAGTATAATGGCTTAGTTATAATGAGTTGTAGTGTGCAACGCAGGCAGATGCGCTCTGCAAATGTCTTTGCACTAGTGGGACTATAGCAAAGTCCAATAGCCACAGATAGGATGCCACTAGGTACACAGAGTGTTTGCTAGTATAATGGCTTAGTTATAATGAGTTGGAGTGTGCAATGCAGGCAGATGCGCTCTGCAAATGTCTTTGCACTAGTGGGACTATAGCAAAGTCCAATAGCCACAGATAGGATGCCACTAGGTACACAGAGTGTTTGCTAGTATAATGGCTTAGTTATAATGAGTTGGAGTGTGCAATGCAGGCAGATGCGCTCTGCAAATGTCTTTGAACTAGTGGGACTATAGCAAAGTCCAATAGCCACGTATAGGATGCCACTAGGTACACTGAGTGTTTACTAGTCTAATGGCTTAGTTATAATGAGTTGGAGTGTGCAACGCAGGCAGATGCGCTCTGCAAATGTCTTTGCACTAGTGGGACTATAGCAAAGTCCAATAGCCACGTATAGGATGCCACTAGGTACACTGAGTGTTTGCTAGTATAATGGCTTAGTTATAATGAGTTGGAGTGTGCAATGCAGGCAGATGCGCTCTGCAAATGTCTTTGCACTAGTGGGACTATAGCAAAGTCCAATAGCCACAGATAGGATGCCACTAGGTACACAGAGTGTTTGCTAGTATAATGGCTTAGTTATAATGAGTTGGAGTGTGCAACGCAGGCAGATGCGCTCTGCAAATGTCTTTGCACTAGTGGGACTATAGCAAAGTCCAATAGCCACAGATAGGATGCCACTAGGTACACTGAGTGTTTGCTAGTATAATGGCTTAGTTATAATGAGTTGGAGTGTGCAACGCAGGCAGATGCGCTCTGCAAATGTCTTTGCACTAGTGGGACTATAGCAAAGTCCAATAGCCACGTATAGGATGCCACTAGGTACACTGAGTGTTTGCTAGTATAATGGCTTAGTTATAATGAGTTGGAGTGTGCAACGCAGGCAGATGCGCTCTGCAAATGTCTTTGCACTAGTGGGACTATAGCAAAGTCCAATAGCCACAGATAGGATGCCACTAGGTACACTGAGTGTTTGCTAGTATAATGGCTTAGTTATAATGAGTTGGAGTGTGCAACGCAGGCAGATGCGCTCTGCAAATGTCTTTGCACTAGTGGGACTATAGCAAAGTCCAATAGCCACGTATAGGATGCCACTAGGTACACTGAGTGTTTGCTAGTATAATGGCTTAGTTATAATGAGTTGGAGTGTGCAATGCAGGCAGATGCGCTCTGCAAATGTCTTTGCACTAGTGGGACTATACTAAAGTCCAATAGCCACAGATAGGATGCCACTAGGTACACTGAGTGTTTGCTAGTATAATGGCTTAGTTATAATGAGTTGGAGTGTGCAACGCAGGCAGATGCGCTCTGCAAATGTCTTTGCACTAGTGGGACTATAGCAAAGTCCAATAGCCACAGATAGGATGCCACTAGGTACACTGAGTGTTTGCTAGTATAATGGCTTAGTTATAATGAGTTGGAGTGTGCAACGCAGGCAGATGCGCTCTGCAAATGTCTTTGCACTAGTGGGACTATAGCAAAGTCCAATAGCCACGTATAGGATGCCACTAGGTACACTGAGTGTTTGCTAGTATAATGGCTTAGTTATAATGAGTTGGAGTGTGCAATGCAGGCAGATGCGCTCTGCAAATGTCTTTGCACTAGTGGGACTATAGCAAAGTCCAATAGCCACAGATAGGATGCCACTAGGTACACAGAGTGTTTGCTAGTATAATGGCTTAGTTATAATGAGTTGGAGTGTGCAACGCAGGCAGATGCGCTCTGCAAATGTCTTTGCACTAGTGGGACTATAGCAAAGTCCAATAGCCACAGATAGGATGCCACTAGGTACACTGAGTGTTTGCTAGTATAATGGCTTAGTTATAATGAGTTGGAGTGTGCAACGCAGGCAGATGCGCTCTGCAAATGTCTTTGCACTAGTGGGACTATAGCAAAGTCCAATAGCCACGTATAGGATGCCACTAGGTACACTGAGTGTTTGCTAGTATAATGGCTTAGTTATAATGAGTTGGAGTGTGCAACGCAGGCAGATGCACTCTGCAAATGTCTTTGCACTAGTGGGACTATAGTAAAGTCCAATAGCCACAGATAGGATGCCACTAGGTACACTGAGTGTTTGCTAGTATAATGGCTTAGTTATAATGAGTTGGAGTGTGCAACGCAGGCAGATGCGCTCTGCAAATGTCTTTGCACTAGTGGGACTATAGCAAAGTCCAATAGCCACAGATAGGATGCCACTAGGTACACTGAGTGTTTGCTAGTATAATGGCTTAGTTATAATGAGTTGGAGTGTGCAACGCAGGCAGATGCGCTCTGCAAATGTCTTTGCCCTGGTGGGACTATAGCAAAGTCCAATAGCCACGTATAGGATGCCACTAGGTACACTGAGTGTTTGCTAGTATAATGGCTTAGTTATAATGAGTTGGAGTGTGCAACGCAGGCAGATGCACTCTGCAAATGTCTTTGCACTATTGGGACTATAGTAAAGTCCAATAGCCACAGATAGGATGCCACTAGGTACACTGAGTGTTTGCTAGTATAATGGCTTAGTTATAATGAGTTGGAGTGTGCAACGCAGGCAGATGCGCTCTGCAAATGTCTTTGCACTAGTGGGACTATAGCAAAGTCCAATAGCCACAGATAGGATGCCACTAGGTACACTGAGTGTTTGCTAGTATAATGGCTTAGTTATAATGAGTTGGAGTGTGCAACGCAGGCAGATGCGCTCTGCAAATGTCTTTGCACTGGTGGGACTATAGCAAAGTCCAATAGCCACGTATAGGATGCCACTAGGTACACAGAGTGTTTGCTAGTATAATGGCTTAGTTATAATGAGTTGGAGTGTGCAACGCAGGCAGATGCGCTCTGCAAATGTCTTTGCACTAGTGGGACTATAGCAAAGTCCAATAGCCACAGATAGGATGCCACTAGGTACACTGAGTGTTTGCTAGTATAATGGCTTAGTTATAATGAGTTGGAGTGTGCAACGCAGGCAGATGCGCTCTGCAAATGTCTTTGCACTAGTGGGACTATAGCAAAGTCCAATAGCCACGTATAGGATGCCACTAGGTACACTGAGTGTTTGCTAGTATAATGGCTTAGTTATAATGAGTTGGAGTATGCAGAGGACACGAGGGTACAGTGCCAGGATTTTGGGGCTCTGGGTAGAGGAATGGAAGCCTGCCTTTCTATCCCTCCTAATAGGCAAATGCAGGGAGGAAATCCCTGACCTTGGCTACACAGACGCTGGCGCTGTTTTCAGGACCTGTCACCTTAACTCTGACCCTGCCGGTTTGAGCCCTTAAAAGGACTGCTATAAAGTGCTCTCCCTAAGCTGTCTAACGCTGTGTATGCAGCGCATACAGCTATATCGGCGATAGGACTCAGGAGGACGGAGCTGCGACAGTGATGTCTGACACCAAAGACGCAGAAGGCAGATAATGGCGTCCTGGAAGAAAATGTCCGGTTTTATAATGCAGGGACATGTGACATGGACATCCTATCACACATGCCGTTGCTTCTCTGGCTCAAAGTCCACTTAGCTGTGTGTGTGTCTGGGATTGGCTGACATGCTGGCCCGCCTCACAAGACGCGCGCGCTTAGGGAAGGAAGACAAGAAAAAAAAAAAAAAATGGCGATCGCCATTATAGAAACAGCAGTGAAATGTCATAATAGTGTGATTCACAGAGTGACTTACACTATTACAGCAGAAACCAAGCTAGGATTTAGCTGGTTTTTTGCTGCTAGAACCGTTCTCGAACGTTTCTAGAACTATCGAGCTTTTGCAAGAAAGCTCGAGTTCTAGTTCGATCTAGAACAGGCCCCAAAATCACTCGAGCCTAGAACTGGAGAACCACGAACCACGAATCGCGCTCAACTCTAGTAAGGACGAAGAAAGTGAACATGATGATTATTATTATTATTGTTATTTATTTATAGAGCACCATTAATTCCATGGTGCTGTACATGAGAAGGGGGTTACATACAAAATACGTATACAAGTTACAGTAGACAGACTAGTACAGAGGGAAGAGGGCCCTACCCTTGCGGGCTTACATTCTATAGGATTATGGAGAGGAGACAATAGGTGGGGTGTAGGTCAGGCGGCAGCTCTGCACGGTGGTCGGGCGGCAGCTCCGCACGGTGGTCGGGCGGCAGCTCCGCACGGTGGTCGGGCGGCAGCTCCGCACGGTGGTCGGGCGGCAGCTCCGCACGGTGGTCGGGCGGCAGCTCCGCACGGTGGTCGGGCGGCAGCTCCGCACGGTGGTCGGGCGGCAGCGAGTTCATTGTAGATTGTAGGCATTTCGGAACAGGTGCGTTTTCAGGTTCCGTTTGAAGTTTGCAAGGGTAGGGGATAGTCTGACGTGTTGAGGCAGCGAGTTCCAGGAGACTGGGGATGCTCGGGAGAAGTCTTGGAGTCGGTTGTGTGAGGAGCGAATGAGAGAGGAGGAGAGGAGGAGATCTTGGGAGGACCGGAGGTGACGTGTTGGAGTGTAGTGGGAGAGTAGTTCGGAGATGTACGGAGGGGAAAGATTATGCACAGCTTTGTAGGTCAGTGTTAGAAGTTTGAATTGGATACGGTGGAAGATTGGAAGCCAGTGGAGGGACATGCAGAGAGGAGAAGCGGGGTGGTATTGAGGAGAGAGGTGGATAAGTCGGGCAGCAGAGTTAAGGATGGACTGGAGAGGGGCATTATTTTTTGATAAGAAGCATGATTAAATTAATGTAAAATCTGAAGGGTCTTCTTCTGATACCCAGCAGTCATTAACCCCTCAGCAGCTTACCCAACCAAAATTGAATGACATAGTAAGAGATTTGGGCCTGTCAAAGAAAGCAGCTGAGTTATAAGCCTCAAGGTTTTAAAGAAAGAATGTTCTTCACCAGTCAGCTAAAGTATGTCATTTCAGGAAGTGTGAACAAATTTTTGTGGACTTTTTTCCAAAGACAAACACTTTGTTTTCTGTCATGATATCAGTAATCTTCTTGGCCAGCTAGTTGTCACCACTTACAGTTCAACAGAATGGCGGCTATTTCTTGAAAGCTCTAAATGGAGTCTGAAATTTGTTCTCCTACATAACGGTAATGTTATGGTCATTCAATTGGTCATTCAATTGGTCAATTGGTCATTCAACTCATTCAACTCATCTGCGAGAAGATTATAATGACATAAAAATTGTCCTCGACTTACTAAGGTATGAGGAGCATAATTGGATAATTTGTGTAAACCTTAAAATGGTATATCTCCTGCTAGGACAACAGAGAGGTTTCATGAAGTATCCCTGTTTTCTGTGTTTGTGGGACAGCCAAGCTCAGGAGATACACTGGACGCAGAAGGAGTGGCCGGAACGTAAAGCTCTGAAAGTAGGGATGCAAAATATTGTGAAAGAACCAGTAGTTGATCGAGACAGGATCATTTTTCCCCCACTTCACATCAAACTTGGTTTAATTAAGCAGTTTGTTTGGGCTTTAAATAGAGAAAGCGATTGCTTTCAACATATTATTTCTGCTTTTCCTGCCTTGTCTTACGAGAAGTTAAAAGCAGGTGTATTTGATGGACCTTACATTCGAGTCCTGAAATGTGATGAAGAATTTGCCAAGAAGATGAATGAGGAGGAGAAAGCAGCATGGCAGTCTTTTGTGGCGGTTACAAAGAGCTTCCTTGGTAACAAAAAGCAGAAAACTATGAACTTTTGGTTCAAAGGATGCTGTTGGCTTTCTGGCACATTGGATGTAACATGAGCGTTAAGATTCACTTCCTGAACAGTCATCTTGATAACTTTCCCATAAATCATAGAGCTGTTAGTGATGAGAAGGGAGAATGCTTTCATCAAGATCTGAAGACAATGGAAGAGAGTTATCAGGGGCAATGGGACAAAAATATGATGGCAGACTACTGCTGGAGCATCAAACGAGATTGTCTTCAACAAGTACACAAACACAAGAAAAACAAACGCAAGTTTTTGCCTCAATAGAATTTAAATAAATTTTGCGCAAATTTTATGATTACCTACAGCAAAGACAGGCTGCAGTGTGTTCATCGCCCAGGCCAACAACTGTGATGCCACCACTTAGTGGGGGTTTAGCTGTATCCTGGTAGAGCATTAGTTTTTGGCCTGGGTGATGTACACACTGCAGACCATCTTTGCTGTAAGTAATACTTAATTTTTTGGAGGATATTTATTCCTCTATTTGTTGCTATTTTTATATTTAGCGTAGGGACCTACAAGCATGAGGTTCCCATGGCGACGTTTCTAGGCTTCCGTTTTATGGCCATAAATATCAATATTTTTTTGTACAGGATACAGCCAGGCCCCTTTCTGTTAGGCTTTGCATATTAGAGTTTCTGTCCCTGCATGATACACAGGTTGAGTACGGCTTAGCAGCCCGCCTGATCTAATAGTATGGGCGTTACCTAATAGGCTGCGGGCTTGTGACTGTGTTATCTGCATGTGTGAACAGCGCTCTATGCAAGTCATCAGTGTGCAGTTTAATCATCTAGCAATCGCCCCCTCCATTCCATGGAAGTGTGTATGTGATTTGCTCCTCCTGCACCTGTGATGCCTCCACTTAGTGGGGGTTTAGCTGTATCCTGGTAGAGTATTAGTCTTTGACCTGGGCGATGAACACTCTGCAGCCCATCTTTGCTGTAAGTAATACTTAATTTTTGGAGTATATTTATTCCTCTTTTTGTTGTTATTTTTACATTTTATGATTAAAATAAGTGTTTTAATAAACTCTGATACAATAATATCTTACTGCATTAAATTTTCACAAAGATAATGCCGAAGAAGACATTCTACTTCATTATGTTAAACTAAATGTTGAAATTTGTACAATAAGATGAAAACCTACAATCTTGAATTGCAAAAATAAACTGTAGCTTACAGAGAAAAAATACTCTCATATTTGAGATCAGCACACTCGAATTAAGTAAGAATAAGTGTTTTTGTGGATGCAACAAAAATTTTGTTCCCCAGTTGTAAATAATTATTTACAACAATTTTGTCCATTTTGACCTGCATTTTGCACTACTACTGCAGGGACAATTATTGCCAGAAGTGGTACATCTGTTATCAGCTCTCACATTTTTGGGGTGGCTTTTTCTCTCAAGGTTTCATGTTCATTGCCAGTGGTAAGTTTTGGAGTTTTGGTTTAACACACAAGTATAATATTTTAGGAATTTGCAAAAATGTGTTACTATACCTAACTGTGCCACCCCCGTGCCAACAGCCTGTCGCTGCTCGGGTCCGGAACTTCCGGTGGGTGGCTCAAGTGTCTCCGGACCCAGGGGATCCCGCGGACAGTCCAAATGAATAGGGTTAGGGGGTGGTGGATGTAGGACGTATATATACGGGCTGGGCCGTACTAGGTTCGTGACGCCACCCACGGTATGTGGTGAGTTTGGACACCACCGCTGCAGTTACGGGGGCACCCAGGGGAGATGTTGTGCAGCAAGTTGTTAACCCCTCCGTGGGCAGGGATGGTGGCCCCGGGACCCGTTGAGGGTTTGCTGGTGCAGGGAGATGGGCAACCGCAGGGTGCTGGTTTACTCATTATTGAAGGAAACACATGAGTCTCTGGTAAACCAAGGTGATGGTGGTCGGTGCCCGCAGTTCTGGTCCCACACCCGGCTGGTGGTCTCTGTCTTTCTCCTGCACTTTTTAGAATGGTGGACTGCCTGTGCTTGCAACTTCAGGAGTCTTCTCCCGGCTGATTGTAGCCTAAGGAGCCCTTTGGCGGCAGACGCTGGCCCGTGGGATCTCTGAGTCCTGGCGGTGGCCTTCTATCCCCCTCGGTGGGCTGTTGCCTTCAATCGGGACTTTGGGTGGGACAGGACCTCTAGTCCTGGCCTCAATTGGTTAATTAGCTGGTTCCAGTCACTTCTGGTCCCAGCTTCAGGGTCCAAGTATCCCCCTGGGTGCTCCGGTTTCTGAGTCGGTACCTCGGGTCGGTACCGGCGGACCACTACCCTGTCCCGGTCCAGCTTGGTTCCACCGAGCCATCTTCCCGGCTCCTGCAGACAGAGAGCTCCGTCTGCCTCCTAGCCAAAGGCACCAGGGCTGCTACCCTGATACCTGTCAGTTTACTTCAGGCCTGACACACAGGCCTGACCCCCACTCTCCTTGAACTCAACTGTCTGAACTGAACACTGGCTGTTTACTTTCCCCGCCCTCAGGCTGTCTAGACTCCTTGGTGGGCGTCTTCCAACCACCTGGTTTCGCCCCCTGGTGTGTCCATCCAGCCCCGAGGGAGGTGACTAGGGTTTTAAAGGTCGGCTGATGTCACCTGTGAGGGAAGGTGTTGTGTAGGGGGCTATTTCTAACTACCTGGCCTGGCCAGTGCGTCACATAACCAACCATGGAGTCAACATCAAATGTAATGCAGGGTTCATGTGAAAAAAAAAGCTAATCCAACACCAGTCTGCTTGTAATATTGTCAAAGCTTGTATATGTCTCCAATTTGACAATTTACATATGTGTGGCAAAATAGCCCTGCTTCTGTTAAGTGTCTCAATTTACTCTAATAGTTTGTATTCTAATACATGGATAAGGCAAATTAATTCAACCTTAGCGAACTGGAACACATGTAATGATGTAAAAACATAAAATGGTGCTGAATGGCCGGGGCTAGACCATGTGATGTAACGGCGCTAGACCATGTGAGGTGACTACGCTAGACCATGTGATGTGACTGCGCTAGACCAAGTGATGTGACTGCACTAGACCACTAGACCATGTGATGTGACTGCGCTAGACCATGTGATGTGACTACGCTAGACCATGTGATGTGACGGCGCTAGACCATGTGATGTGACGGCGCTAGACCATGTGATGTGACTGCGCTAGACCATGTGATGTGACTGCGCTAGACCATGTGATGTGACTGCGCTAGACCATGTGATGTGACTGCGCTAGACCATGTGATGTGACTATGTTAGTCCATGTGATGTGACTGCGCTAGACCATGTGATGTGACTGCGCTAGACCATGTGATGTGACAACTGCTAGGCATTAGGGGCTTTATAATAAATTTTAAATTCTAGCGTACTCTAAAAGTATAATAATGAAAACTTAAGTTTGCAATATCTATTTTATGTTCTACCATCTTTTACATTCAATTGGCAAAGTGGACTTTGTGTGAATGCTAATTTTACCTTCCATTCGATTGGCTTGCCCATTAATGTATCCTTTTAATTGAAATAATGGTAGCTTTGCTTATCGCCTTTTCTAAATTTAGAGTTATATTTCATGGATGTAGGAATAATACTAATTAAGCTAGTCTATTAATCTACAATTATTTATAGTTGTACAATAAGAATCAGGGCATTAATATGTTCGCAGTTCTTTTACTTGGCACAGAATCACAATGAGGAAACTGGGAAGCGTGATTGGGTGAAAGACAAACTATAATACAGGGTTGTAATGTTCCAAGTCTTATTGTTCCATTAGGACTTTGACTCTGACATGTATTCAGGCTTTTATAATACGGAGAAAATGCCGTGTTCTGCTGGGATTGTACTGCTTATTGTTTTCCATGACTCTTCCTCCCCTAAGAACTGGGTCTATGGATTCACGATTTGTGATTATTATATGGAGGGCAGACAAGGGAAATATTTTTTTATTATTATTATTCTTATGTTCTTGTTTCCTGGCCCAGAGCCTCATCATATTGATTGATACACCATTATCATTGATAAGACTGGGTTGCTTATGCTATAGACTCTCAAAGCTAAGATGCACTAGAGAACATGCTTGCCTCTCTTGAGAGGTCCTGGGACAATAGGTAGTACGATACCTCGCAATATTAAGGCTCACTAACATTACTGATGGCATGGATATCACACCAATGCTGTCTTTCTTTGAAATAGAAACAAAAATAATTGCCTATTCTTTTCTTCCTTATCTCCATATTTTAGGTTTTACTTCTATCCTGTGTCATCATTTTACAGGTAATTTCATACTTCTAGATGTAATTATTTACTGTATCAAGTGTTAAGGGGAAAATCTGTTATCGGCCTTGAAAAGACAGTTCACATATGAAGACAAATAACTCCAACAATAAGAAAGCAAATTAAATTTTGCCATAGTCAAAGCCAGCTCAAACTGTCAAAACATGTGTATTTATTTTATGCTATGCATCAGCCTAGTTAAAATGCTGCATTGCCTGTCCTTTTTCACATTTAATCATGTCTGTATGAGAAACCAAGGCCAACCCGGTAAAATGTGCAGTTGCGCATACTTTGTCATGTCTTAATGTATTCACAGCATATAATTCACCTATTCAGCTAACTTTGTGAACTTTCACTATTATTTTCTCCTATTTTAACAAACAATACTGTAGACGTATGTCCTCTACCTGAACTCGGAAGTAGCTGCCACCATTTAGCTTTGTTGTATGTGGTTACTGTAACTATATATCTGGTTATCGCTTGCCTAACCCTCAGTAAATGACAAATTAAATTAGTATATTACACTCTTGTTTTTGTGAATGTCAATAAATTATGTGACAATGTAGTCCACTAAAATATACAGCTGAAAGGGGAATTCTAATATTCTTTCTAACTATAATTTTAATAAACACCTCAACTCATGGTCATACATAGAAATCACATGGCACCACTGCAGAAGTCCCTATCTGCCCCACACACACAGACACACAGTACTCAAACACTGTCACATGCCCCAAAAGATATTCGGTAGAGTAGGTGGACTCATACCTCACAGGTTTTACAAACATTTGAGAAGGACTTGTATTGTGACATGTACCCTTTAACTATGTCCCTATTAAAGCCCTCTAGCGTTCTCACCCACTAAAATACCTCGTTCATGACCTCATGACTCTCATAGAGCATGATGCCCTATAAATTCCCCCATACACAGTGTTTTATCTAAACAGTGAATTTTCTGGAAACTGCACCCAATAATGCAATGTATGATACACTATAATGTCCCTAGCACAGTATGATGCCCCCATTGTCTCCCTCATACATCCTGATGCTGGCACAGTGCCTCCATTAAAGTTTGATGACTCAACAGTGACCCACAACACAATATAATGCCTCACATAGCCCCCAACATAACGCCCCCTACAGTACGATGCCCCTAAAGTACCCTCCACATAGTATAATTTTACCTTAATTCCACCTCACAGTGTGACAATCTCATATCACACCACACACAGTATTAAGCCCTCACAGCACTCCCACACACAGTATCATGGTCCACACAGCCCCCCATCATCATTATGATGCTCTCATTCAGTATGATGCCCACACACAGTATGATGTTCATCCCACACAGTCCTGACACACAATTGTACCTATGAGTTCCACAATTCCAATTATCTGTGGATCTGCAAAAAAGTCCTGGAAAAAACAATGGTTTACATCAATATTTACACCCCTGGCTCTTCAGTGGCTCCTCTGCAAATTTCTGTATAAAAATCACTCCTACAGTGACATCTTTTTTCATGTGACTACTACTACAGCTTTTTTTCCAAGTTCTGCAATTTCTAACAGGGAAATCATCAGTAAAATCTGCTTGGTTCTACTAAGGCTAAGTTCACACTTGTGTTGTTTTGCATCAGTCACAATCAGTTGTATGACTGATGCAACGGATGTGTTGCAGATAGTGGCACAATTGATGTGAGTTATGCTGCTGCAAAAACGATCTGTTTTGTTTTTTTTACTGTTTTACCGGCGGCCGCGCTTTGTGAACTATCAGCTGATCGCCTGGAGGGCAGCTTTTCTGAATGATCAGCTGATCGAACTCAAATGTCGGCCACCAGGCGATCAACTGATTGTTTCCAAAAGCCGGCCGCCGGCCGATCAGCTGATCGTTCCGGCCGCTGGAACTGAATTTACAGTCGATCATGGTTTTTTACTGTGCCCATGCTCACAGTAAAAAAACGATCCGCCGCACACAAAAAACATTACATTCAGCATTGCTCCCGCCTGACGGTCAGTCAGAAAACGACTGATCTGTCACGCGGCGGATGCAACGCAAGGCCATCAGTCACAATCCATCGCTAATAGAAACCTATGGGGAAAAACGAATTCCTGCAAATATTCTGCAGGATAGCATAATTCAACAAGGCAACGGATTGTGACTGATGCAAAACAACGAAAGTGTGAACTTAGCCTAAGTGTTAGTATAACCTTAAGTACCGTAATATAGTAGAGAGTCCTGATAAAATGCTTTCCTTTTCAAAGGCAGTGTTTTTCCAAGAGAGGAAAACCAAACTTTAAAATACATGGTAGAGCACCTGAAGAACTTCTTTATTAAAAGAAATCTGTTGTTAACATATCTTTGCTGTAGTATTTGAAGGGAACATAGAAAACAAATTGAGACTGAAATGTTGAGTTATGGTCTGGTTTTGAAACAATATTCTAAATATGCTGAAAATTTAGAAATATAGATCTCTCTTTTTAACATTTACATGCATTCAAGTGATCATTAGAAATAATTAGCGATGAGTGGATTATTTTAAATTCTAATTTCCTGACATCGCAGAATTTTCATCAAAATTTTTATTTGTGGGATCTAAATTTGCACAAATCTCAATACTAGAAAGTATATAATTGCTCAGCAAACAAACTTGGGGGAAGAGGAGAAAGAGAAATCCCAAACCCTAGAGTGACTGCAGACCTTTATCTAAAGCCTGGATAACCACTTTAATCATAAAATTAAGAACTGTAGAATGTCAATCCTAGAAACGTGTAATATAATCACTGTCAAGATTTAGCTCTGCTTGATAGTTCCAGCACTCATCACATAGATAATTCAATCATATGCGATTTTTTATTTACGGATATGTGACAACTAGCTTACCATCCTGCTTCTCTGGTTTTAACTGAACATTGAGGGAATTAGGAAGAACAGCTTGTCAACATGTGACTGTAAGTAAGCAAATAACATATGAATGATTAGTCGAATGACGACTACTCAAACATTTGTTTTTGGGGGGGGGCACTAAACTTAATTCTTGCCCCTGGTGTCAGAAATCCACCGCATTATATCCAGTTTAGCAAGAGTAAAGTTGACATACACTTAGGATAGGTCTCAACTAGTGATGGTCGGGTGCCTGGTTCTCGAGTTGAGCAAGTGGGCTTCCCTGTATTTTGATTGCCAGCCAAGGTAAAGCCAGGCAGATGGTGGTGGCGGCCTGTAGCCGTCTGCTTTATCTGCACTGAGAATCAAAAATATCGCTGAGCGCTGTCATTTTTTAAATCATTTATTTTCATACAACTATATACTGTGTACACTAATATATATATATATATATATATATATATATACATATGTACAGTAGATACAGCTCTGACAAAAATTAAAAGACCACTGCAAAATTTTCAGTTTTTCAGATTTTTTTCTTTATAGGTATATTTTTAAGCAAAATGTAAATTGTTGTTTTATTCTATAAACTAGTATTTCAGAAAATAAATACAACATTTTTTGTTTGGAAATTCGGAGACATGTTGTCAGTAGTTTATAGAATAAAAGAGAACAATTTACAAAAAATATACCTATAAAGAGAAAAATGTAGGAAAACTGAAAATTTTGCTGTGGTCTCTTAATTTTTGCCACTTTATACAGCTCGTCCAGCGACCCTGAATAGGTTAATACCAGCTTTGTATTCTCAGATGGTACTAAGCCCGAAATTCATGGTGTCACACCAAATTAGACATGGCCACCATGAATTTCTAATAAACAGTAAAAATAAAACACAACACATCTAAAAAATGTCTTTATCTAATATATAAAGCTGAGTGTATGTGTGTATGTGTGTGTATGTGTGTATGTGTGTATGTGTGTGTATGTGTGTATGTCCGCTAAAGGAATCCGCACCTTCGCATTTACAATCACGAAATTTTGCACAGACGCCCAATGTGGCTCAGGGAACATCATAGACTATGTTTTGACAGGAAAATTCAACCCCGGGCTTTACAGTTACTCTCTAAAAAACATGTCTCCATTAAACTGAATGGAGGTGGGAGCTAAAGGCTATTAATAGCAACTGTCAGTGGTTGCTATAGGAACAAAATAAATTGTTAGTATAAGAAGCTTATGTGTGAGGTAATAAGATGTCGGTGGGGAGACGGATAGAGACATACAGAAAAAGACAAACAGACACACAGACAGAGACAGATGGGGAAAGAGACAGATGGGCAAAGAGACAGACAGACAAAGAGACAGATGGGCAAAGAGACAGCCCTGAAAAGAGACAGACGGGCAAAGAGACAGACGGGCAAAGAGACAGACGGGCAAAGAGACAGATGGGCAAAGAGACAGACCTGGAAAGAGACAGACCTGGAAAGAGACAGATGGGAAAAGAGACAGATGGGAAAAGAGACAGACGGGCAAAGAGACAGAAGGGCAAAGAGACAGATCTGGAAAGAGACAGACCTGGAAAGAGACAGATGGGCAAAGAGACAGATGGGAAAAGAGACAGATGGGCAAAGAGACAGACCTGGAAAGAGGCAAACCTGGAAAGAAACAGCTCTGGAAAGAGACAGCCGGGCAAAGAGACAGCCGGGCAAAGAGACAGCACTGGAAAGAGACAGCCCTGGAAAGAGACAGCCCTGGAAAGAGACCACCAGGCAAAGAGACAGCCGGGCAAAGAGACAGCCGAGGAAAGAGACAGACGTGGAAAGAGACAGACGGGGAAAGAGACAGACCTGGAAAGAGACAGACCTGGAAAGAGACAGACCTGGAAAGAGACAGATGGGGAAAAAGACAGACGGGGAAAGAGACAGCCAGGGAAAGAGACCGATAGGGAAAGAGACAGACGGGGAAAGAAACAGCAAGGGAAAGAAACAGCCGGGGAAAGAGACAGACCTGGAAAGAGACATACGGGGAAAGAGACAGACCTGGAAAGAGACAGACAGGGAAAGAGACAGATCGGGAAAGAGACAGACCTGGAAAGAGACATACGGGGAAAGAGACAGACCTGGAAAGAGACAGACGGGGAAAGAGACAGACCGGGAAAGAGACAGATGGGGAACGAGACTGACAGACAGATAGAGACAGACAGGCAAAGAGAAACAGAGAGACACAGAGATAGAGATATATATGTATACACCGTGTGCAGAATTATTAGGCAAGTTCTATTCTAGAGCACTTTTTTTATTATTGATCAACAACTCTGTTGTCAATCAACCCAAAAGACTCATAAATATCAAAACTTAATATTTTTGGAAGTTTAGGTGGGTTTTTTTTTAGATTTGGCTATCTTAGGAAGATATCTGTTTGTGCAGGTAACTATTACTGTGCAGAATTATTAGGCAACTTAATAAAAAACAAATATATTTCCATCTCGCTTGTTTATTTTCACCAGTTAAACCAATATAACTGCACAAAATTTACAAATAAACATTTCTGACATGCAAAAACAAAACCCCAAAAATTAGTGACCAATATAGCTACCTTTCTTTATGATGACACTCAACAGCCTACCATCCATAGATTCTGTCAGTTGCTTGATCTGTTTACGATCAACATTGCACGCAGGAGCCACCACAGCCTCCCAGACACTGTTCCGAGAGGTGTACTGTTTTCCCTCTCTGTAGATCTCACAATTTATGAGGGACTACAGGTTCTCTATGGGGTTCAGATCAGGTGAACGAGGGGACCATGTCATTATTTTTTCATCTTTTAGACCTTTACTGGCCAGCAACGCTGTGAAGTAGTTAGATGCATGTGATGGAGCATTGTCCTGCATGAAAATCATGTTTTTCTTGAATTATACCAACTTCTTCCTGTACCATTGCTGGAAGAGGTTTTCTTCCAGAAACTGGCAGTAGGTCTGGGAGTTGAGCTTCACTCCATCCTCAACCCGAAAAGGTCCCACAAGTTCATCTTTGATGATACCAGCCCATACCACTACCCCACCTCCATCTTGCTGGCATCTGAGTCAGAGTGGAGCTCTCTGCCCTTTACTGATCCAGCCTCTGGCCCATCCATCGGGCCCATCAAGAGACATTCTCATTTCATCAGTCCATAAAACCTTTGAAAAATTCACAGCACAACAAATAAACACTTTTTGTCTGCTACTTGGCAAAAACCATGTGCGCTATACTAAATCGAATGCGCTGAATCCAAATCTGAAGTTAGTTTTTTTGTAGCACGTCAGGATATTAAGTTATTCCAATTTTTGTGAAAATTAAAATAAGCAATTAATAAAGATACAGAATCGTTATGTCCCACAGTTTCACAACATGTATTATCATTTTTATTGAAAAATAAGTATAGGTAAATAAACCAAAAAACTTAAAAATCACTTATAGTAGCTTAAGAAATCGCCTTGAACTCAGCAGAGTACTTTTAAAAGTGCTTCAGGCACTTGCTTTTGCGCTTGTGAGTGGTCCTAGTGGCCCGTTGCAAAAACCAGCAGTAATCGCCCATCATGTTGGGGTTAAAGCGACCTGGGTATCTTTTTTCCATAGTAGAAATGTCCTGGTGGAATCTCGTCACTGACATTACCCATATTTGGAGGAAAGAAGTCAAGATGTGAATGTAGGAAATGCATTTTCAATGACATTGGGGCACCATGCATTTCGTATGCTTGAAGCATATTGTCTATTAGTTCAGCATAGTTTTCTGCTCTTTCGTTTCCAAGGAAGTTTTGAACTACTAATATAAATGCATCCCATGCAGTTAGTTCAAGTGGGGTGAGTTCTTTCTTGAAGATTTCATCATGGATTAGTTGGTGGATTTCAGGACCAATAAAGATTCCTGCTTTGAGTTTGGCCTCAGTTTTCAATGCACTAAACTTTTCCTTCAGATACTTAAATCCATTCCCTTGACGATCCATTGCTACTACAAAATTTTTCATTAGTCCTAGTTTAATGTGAAGAGGTGGAAGATAAACTTTAAGTGGATCGACAAGTGATTCGTGTTGAACATTGTGCTTACCAATCTTATGTTCATCTCTATTGGACCACCGTTTAATTTTATAATGGTTGTTGTCATCTCGACTGTTCCATAGGCACAGAAAGCACATATGCTTAGTGTAACCTAACTGCAAACCAAGGACTAGTGCAACAACTTTGAGGTCAGCACAAATGTTCCATTGATGTTCTGAATATTTAATCAATTTCAGAATGATCTGCATAGAAGCATAGGTCTCTTTCATTCCAACCGCATGTGCAATGGGGACAGATGGCTTTTCATTGCCATTGTGCGACAGAACAGCTTTCAAGCTTGCTTTACTAGAGTCTATGAACAGTCTCCATTGATCTGGAAAATGTCTACAACCCAACTCTAGCATAAGCCCATTCACATCAGTACAGAAGCAGACACCATTTTCCATGACATAGTATGAAGCTAACTTTTTGTGTCGATAACGAAAGTGTGATATTGATGTGCCTTCTTGTAACAAATTCCATTCCTGAAGTCTAGAGGCTAACAGTTCTGATTTCTCTTTAGACAACGACAGATCTCGTATCAGATCATCTAAATCAGATTGGTTTAGTAGGTGTGGCTTACTCTTCTGATATTCCTGATCTTTTTGGGCATGAAATTCATCATCGCTGCCATCATCTTTTTTATTAGGATCTGAGCTATCACTGTCTGTCTCAGTAGCAGCGGCTGGGGAAGGAGGAACAGGCACTGGATTCTCCGCATCGTGTGGTAATGGCTTACGAGCAGACTCACAGTCAGGGTACACAATTTGTGATTTATTCCTCTTTGAATATCCGGCAATTTTAGTCATACAGAAATAACAGTCCGAACTATGATCTTTCTGTTCACGCCAAACCATGGGCACTGCAAATGTCAATCCTTTTCTTTTCCCATTCAACCATTGCGTTAGCCCAGAGTAGCACACAGTGCAACACACATGAGGTGCCCAGTTTTTATCCTGATCTCCTACTTGACAATCAAAATAATACTTGTAAGCAACTCTTACTCTTCTGGTCAAATTCTTGCGTTGATCAAACGTAATAAATTTCCCGCAAACATAACAAAAATTGTCCGGGTCGTTAAGACATTTACGTCTATTCATTGTAATCCAGATAAATCGCACTACTAGCTTTAAAAGAAAACTTTATTGAACACTGTCCAACAGTTGTCTGTAAATCTGGTGTCAGCACTCCCTATATATAGCCATAACTGGTTAATGCTGACATCAGCTCCCAGACATGTCTGGACATGTCTGGATAGGTCCTACATATAGCCATAACTGGTTAGTGCTGATATCAGATCCCAGACATGTCTGGATATGTCTGGATAGGTCCTACATATAGCCATAACTGGTTAGTGCTGATATCAGCTCCCATACCTGTCTGGACATGCCCGGATAGGTCCAGGGAGGTCAACGAATGTGTGTAAGAATATCTTCAACAATGCCTGAATAGGCGTATGGCCTTTTCTAAGTATAACTCAAAATCTGGACGTGCTGTGCAAATTCTGAGTTCATATTTGTAATCAGCATGTTCAAATTAGTAAAGAACACATGTTTTACCCTCAGTAGCAAAAATACTGTTGTGCTGTGAAATCAGTCTCAAAATATTTCTTGGCCCAGTCTTGACGTTTTATCTTATGTTTCTTGTTCAAAGGTGGTCATTTTTCAGCCTCCCTTACCTTGGCCATGTCCCTGAGTATGGCACACATTGTGCTTTATGATACTCCAGTAACGTTGCAGCTCTGAAATATTGCCAAACTGGTGGCAAATGGCATATTGGCAGCTTCACGCTTGATTTTCCTCAATTCATGGGCAGTTATTTTGCGCCTTTTTTGCCCAACACACTTCTTGCAACCCTGTTGGCTATTTGCAATGAAACGCTTTGTTTGGTGATCACGCTTCAAAAGTTTCAAGATTGCTGCATCCCTTTTGCAAGACATCTCACAATTTTGGACTATTCAGAGCCCGTCAAATCTCTCTTCTGACCCATTCTGCCACGACCAGGTCTTTCATGTAGTATGCCTGGGCATCCAGAGTCAATCATTCACCCACAACTACTGCCCCTCACCACTATACAGTCATGGCCAAAAGTTTTGAGAATGCTACAAATATTAATTTTTACAAAGTCTACTGCTTAAGTTTTTCTAATGGCAATTTGCACATACTCCAGAATATCATAAAGAGTGATCAGCTTAACAGCAATTACTTGCAAAGTCAATATTGGCTAAGAAAATGAACTTTAACCCCCAAAACACATTTCAACATCATTGCATTCCTGCCTTAAAAGGAGCAGCTAACATTGTTTTAGTGATTGTTCCATTAACAAAGGTGTGGGTGTTGATGAGGACAGGGCTGGCGATCAATCAATCATGATTAAGTAAGAATGACACCACTGGACACTTTAAAAGGAGGCTGGTGCTTGGTATCATTGTTTCCCTTCAGTTAACCATGGTTATCTCTAAAGAAACACGTGCAGCCATCATTGCTCTGCACAAAAATGGCCTAACAGGGAAGAGTATCACAGCTACAAAGATTGCACCTCAGCCAACAATCTATCGCATCATCAAGAACTTCAAGGAGAGAGCTTCCATTGTTGCCAAAAAGGCTCCAGGGCGCCCAAGAAGGACCAGCAAACGCCAGGACCGTATCTTAAAACTGTTTAAGCTGCGGGATCGGACTACCAGCAGTGGCGAGCTAGCTCAGCAATGGCAGCAGGCTGGTGTGAGTGCTTCTGCACGCACTGTGAGGCGGAGACTGATTGAGCAAGTCCTGGTTTCAAGGAGGGCAGCAAAGAAGCCACTTCTCTCTAGAAAAAACATCAGGGACCGACTGATATTCTGCAAAAGGTACAGGGAGTGGACTGCTGAGGACTGGGGTAAAGTCATTTTCTCAGATGAATCCCCTTTTCGATTGTTTGGGACATCTGGAAAACAGCTTATTAGGAGAAGAAGAGGTGAGCGCTACCACCAGTCTTGTCTCATGCCAACTGTTAAGCATCCTGAAACGATTCATGTGTGGGGTTGCTTCTCAGCCAAGGAAATCGGCTCACTCACAGTCTTGCCTAAAAGCACAGCCATGAATAAAGAATGGTACCAGAATGTCCTCCAAGAGCAACTTCTCCCAACTGTCCAAGAGCAGTTTGGCGCCCAACAATGCCTTTTCCAGCATGATGGAGCACCTTGCCATAAAGCAAAGGTGATCACTAAATGGCTCATGGAACAAAACATATAGATTTTGGGTCCATGGCCTGGAAACTCCCCAGAGCTTAATCCCATTGAGAACTTGTGGGCAATCATCAAGAGATGGGTGGACAAACAAAAACCAACAAATTCTGGCAAAATACAAGCATTGCTTATGCAAGAATGGACAGCTATCAGTCAGGATTTGATCCAGAAGTTGATTGAGAGCATGCCAGGGAGAATTGCAGCGGTCCTGAAGAAGAAGAGTCAACACTGAAAATATTGACTTGCTGCATTAACTCATTCTAACTGTCAATATAACCTTTTGGTACTCATAATATGATTGCAATTATATTTCTGTATGTGATGTAAACATCAGACAAACACAATTAAAAACCAGAGGGCAACAGATCATGTGAAAATATAATTTTGGTGTCATTCTCAAAACTTTTGGCCATGACTGTACACTATAATCAAAGGTAACACACCTGTAACGTTTGATGCAGGTAATATGGGATCACATTTTTCATAATTGGTAGAAGCCAGATATTTTGAGGATATTTTAGTGACAAATAACTCCCGAACTCTATCAGAATTTATAAGTAAGGGATCTATAGTGGAGCTGAAGACAAAAGGGACTTTTGTTGTAAAAATGAGCAGGAGAGACAATCTGATGACACATTATGTGGGGCAGTATACAGGAGGGAAAATGCAATAGAACAGTATGGGAGCAGGCCATCCATGTATGCATGGTGCAGATGGTGGTTATGCTGCTGTATTTATGTAAACATGATGATTCTAGCAGTGTGGTTCTGTACCGGTTATTGATCTGGTGCTAGTGATGCATTCTTTTACTGATGTTAGGTTGTGTAGTGTTGTTACTGATGATGGTTCTGCATTTAAGTACTGATGATTCTTATCCTGTAGTAATATACTGTAGATGTAATAATCCCTAATTTGTCAAACTTGAGTTGTTTGTTGCACACATGAACAAACCAAACACTGAAATTACAGACATCTAAACAAGGTCATATATTTCAGCTGAACAATAGTTAGACTCATGTGTTGTAATAATAATAATAATAGTTTTTATTTCTATAGCACCAACATTTGCCACAGCACTATAAAATTGAAAAGGTACTCATACAAACAAGATAAGACATTGCAGAGTAACACATAGTTCAAGGCATATCAAGAGAAGTGAGGGCCCGGCTCACAATCTTACAATCTATGAGGAAATAGGGGTAATGTTGCGGGCGGGGGCCAGTCCCCCGTCGCGGGGGCTGCCCTGGGAGATCACGCTCGGGTCCGGTACCTTCTCCTTGGTGATTCGAGTGGGCCAAACCCGGGGCTCAAGCAGCGCTCCTCGCCCACGAGTGAAAATGGGGATTGGGTTGGTGATCGGGTGAGTGTGCGGGGCCGCTATGGAGATTGTTCGTGACGCCACCCACGGGTCGTGGTGATTGTTGGCACCACCGCTGCTGATGGTGGGGGCTCCCAGGTGGTGGTGTTGTGGCGCAGCTAGGTGTTGACCCCTCCGTGGGTAGGGGGTGTGAGTCCCGGGACCCGCTGGGGTGATGACGATGGAGCTGCTGGAAGGGTGCAGGGCAGGGCGGCGTAGCGCGGCGCTGTGCCAGAGGGTACTGGTGTACTCACTATTCAGATTAAAGTCACACAGAGTCCTTATAGTGAAACAAGGGCGGATGCCGGTAGCCTCTGCAGGGGTGTGCTCGGGTCCCGCACACGGATGCACAGCAAGGGCCCTTGCAGCACCCTAGTCCGGTAGTCCAGGGCCCCAACCCCGGCTACCACTTTCTCCGGGGAGCTGCAAGCTTCCCCTGTCAGCTTTTCACTGACCTCAGCACAGACTGACTAAACTGTGCTCTAACACTTCCTCAGTGCTTTCAATCCCTCCCATTTTCCTGAGGAGGGGGTGAGTAGGGCCTGATTGGTTGGTGTACATCTGTGTGAGGACTGTGTTGGTGCCAAGGAGGAGAATGGCCTGCACTTTGCTGGATTTCTGCAGGCTCTGTGACACCCTGGTTTTGCCAGGGCGTCACAGTAACACAGAAGATAACGATCAAGTGCTTGTCGTGTAAGGTTCAACCATCAGTATAATAAATATAGCTATTCAAATAACACTACTTGATCTACAAGCGCAAATACAAAGCCATATACATATAGTAGAAATAAATCCAGTTCCCCGTTGCTGTCATCCACCTCATGTTCAGAGCGTAGACGTAGGATCTGCCATGGCCTGGTTATTTAATAAGTGAAACAAAAATCCAGCTCAAATGAACAGCTTCTTCTTTATTACTTGAAAAATTCTTTTACATGGGACATCAGACATTTACAAAAGGATACTATGTCTTGTGTACAAGAACTTTTCAAGTAATAAGGAAGAAACTGTTCATTTGAGCTGAACTATTTTGTTTCACTTAACAAGTACAAAGTACTACTAAATGAATAGAAGAGAGAATAGGGAATAGTTAGTTAGATTATCAAGGTCATGTAGTAGGCCAGTCTAAGCAATGTGTGTTTTAAGGCATGCTTAAATCTGTCAATACTGGATTGTCTGGGGTAGTGCATTCCAGAAAACTGGTGCAGCACAAATGGAGTCCTGGAGACGGGAGTGGGAGATACGGATTATAAGGATGTTAGGTCATTAGTAAAATGAAACGGATGAGTAGGGTGGTAAACAGATGAGGAAAAAAATGTAGGGTGGTGCAGGTCTGTAGAGAGCTTTGTGAGTAAGAGTAAAATGTTTAGATTGGATTCTCTGGGCAATCAGTGCAAGACTTGTTGTTGCATTCATGAAAGATTGGAGGAAAGTTTAGTAAGAAGGAGACTGATTAATTCAGAGTTGTAGTAGTCCAGGTGAGAATGAATCAGTCAGAGTAACAGGAAGAGTTTGTGATACTGTAGGAGGGGAAAAAGCGCAATAGGGTCTTACCCGGTATAAGGGTAGAAAGACATGAAGGAAATACACTCACCTGATAAGGTTGTGCCAGTCACAACCCCTTATGATCGCCTGTGAGTGTCTGGTGTTTTAGCAGAGGCCCCGGAGAGAAATTGTGATATATATAAGTAGATTAACCCCTTAACGACCGCGGGCCGTAAAATTACGTCCTAGCGGTCATAACGTTACTGCCCGCGGTCTCCTGGCAGCAGCATGCTGCGATCGGCGCACATCTCAGCTGATTTTCACAGCTGAGATGTGTGCCTGCTAGGCACGAGCAGAATCGTTATCTGCTTGTGCCGTTTAACTCCTGTAATGACGCTGTCAATATGTGACAGCGCCATTATAAACGCGATCGCGGTATTGTTTCACTTACCGCCTGATACCGGAAGTCACGTGACATGATCACGTGACTTCCGATGGTTGTCATGGTAGCACAGGGTCATGTGATGACTCCTGTGCTAGACATGAACTACTTTCACTTTTGCTTTCCAGGGAAGCAGAAAGTGCACGTATCTGCTGTTTACAGCTGTGTAGCTGTGATCAGCAGATCGTGCAGAGTGATCAGATTGCTGATTGCAATAGCCCCCTAGGGGAACTAGTAAAATAAAAAAAAAGTAAAAAAAAATAAAAAAGACAAAAAAACATAAAAGTTCAAATCACCCCCCTTTCGCCCCATTGAAAATTAAAGGGTTAAAAAAAATAAAAAATATACACACATTTAGTATCGCCGCATTCGCAAAATCAATTAATCTGATCAGTAAACGGCGTAGCGGCAAAAAAATTCCAAACGCCAAAATGACTTTTTTTGTCGCCACAACTTTTGCACAAAATGCAATAACAGGCGATCAAAATGTAGCATCTGCGCAAAAATGGTACCGTTAAAAACGTCAGCTCGAGTCGCAAAAAATAAGCTATCACTGAGCCATAGATCCCGAAAAATGAGAACGCTACGGGTCACAGAATATGGCGTAAAACGTGCGCCACTTTTTTCAGACAAACTTCCGAATTTTTTTTAACCCCTTATATAAAAGTAAGCCTATACATGTTTGGTGACTACGAAGTCACACTGACCTGAGGCATCACACTCACACACCAGTTTTATTATACAGTGAACACAGTGAATAAAATATCTCAAAAACAATAGTGCTATCGCACTTTTTTTGCAATTTTTCTGCATTTGGAATTTATTTGCCATTTTCCAGTACACTATATGGTAAAACCTATGGTTTCATTGAAAAGTACAGCTCATTCCGCAAACAATGAGCCCTCACATGACCATATTGACTGAAAAATAAAAAAGTTACGTCTCTTAGAAAAAGAATGTCGAAAAAAAAAAACGAAAAGCGAAAAATTGGCCAGTCGTGAAGGGGTTAAGAACGGGTTTAATGCCACACTAGAAACAACAAATACTGTAGATTAAAAAGATTTCCTTTTATTTTACAGTTCTACGCGTTTCAGAGACATCTCCGTCTCCTTCCTCAGGAAAAATTATTTCTTTTTTCCTGAGGAAGGAGACGGAGATGTCTCTGAAACGCGTAGAACTGAAAAATAAAAGAAAATCTTTTTAATCTACAGTATTTGTTGTTTTTAGCGTGGCATCAAACCCGTTCTTAATCTACTTATATAGAAAGAGTTTGTGCACAGTCAAAGGTAAGGAAAGGAAAAAGTTTGAGCAGCAAAAGTGGATTTCATTGAAAGTACACAGGCAACAACTTCAATTAGTGTAAATATGTAAGAAAAGACAGAAGTCATTAAATTTGCCTAAATATATCCATACATCCCATGATCAAAGATAAACAGGAAAAAGCTCTATAATGAACATACATTTATATCCCATGTACTCTATGTTCTAATAAATTTATATGTTCATTATAGAGCTTTTTCCTGTTTATCTTTGATCATGGGATGTATGGATATATTTAGGCAAATTTAAAGACTTCTGTCTTTTCTTATATATTTACACTAATTGAAGTTGTTGCCTGTGTACTTTACAAGGAAATCCACTTTTGCTGCTCAAACTTTTTCTAATCCCTGTTTTTCTGTGTGTTTTTTTCACAGCCTTATTTCTGAGCAGCATGGATTATAAAGCCCGTGAATCCACGTGGCAGACCCAACTTAACCAGGTTTTTAACACTGAGGGTGAAGTGGACAACTCTGCTGACTCCCGATCGCACAGGGAGCTCTGCAACCAGACCAAACTTTTGTTCAATCGCAGAATGAGACTTTGGTGGAAAAAGGCGTTCATGCAGTGTTATCTTGAGCAGGGATTGATACCCAGGGGTCTAAGGGTTCAGGTCTTTCCATCTTTCAGTGTCACGGATGAGGTATTTAAGAGGGACTGGGAGGATGCAGCCTCTGCATGCTCCAGGACTTTTATGCAATTACTCATTAAAAATAATGAGACCTCTCTCCATGACATTGATTCAGAGATTACTACCCTACAGGACCGCCTGTCTAAATAACTTACCCCCTGGAATTTTCCAACTTTAATGAGACCATGAATAAAGAATTGGTCAAATGGGAGAAGGAGCTGGTCACTAATAAAACCAAAAAATATCAGCGTGATGCTACAGATTACAAAAACCAACTGTTTGAAGGGGATGACACGCCGCAGGAGACATGTTGTTGGCCTTTCGGCATCTGTATCAGCCTCCTCTATCTCGTCAGTAGAAGATGATAATTTGGCACCTGCATCTACATTCAGACCTTCTACTAGAGGCCTTGCTGGTAAAAGTAGACTGGGGAAAGTGCCTCCTGGACCTGTTAAATCTACACCAGGTCCAACTATTAAGAAGGCCAATATGAATGAGTTGGAGGTGATTAATCTTTCAAAAATTGAATTGACTAATGATCAGGTTGAAGTCTTGAAATTAGGGTTAACATTTGTACCTGACTCTAACCTTGATCTTTTCACAGTCTCTAAAGATCTGAACCTCTTCCTCAGGAAGCTCGTCCTTCATAAATTACACTCAAAAAACCTCAAGCCTAGTCTGCATCCTGATGAGATCGAGGAGGAGGCCATTGGCACTCTTGAGGAGTTGGAGGGTCAGGCGTCTGGTGAGCTTTCTGTCATCTTTCCTATACATCTATATCCGCGTTCCACTATGTTCCCCCCTTTTTCGTTGTGCCCCCAGGTCCAGATCTTCCATGACTTGGTCTTGGAGGATCTTAAAGTACTTTCCAAGAGACACTTGAGTAACAATCTTTCTGTGAAACACCAAGGTGCTCTTGAGGAATTAAGAAATCTGGATGGGATAGTGATTAAACCGGCAGATAAAGGGGGCAACGTGGTGGTCTGGCCGACTGCCATGTATGAGCGCAAAGTTTTTAAACAACTGAAGAATGCTGATTTCTACCAGGCACTCCCTTCAAATCCGCTTGATGCATTCCACACCCAATTGACCTTAATACTGGAAAATGCTCTTGCCTCTGGTACCATCAATAAAAATATCTATGATAGTCTCCTTCCAAAGATGCCGGTGACACCCACCTTCTACCTATTGCCAAAAATTCACAAGAACCCTCGGGTTCCCCCTGGACGTCCGATTGTCTCTGGCATTGGAGGGCTATGCGATGCAGTCTGTAAGTTCATTGATTTTTATCTTCAGCCATTGGTTGAGACGCTGCCCTCCCATGTTAGAGACACCTCGGACGTCCTTAGGAGGCTTAATGGCATAACGGTGGATGGTGGAGTGTAATTGGTGACACTGGATGTTGAGACATTATATACTATCTGTCACGAAGATGGTCTTCAGGCAGTAGAGTATTTTCTGAGTATGAGCAATTGGGAATCCTCCCTGTGATGTCTCATCCTTGAATTATTGGAGTTTGTACTGACGCACAATGTCTTCACCTTCGGCCAGCGGTTCTTCCTCCAGCGGTGCGGCACTGCGATGGGGGCGGCTTGCGCACCGGCGTACACAAACCTCTTCCTGGGCTTCTGGGAGAGGGAGGTTTTTGGCGGCAGTGTGCCTGCTAGCTCCCATGTCCACTGCTGGCTCCGCTTCATTGACGACATTTTCGTCATCTGGGGGGGAACCGGCCCGGAGCTTGAGGACTTTGTGTGCCACTTGAACTCCAATCCCTACAACATCTACCTTACATTTCGGTCTGACCCAATTAAAATTGATTTTTTTGGATCTCACGATATCTATTAGTGATCACGGGGTGTTAACCACCGATATCTACCGTAAGCCCTCTTCTGTGAATGCACTGTTGCACGCATCCTCTGGCCATCCCAAATCCACTATTAATGCTGTACCAACTGGACAATTTATTCGATTGAAGCAAATTTGTTCCGATATAAGTGTGTTTGAGGATCGGGCCAAGGAAATGCATGACAGATTCAGGGAGAGAGGGTGTAGCAGAAGATCCATTAAAAAGGCGTATAAACGCGCCAAATCAGCACCACGTGACCAACTCCTTCTGAGATTTAACCCCGGAAGGACACGATCGACCGAGCCTAAGGTTCGGTTCATCTCGTCCTTCAACCATCAATGGGACCAAATAAGACAAATTCTTACTAAACACTGGCCGGTTTTAAAAACCGAACCAGTGCTGAGGGACATGTTGCCTGAGTGACCTCTCATGACGGCTCGCCGGGGCCGAAGTTTGCGTGACATGCTGATTCATAGCCATTATGTCATGTAGACTAGCCTGCCTTTTGTCACGGGACGCCCCAGGTGGGGGTCCTACCCCTGTTGTTCTTGCCTTGCGTGCCGCCACGGTAACATCATCAGGGCCACATCCTTTGAGTCCTCCAACGGATCCAAAACTTTTCCAATCCGACATTACATTTCCTGCAGCAGCACAGGCGTAATTTATTACGCTACCTGTGGTTGCGGTTTAATATATGTCGGGCTTACAAGCCGGGAGTTGAGGATCCGGACAAGGGAACATACTAGGGATATAGTCGCCGCTAGGCAGATTAAACCCGAGGATGTTGATACCCTCAAACCATTCCCCGCTACTTCAGGATGCATCATGGGTCTGATCCCTCTGGCCTCAAGGTCAGGGGGATCGATCGTGTGTATCTTGGAATAAGGGGTGGGGACATCCATAAAGCGCTGGCGCGTGTTGAGTGCCGCTGGATTTTTCTCCTTTGCACAGTAGCACCCAACGGGCTAAATGAGAGACAGACTTTTGCGTCCTTTTTGTAATCCCCATACTCATTTTGCTGTTGAATTTTTGAACCATTTTCTATTGGATATATCTTTTTTTCTGCTTTGTTTGGTTTGCAGGGCTCTAGTGTTATCGCATTTTTGAGTCTTTTAGCTTTTTTAATGCTCATTTTTAATATGACCTTTTGTGTCCTTTTCTTGTTCACAGTCTACTTTGTCCTGTGTCATTTTATATCCTTGCCGGATGTTCCCTGTCTTCTGAAACTGACGTCCTACTGCTCAGAAATAAACCTAGCTGCGATCATCATATCATGCTGTTTGGCTGATTGTTGTATAATGAATACTGACATTGTGCTAATATTTTGTAACTATTTATTGTAATGCATAATTTCTGATCCAAATTGTAATAATTAGTCTTGTGCCTCTGCTGTGGCGCTCTTTTAATGCATTTTCTGCTGTTTCTATGCATGTATATGATTGCGTGGGTTTTCTTCACAGTTATGTGATCTGCCCTTACCTTTGCCAGTACCTAATATGGCATTTGTTGTCGCACTTCTGGGTTCGGGGACTGAGCATGCTCAGTATGGGCGGCTCTCCTCCCAGCGTCCTCTGGGTAATCTGACGTCATGTGTGGGATTTCCCTTAACCCAGTGGATGCCGGAGTAGCCGCCCACGCTGATGCAATGCATCTCTTCACCGCTGCGACAGGTGATACAGATCCCATTAGGCTACGGCAAGTATATATACCCACTTTGTCCTACTGTTGTCCACGGTCCCCTGAGGAAGTCACACGAAACACATGTTGGGACTTGTCCCCATGTGTGTCCACATGCAAGGTGTTTTATCCTGGTAAGCTCCCTCACTTTAAGTGTAGTGCTGTGGTGATATTCATGCTTTACTGTCTTGCAGCATGCAGCCCTCTGACTCTGTTCAGTGTACGTAGTAAGGTGCTTTGCTGCAAATGGCTTTCTTGTATATGTGATTTTCTCACTCAGCACTTTTTTTTTTATCAGGGAGCAAGTATATACATTGTCTTGACATGTGGCCCCACATGAGGTGTTTTTCACCTTTTTGTGTTGTTTTCCTGGTCATGATATATTTCTCTGTACTTTTATATCCCATGCACTCTATGTTCTAATAAATTTCTATGTTCATTATAGAGCTTTTTCCTGTTTATCTTTGATCATGGGATGTATGGATATATTTAGGCAAATTTAAAGACTTCTGTCTTTTCTTATATAAAGGTAAGGAAAGGTTGAATTCCAGATAAATTTTGAGGTTGCAGGTGACATTCATAAGATCTTGGTCAACTCCAAGATTGCTGGTATTCTGCTTGAGAATTATGGTAGAACCACATACAGAGATGGAAATTTCTGATTTAGGTAGCCTAGTAGAGGTGGAACAAAGGGGGTTCAGTTTTTGACAGATTCAGTGTCATATATTGGGAGGACATGATGTAAGAGACAGTGAACAGACAATCACTGGTATTTTGTAGTAATGTAGGGGTTATACCAGAAGAGGTTTCTAAGCAAGTGTGTTTGAAGGGGTGAAGGGCAGAGTTATAGGTTGTAAGCATAAACTTGTAATGAATAATTCATTCTCACCTGGACTACTCCAACTCTACTAATCTGTCTACCTCTTACTAAACTATCCCTTTTCCAATCTATTATGAATGTAGCAGCCAGGATCATTTTTATGTCAATCTGCAAAACTGTTCTTTATGAGAACTGCTACCAGACATCTCTGGCGGTGGCTTATCTCTTAGCAAACAAAAGATCTGCAGTCCAAAATCAGACATGCTGAATCCTTAATTAACCAACAATCATTTTTTCGAGACCCCAATGCACATTAGACTGTTGGCTACATTCATCGATATCTGCAGGTTTGGCTAATGTTAGTATATTGTGTATGGGGAAATTACTGGTATCTATATTTATTCTGACCACTTAACATGCTAAGGGCAGCATGAATGCCAAACATGCTCCTGTATATAGAATGTTTTGCCCACAAAGTCATATGATGAAGATATTTGCTATTCCCCATAGCAGACTGAGGTGGTAGTGTATGCTTATGTTTACAAGGTATATTCTAGTTGGTGCAGATTGTGCAGATGTATTTTAAATTGTTGACTGTCCCTGCCACTGAAAAATGTTTAATTACTTAACAACCTGCTGCATTTGATACTGAGATATTTAAAGGAATTTTCCAGAAATACAAATACATGTTAAGGGGGTCACCTCAATAGGGCTGAACACCAAAGTTAGATCTGGCCAAGTTTCCATGAAAAATATACTGAAGGAGCATGGACACAAGCTCATGTGCTGGCTTTCATCAAACACATACAATTGTTTTTTTTTCTTTGTTTCTGAATACAAAATTAGGAGCATATTAGAAACTAGCTTAAAAATGCTTATCTTGTATGCCATAGAGCCATGTAGAAACGTTGGAAGGGTTAACTGATCTTTGCATGTAAGGTGTATATGAATATACCTTTTTAATATTATCTAACCATACACAATAAGATTGTATATTTTCCAGCATTGAAATTTACAAAAAGCACTTAATAAAAAAGGCTTTTTAATACTAGACAAACATGCATTATCATGTTCACACTAATATGAAGGCGCACTTAAAATGAATTTAATTTAGTTCCCGTAGAAAGACTGATTTAAGATGTCAAGACCTTTTTAAAAGGGGTGTTCAATATTTTATTCTTAATGGTAAATGATAATATTTATGTCCATAGACTTTTACCCTTCACCACAATGAAGAAAAACCAGACGGTTGGAAATAGTCATCAGAAAGGTTATGCTAGGACTTGTCATGTTTTATATTACTGAGCAGTCCGTTTGACAAGTGATGTCCTCTTACTGCTGAGATGAGTCTAGCACCTTCAGTAGCAGCAGTAAAGATGACTATAAAAAATACCATATAAGAAAGGGTAATGATGAAATTTAACTGCTCCCTATCACACACCTGGGGTCTAGTAATCTGAAAATAGGGGGTTCAGGTGCTTCATCTTTTACAGCCTTGTCCTTGCCTGGAAGTTTAAGGTCCTTCCATTGAACCATAACATATTATTGTAGCCAATACTAAATGCTCAGTCTGTGTCTTCTGCAAAGACCATTATGTTTGCTTCAATGATTTCATCGAAAAGCTTGAGATCACCTTATAGCAAAAAAAGACAAGGTAGAAAGAACATATCTGTTGGCTTAATGTGTAATTTTACATCATGGCATACATAAATACTAGGGATGAGTGAATTGATTTAATGCAAATTGAATTTTTGTTGAAGTTTATGATATTTACAGATCCTGGAGAACTTGAACAATTTGCAGTTCGATTCTAATGAATTGCAAAAAAAAATATTCCCAGTGCCATTTTAAATATTGCACAATAGTGTATCCGCCAGAGAAGACTTTCATGTTCTCACACCCGGCCACAATGTCTTGCAGTTATTACATCACATAGTAAAGTGCAACCAGTCTGGAAAAATTGTGAGAACCATTCTAAAAGCTAAGACAGGAAAAGCATCAGCCATTTTAGGGTTTCCAGCCTAGAAAGAGGACCTCAGAGTGCACAGTTCAGGATTAGGGTCCATTCCGATGACCTTATATATCGGTCTAAGATCAGAGTGCAATGTCGGAACTTGCCAGCCCGAGCTTTGCTGTCTAATCTCAGACTGATTTATACTACTGTCTGAATGCACCCTTAGAGACAAAGAGAGAGATAGGAAGCCCTAAAGCAGGGATCTCAAACTTGGCTGGGTATAAGGGCCGCACATAGAAAAAAAAAATATGGGGGGGCACACTCTTTTCAAGACAAAGTGACATTTTTATTGGTACCCTATTGATTTTCTATGCACCTTTGGATCCCTGTTTTTAAACATTTTTTTGTTTATTATAACAAATGTACAGGTTTTTATATATATATATATATATATATATATATATATCATGCTTCATTTTGTTTTTTTTACATTTTATCCCCTATTTGTAAGTAATACAGTTTTACAATTAGCACCGTATAGTAAATTTGGCATTTTGTAGTAATGTTATAGTAATGTTCCCATTCTGTTCCCCTTCTTGTAGCACTGTGCACCATCCTGCTCCCTATTCTGTAGTAATGTCCACATCCTGGTCCTCAACTGTAGTAATGTGCCCATTCTGGTCCTCATCCTGTAGTAATGTGCCCATCCTTATCCCCATCCTATAGTAATGTGCCTATCGTTGTCCCTTCCTTGTAGTAATGTGCCCCATGTTTGTCCCTATCCTGTAGTTATGTGCCCATTCTTGTCCCCTTCTTGTACTAATCTGCCCCATCCTGGTCCTCATCCTGTTGTAATGTGCCTATCCTGGTCCTCATCATGTAGTAATGTGCCTCATCTTTGTCCCCATCCTGTAGTGTGACCATCCTTGTCCTTATCTTGTAGTAATGAGCCCATCCTGGTCCTCATCCTGTAGTAATATTCCCATCCTGTAGTAATATGGCCATCCTGGTCATCATCCTGTAGCAATGTGCACATCCTGTAGTACTGTGCCTATCCTTGTCCCCATCCTGTAGTAATGTCCCCATTCTGTATTAATTTGCCCATCCTGTTCCCCATCCTGTAGTAATGTGGCCATCTTTGTCCCCATTGTGAAATAATGTGCGCATCCTCGTCCCCATCCCGAAGTAATGTGCCCCATCCTTGTGCCCATCCTGTGGTAATGTGTCCATCCTTATGCCCATCCCATAGTAATGTGCCCATGCAGGTCCTCTTCTTGTAGTAATGTCACCTTTACTGGACCTTTTCTTGTAGCAATATCTCATCCTGGTCCCCTGTTGTACCATTCTATACACACACATAAATACACACACACCCTGACCTGTGCAGCCTCAGCGGGAAACACACACACACCCAAAATGTTCTTTTCACCTGTCCTCTGTTCCCTCAGCGTACTCTTTTCTCTTTGCGTCATGTAGCCCGCAGGCACGGTGACCGGGTAACAATCGCAGCTGCTGACAGTGCTTCATCTGAAATTCAGATGAATGTTTTGCCACCGCTGCTCAAACTCAAGTTCTCTATAGCAGCTGCCAGCCAATCAGAGGCATACAACTAAGGTCATATGTGTAATTTTCTTATCTCTGATTGGCTGGTGGCAGAATTAAGCTGTGCAGAGAGAGCTTGACTCCACAGCTCCGGCAAAACATTCATCTGAAATAAAGCTCTGATGGCTGTGGCACCAGCACCGGCCGCGATTTTTACTGGGTCCACGGGTCTGCGTGCCGCAAGAGGCAGCCTGAGGAGCCGCATGTGGCCCGCTGGCTGCGTGTTTGAGACCTCTGCCCTAAAGCATTGTACAAAAACTCCATACAGACTGTATTGTATAAATGCAGCATTAAAGATAATAGAGATTCAGTTACTAGGGGGAGACATAGGATATGGTATAGCTGGCTGTCCTGCTTTATTTGAATTACACATTTTTTTCTTCATCCTTCATTCACTAGTAAACAGCATGTCAGTGAGGTCATATTTTTTACAGAAAAAAAATCAGAAATCAGTGTCAGTCTCAAAAGATCTTAGTAGGTTTTTGTATTTCTTGTGCAATAATATTTTAGAAGGGGCAAGGGAATAATTGTTGTTTTTTTGATAAATAAAATGATCAAAAATCCTGACAATTACCTGTGACTTTCTACCTGAGAAATTATGAGTGTAACAAATACATTTTTTCTTTCCACACCAGTTTTACAAGTGAAATTTTACATCTATGCATCCTACCCCAATACAGTGCTGTTTCAGGATACTGTATTGGTGTGGCATGCTGAGATGTAAAATTTGACTAGTAAGACTGCTTTCCAAAGAATAAAATCTGTTTTTACTTTTCTGCAAACTTTTTTTCATAGTTGTTATACTATTCCAATTTGACAACCATTGGCGCATTTAGCTTTCTGGGCATGTACAGTACATAACTGACATTTTTTTTCCATCCTTTTTTGGCAGTGGTATTTAATTTTATTAACAAAAATTAGGTAAATTAAACTAAATCTGCATATTTAACTGTGCAGGTCATTTTTAGCACATCTGTTTAAGTAGTACAATTTGAGAATCAAGATATTACCCTAATAATATGGGTGGACTGTTTTTGCATTAGACGTCACCTTACCTATCTTTTCTTATTCATTCATGTTTGTAGAGGGTTAGATAAGTATGGTTAAACATTTTTGGACATGTTAAGTTTGTGTGCAAAATATATGGTAAAAGAAAAAGTGTCACGGGCAATGGATAGGGTGATATGAAATAACCCTCTTTCCCCATACCACGGATAAGAATATGGGAACTGCTAGCAGCAGCAACACCTCTGCCACCAATGGTTCAAGCCTTTCAAGCAATATTACTACCAGACACTGGTCACAAGGGGCCTCCTTTGTATTTGGGAAACTTATCAGTGGGGACAAAATGGAAGGCTTATTAATGAAATACTGTATATGGTACATCACTTGTCTTAATCAAAGAAGGATTATGCTAACTGTAACAGCAACACCATCAATTAACCTGAATTGTAAAGCGCTACGGAATATGTTGGCGCTATAGAAATAAAGATTATTATTATTATTATTATTATTAACCACCAATGACATAATACCTTATCTATTATACAGCACACTTTCAATTCTGTCAATGAAAATTCTGTCTTTGAGCACCCTAGTTCCCCAACCTGGAGCCTAGGGATAATATTTCATAATAACTTCCAGTTGATTTATTTGATAAGATAAGTAGTCACCCTTTCTATTCTGATGACATGCTGTTGGAGATGAAGGACAGGATTTAAATACCTAGCTGTGTTGTTGGCTCTGTAAAATATGTAACCTGCCTCTTCAGAATCTCTGTCAGCAATTGTGATAACAATACTGGCAATGATAGTATTGGATTCAGGGGAAATTTAAAGGTGTGAATCCGGTGGGGGCAAGGAGCTCAGGACATTTCCATGTGGACTGTGGCTGTGAGTATGGGTTTGAGTATGGGGTCATGTCCATTTACAAGGCTGCAGAGCAGGTGAAGGAGGAGACACGTGACGCCCTGCCTATCAGGTCATCACAGGGTATTGTGCAATCTGCCCTTCAGCATAGTATCCACCCTCCTTGGTTACGGGTCCTGGTCCTTTGGTGTTGCTAACAGCTGAGCCAATCAAAACCCTGCTGCTACGGGGGTGGTACAGACAGATGTAGATCCAAGCCAAGGAGGCTTCACCACCTATCCTGTTTAACGCTATGCATCGCTACTGCTCAAAGTCTGTGAAAGATAAGTACTGTCCCTGTCTAACTTGCTACTACAGATGGCTATGTTGCAGTGCCCTTTGGAGCTCTTAGACAAGATGAGAGAGCAGCCCATTTCACCTGCAAATGAAACCACAAAGCAGACATCTCTTCATTTCTCAAAAGCTGACAGACCACACTAATTGTTATGGCAGTGACTGCAACACCAGAAGGGAGTTCAGTTTCCTCAATGCACAATCATGTATGGCATCTGGCAGTGCATACAATAATAGTCAGAGTAAAACAAGCAGTAATTGAAGATGACACTGATGTACTTTTTGAGGATGTGGCCTGCCAACCATAAAGTTGAGCATTAAAAGGAATAAGAGGAAAAGAGGAAACCTTGAACCTTTTGAGATTGCTGGCCAACTTGCTTTTTCCATATAACGAAATAATGTTGTGGTGTAGTTACTAATCTATTTCTTAGATGTCCACTGCTTATTTTCTAGCTGAAAAACCTGTAGATTCTTCTGTCAGATGTGTGAAGAGGGACTTTCAAACTCAAGAGCTTCTGTGCAGTTTGAGCCTCTTCCACCTCCAGTATGAGCAGCATCACCACCCTGCATCCACCTCGGAATATCTTTTTTTTGGATGGTGACTCTGCTGTGTATTGCGCTGAGGCCAACACCCACCTCCTTCTATCTCCTTCTCTGTACACCCAATTCTAATTTAATATCATGTGTTTGCTGTCACTGGCACTAGACATCTACACTAGTCACATATCTCCTTCTGTCCTTTTATTTATAACTATGTTGTACTACTGCCATGTATGCCGAGGCTGGCAATTCACTGCCAAATTTCCTGCTTGTCCTGTCCCATTTTGATGCTGCCACTGCCATTTCTGCAGCCACTTTTGGTAGACACCCACAAACATTTCTTGCTTGTCCATTGTATTGTAAAAACATACTATACTTCTGCTATGAACCCTATACTATGCATGGAAAAAAAACCAAGAACCTGTTCCCTCAAAGGGGATCATGTTTGCACAGCTTGTTGAAAAGTCATTGCTTCTTCACTTTCAAAACAGCAAATCTGCTCCCCCTCCCTACATAAAAGAATAATTGTTGCACAGCTTTAAAAAAAAAGCTACTATTTCTTCATTTTACAAACAGCGAGCCTGTTGTTATTCGGAAATAATAATCATTTTTGGATGGCTTGTAAAAAAGCTATAGCCTCTTCATTTAGCCAAGAAACTTATTGCTATTCTCCACAAATGAAAACTTTATTATCACTACCTCTTGTGCAACAACTATGGGTTCTTTCCTGTGCACTGTCTATGTATTTACACCACCACGGCAGGCATCGTCCCCTAAAAGGGAATAATATTTTTTTTACAATGTAGAAATGACTGATTGTGCAGTTTGTTGTGAAACTGGCTGTTGGTTACCAATGATAGCACAGAGAAATATAAAACTAAATTTCCTGAAGATAACAGCAACCACCAATCAATGGGAAGTCTACAGGCCTTTGCTTTCAATGACTTTAGCACATCTGCGATCACAGGACATCACTAGTCTCTCACACTGCTCTGGTGTGATTTTGGTCCACTCTTCTTCCAGTCTCCTGCACATTTCTTTGACTGATGTGTGTTTCTTGGCCATAACTTTGTCACCAAGGATTTTCCAGAGTTTTTCTATTGAGTTTAGATCAGGACTCTGGGCTGGCCATTTCATTGCTTCAGTGTTTTCTCTTTCAAGGAACTGCTTTCCCGTTTTGCTGTGTGAGAGATAGCATTATCCTGCATGAAAATTGCTGACTGATTGAGTGATGAATGCAAGTAAGGAACCACATGTTGTTGAAGAAGGTTCTGATACACACTTGCCTTCACTCTGCCATGTAGCTGTGTGAGAGGTCCAACTCCTGTAGTAGGAAATGTTCCCCAGACCATGACACTTCCTCCACCCACTTTCACTGACTTCTAAACACACCTTGGGTTCAATCTTTCCCCAGTTTGTCAACAAATATAATATAATATTTACCATCAGACCAAAATAAATTAAATTTGCTTTCATCTCTAAAATGAACTGTGGACCACTTCTCCTCTGTCCACACAACATGCTCCTCCCCAAAGGTGAGTCTAGCCTTTTGATTCTTTCTGCTAATGAGAGGTTTGGTCACTGCAGAGTGGGCTTTCAGTCCAAATGCTCTTAAACATCGTGACACTGTAGGATGAGACAGATCCTTACCCTGTTCATTGGTGAACTATTGAGCAATTTCAACTGCAGTGTTGAAACGATTACCCATGGGGATTCTCTGCGTTATCCTGTCCTCTCTTATATTAGTCTTTTGAGGGCGACCAGCCTTCTCGGGGGACTTTCAAAGAGTTTGTGAAGTTGTACAGATGCAATATTCTCGAAATCACAGACTTGGAATGACCAACTTCTCTTGCTATGGCTGATGGGGTCACCCCTTAGGCCTTCATCTGGACAACCTGCTGCCTGGAGGGTTTCAGCCACTTTGGAACGGCACACTATTTTTGAAAAGTCAGTGCAAACTGGAAAGTTAGGCTGCCAGTTAAATAGGGTTTGTCAGATAATTATGGAAATTAGGACCAGGTGCCAGATTAACAGCAATAACTTGCAGGTATCTGAAAGTGTTCGCTAATTTTGATCAGTGTTCTTTTTCATTTACATTTTTATTATGTACTTTACAATAAATTCAATTTATGAAATTAACTTAAAATACTCCTAGTTTACTCATGTTAGATTATAATCACATAGGATTACACAATGACCTTAACATTTAGGAAATTTTGTGTTTTCTAGTTTTGATCTCCCATGTACATTTTGTTCCAATTCTGCAGGTTTTACTATTTTTGGGGCTGATTCTGGGGATATAAAGAAATGTTTTTTAGTATATAATGGAGATCTTTATTCATGTATTTGTGCAGATAGAAAAACACCACCTATGTTTAGCCGCCCCCTTTCCAGCTGCTGCTGTTATTACTGTTGTTGTGTGTGTATCATAAGTACATTTTAGAACAATGATGGCATTATAGAATTAGTAGCAGAACCTTAGAAAAGAACTTCCAAGAAAAGTGTGGTCCTACTGATATTCCAGTCCCTACATAGCAAAGATTACAGATACACTGCTTTAGTTCAAAAATAATTTGTGACAAAGATGTTACATTTTTAAGAGACCTAAGAACTATTGTCTACAACCTGAATTCCCAAAACGTTTGTATGCTATGTAAAATGTACAAACAGAAGAATGCGATGATTTGAAAATCTTCTATAGCCTTATTTTATTCACAACAGAATGTAAAATACATATCAGAAGTTGAAAGAGAGAAATGTTTCCATTTAATTTGAAAAAGTTTAAAAATTTAGAAATGAATTAAGAAGCACTACCATCAAAATGGTTGTTCTCTTAATATATTGCAGTCATAATTTAGCGGGTTTTGCCCTTCTACCCAGTTAATTCTTCTTTTTTCCTTTAGATCTATGACATCACGTGATTAAAAACAGACTAGCTGAATCCTTCTAGCTTTAGGACTATAGGAATTCCCTTTATCCTACATGAGTCATCACTGCAAAGTCCCAGGCAGGGGGAGGAGCAGGCTAGCTTACTCATGCGTTGAAGAGCATGGGGACTCATGCAGGGAAAAGAACCTTCTTGTTTCTGCTCAGAGCTTAGAGGGAGGATTGAGCTAGATTGTTTTTAATGTTGATGTCATAGACCTGACTACTAAGTTGACTATTGTATTGTATTGTATTATTCCCAGATATTTCAGTCTTATTAATAAAGTATTTGTGGATAGAAAACAAAATGTCAGTTGGACACCGAGTTTGACAACAGAAATACATTTACATTTTTATTTCTCCTTTGTGTCCCAACTACAGTAATAATATGTCTGCTTTCACTCACTTAAAAGCTTGGGCAAATGACATAAACAATCCCAAGATCCCATCCTGAATTACTCAGCCACCCATGGGTTGACTGGTGATAAGAGCTGCTCAAGTACAGGAAAAGGCAACATTCAAAACAGTTATGGTAACATACAGCTAGAAGGAGGTAGAGATTGGTACAACTCCTTTCAGTTACAATTGGTAGTGTTCATCAGCAATACAGCTCCATGCAAATGCTAAATCACAAAACAAAGGTTTTCTGCACGCTGTTGAATACTCAGTCTGTGTCACCCATTCAAGATCTGTGGGAGCTACTGTGTCTCTGGATGTCTTCAATTATACACAGAGGAACACAAAGAAAGGCACCACATGATGAGTTATCAGTAGTAGAATAATAAGCCAATTTTTAGCATTTACGTTGCTCCGTCTATTTTACGTACAATGATAATGCATGGTTGCATTGCTCTGCAGCCAAAAGCAAAGTCTTAGGAACGCTTGTTTTGGCCATGATATATTGCATAATTTTGATTCATTAACAATAAAAAGAAGGTTGTTATAAGACTAAACTGATAAATCCAATATCCCACTTATTAACCTCTTCCAATAGCACAGACTAAATTTCACCATTGCATCCACAGTATTGGAAGTGAAATAACTTTCCTCCCTGACTCTAAATCTACATATTAAAAGTGGATACTACTATGTTGCACTATATCGCTTTTATTTTGTAGTCATTTTAATTATGAAACAATATAATTACTGAGTAGCTAAACCTAGAAGGATTGAGATTGTTAGATTGGACTTTTCATTTATCGATAAACATTAATTCAAAATTCCTTATACCTATTTAAGATCTTTTTTATAAGGTTTCCTCGTGGCCATATTTTCTGGCTATATTGATTTTTTTATTTTATCTTATGAATGATACCTTAAAGAAAAATATTGTCCTTCAAGAAAAAAAACTTGAGTTTTCAGTGTATCACTGCCCAAGTGTAAAAATACAGTCTGCAAAGTGACATGCAAGCTCATAATGGTCAGTGATAAATCTAACCCCATCACATCTATCTTTTGTGGCCTTAAAATGTATATTTTATCTAAATATACTGCCTTGATTTAATTGTTCATATAACTTCCTGTCAAAAAGCAATTTCCTTTTCATTTGTAAAGTAGTACCATTGATAAAACGGGCTTCATCTGTGCCAGGTTTAATAACTAAATTGTACATAATTCATCACACAAATATTTCTAACCATTCAATTGGAGCCTTTGTTTCAAATTCACATTTCAGCGTTACATAAAGTATGGTAACTTACATGTTATATTATTTATTATTAGTTTATACCCATTGATGTATTTTTTAGAATACATTCTTTCATGCCTATGAACATTAATGGCAAACGATACGCATAATATAGGCTGTAACTGTTATGATCACCACACATATAAAGCAATGTATTACAAAGTTAATTGACTTTTTGTACAGCAGTGTATTCACATATAAACTGCACAATGACATTCAGAGGTGGTCATACCATTTAGGTCTTATACTAGATATGAGCGGATCAATCAGTTCCATGCAAAATTCAGCAGATTGAGAATTGATTTGCGATTCACAAAAAAGACCCTTGTCTGGCATTATGTCCCATACTGTTGAAGCATGAGTGATCAGGTAAATGTTGTTTTTCATGGCTTCCAAATAATGCTCTGCATCTGTGTCATCTAGGGCATCATCATACTTTGTACATTGGTGGTCAGTCAGAGATCAGAGTTACCAGTCGTTCACATTTTGGCACAAGTCTCTCTCTGCTTTCCAGTATCGAGATTTGTGCAAATTCATTGACCGCAGATCAATATTTGAGGGAAAATTGAACAAAACCTGTGAATTCGGAATCCAGATGATCCATTCATTTCAATTACTGTATATACCTTATACTAACATAATATTAGAAACAATATAATGTAGTATTTTAAGAATAACCACATACTTTAAGCTAACTAAGGGGATAGTAATAAGAATTAGGTCAAAAAAGCACATAATTGTATGTTTCAAGTACTCTACATAGCAATAAGTCCCCAAAGTAGTGATACATATAGGATTTTTATAGGCAATACTAAATAGCAAAGCCCTAAAGAAAACTAAAGCCAAAATAACAATAATAAATTGTGGTTTTATTGAATAATAGTTCTAATGAAATAAAAAACAAGTATAAACAAGTATAATAACAGAGCCCAAGGAGGAAGTGCCCCAGACTAGTGGGAGAAGAAAGGTTCAAAATTGTCAGGTATATATATATATATATATATATATATATATATATATATATATAAAATATATATATATATATATATAAAATATATATATATATATATAAAATATATATATATATATATATATATATATAACAAAACAAAAAGCTTATGGCACATTATATGATGTGAGTGTGGCCATGCAATTAAATAAAAGCAAAGGCCCACAACCTACTCCATCAGGCATTAGAACACAAGAAAAAAGAGTTTTACAGGATGATTGTAAACACTTTATTCATTCGCAAAAAAAATAAAAACAATTCATGTTCATAAATACAGTGGGTATTACAATAGAACCTTAAAAGATATAAGAGACAGCAGTAAGAGGTAGGTGGGCGGGCTTGGACCAACGCTAAAGTTACATCACGATGTTACACTGCTGGAATCAACCCTCCTAATTATCGGACCAGCCAAATGGCTACAATGTAAGTCCCAGTGAGAGGGGAGAAAGCAGAGACACATATTACCATACCAAAGTGGCGGCGTGGGAACAAGCAGGCGGTGAGGTTGGAGCCCCCAGAGACATCCGATGTAAGTTCGCAACTACGCTGGCTTAATTATGGATGATAGATTGGTATACTGACAGGACCCTTTTATGGGCGTGTATGCGGTCACATTACTGCCCTCTCGTTCAATGCATTGTGTTTATTGCGGCGCATGCGCGGCTGCGTCGCCTGTCGCACACACCCACTGCTGGCGTCAGAGCTCACATGGACGTCCGGTAACCAAGGCAACCAGGACACTTCTCAGAGGGCCCAGGAGACGCTGTGGTTGGGGCTGGAGAGAGCAATACAGCCGGGCATGCGCACACACACAATACAAATGAACATAGAATCACCAGAGGAGAGGAGTGGGAAGGTAAGTGCAGCAGATGAAACAATGCAACAAAGCTATAATCAATGGTCAAAAGTACAATATGTCACATATTACAATCATAACTGCACAAAAAGGATTTATAATGTTCCAAAATATCCACATAGATGATCTGCTTTAGTAGATGTTAACAGGTTGAAAACGGGGAAGAATGGTGAATTTCCGGGTCCATATAGAGAAAGGGCACTGCCAGATAGAAATGAAAATATGAATATACAGAAAAAATATACAATTTAAAAACAGTTAAAAACAGGGGGGACACATCCCAGATATATACAAATTAGTGAACATGGACAGGCACATCAGATGATTGTGCCCATCCATGTGCACCCGCCGACATGATGGTGGTGGCATGACAGATTAGAAAAAGGGGGAGAAACTCAAGTTTTCATTCAAACCCTTGGGGCTCAGGGTATCAAGTGTCACTATCCACCTGGCTTCCTTCTGGGCCAACACTTTCTTCGTGTTGCCCCCTCTGATGCCCCCATGTACCAGATCAATACCTCATACACTCAGAGACCTAGCGTCACAGTCATGATGCTGTCTAAAATGCCTAGGTAGGGTCTTCAAAGAGGCAATGTCTGCCATCGCCTTTGCCGCAGCAATGTCTCTCACATGTTCCCTGATCCTCACCCTTAGTTCACGTGAGGTGAGTCCAACATATATTTTGGAACATCCACATGTCGCGTAGTATATTACATAGGAACTCCCACATGAAATATAATGGTTAATATTAAATTCACGGGTCCCATGGCTTAATGTGAATGTGGAACAGCGAGAGACATTGCTACAGGCAAAGCAGTGGCCCCACGGATAAGACCCCCTAATCAGGCGATTATGTCCGAATAGCCCTTTAGATCTAGGTGCATAATGGCTGTGAACAAGTAGATCTCTGAGGTTTTTGGCACATCTGGGGGTCATCAGAGGTCTCTCGGGAAGACTGGGGGACAGCCCTGATTCTGTCTATAGGATTAGCCGATATTTGGTCAAAATGTCACGCATTGTGTTCCATTCTGAATTGAAGGTGGAGATAAACCAAATAGGCTGACTTCATTGGACAGCTGATCTCACATTGGAGCACTGCAGAAGTTGGCCACGAGGAGTACGTTTGGCCCGGTTATAACCTTTCTTTACTGATCTTTGGCTATACCCTCTCTGGAGAAACCTGGTCCGTAAGTCACTGGCCTGTCCCTCAAATCTCTCCTTCGTGGAGCAGATCCGCTTTGCCCTGAGGAACTGGCCAACTGGGATGGCGTGTATGGTAGACATATTGTGTGCTGAACACGAATGAAGTAAAGAGTTTACCGCTGTTTCTTTCCTATGAACATCGGTCTGAAGCAGACCAGTATGGTCAACCTCAAAACCGATGTCCAGGAAGACGATTTTATGCGTACTGGTCTTGTATGTCAGCTTAATATTTTTAGTGTTGTTATTTAGTGAATTCATGAATGATCCGAGCTCCTCCATTGTGTCCTGCCAAATGAAAAACAAATCATCGCTATAGCAGAGCCACATTTGCCCATGGTTTGAGGCCTGTACACCCTCGCACGCGAAAATATCCCTCTCCCAATACCCCAGGAACAGATTCGTGTACGAAGGCGCACAGGCCGCGCCCATGGCGGTGCCCCGCCTCTGAAAATAAAATTGGTCTTTAAACGTAAAAAAATTGTGGGTCAGGACATAATGGAGGAGCTCCAAGATCAATTCACATAAAAGGCCATCCCGATTGTCGTTCATCCATTAGATGCGACAGTCCCGGGACTCCACCCAGCTCAGCCCGAACTGCCCTGGTGCGGTGGCAATCGGGGAAATAAGAGGTTAATCATGACAAGAGTCTCCCCGAGACACCTTCCATGATCAACCTGAAAGTGAAAGTAAAGAAACACAAACAGCGAAAAATCCTTTATTTGGAATAAAAGACAAAAAAACACCCTCTTTTAGCAGTTTATTAATCCCCAAATACACATCCAGGTCCGACGTAACACACACAACTCTGTCAGCTTTGCTACAGAACACAAGTGTTCTGTATCAGCTCCACGTAGCAATGATACGGTCAGAGACTGCAGAGACTTCAGCAATACAGACTTCAAGATTACCAAATCTGCCTATCTTTATCAGTAAAGGCAGTAGCTTAGTGGATAGAGTGCTTGCCTGAAAAGCATGACTTTAGGAGTTCTAGTCCCGGCCCTGGTAAAGAGTTTAATTTTTTTTTTTTTTTTATTTTAAAATAAAATTATTATATATTTATAATTATAATTTAATTTAATTATGCACTAAGGGGAGGAGCCGGACATCAGCTATGAGCCACGGGATACACTTCTAAAATCGGAGCAGTTCACGGAATGAGGCTGCATTGCTCTCTCTCCTCTATCTCTTCTCTCTTTCTCTCTCTCGCTCTCTCTCTCTCCCTCTCTCTCTCTTTTTCTCTCTTTCTCTTACTCTCTCTCTCTTTTTCTCTCTCTCTCTCTTTCTCTCTCTCTTTTTCTCTCTCTCTCTCTTTCTCTCGCTCTCTCTTTCTCTCTCTCTTTTTCTCTCTCTCTCTCTTTCTCTCGCTCTCTCTTTCTCTCTCTCTCTTTCCCTCTCTCTCTTTCTCTTTCTCTCCCTCTCTCTCCTCTCTGTTTCTCTTTTAATCTCTCTCTCTTTCTCTCACTCTCTTTTTCTCTCTCTCTTTCTCTCTCTTTCTCTCTCTCTTTTTCTCTCTTTCGCTCTCTTTCTCCCTCTCTCTCCTCTCTCTCCTCTCTCTCCTCTCTCTCCTCTCTCTCCTCTCTCTCTTTTTCTCTCTCTCTCTTTCTCTCTCTATCTCTTTCTCTCACTCTCTTTTTCTCTCTCTATCTCTTCCTCTCTCTTTCTCTCTCGCTCTCTTTTTCTCTCTTTCGCTCTCTCTCTCCTCTCTCTCCACTCTCTCTCTTTCTCTCTCTCTTTCTCACTCTCTTTTTCTCTCTCTCTTTCCCTCTCTCTTTCCCTCTCTCTCTCTCTTTCTCTCTCTTTCTCTCCCTCTCTCTCCTCTCTCTTCCTTTTTGTATCTCTCTTTTTCTCCCTCTCTCTCTTTTTCTCTCTCTCTTTCTCTCTTTCTCTCTCTTTCTCCCTCTTTCTCTCTCTCTCTTTCACTCTCTCTTTCTCTCTCTCTTTCGCTCTTTCTCTCTTCTCTCTCCCTCTCTCTCCTCTCTCTCCTCTCTCTCTCTCTTTTTCTCTCTCTCCTCTCTCCCTTCTCTCTATCTTCTCTCTATCTCCCTCCCTCTCTTTCTCCTCTCTCTCTTTTTCTCTCTCTCTTTTTCTCAGTCTCTCTTTTTCCCTCTTTTTCTCTTTTTCCCTCTTTTTCTCTTTTTCCCTCTCACTCTCTTTTTCCCTCTCTCTCTCTCGCTCTCTCTCCTCTCTCTTCTTTCTCTCTTCTCTCTCTCTTCTCTCTCTCCTCTCTCTCTTCTCTCCTCTTCTCTCCTCTTTTCTCTCTCTCTTCTCTCTCCTCTCTTTCTCTACTCTCTCTACTCTCTCTTTCTTCTCCTCTCTCTCCGTCTCTCTTCTATCTCCTCTCTCTCTTCTCTCTCTCCTCTCTCTCTTTTCTCTCTCTTTTCTTTATCTTCTCTCTCTCTTTCTCAGACCTGGCGGTGATCAGCTGATGCAGTCACCTGACAAAATCAGCTGACACTATAAGTCGAGCTGTGTGGCCAGCTTTTTACCGGTCTGTCTCTTTTTCACTCTTTTTCTTTTTTTCCCTTTCTCTCTCGCTCTCTCTATTCTCTCCTCTCCTCTCTCTCTTCTCTCTCTCTTCTCTCTCTCCTCTCTCCTCTTCTCTCTCTTCTCTCTCCTCTCTCTCTTCTCTCTCTCTTCTCTCCTCTCTCTCTTCTTTCTCTCTCTTTCTCTTCTCTCTCTCTCTTCTCTCTCCTCTCTCTTCTCTCTCTCCTCTCTATCTTTTCTCTCTCTTTTCTCTATCTTCTCTCTCTCTTCTTTCTCTCTCTTTCTCAGACCTGGCGATGATCAGCTGATGCGGTCACCTCACAGAATAAGCTGACAGTATAAATCGAGCATGGTGGCCAGCTTTTTACCGCCCGGCCGGCTAAACTATCAGCTGATGCTGTCAGTCAGGAGTCTGTATTGAAGTGTGTAGTTTTTTTTTGCACTGATGCATCAGCTGATTGTATAAAAGCCGTTTATACAATCAGCTGCTGTGTCATGTGATTCAGGCCCTTGAACCTGACACATCATCTGATCGCTTTGCCTTCCAGCAAACCGATCAGATGATTGGACGGCGTGGGACCCTTGGCCAAGGATTACTGTGGAGGGGGGTTCTTTTTTTCAATAAGCCACCCATCACCAGGGCAGCTGGAAGAGTTGGATACAGCGCCAGAAGATGGTGCTTCTATGAAAGCGCCATTATCTGGGTCGGCTTCAGACTGTAATTCGCAGCATGTGTGCCCAGAAAGCTTGGGCACCCTGAGCTGCGGATTCCAATCCCCAGCTGCCTAGTTGTACCTGGCTGGACACAAAAAGTGGGCGAAGCCCATGTCATTTTTTTTTTTAAATTTTTTCATGAAATTCATGAAATAATTAAACAAAAAAGGGTTTCCCTATATTTTTGGTTCCCAGCTAGGAACAAATAGGCAGCTGGGGATTGGGGGCAGCCCGTAGCTGCCTGCTGTACCTGGATGGCATGCAAAAACATGGCGAAGCCCACATCATTTTTTTGGGGGGCAAAAAACTCCTGCACACAGCCCTGGACGGAGTATCCTGAGCCTTGTAGTTCTGCAGCTGCTGTCTTTCTGTTTGGAGGAGAGCAGACAGCAGCTGCAGAACGACAAGGCTCAGCATGCTCCATTCACTAGTGTATGCAGGAGAGCAGACAGCAGCTGCAGAACTGCAAGGACTGTATGCAGGAGATTTTTGCCCACCAAAAAAATGACGTGGGCTTCCCCATATTTTTGTATGCTAGCCAGGTACAGCAGGCAGGTACGGCTGCCCCCAACCACCAGCTGCCTATGTGTACTCGGCAGGGAACTAAAAAAGAAGAGAATCCCTTTTTTTAATTATTTCATGAATTTCATGAAATAATTAAAAAAAAAAATCGACATGAGCTTTGCCCCATTTTACTAGCTTTGTTTTACTAGCTAGTATTAAGACAGAGATTCTTAATGTCAGGCAAGTTTGACCCGGCCATTAAGTATCCCCAATAAAGGGTTAAAAAAAAGACACCACACAGAGAAAAAATACTTTAATAGAAATAAATACACAGACACAGTTAGAAACTCCATGTTTATTACTCCCTGTCAGCCCTCCACGATCCATGGTCTTCTGTCTTCTTTCTCCTTCAACCCATGCAGCTCTGCTACATCAGACAGCGCTGCTTGGGAGGAAGAACGCTGCTGCTTCCCGTGCAGTAATCACTCAGTGTGTGACCAGAGGCTGCCGGCTGTCAGCGGTGACGTCACCGCTGACAAGCAGGTTACCATAGCAACGGTGCTCCGATCACATGATTCCCGGTGCCACTGTGGGCTGTAAGCGGTGACGTCACCGCTGACAGGCGGCTTGCTATAGCAACGGTGATCTCCGTTATTGACCGGCTGTGGCAACCGGTGAATAACGGAATGGGGAAGCAGAATGGGGAAATCGATCATGTGCCAGAGCATTTCGCCAGTATACGGAGATGCTGGAATGATCACCGCGTACCGGAGAGATGCACTGACAGGACCTAGCATGACGTCATAGCCATATGACCAGTCTGTAGCCAAAGAGATAATAGACACGTGACTGGTCACATGCTTTTTTTGACGTCACGGAAGGTCCTACCATCAGTGCTGGTTACCGGGAGGACACAGCAATTATCGGAAGGAAAAGCAGCGGGAGGCAGAGTGCAGGATGCGTCGCGGGTACCTGTAAGTGTAATGGCAATGTTTATTAACTGTATGTGTACATTAATAATGTGATTTTATGTGTTTGTGTTTGCCTCCCATCGTTTACAATGGGGTTCGAGAGGTTCGTCGAACGGTTCGTCGAACCGAACTCGAACGGGGCCTTCGTTCGACGAACCAAACCGAACTCGAGCCTTTAGAAGCTGGCTCATCTTTAGTCTAGAGTAACCAACCTGTGTACATGTTCTCCTGCGCTGGATTGTCACCAAGTCAAGAGTAGAGTTGAGCGCGGTTCGAGGTTCTCCAGTTCGCGGTTCGAGTGATTTTTGGGGGTGTTCTAGATAGAACTAGAACTCGAGCTTTTTGCTAAAGCTCGATAGTTCTAGATACATTCGAGAACGGTTCTAGCAGCAAAAAGCAGGGTTTTTTACAGCTACAGTGTGCAGGAGCCATCGCTGGCAGCCTGCCAGAAGCTGGTAACCAAGATAAACATCGGGTATCCAAGCAAAGCGCTTTGGTTAGTAACCCGATGTTAATCCTAGTTACGTGCAGGAAGCCCACACTTCCCCGCTCAGCTCACTCCGCCCCCTCCTGCACGCAGCATGTACACATACATACACACACACACACACACACACGTCCCCAGCCATGCAGTCCACGACACTGACGTCCTCCTGTCACTCTGCACACATGGAACCGCTCGGCTTACCTGCGGTGATGAAGTCCCGACCTCAGCGCTGTCACTGTCCTCCATGGCCGCCGCTTGTCACATCACCTTCTCTCGCTTCCGACCCGAGACTGACTAGCGGTGACGTCACGAGCCTCTCGCGATACTTGGCTGTGAAGGCGGCGGTCACTGAACTCAGTGACAGGTGCTGTCGGCAGTGCAGGAGATCAGCGCAGGTAATGTACCTCGCTGACAGCAGCACTTGTCATGCCCTGCAGTGACCTGGGCTGACCCACTGATGTTAGCTCAGGTCACTGCACTGCTCTCCCAGCCAATGGGGAACATCCTGCTCTTCATTGACTGGGACAGTGTGGATCGTCATGGCAACCCCTTGGATTACACCAGATCTGGATTTGTTTTTCTTTCTAATAAATTGGTTAAAGAGGGAATGTATTGGGGAGTGTTTTTTCAAATAAAAATGTGTTTGTCGTCTATTTTTTTTTATTACTGACTGGGTTGGTGATGTCGGGTATCTGATAGATGCCTGACCTCACCAACCCCAGGGCTTGATGCCAGGTGACATTACACGTCTGGTATTAACCCCATATATTACCCCGTTTGCCACCGCACCAGGGCGCGGGATGAGCTGGGGCGAAGCACCAGGATTGGCACATCTAATGGATGCGCCACTTCTGGGGCGGCTGCGGCCTGCTATTTTTAGGCTGGGGAGAGTCCAATAACCATGGACCTCCCTAGTCTGAGAATATCAGGCCCCAGCTGTCTGCTTTACCTTGGCTGGTGATCCAATTTTGGGGGACCCCTACGTGTTTTTTTTTTTTAATTATTTATATAATTTAAAATAACAGCGTGGGGTGCCCTCAGTTTGGGATTACCAGCCAAGGTGAGGTTGCCAGCTGTGGTCTGCAGGCTGCAGCCGTCTGCTTTACCCTTGCTGGCTACAAAAATAGGGGGAACCCTACGTCATTTTTTTTTTCATTTTTTTGGCTAAATACAAAGCTAAGCACCCCTTAGTGCCACATGAAAGGCACCAAAGGGTGCAAAATTACAAAATGCAGGAGAGTGGAACATTATGTGTCTTTCTGCCATTATAATGACAGAAAAGACTGATATGAAGTGCACAAGCACAAGAAAATCACCAGAGCGCTCTACGCTGTGAAAAGCAGTAGAACATGGCACTGGAGTGAACATGTGACCGCCTCATGTAGGATGAAGCTATGGATCCTGGGTAAATTTATGCATTTACCCTCCTTCAGTTTTTTTGCAGTACACAAAAAAAACGGAAGGCACACGGATGACAAACAGATGACATATGGACCGTCTACGGAACGGAAACGGATGCCACACGGATGCACCCGTGAAAAAAAAGGACTGTTTTTTGCAGACCGCAAAAATGGATCGGTCGTGTTAATGTAGCCTTATTCTGATCTGCCGTTTATAAACAGCAGGCAGAAATAAGTGAATAATGCCCCCCGGCGTCAGAAAATCTCCGGGGTTTCAGGGCTAGCTGAGACCCTGGAGATCATGATTCAGGACGTTTTTTCCGGTCCCCGCTCATGTGATCACAGGTATACACCGTACACCGATGATCACGTTACAGTAAATGACAGCGCCGGTAAAAAATTATTTATCTCCCATCTGGCATGAACAAACATGATAAATATCCTCCCCGTTCCCCTCCGGTCCCCCGGTGTTGCCAAAGTGCCCCCCCTGATGCCTTCCCAGAAATCCAAGATGGCTGCCCGCACAGCAGCGCGCCGGCCGCATTCACCCTACGCCTCTGATTTCTGTCGCATGTGCCATGACACATGCGACAGAAAACTCCTCCCCAGGCCCTGCCAGGTCACCCCCTATAACCCCACCGGTGTTCCCCGGTGTCCCACGGTACCTGTGCAGCGTTGATCCCCCCACGGCCCTCTCCTTCACAATAGACGCTGCCGCATGCACAGAGCGGCTGTCAGCTCAGCTTCCTGTGTTCAGACACAGTGAGTGGTGGTTATGCATCTGTAAGCTAAATGGGTGGAACGGTGGCTCAGTGGTTAGCACTGCAGTCTTGCAGCGCTGAGGTCCTGGGTTCAATGCTCACCAAGGACACCATCTGCAAGGAGTTTGTATGTTGTCCCCGTGTTTGCGTGGGTTTCCTCCAGGTACTCCGGTTTCCTCCCACACTCCAAAGACATACAGCACTATGGAATTAATAACGCTATATAAATGAATAAATTATTATTATTACTGCAATGCCCTGCTCATGAGGTAAGGAACATAATTGATCAGGAGAGCTATATACTACATTTCCAAATGGAGGGATTTGCTTTTATAGTTTCCCTGCTGAACGACTACCAAACATGAGAGTCCGTTATACGCCACAAGAAAACACATCTACATAGCGAGCTCTGTTGTTAAGTATTCATTCAGCTGGATAACTGGACTTAAAGGGGTATTCCATCTCCAAGATCCTATCCCCAATATATAGTAGGTGGAATAGCAATAATATCAGCAAATACCAATATTTGGAAATGTAGAATAGTTCTCCTGATTAGGCATGCCCTTACCTCATGAGCAGGGCATTGCAGCTTTGGTAGCAACCATTACGACATGGACTCTGCTGCTGTGGACCCGGGGAGAGTGAGTGCAGATTCATTGCACCCACACTCCTCACATAAAGGGTCCGCACTCCTAGAAAATGGGGGATACGTTCCCTGAGTTTCTCCCCCCCATATTCTAGACGGTCCAGAGTCGTCGTGGGACCCCTTTATTTTTTTTCTTACAATAAATTGGTGAAAGAGGAAATGTTTTGGGGACTATTTTTTCAAATAAATTTCTTTTGTCGATTTTTTTTTTGTTAGTACTGACAGTTTATGATGTTGGGTATCTAATAGACGCCATGACATCACAAACTGCTGGGCTTGATCTCAGGTGACTTTACAGCTAGTATCAACCCGATTTATTACCCCGTTTGCCACTGCACCAGGGCACAGGATGAGCTGGGGTGAAGCGCCAGGATTGGCGCATCTAGTGGATGCGCCACGTCTGGGGTGCCTGCGGCCTGCTATTTTTAGGCTGTGAAGGCCCAATAACTATGGACCTTCCAACCCTGAGAATACCAGACCACAGCTGTCCGCTTTACCTTGGCTGGTGGTCCAATTTGGGGGGGACCCTACTTTTATTGTGTAATTATATTTTATTTATATAATAAATATACAAATATATATACATAATATACAATATATATACATATATACATAATATACAATATATATATACATAATATACAATATATATACATAATATACAATATATATACATAATATACAAATATATAAATATATATACAAATATACAAATATAACATTTGTAAAATAATTATAAAAAAAGAGCCTGAGGGGACCTCCACATTGGATCCCCAACCACGGTAAAGCTGCCAGCTGTGGTTTTCAGGCTACAGCCGTCTGCTTTACCCTAGCTGGCTATCAAAAATGGGGGGACCCAACGTCATTTTTTTTTTTAGCTATTTTTTAAATAGAAAAAATTAATGGGCTTCCCTGTATTTTGATTGCCAACCAAGGTAACGGCAGGCAGATGTGGGTGGCAACCCATAGCTGTCTGCTTTATCTGCGCTGAGAATCAAAAATACCGCGGAGCACTACGTCATTTTTTTTAAAGATTTATTTTTACAGCACTGTGATGTCCAGCAATCAAAATACAGGGAAGCCCATTTTGCTTTTAGTTATTTAAATAAATAATTAAAAAAAATATATATGGGCTCCCGCTGCATTTTTTGTATTGCTAGCTAAGGGTAATCCAAGCAGCTACTGGCTGCTAACCCCCACTGCTTGGTGTTACCTTCACTGGCAATGTAAAATCCAGGGAAGCATTTTTATTTTTTTTTTGCCAAAAAACTACAAAAAAAAGGACGTGAGCTTCGCCATATTTTTGTATGCTAGCCAGGTATAGCAGGCAGGTGCTGGAAGAGTTGGATACAGCGCCAGAAGATGGCGCTTCTATGAAAATGCCATTTTCTGAGGCGGCTGCAGACTGCAATTCGCAGCAGTGGGGCCCAGAAAGCTCAGGCCAACCTGTGCTGCGGATTCCAATCCCCAGCTTCCTAGTTGTACCTGGCTGGACACAAAAATGGGGCGAAGCCTACATCATTTGTTTTCTAATTATTTCATGAAATTCATGAAATAATAAAAAAAGGGCTTCCCTTTATTTTTGGTTCCCAGCCGGGTACAAATAGGCAACTGGGGGTTGGGGGCAGCCGTACCTGCCTGCTGTACCTGGCTAGCATACAAAAATATGGCGAAGCCCACATAATTTTTTCAGGGGGTAAAAAACTTCTGCATACAGTCCTGGATGGAGTATGCTGAGCCTTGTAGTTCTGCAGCTGCTGTCTGTCTGTATGGAGAAGAGCAGACAGCAGCTGCAGAACTGCAAGGCTCAGCATACTCCATCCAGGACTGTATGCAGAAGTTTTTTGCCCACCAAAAAAATGACGTGGGCTTCGCCATATTTTTGCATGCTAGCCAGGTACAGCCAGGTACAGCAGGCAGCCACGGGCTGCCTCCAACCCCCAGTTGCCTATTTGTACCCGGCTGGGAACCAAAAATATAGGGAAGCCCGTTTTTTTTAATTATTTCACTTATTTCATGAAATAATTAAAAAACAAATGACGTGGGCTTCGCCCCATTTTTGTGTCCAGCCAGGTACAACTAGGCAGCTGGGGATTGGAATCCGCAGCACAGGTTAGCCCGAGGTTTCTGGGCGCCTCTGCTGCGAATTTCAGTCCGCAGCCGCCCCAGAAAATGGCGCTTTCATAGAAGCACCATCTTCTGGCGCTGTATCCAACTCTTCCAGCTGCCCTGGTGATGGGTGGCTTATTGAAAAAAAGAACCCCCCTCCACAGTAATCCTTGGCCAAGGGTCCCACGCCGTCCAATCATCTGATCGGTTTGCTGGAAGGCAAAGCGATCAGATGATGTGTCAGGTTCAAGGGCCTGAATCACATGACACAGCAGCTGATTGTATAAACGGCTTTTATACAATCAGCTGATGCATCAGTGCAAAAAAAAACTACACACTTCAATACAGACTCCTGACTGACAGCATCAGCTGATAGTTTAGCCGGCCGGGCGGTAAAAAGCTGGCCACACCGCTCGATTTATACTGTCATAGAAGCGCCATCATCTGGCGCTGTATCCAACTCTTCCAACAGCCCTGGAGCCGGGTGGCTTGTTAGGTAATCATGAGTTAATACTGGCTTTGTTTTACTAGCCAGTATTAAGCCAGAGATTCTTAATGTCAGGCACGTTTGACCCGGCCAATAAGAATCTCCAATAAAGGGTTAAAAAAAAGACACCACACAGAGAAAAAATACTTTAATAGAAATAAATACACAGACACATTAGAGACTCCATCTTTATTACCCCGTCAGCCCTCCACGATCCATGGTCTTCTGTCTTTCTCGTTCAACAAATGCAGCTCTGCTACATCACTGCTGCATGGGGGAAGACGCTGCTTCGTGCAGCCTTCTCTCCGTGAGAGATCAGTACTGCTAGCGGTAACAGCGGTAACGCTGACAGACGCGTTACCATAGCAACGGTGCTCCCGGAGCCGCGGTTAGCGGTGACGTCACCGCTAACTGCGTTGCTATGGCAACGGTGATCTCTGTTAATGACCGGCTGTGTCAGCCGGTCCCTAACGGAATGCAGAGTCGACCGTGTGCTAGAGCATGTCGCCGGTACACGGCGATACACAAATGTGCACCGTGTACCGGAGAGATGCACTGGCAGGTCCTACATGACGCGTCATAGTCATGTGACCCGTCTGTAACCAATGAGATAATAGCCACATGACTGGTCACATGGCTATTTTGACGTCACGAAAGGTCCTGCATCACTGCTGGCAGTGCTGGTCACCGGGAGGATTCAGCGATCATCGGATGGAATAGCGGCAGGTGACAGAGTGCAGGAGGGATCGCGGGGACCGGTAAGTGTTATGGCAATGTTTATTAACTGTATGTGTACATTTATAATGCATTTTTATGTGTTTGTGATTGCCTCCCATTATATCCTATAGGTTCGAGTTTGGTTCGTCGAACGTTCGACGAACCGAACTCGAACGGGACCTCCGTTTGACGAACCAAACTCGAGCCGAACCACGGTCGGTTCGCTCATCTCTAGTCAAGAGCACTCTGCACAATTATTAGACAATTTGTAAGTTTGATGCTTAATTTTATTATTTTCCAAAACAAAAGAAGTAAGCACTGGGCATCAAACATTAACATTAGTGGAAAAATAAGGCGGTTAAGGTTAGAAGGAAAAAGCAGCGGTAGTGCTCAGTAAGTAGAGAAAATAAGAGAGAAGAAATTACGACACTCAACCAGCTACATTAAAAACTTCCTTCTTTTCCAAAGTATGTGCATATAACAGGAAAGAGTTACATGGTGTAGGACTGGGTCATGTTTCACATTCACTTATGCTTCATCTGATCCAACAGCTTGGGGCGTGCTGTAATTTCCTCTTTTATTGAGTAATTAAAGCACTGTTGGTCAATCCAAAAGGTTAATAAACCTAAATATTTAAGAAAGCAAAAGTGGGGTTTTTCTTTGTATGCAGAACTATTGTGCACCCTCAATTGTTTATTTTCTTCTGCTAAAGGGGTTGGCCAGGCTTGGGATATAAGTCTACAGACTTGTAGATACTCACAGTATACGCTGCTCTTGTTGTCAGGATTCCATGTTGCCTTCACAAGACGCCGGATGTCAATTCTTTTGCATTGATTGAGTCCACGTACATTTACTCAGCAAGAAACGTCATGTATGCAAATCCCGGTTATTGGAGAATCCTGACAGTGAGCACAGTGTGAACTGTGAGGATTTTCAAGTCTGCAGTCATATTCAGTGTGTACCCCAAATCTTAACAACCCCTTTAAAGTGAGACTAAAACCCAAACACCTCAAAATGTACAAAAATACACTTCTGATGTTTCCATAAAAAATATCAGTAATTAATATAACTACCTTTCTTTTCAGTAACAGTCATAAGCGTTCCATCCATGGAGTCTTTCAATTTATCAATCTATTGCCATTTAGTTTTTGGAACCAACCACAGCCTCGGAGACACTGATCAGAGAAGTGTACTGGTTTTTTTTACCATAAATCTCCAATTTAAGAAGGATGCACAAATTCTCAACAGGGTTTAGGTCAGTTGAAGAAGGGGGATGCTGATACTATGCCCCAAACAATTGCCTGTACTTTTTGCAGTTACAAATTGTCTAGCAGAAATGGAGAACTGGGCTATGTTTGTGGAAAGCTGTGGTACGTCACTGACTATCACAGACGCTGATACTATGCCCCAAGGAATAGCCTGCACTTTTTGCAGTTACAAATTGTCTGGCACAGACCTGCCTAGCAAAAATGGCTATGAACTGCTCTAATCTAGCCCTAAAAAGGGCTGAAATTACAAGTAGTCCCTAATCCCTAATCAATGTGTACATTGCGCTGTATAAGTGTATAGCACCCACAGCAGCAGCGGGAGCGGTGACTGAAACACACCTGCAGTACTGAGATAATGGCGGCGATGGCGAAAATGGCCAGGCCTTATAGGGCAAGTACATGTGACATGCACTGTCTGGCAAAAATCCACTTTGCTGTGTGTGTGTGTCTGTGATTGTCTGACAGCCTGGCCCGCCCCACTGTATGCGCCCATAAAAAAAAAAAAAAAAATGGCGATCGCCATTCTTTCAGCACTCAGCAGCACCGATCTAAACCCCGTCCCCCCCACTCACTATACACAGTATTTTGATAATATCATTATTAACAGTGACTGACAGTATTACAGTGAAAAGCCAGCTAGTCACTAGCTACGCTTTTGGTGATCGAACCATTATCGAACGGTAATTCGAACAGTGGAACATTAACCCCTTCACGACCGCGGGCAGTAAAATTACGTCCTATTTTAACGTGACTTAACGACCAGGGACGTAATTTTACTGCCTAAACTTCATTTGATTGCCGTGGCCATAGCAACGGCTTTCAAATGATGTCCCCTGCTGTTTCTTACAGCAGGGGACCTTTGCTTGACCCTAGGGGGGGCGGCATCGCCACCCCCTATCGACGATCGATGTGATTGGCTGTTCAAATCTGAACCGCCAACCACATCGATCGCACTAATTTCGGCAAAAATAATGCCCGAATTAGTGCGATCCTGTGAGATCCAGCTATGAGATGCCGCAGCTGCTGCAGCATATCATAGGTGGACCTCAAACATGTCTCCCCCAGCCCCTGCAGCACTGATTGGAGCGATCGTGCTATGACGCGCAATCGCTCCAATCAGTGTGCAGTGGGGCGGTGTGATTTGCCCGTGGCCGCCCTCCCCAGGCCTGTGCTGGCCTGCGAGCCCTCCCCCAACATGTCTGCAGCGTGCAGTGGCTGGTACTTGTGGTACCACGCCACCGCCGCTGCTGCCGCCGCCGCCGCCCTAGCTGTCACCGCTGCTGCACGTGAGTACTGTGCTCACTTTGCAGCCAGCCCGTGCGCGCTCCCGTGGTGCCCCTGCGCGCTCCCGTGGTGCCCCTGCGCGCTGCCATGGTAGCCCCTGCCGTGCCCCCCCCGCGATCTGCTCCCCCCAACCCCCAACCCCCCCCCCGACATCCCGATCTGCTCCCCCCGCGATCTGACTGCCTCCCCCATTATCTCTGTTCTGCAGCTCCCTCTCCGGTCTCCCCCTCTGCTCTACCCCCTCCCCCTCTGCTTCCCCCCCCCCCTCTCTGCTCTCACTCCCCCCCCCTCTCCCCCGACGTCCTCTTACCTGTCTTCACCGGCCTGATCACATCTGCGTCCATCGCTGGGTCCTTCCTGGGCATTCTGCTGATCTGCCTGCTGCTCCTGTAAAGCTGTCCATCTCTCTGCCATCTATTCCTCTGCAGCTCTTCTGGTCAGTGATCCTCCTGCTAGTCCTCTGGGTACTGTGAGTATAACTTTTTTTTTTTTTTTCCGTATCCCCTGTCCATTTTTACACCTCATCCGTCCGTGCGTCCCGCCAAGCGCTGATCAGGGATGCAGATAACGGATCGGCATCCCTGCTCAATTTTTGGCGTGACTTTTTTTTTTTTTCCGTATCCCCGACGCTTTTTGTATCGCATCCGTCCGTGCGTCCCGCCAAGCGCTGAACAGGGATGCAGATAACGGATCGGCATCCCTGCTCAATTTTTGGCGTGACTTTTTTTTCCGTATCCCCGACGCTTTTTGTATCGCATCCGTCTGTGCGTCCCGCCAAGCGCTGATCAGGGATGCAGATAACGGATCGGCATCCCTGCTCAATTTTTGGCGTGACTTTTTTTTTTCCGTATCCCCGACGCTTTTTGTATCACATCCATCCGTGCGTCCCGCCAAGCGCTGATCAGGGATGCACATAACGGATCGGCATCCATGGTCAATTTTTGGCGTGACTTTTTTCCATATTTGCGACGCTTTTTGTATCGCATCCGTCCGTGCGTCCCACCAAGCGCTGATCAGGGATGCACATAACGGATCTGCATCCATGGTCAATTTTTGGCGTGACTTTTTTTTTTTTTACGTATCCCCGACGCTTTTTTTTATCGCATCCGACCGTGCGTCCTGCAGCGGCCGATCAGTGCACTGCGTCTGTGCGTTTGAAAAGTCAAATGGCGCTCCTTCTCTTCTGAGCCCCGCCATGCGCTCAAACAATTTATTTCCACCACATATGAGGTATCTGCGTACTCAGGAGAAATTGCACAATACATTTTATGGTGCATTTTTTCCTGTTACCCTTGTGAAAAAAAAGCTACCTAGTTGAAGCAACTGTTTTGTGGTAAAAAAAAAAATTTTTCTTTTCACGGCTCAACGCTATAAACTTCTGTGAAGCCCCCAGGTGTTCAAAGTGCACATCAAACATCTAGAAAAATTATTTGAGGGCTCTAGTTTCCAAAATGGGGTCACTTGTGGGGGAGCTCCACTGTTTAGGCACCATAGGGGGTCTCCAAACGTGACATGGCGTCCGCTAATGATTCAAACCAATTTTGCTGTCAAATGGCGCTCCTTCTCTTCTGAGCCCCGCCATGCGCCCAAACAATTACTTTCCACCACATATGAGGTATCTGCGTACTCAGGAGAAAATGCACAATACATTTTATGGTGCATTTTTTCCTGATAGCCTTGTGAAAAAAAAAGCTACCTAGTTGAAGCAACCGTTTTGTGGTAAAAAAATTTTTTTTTCTTTTCACGGCTCAACGCTATAAACTTCTGTGAAGCCCCCAAGTGTTCAAAGTGCTCACCAAACATCTAGAAAAATTATTTGAGGGCTCTAGTTTCCAAAATGGGGTGACTTGTGGGGGAGCTCCATTGTTTAGGCACCTCAGGGGGTCTTCATACCCCACATGGCGTCCGCTAATGAGTGCAGCTAATTTTGCATTCAAAAATTCAAATGGCGCTCCTTGCCTTCCGAGCACTGCCGTGTGTCCAAAGATTTGATTTCCACCACATATGAGGTATCTGCGTATTCAGGAGAAAATGCACAATACATTTTATGGTGCATTTTTTCCTGTTACCCTTGTGAAAAAAAAAGCTACCTAGTTGAAGCAACCGTTTTGTTGTAAAAAAAAATTTTTTTCTTTTCACGGCTCAACGCTATAAACTTCTGTGAAGCCCCCAGGTGTTCAAAGTGCTCACCAAACATCTAGAACAATTATTTGAGGGCTCTAGTTTCCAAAATGGGGTCACTTGTGGGGGAGCTCCATTGTTTAGGCACCTCAGGGGGTCTTCAAACCCGACATGGCGTCCGCTAACAGGTGCAGCTAATTTTGCACTCAAAAATTCAAATGGCGCTCCTTGCCTTCCGAGCACTGCTGTGTGTCCAAACATTTGATTTCCACCACATATCAGGTATCTGCGTACTCAGGAGAAAATGCACAATACATTTTATGGTGCATTTTTTCCTGTTACCCTTGTGAAAAAAAAAGCTACCTAGTTGAAGCAACCGTTTTGTGGTAAAAAAAATTTTTTTTCTTTTCACGGCTCAACGCTATAAACTTATGTGAAGCCCCCAGGTGTTCAAAGTGCTCACCAAACATCTAGAAAAATTATTTGAGGGCTCTAGTTTCCAAAATGGGGTCACTTGTGGGGGAGCTCCATTGGTTAGGCACCTCAGGGGGTCTTCAAACCCGACATGGCGTCTGCTAATGAGTGCAGCTAATTTTGCGTTCAAAAATTCAAATGGCGCTCCTTCCCTTCCGAGCTCTGCCGTGCGCCCAAACAATTGATTTTTACCACATATGGGGTATCAGCGTACTCAGGAGAACATGCACAATAAATTGTATTGTGTACTTTCTCTTTTCTCCCTTGTAAAAATGAAAATTTTATGGCTAAAGTAACATTTTTGTGTTAAAAAGTAAAATTTTCATTTTTTCCTTCCACATTGCTTTGGTTCCTGTGAAGCACCTAAAGGGTTAATAAACTTATTGGATGTGGTTTTGAGCAGTGTGAGGGGTGTAGTTTTTAGAATGGGGTCACTTTTGGGTATTTTCTGTCACCTAGGCCTCTCAAAGTCACCTCAAATGTAATGTGGTCCCTAAAAAAATTATTTTGTAAATTTTGTTGGAAAAATGAGAATTTGCTGATGACCTTTGACCCCTTCTAACTTCCTAACGGAAAAAAAATTTGTTTCGAAAATTGCGCTGATGTAAAGTACACAAGTGGGAAATGTTATTTAGTAACTATTTTGTGTGACATATCTCACAGATTTATGGGCATAAATTTTCAAAGTTTGAAAATTGCGAAATTTTCAAAATTTTCGCCAAATTTCCTAAATTTTCACAAATAAACGCAAAAAATATCGGCCTAAATTTACCACTGACATGAAGTACAATATGTCACGAAAAAACAATCTCAGAATCGCCAGGATCCGTTGAAGCGTTCCAGAGTTATAACCTGTCAAAGTGACACTGGTCAGAATTGCAAAAAATGGCCCGGTCATTAGGGTGTTTTAGTGGCCGGGGGTGAAGGGGTTAAGTAAATCGTTAGAGTTCGTCGAACATTGCCCAAAGCAACTCAAATTTGAAATTGGCGAACGGTTCGATTCGAACACCGCTCATCTCTAATTATGACACCAATGGAGGATACTGATTTTCTGTCCGCTTCAAGTTTGATTCCAAATTTTGGCAGTTAATGTGTGTCTTATTTTCTCACCTTATTTTTTGCAATAGTTTAAACTATTTGCTGCATCCCTCTGTAAATTGTTAACAATTTTTGATATTTCAGAGTCAGTTAAATCTCTTTCTTTGTCCCATTTTGCCAAGGAAAACAAGCTGCCTAATAATTCTGCACACCTTGATAAAGGATGTTGATATCCTTAGATCAATCTCTTCCTGATTATAAAAATACACCTCACTTAATATGCTTCATCCAATAAGTATTCAAGTTCAAATTGGGAAAATAACCAAAAAATTATGCAATGGTCAATTACTTGCCATAAGAATTCTGCACACAGCCTATATATTGGTGCTAAAATACTTTATATCAAATGTCTTGTATTATTCATTAGCATACTATATATAATAATGAGGACAAATAAAACATGCACCTTAAATATGTGGATCAGTGGAAATAGGGGATCTGTTCTCCAATATCTTGAGAATTATTAGATTAGTGGTATGTTCTTTCTGCATTATTACTATATAGTTTAATGGAATGTAATCTTTAAAAACTCTGTTAATGTTACTGATTCTGCACATAAAATTAAAACTTGCTTTCAGTTTGAAATGCATTTACTCCACAGCCAGATTTATTTCATAAAGCATTGTATTGCGCAAGATTTTATTTTGTTCTGCAGTTTCTTTATATGTGACTCTATCTATCTGTAATACTCTTGATTTTGATTGCCAATCATGGATTCTTTGGATTCTTTTTCAATTAACCTCAAAAACACCAATGAAAGATGATAGCAGCAAAATCATAATAGAACATAGAACATAAAAGCCCTTTGAAGTGCTGTGGTACTGCAGATTTTATGATAAAGGTCAGAAGCATTTTCACTATTAATTTAAGCACCCAAAGTTAATGTAAACTAGGGTTGATGAATTTTTAGAGACTTAAAAAGAAGCAGTTGGCTTTTGCAATCTTTCTCAGATACCGGAATAAGAAGTAGAATTGACTGACTGTGTATATGGAAGACAAGCATTTCTAGTAATGTATGGTATGAAATATCAGTGATAGCATTACATAGCATAACATAGCATTACAGTATTCATTGAATCCCAGAATTACCTGACACCTGCATCAAATCTTCTTTTGTCAAAGAGAGTTTGTATCACACAAAATAAATAGCAAAACATCTTTCTGAATTTTACCTAGAGATGATGTGTCATATGTAACAGATCAGTATTTGACTTTTAAAAGTACAGCCAATGCTAAAAACAATTTAAAAAATTTAAATTTTTCAAGTTTAAATTGGACTAATATTTTCTTGATGTTTCTAGTTGCCACAAAGCATCTGTCTACCACATTAGAATTTCGGACTGAGTAGAGTCTCCAATACTCTCGTATGCCAAGCTCTTGTCAGGTCCTTGGACTGTACGAGATAGCTCACATGACACAGGACTCTGCTACACTAATTTGTCAATATGGTTCTATGCTGATCATAAGTTATGTTTGTTGTCAGTTTCCAGTGGAAAAAAAGACAAATGATGGACCAACCACATGCAAACCAAATGAAATAAATGTTACTTTAACCCCTTCACGACCTTTGACGAATCTTTCCGTCATGGAGCGTGTGCCGTTAAGCCCCGCCCACTGCCGCGTGCAGGATGCGGCAATCGGCGCACATATCAGCTGTTTTCAACAGCTGACGTGTTCCTACATGTTACGAGTGGAATTGCATTCCACCCGTAACATTAACCCCTTACATCTCGCTGCCAAAGTCTGGCAGCAAGATGTATATACACGCGGTCACGATTTTTACTTACCGCCGCCCCCACCGGAAGTCACGTGAGTGATCACGTGACTTTCGGTGGTTGCCATGGTAGCACAGGGTCATGTGATGACGTCTGCAGCTATGACGAGTCACTTTAGTTTTCACTCGGCCCGGAGGCCAGTGAAGCAGGAAGTGACCGTATCTGCTGTTTACAGCTGTATAGCTGTGATCAGCAGATAGGGCAGAGAGATTGGATTGCTGATCGCCATAGCCCCCTAGGGGAACTGGTAAAATAAAAAAAAAGTAAAAAAAAGTTTTAAAAAATAAAAAAAACAGAAACCTAAAAGTTCAAATCACCCCCCTTTCACCCCATTGAAAATTAAAGGGTTGAAAAAGAAATAAATATACACATATTTGGTATCGCCGTGTTCAGAAATGCCCGATATATCAAAATATAAAATCAATTAATCTGATTGGTAAACGGCATAGTGGCAAAAAAATTTCAAACGCCAAAAATTTAGTTTTTTGGTTGCTGCAAGTTTTACGCAAAATATAATAACAGGCGATCAAAACTGAGCATCTGCGCAAATATAGTACCATTAGAAAAGTCAACTCGAGACCCAAAAAATAAGCTGTCAGTGAGCCATAGATCCTAATAAATGAGAACGCTACGGGTTTCGGAATATGGCGCAAAATGTACGCCACTTTTATTGGAAAGCTTGTGAATTTTTTTTAACCCCTTAGATACAAGTAAACCTATACATCTTTGGTGTCTACAAACTCGCACCAACCTCAGGCATCATACCCACACATCAGTTTTACCATATAGTGAACACCGTGAATAAAACATTCCAAAAACTATTGTGCCATCACACTTTTTTTGCAGTTTTTCCACACTTGGAATTTTTTTGCTGTTTTCCAGTACACCATATGGTAAAACTTATATTTTTATTTAAAAGTACAACTTGTCCCGCAAAAAACAAGCCCTCATATGGCAAGATTCAGAGAAAAATTAAAAAGTTACGCCTCTCGGAAGAAGGGGAACAAAAACAAAAACGGAAAGTGCCCGGGGGCTGAAGGGGTTAAATTCTTTTGTCAGACTTGCTCTAATTTCTGCATAAATTGCCCTCAATGGCACTAACAAAGCACCCCACCCCCACACAACACTTCCACAAAATGTTTCAATGGGAGCAACATATATATATATATATATATATATATATATATATATATACAGTTAGTTCCAGAAATATTTGGACAGTGACACAATTTTCGCGAGTTGGGCTCTGCATGCCACCACATTGGATTTGAAATGAAACCTCTACAACAGAATTCAAGTGCAGATTGTAACGTTTAATTTGAAGGTTTGAACAAAAATATCTAATAGAAATTGTAGGAATTGTATACATTTCTTTACAAACACTCCACATTTTAGGAGGTCAAAAGTAATTGGACAAATAAAGCAAACCCAAACAAAATATTTTTATTTTCAATATTTTGTTGCGAATCCTTTGGAGGCAATCACTGCCTTAAGTCTGGAACCCATGGACATCACCAAAAGCTGGGTTTCCTCCTTCTTAATGCTTTGCCAGGCCTTTACAGCCGCAGCCTTCAGGTCTTGCTTGTTTGTGGGTCTTTCCGTCTTAAGTCTGGATTTGAGCAAGTGAAATGCATGCTCAATTGGGTTAAGATCTGGTGATTGACTTGGCCATTGCAGAATGTTCCACTTTTTTGCACTCATGAACTCCTGGGTAGCTTTGGCTGTATGCTTGGGGTCATTGTCCATCTGTACTATGAAGCGCCGTCCGATCAACTTTGCGGCATTTGGCTGAATCTGGGCTGAAAGTATATCCCGGTACACTTCAGAATTCATCCGGCTACTCTTGTCTGCTGTTATGTCATCAATAAACACAAGTGACCCAGTGCCATTGAAAGCCATGCATGCCCATGCCATCACGTTGCCTCCACCATGTTTTACAGAGGATGTGGTGTGCCTTGGATCATGTGCCGTTCCCTTTCTTCTCCAAACTTTTTTCTTCCCATCATTCTGGTACAGGTTGATCTTTGTCTCATCTGTCCATAGAATACTTTTCCAGAACTGAGCTGGCTTCATGAGGTGTTTTTCAGCAAATTTAACTCTGGCCTGTCTATTTTTGGAATTGATGAATGGTTTGCATCTAGATGTGAACCCTTTGTATTTACTTTCATGGAGTCTTCTCTTTACTGTTGACTTAGAGACAGATACACCTACTTCACTGAGAGTGTTCTGGACTTCAGTTGATGTTGTGAATGGGTTCTTCTTCACCAAAGAAAGTATGCGGCGATCATCCACCACTGTTGTCATCCGTGGACGCCCAGGCCTTTTTGAGTTCCCAAGCTCACCAGTCAATTCCTTTTTTCTCAGAATGTACCCGACTGTTGATTTTGCTACTCCAAGCATGTCTGCTATCTCTCTGATGGATTTTTTCTTTTTTTTCAGCCTCAGGATGTTCTGCTTCACCTCAATTGAGAGTTCCTTAGACCGCATGTTGTCTGGTCACAGCAACCGCTTCCAAATGCAAAACCACACACCTGTAATCAACCCCAGACCTTTTAACTACTTCATTGATTACAGGTTAACGAGGGAGATGCCTTCAGAGTTAATTGCAGCCCTTAGAGTCCCTTGTCCAATTACTTTTGGTCCCTTGAAAAAGAGAAGGCTATGCATTACAGAGCTATGATTCCTAAACCCTTTCTCCGATTTGGATGTGAAAACTCTCATATTGCAGCTGGGAGTGTGCACTTTCAGCCCATATTATATATATAATTGTATTTCTGAACATGTTTTTGTAAACAGCTAAAATAACAAAACTTGTGTCACTGTCCAAATATTTCTGGCCCTGACTGTATATATATATCCTTATGTTTGGATTATATATTTTGGACTGCAGGGAAAAGACTTCCACTTCTTTTTTCCTTAGTCCAGGCACCACATAGACATTATCAAAGCTATATGATATTAATGTTTTTTATGCCCTTACACTATTTGTATCAGTTTGTGTAAATGGTTCGATCAACTTATTGTATACCTTGCCTTGCGAAAATATTCACCCCCTTGGATTTTTACTTATTTTGTTACATTACAACCTGTATTTAAATATTTTTGCAATCTGACTTCTATGTGATGCATCAGCACTAAATAGTCTAAGTTGGGGAAGTGAAGTCAGAAAAATATAGGCGAAAATTAAATTTATCGGACAAAATAAATAAAATATATTTACCCCTTTTGCTGTGAAGCCTCTAAACATTTCTGATGTGTAAAGTAAGTGTCCCATGGTCTGTCAGTATATACACACCTGTTATAAAAGGCCACAGAGGCTGCAACACCATTAACCAAGAGGTATCACTAACCAAACAACACCAAGACCAAGGAGCTCTCCAACCAAGTCAGAGATAAAGTTGTTGAGAAGTATAAGTTAGGGCTGGGCTCTAAAAAAAATCCCAATCTCTGATGATCTCCTACAGCATTATGAAATCCATTATCATCAAATCGAAAAAACCTACCAAGAATGGGCTGCCCACCAAAATACTCAGCCCAGGCAAGGAGGGAATTAAGCAGAGAGGCAATACAGAGACCACAGGTAAACTTTAAGGAGCTGCAGAGTTCCCAAGCAGAGACTTGGATATGTGTCCATACGACCACAATAAAATATAGGCATTCATATGGGGATTATGTTGAAGTTTTATTCATTAAAATTTATCAATCCAGCAAAAACACAGACGTTTCGGTATGACAAGACCTTCATCAATTTGCTGTGGTAGAGCTACAAAATAGAAAAAACATAGACATATAATTAACAAACATAAAAATAAATCACAAATGGTTAAACAGTGCCTGACACTGAGAAGCACACAGAAGGAACGGGTTAATGACTGTGAGGATCAGGGAGGATATGAGCTCCAACTCATAGAGTGACTTAGGTATTGCTGTGGGCAGTGCTTATTATGAATAGACGGACCAAGAAGCCATAAAAGTCAGTAATAATAAAAGTGAACTGAGGTTAACGAAAGAACATACCAGGGCTCAGTTCTGCTATAGTACAGGTGACTGTATTGGAATAGAAAAGTAACCAGTAATTACCAATGTTTTTTGCAACCAGTAACTACCAGTGTTGAAATGGTTAGGCTACTTTCACACATCAGTTTTTTGCCATCAGGTACAATCCGGAAAAAAAAGGATAAAACGGATCCGGTATCGCATCCGGTTTATCCCCATAGACTTGCATTGTAACCGGATTGTACCTGATTGCTTTGCGGTGCATCCGGTTTTTTCCGGATGCGGCAAAATAATTAAATGCGGCGGCCGGATAGAACGTGTCATGTAACCTTTTTTTGCCCCTTAAAAAAACCGCATTCTGCCGGATCCGGTACAATGCGGCATTGTATACAATGGTTGTCTATGCATGCCGGATCCGGCGCAATGCGGTTTAAACCGGATGCGGTGACCGCATCCGGTTTGGTAAACAGAGCATGCGCAAATTTTTTTTTCATCATCACAAAACTTATAAAAGGATCCAGCACATTCTACACACCTCCTGCCGTTCGTTCCTGACTTCAAGTTCTGCTGTCCTCCAGTCTAGTGCTCCAGGGAAGAGGTAATGTCCACAGTACTGTCCACAGATCACTGTTCTGAGCTGCGTACATGTACTTAGACATTTTTTTTTCTTTTTTTACAGGTGCAGTGTTGCGGTCAGATAATAGTTTGGTCCAGCCAGTTGGTGTGTACGTTCTGTTCTGTCCCGGTGTGCGTTTCTGGGGAGTACAGTGTTCCTGAGGTAATGTCCACAGTACTGTCCACAGATCACTGTTGTGAGCTGCGTACATGTACTTAGACATTTTTTTTTTCTTTTTTTACAGGTGCAGTGTTGCGGTCAGATAATAGTTTGGTCCAGCCAGTTGGTGTGTACGTTCTGTTCTGTCCCGGTGTGCGTTTCTGGGGAGTACAGTGTTCCTGAGGTAATGTCCACAGTACTGTCCACAGAGCACTGTTCTGAGCTGCGTACATGTACTTAGACATTTTTTTTTTCTTTTTTTACAGGTGCAGTGTTGCGGTCAGATAATAGTTTGGTCCAGCCAGTTGGTGTGTAAGCGAGGCCTGTAATAAAAAAAGAGATGTCGTCTTCTGGTAGCCCGCCCTCCTGTTCACAAACTGAGGTATATATTTTTTTTTTTTTGGTGTTTTTTTTAAAAAAAAAATAAAAATTTTTTAAATAAACGACATTTACACAGGTGGCAGAAACATCACAGGAGATGCTGCCAGAAGAGGACGGAAGGGGTGGAGAAATACACGGAGCGGGCGGTCATAGTGTAAGTTTCATACAGGAATTGTTTACCACAGCACACCAAACACATAAGTAAATAATGGTTTTTTTTTTCTTCACTAAAGGCTTCAACTTCTAGGGCTCACGATAGAGCTCCCCCAAGACCGTCCCAGGGTCGTCGTCGAGGTGGCGGTGGTCATAGTGTAAGATTTTTTTTTATTTTTTTTTTTTTTTTCATGTCTGTGTGAATTTCTGTCTAATTTTTTTTTTTTTTAATTTCTTTTTTCTTTCTTTGAACAGGCATCACAGCGTGCTCCCGATTCTGACGGTGAGGAGGCCGGATTTATCAACATCGACCTCCTCATCGATGAAGTTAGAGAGAGGGAGCCGCTGTGGAACATGGCTGACCGCCGCCACGCTGATTCTATCGTAACCCGTCGACTCTGGGACGAGGTATGTCACGCAGCGATAGAAGGTTGGGGGGAGTTCAATTCTCGTGGCCAGAAGAAAGCGCGTAAGTATTCACAGTTCAGTAGGTTATGCTGCAGGATGTAATGTATTGTATACTAACCACTTTGTGCTTTCCACTTTCAGGTGACAAACTTCAGAAGCGGTGGCGGTCTATCAGGGATCGCTTCAAAAAGGAGTTGAATCAAGAGATGCAGGCCCCGAGTGGATCCGGAGGACGCAGATCGAAATACCGTTACTTTAGAGCGTTGTCGTTCCTCCGGACAACTATGGTGTGCAGAAGGTAAATATTCCCCACAATATGTACAAAGTATAATATTTTATGTCTGATTTTTTTTGCCTTTTTTTTTAGTCAGTGCCAATGTATAGCAATTAAATTAATTATTGTTTTGTTTTTCCTCTTTTTAACAGCACCGTCTGCAGCACTCGGGAGCCTGCATCGAACCCGACAGGAGCGATCCCTGAACAGTCCGCCACTGGGGAACACAGGCACAGACCCCACCCATCTGAACCTTCCCTTTCATCTACATCTGTCCCATCCACCTGCGCTGGAGCTTCCCGTGAGACTTCATTACCTGAAGCTGCTGGTGACGAGATAGCTTTTCCCCTACCCCACCCCTCTGACACTGCTGCCCTCAGTAGAACACCTTTGGGTTCTGGGCGTCAGCGTCATAGGGGTCAGGAAAGGAACTATGCGCCCGAGTTCTTGCATCTAAATGCAGCCTTCCAGAACGCCATTAAATTATTAGCAGAACAAAATAGTTCTGGTTTTAGCTTCATAAAGGCCAATATGGATAAAAATACACACGAATTGTGCACGCGTCTGGACAGGCTGCATTTAGATGCAAGTAAATCACCCAATCATTGTTTTTTTCAAGCCGTACTCGAGCGCATGGAAAAGCTATCTCCTGACCAGCAGATGCATGTAATGCAAGCCACACAGCAGGCTCTGGCGCAGGTTTCCTCCCAACCACCTCCACCCACCCCTCCTCCAGCACCTGCCCCCCCTCCAGCCATTGTCCCTACTCCCCCTGCTGCCCAGTACCAGCCTGCTGCCCAGTACCAGCCTGCTGCCCAGTACCAGCCTGCTGACCAGTACCAGCCTGCTGCCCAGTACCAGCCTGCTGCCCAGTACCAGCTCCCAACCACATCTGCCCCTACACTTCCTACCCACTACCACATCTCGCCTTCCACACCCATCATGACCCCAACTCAAGCCACTAATTCACCCGCCACCTCTTCTGTCTCCCAATCCCTCCACTCCACCCCTCAATCCTTACCAAATCCCATCCCATCTCCTGGTTTCCCTCTTGGTTTCTCAACCACACCTTCACCTTCTGTTACTTCCCCACCACCACCACCAACACCACTTTCCACCCTCAATACTCCCACTGTGCGTGTGTTCCCATCTGTCAGCCCCTCCAGTACTATCTCCACCCCAAGCCCAAGATATACAAATTTATAATTTATTTATCTATGTAATAAAAAATAAAAGATTTTTGTTGAAAAGTATTTATTTGTTCTTGTTTTTTTTGGGGGGGAATATTATTTTGCAAGTTAAGTTAATAATAAGGTAATACAAAAACATAACATGTTGTAATTTGACGGTGTAAAAATTACAAATTTTTAAAGAGATTCAAAGATTAAAATTAACAAGGTTAACAAGATATTTTTTAATTTATTTTTAACTATTTTTATTTGTTATAAAACTAAAGAAAAATCTTATACCATTTGATCTTGCCAATCTACTCTACCTTCTGGGGACACAAAATAGTCAGCATATTGGTCACGTATTGTTGAACAGGCAACACTACTCCTAAATCCAGGACTGGTGTAGTCAGTCAAAGAGGTGGATTCCAAACTCTGGTCATCCAAGGACAAAGGTTCCTTTGTTAAAACAAAATTGTGTAGTACCACACATGCTTTCACTATTTCATCAACAGTTTCAATGTTTAAATTAATCGCTGTTAACAACACTCGCCATTTGCTGGTTAGTATCCCAAAGGAGCATTCCACCATTCTTCTGGCTCTGGATAATCGGTAATTATATATTTTTTGTGTTTGCGTCAATCCACGGCTTGCATATGGCTTTAATAGATGTTGGGAGAGTTGAAAGGCTTCGTCGGCCACAAAAACAAAGGGCATTGGGGGCTCACATGTGCCAGGAAGAGGTCTTGCAGGAGGGAAATCAAAAGTATTCCTATAGATTCGCCGCCCCATTGGGGACATTTTAAAGACCTGAGAGTCATTGGATCTCCCATATGCGCCAATGTCCACTGAGATAAATTTGTAGTCCGCATCCGTTATTGCCATTAGGACAATTGAGAAATACTTTTTATAATTGTAGTATTCAGACCCCGAAGCTGCAGGTTTCACAATTCTTATATGTTTGCCGTCCACTGAGCCAAGGCAATTTGGAAACTGACAAATGTTGTAGTATTGTTCGGCAATTGCAAGCCATCTGTCCCTGGTGGGCTGGGGGATGAAATCCTCATGGAGGCAATCCCACAAGGCTTGGCAAGTGTCTCTAATGATTCCCGAGATGGTGGAAATTCCTAGTCGAAACTGGTAGTGAAGGGACGAAAGCGACTCTCCAGTTGCAAGGAATCTGTAAAGGAAAGACAATAATTATAAAAAAATAATAGCAAACACATTACAGTTAAAAGTCAATTTAACAGGAGGATACAATTAAAAAAAAAAACTTACCTAAGCGTAACCAGCAAACGCTCCTCGGGTGTTATAGAGAACCGGCTGTAGGTGTCCGTTTTACGTATGTTGTCCGCAACAAGGCCAAGGAGGACGTCAAAATTATTCACTGCCATCCGGACATAGCTTGTGAATTTTTCATTTTTTCCACGGAGCTCCAGGTATAGGGTTGAAAACACCCCACGTGTCAGTCTCTGGGCAGTCAGGGGATGGATCCAAAAGCGTCGATGTCGCTGACGCCTCAGTCACTGTCGCTCCTTTTCTCTGACGATGATAGCCAAGCGATTTGCCTCAAATATAAAATCTGCAGTGATCTTTGTGATATTTGCAAGAATAACATCCATGGTTTCTGCTTGTCTCTGTCTTCATTCTGTAATATATGCTTCAAAATACTGTATATATACCATATTTTCCCAATAGCCAATCAGAATACGGAACGCGTTAATTGTTTGTTTAGTGTTTAAAAAACGGATCCGTAAAAAAACGGACAGAACGGATGCAAAACGGATGCAAACCGGACCCACCGGATCCGTTTTATTCCGGATCCGGCACCAACGGATCCGCTTAAAACCGGATCCGGTGGGTCCGGTTTGCACAACAAAACCGGAAACGTTGGATACGGAAAAAAAAGGACTGTACCTGAATACAGAAAACTGATGTGTGAAAGTAGCCTTAGGGATACTTTGTGCATCACATGAGGGGGTCACCATGACTTTACACACCATGGTGGGTGTCTAGATAGATGAAAGATTCAAATGGTGCAGTAGGCAGTGCTGAGGAGTCCTGCAGTGTCCTCCACTGTGGAGGCCATGCTGACATGGGATAAGAAAAGTTGATTTGTAAGTGAAGGCAGGACCAAAGCAGTCCATGTGACCAATAGGCGGGCACCAGGAAGCTGAAGCTGTGAGCGGGTTGAGTATGTGCGCGTCTCAGCAGGAGACATCTGTGAGAGGCAAGCCTAGTGATGTGGTGATGTCAGCAGCAGAAGTCAGACAGCTCCAGAGTGTCTGGGGAGAAGGGCGAGGAGCACATGTGCAGCATGTTAAGTACGGCTCTGTGGATGAAAGCAGAGACATTAGTATATAAAGCTGTGACATGTAACAAGATAGGACAGGATAGGAACAGCGAAAGGAATAATACCAACAAGAAATAAAGTCATAATATCCAACAAATCGTGTGTACATAAACATATGAGACAAGGGGATAACAGGAATGAGTATAAGATATGCAATCAAAATTGGCACATCATATGTAATATCATACATGGATTACACATTCTAAGTAAAGAGGATGGACTCACATATGTAATAGTGCATGGCGCAGCACCTATGTTTCAAAAATGGAAACATGTTTATTATGGTAATATGTCACTTATAGTGTGTAAATCATTTGATCATCATTAAGGGGCAAATTGGATCAAAATCCATTATGGAACATAAATAATCAATCTAGTCCATAGGTAATGTGTCACTAATAGCATACCAGTCATCTAGACAGTTTGAAATCCATGGAACTAATTATGTGTTGTGAGGACCATATGGTTACGGTTGCTGTGGCATTGGAGTCTATGTCCAGATTTCTTGCTACTGCACATGTGCGAGCACTGGAGACTATGTCCAGATTTCTTGCTACTGCACATGTGCAAGCGCTGGAGACTAAGTCCTATCTTGGAGCCATTGCACATGTGCGGGTGACATCATCGCTGACACGAGGTCACATGTCTCTGACACCTTCTATGCCGATTGGCCGCTGGTCATGTGCTTGTGACACGTGGTCACATGTCTCTGACACCTTCTATGCCGATTGGTCGCTGGTCATGTGCTTGTGACGCTTTGCACGGTGATAGGCCAGCGTGACGTCATTCTTGTCGTTCTGGCAGCGGATTGGCTCTGGTGTCCTCCATCTTGGATGAGGCACAGAGTCTATATAAGACCCTGACACACGCCTCACGGCGCTCAGTCCTCTTGGTTCATGCATGAGAGTAGACGCTCTGTGCACGTTCCTCTAGGCATCTCTCTGCCTATGCTAGGTGAGCGCTACCGGCAGGGTAGCGTTGTTATACCTTACAGCTTCGGCTGCAGTCCGTATCCTTACCTCTTAGGGGAGCGGACATAGGCAGGTGCCTGAGGCACATGGTCCAGCTGGGCCTTGTGATTTTACTCGTAGGTGGACGTTGCCGCTAGGGTAACGTTCCTTATACTGTGTCTGGTAGTTGTTCGTATCCTCGCACACTAGGGGATTGAACAGAGGTAGGAGCTTTGTGCGGCTTATGCAGCTGTCCGTCTCTTTTGCACCACTAGAAGAGCGGACCTAGGCAGGTGCCATATCTAGTGGTTCGTGTCCTCGCACACTAGTGGAGCGAACGCAGGTAGGAGCTTTGAGCGGCTTACGCTGCTGTTCGTCTCTTTTGCACCACTAGAAGAGCGGACCTAGGCAGGTGCCATATCTAGTGGTTCGTGTCCTCGCACACTAGTGGAGCGAAGACAGGTAGGAGCTTTGTGCGGCTTACGCTGCTGTCCGTCTCCTGGCACCTCTAGAGGAACGGACCTAGGTAGGTGCCATTTCACACTCACTGCCTTTGTCTCTGTGATTATTAACAGAGACCATTCCACACACCCTCCAAGTAAGGGAGGAATTGCCTTATTTACTAATTATATTCCTCTGTGAGTTTAACAGAGGTAATGCACTCTGCCATAGTCTGCAGCAGAGTCTTTGCACGGTGGACCCTGACTGTCTGAGACTCCTTTAGGTTTTATTATAAGACAGCCCCCTGTAACATTAGGATTGAGCCAAGGGTCTGGCAGTTATGGCAGAATATCAGCAGTTACACCGTTACATACAAGTACTTGAGTCACGGCTCAAGAGTATAGAGGATGAACCTCACACCATGGTGACATCTGCACATGATCCTCGACTTGCTCTGCCAAACAGATATTCTGGCGATGCCAGATCATTTGACATGTCGTGGTTTCATTAGTCAGTGTCAGATACACCTAGAGGTCAACTCTTCTCGCTTCTCTACGGAGAGGTCCAGAGTAGGCTTTATCATCTCCTTACTTCAGGACAAAGCCTTAGAATGGGTGACTCCCTTATGGGAGCGCTCTGATGTGGTTACTCTGAGACATCAAGACTTTCTTGATGCTCTTAAGGCGGTATTCATGGGTCCGCAGGTTACCCATGATGCGGCCCTGAGACTGTTAGATCTATCTCAGGGTTCGTTATCCACTAGTTCTTATGCCATTGCTTTTAGAACTCTGGTGGCAGAACTAGATTGGCCAGAGAAGGTGTTGATTCCTATCTTCTGGAGAGGGTTGGCAGGCTATGTCAAGGATGCTCTTGCTACTCGTGAGGTCCCTGCTTCTATGGAAAACTTGATCACAGTAGCAACGAGGATCGACGTACGCCATAGGGAACGTAGACTCGAGGTCTCTTCCTCACGCCCTAAGCATCAGGCTATTCCAGTTGTTGAGGGTCCACTACCATCTTCCCCAGCATCTGAAACATCTCCCACTCCTATGGAGTTAGGTCATACGTCCTCCAGACTACGCAAGTCTGGTCCTCCTATATGTTACGTATGTCGTCAGGCTGGGCACTATGCCAACAAGTGTCCTAGCCGTCAGGGAAACTCCCAGGCCTAGTAACCATTAGAGGGGGTTACTAGAGACGTCTTCTGCACCCTCTAAGTGTAGTATCCCAGGTCAGCTCTCATTCTCTGAGAATACATGGCCTATTATGGCTTTTGTGGATTCCGGAGCTGACGGGACTTTTGTGTCCTCAGGATTTGTAAAGAGACACAATATTCCCTCTATCATGTGGCGCCTATTCCTGTCCGTGTTGTTAATGGAACTATGTTGTCTGACTCCATTACATTGAGGACAGTTCCCTTGCGCCTTTCCCTGTCTCAGGGTCACATAGAGGAGATTTCTTTTCTTGTTTTGCCTGAGGGTATAGACGACGTCCTTCTGGGTCTCCCATGGCTTCGGACTCATGCTCCTCATATTGACTGGGAGTCCGACAGCATTATTAGTTGGGGTTTGAAATGTCAGTCCCGATGTCTTCCCTTACCACCTAACGTCGTTGCGGTTGCATCAACTGATCTCTCTCCCATACCTACACCCTATTTGGATTTCGCTGACGTGTTCTCCAAACAGGGTGCTGAGGTTCTTCCACCCCATAGGCCGTATGACTGTGCCATAGACCTTATCCCAGGTTCGGTTCCACCTAAGGGCAGGGTTTACCCCGTGTTGATACCTGAGTCGGAGGCCATGTCGACCTATATAAGAGAGAGTTTAGAGAAGGGGTTCATTCGTAAGTCTGTCTCTCCTGCGGGAGCTGGGTTTTTCTTTGTTCGGAAGAAAGAGGGTGATTTGCGTCCCTGCATAGATTACAGGGGTCTCAACGCAATCACAATAAAGAACAAATACCCGTTACCTTTAATTTCGGAGCTCTTTGACAGACTGAGGGGAGCTCAAGTTTTTACGAAGTTGGATCTGCAGGGTGCGTATAACTTGGTACGAATTCGAGAGGGTGACGAATGGAAGACCGCTTTTAACACCCGAGACGGTCACTATGAATACCTCGTCATGCCTTTTGGTTTATGTAATGCACCCGCAGTATTTCAGGACTTCGTAAACGATGTGTTCAGGGATTTACTGTTATCCTCCGTCGTGGTGTATCTGGACGACATCCTGATTTTTTCTCCTGATCTGGAGACTCATCGTCAGGATGTCGTTCGTGTCCTTTCCCGTTTAAGGGAGCACTCATTGTTTGCTAAACTCGAAAAATGTGTATTCGAGCAGTCATCCTTGCCTTTTTTGGGCTACATTATCTCACAAGAGGGTCTGGCTATGGATCCTGCGAAGCTCTCTGCTGTCCTGGAATGGTCCGAACCTCATTCCTTGAAGGCGGTGCAAGGCTTCTTAGGATTCATAAATTATTACAGACAGTTCATACCCCATTTTTCTACTTTGGTGGCCCCTTTGGTGGCCTTGACTAAGAAAGGTGCTAATCCCAAAGTCTGGTCTACTGAGACATCTCAGGCTTTTGAGGCAGTAAAAAGACACTTTTAAACTGCTCCCATTCTTCAAAGACCCGATGAGAATAAGCCCTTCCTCTTGGAGGTTGATGCCTCTTCAGTGGGTGCTGGTGTGGTCTTGTATCAAAAGAACGGTGCAGGTAGAAAAAGGCCGTGTATGTTCTTTGCTAAAACCTTTTCACCGGCAGAGAGAAACTATACCATTGGGGATAGGGAACTGCTCGCCCTGAGATTAGGCTTGGAGGAGTGGCATCACTTGCTGGAAGGAGCGAAACATCCTTTCCAGGTCTATACAGACCATAAGAATCTGACGTACTTACAAACCGCTCAGCGTCTGAATCCTCGCCAAGCCCGCTGGTCCTTGTTTTTCTTCCGCTTTCACTTCTCCATCAACTATTTGTCTGGGAGTAAGAATAACAAGGCAGACACCCTGTCTCGCTCTATGGTTTCTACCCAGGAAGAGATTGACGAACCTCGTCTTATCCTTCCCTCCAGGGTTTTTCATACGCTCTCCCCTGTGACGTTAGACCAAATCCCACCGGGCAAGACCTTTGTTCCGCACCTCAAAGGTGGGTGGGCATTTTGGTATTAGGCGGACACGAGAGTTACTGGAGAGGTGGTATTGGTGGCCACACTTAGCCAGCCACGTCAAGAGATATGTCGGTTCCTGCTACTCGTGTGCTCGCAACCGTCCATTACGGCAGAGACCGGCTGGGCTCTTGCATCCTTTACCAGTGCCAGATAGACCATGGGAGGTGGTAGGCATGGACTTTGTGGGTGATCTTCCGTGTTCACAGGCACATCGATTTGTGTGGGTCATTACGGACCATTTCTCCCGGATGGTTCATCTCGTACCGTTATCTAGAATCCCATCTTCCAGGGTACTAGCCAAACTATTCCTCAAGCATGTCTTTAGGCTTCACGGGATGCCAGATCGTATCATTTGTGATAGAGGCCCGCAATTTGCTTCCCGTTTCTGGCGAGATCTTTGTAGCCTTCTGCAAATTGAGTTGAATCTCTCTTCGGCATACCATCCGGAGACCAATGGTTTGGTTGAGCGTACCAATCAATCCATGATTATATACCTTCGACACTTTGTTGCTGAGAACCACGATAACTGGTCCTCCCTCCTACCCTGGGCAGAATTTGCCCTTAACAATTTGCTGGCTGAGGCCACTGGGCAGACACCGTTCGTACTCAATAATGGGCAACACCCTAGGGTACCGGTACCGTTTCCCGCTGCTGCACCTCCTCCTCTTGTGGCCGACTGGGCAACTAATGCCAGAGAGGTTTGGGATCGGACTCAAGAGTCGATCCAAGCACCTAAGGACCGTATGAAGACGGTGTCCGATCGGTTTCGTCGCCCGGCTCCTGTCTTTTCTCCGGGGGACTTTGTGTGGCTCTCTGCAAAACACGTGAGACTTAGAGTGAGCTATGTCAAATTTGCTCCTCGCTTCCTGGGTCCTTATGAGGTTCTTCGACAGGTAAATCCTGTAGTCTACCAATTGAGGTTACCCGTCCATCTTAGGATCCATGACAAATTCCATGTCTCACTGCTAAGCCGGCTATTTTACCTCACGCTCGTGAAGTGCACTCTCCTGCCTCTGATTCCTCTCGCTCTAGCTATGAGGTACGAGCCATAGTTGGTTCTAAGATGGTTAGAGGGCACAGGTTCTTCTTGATAGATTGGGAGGGCTACGGCCCGGAACATCGCTCTTGGGAGCCTGAAGAGGCTGTCCATGCTCCCGACTTAGTTGCCGATTACCTGCGTCGCCGGAAGGGGGGCCCTTGAGGGGGAGGTACTGTTACGGTTGCTGTGGCACTGGAGTCTATGTCCAGATTTCTTGCTACTGCACATGTGCGAGCACTGGAGACTATGTCCAGATTTCTTGCTACTGCACATGTGCAAGCGCTGGAGACTAAGTCCTATCTTGGAGCCATTGCACATGTGCGGGTGACATCATCGCTGACACGAGGTCACATGTCTCTGACACCTCCTATGCCGATTGGCCGCTGGTCATGTGCTTGTGACACGTGGTCCCATGTCTCTGACACCTTCTATGCCAATTGGTTGCTGGTCATGTGCTTGTGACGCTTTGCTCGGTGATAGGCCAGCGTGACGTCATTCCTGTCGTTCTGGCAGCGGATTGGCTCTGATGTCCTCCATCTTGGATGAGGCACAGAGTCTATATAAGACCCTGACACACGCTGCATGGCGCTTAGTCCTCTTGGTTCATGCATGAGAGTAGACGCTCTGTGCACGTTCCTCTAGGCATCTCTCTGTCTATGCTACGTGAGCGCTACCGGCAGGGTAGCATTGTTATACCTTACAGCTTCGGCTGCAGTCCGTATCCTTACCTCTTAGGGGATCGGACATAGGTAGGTGCCTGAGGCACATGGCCCGGCTGAGCCTTGTGATTCTACTCGTAGGTGGACGTTGCTGCTAGGGTAACATTCCTTATACTGCGTCTGGCAGTTGTTCGTATCCTCGCACACTAGGGGAGCGAACAGAGGTAGGAACTTTGTGTGGCTTATGCTGCTGTCCGTCTCTTTTGCACCACTAGAAGAGCGGACCTAGGCCGGTGCCATATCTAGTGGTTCGTGTCCTCGCACACTAGTGGAGCGAACGCAGGTAGGAGCTTTGTGCGGCTTACGCTGCTGTTCGTCTCTTTTGCACCACTAGAAGAGCGGACCAAGGCAGGTGCCATATCTAGTAGTTTGTGTCCTCGCACACTAGTGGAGCGAACGCAGGTAGGAGCTTTGTGCGGCTTACGCTGCTGTCCGTCTCCTGGCACCACTAGAGGAACGGACCTAGGTAGGTGCCATTTCACACTCACTGCCTTTGTCTCTGTGATTATTAACAGAGACCATTCCACACACCCTCCAAGTAAGGGAGGAATTGCCTTATTTACTAATTATATTCCTCTGTGAGTTTATCAGAGGTATTGCACTCTGCCATAGTCTGCAGCAGAGTCTTTGCACGGTGGACCCTGACTGTCTGTTACTCCTTTAGGTTTTATTATCAGACAGCCCCCTGTAACACATATAGTGATGGAATTTATAAGAAGGCCTGTAGGTTATAGTCACTATTTAAACCTTTGGGGTGAAGGGATTGTAACTTGTTGATCCAATAGGATTCCCTTTGTTTCAGCATTTGTACACAGTTACCTTCCCTCCTTGGGAGCTGGACCTGCTCCAACACTTGGAATTGCAATTGTGCAACCATGTGGCCCTGTGTAATAAAGTTTTAAGGGACAATAAGTGTGGTGTTTTTACAATGGATAATGGACTTATGTTTCGAAATCCTATCCTTCACAGGTTGGGTGCTCTCGCCTATGTAGATGAGACCACAAGGGTATTTAAAGAGATAAATTACATAGGAAGATTCACAAGTAAAACAGTCCTTAATGTGATACATGTGATAGCCCGTGTGGAGGTGATGTACTATATTGCCTCTCAAAATGTTGTTATATTGGTGGCACTTGAAACATTAGTATATGCCTGATTTTGGGGTCTGTAGAAAACGCTACTTGGGATTGATGTGATCTAATGGTTAGACGGAGACCTGGAGAGGCGTACAATTTTAATGGAAGATCAGTGATGATCTGGTGATGCTTCAACAAGGCTGGAATTGAGCAGATTAAACTTTGTGAAGGACGTATGAATCAAGCCGCATACAAGGTTACCCTGGAAAAACAGTGGCTTCCTTCTGCTCAGGCAATGTTCCCCAACTCTGAGGACTGTTTTTTCCAGCAGGACAATGTGCCATGCTACACAGCTAGGTAAATCAATCTGTGGATGAAGGACCACCACATCAAAACCCTGTTATGGCAGCCCAATCTCCATACCTGAACCTCATTGTAAACCTCTTGAATGTAATCAAAAGGAAGATGGATAGTCACAAACCATCAAACAAAGAAGAACTGCTTACATGTTTTTACCAGGAGTGGCATAAGGTCACCCAAAAGCAGTGTGAAAGACTGGTGGAAAGCATGCCAAAACGTATGGAAGCTGTGATTAAAACCCATGGTTATTCCACAAAATATTGATTTCTGAACTCTTCCTGAGTTAAAACATTAGTATTGTTGTTTCTAAATTACTATGAACTTGTTTCCTTTGCATTATTTGAGGTGTCTGAAAGCAATGCATTTATTTGTTATTTTGACCATTTCTCATTTTCAGAAAATAATTACAACATTTTTTGCTGGAAATTCGGAGACATGTTGTTAGTAGTTTATAGAATAAAAGAACAATTTGCATTTTGCTCAAAAATATACCTATAAAGAGAAAAATCAGAAAAACTGAACATTTGGAAGTGGTCTCTTAATTTTCTTCCAGAGCTGTAGATGTCAGCTAGTGTGACACGCCTACTGCTGTGATTAGCAGTTCACTGTCTATAGACTTTGTATATGAAGTATAGAACAACTGTATAGAAAAGCTTTGTGCACTTACTCCTGTTGTATTTGTAAGATAGAAACCTACAAAATACTTCAATACTTATTAAATATATTGCCAAGTAGATGGAAGACAGTATACGCTAATATATAGTACAGTATATACAGGGCTGGCCCAAAGTATTTGCACCCCTGCAATTCTGTCAGATAATACTCAGTTTCTTCCTGAAAATGATTGCAATCACAGATTCTTTGGTATTATTATCTTCATTTAATTTGTCTTCAATGAAAAACAAAAAAAAATTGTCATAAAGCCAAATTGTATATAATTCCACACTAAACATAAAAAAGGGGTGGACAAAAGTATTGGCACTGTTTGAAAAATCATGTGATGCTTCTGTAATTTGTGTAATTAACAGCACCTGTAACCTACCTGTGGCACCTAACAGGTGTTGGCAATAACTAAATCACACTTTCAGCCAGTTGACATGGATTAAAGTTGACTCAACCTCTGTCCTGTGTCCTTGTGTATACCACATTGAGCATGGAGAAAAGAAAGAAGACCAAAGAACTGTCTGAGGACTTGAGAATCCAAATTGTGAGGAAGCATGAGCAATCTCAAGGCTACAAGTCCATCTCCAAAGACCTGAAAGTTCCTGTGTCTACAGAGCGCAGTGTCATCAAGAAGTGTAAAGCCCATGGCACTGGGGCTAACCTCCCTAGATGTGGAAGGAAAAGAAAAATTGACGAGAGATTTCAACGCAAGATTGTGCAGATGGTGGATAAAGAACCTCGACTAACATCCAAACAAGTTCAAGCTGCCCTGCAGTCCGAGGATACAACAGTGTCAACCCGTACTATCCGTCGGCATCTGAATGAAAAGGGTCTGTATGGTAGGATACCCAGGAAGACCCCACTTCTTACCCTGAGACATAAAAAAGCCAGGCTGGAGTTTTCCAAAACGTACCTGAGACAAAAGTAGAGCTTTTTGGGAAAAGCCATCAACATAGAGTTTAGAGGGAAAAAAAAGAGGCATTCAAAGAAAAGAACACGGTCCCTACAGTCAAACATGGCGGAGGTTCCCTGATGTTTTGTGGTTGCTTTGCTGCCTCTTGCACTGGACTGCTTGACCGTGTTCATGGCATTATGAAGTCTGAAGACTACCAACAAATTTTGCAGCATAATGTAGGGCCCAGTGTAAGAAAGCTGGGTCTTCCTCAGAGGTCATGGGTCTTCCAGCAGGACAATGACCCAAAACACACTTCAAAAAGCACTAGAAAATGGTTTGAGAGAAATCACTGGAGACTACTAAAGTGGCCAGCAATGAGTCCAGACCTGAATCCCATAGAACACATGTGGAGAGATCTTAAAATGGCAGTTTGGAGAAGGCCCACTTCAAATCTCAGGGACCTGGAGCAGTTTGCCAAAGAAGAATTGTCTTAAATTCCAGCAGAGCATTGTAAGAAACTCATTGATGGTTACCGGAAGCGGTTGTTCGCAGTTATTTTGGCTAAAGGTTGTGCAACCAAGTATTAGGCTAAGGGTGTCAATACTTTTGTCTGGCCCATTTTTGGAGTTTTGTGTGAAATGATCAATGATTTGATTTTTGCTTCATTCTCTTTTGTGTTTTTTCATTGCAAGCAAAATAAATGAAGATAATAATACCAAAGAATTTGTGATTCCAATCAATTTCAAGAAGAAACTGAGTATTATCTGACAGAATTGCAGGGGTGCCAATACTTTTGGCCAACACTGTATAGAATTAATCTACAAATATACAAGTGTCTTTAGTTGCATTACAGATGCAAACTTCCCAAAAATAAAATCACTGGCAGTCAGTACGAATTCATAGATACCAAGCATATATACTTTTACTTTAATCTAAGTGGTGAAAAAAATTAAGAAGTTTATAAAAAAAAAAGAAAAGAATTGCTCGTGTCGTGTCGCCATTTTCCGAGATCCATAGGGTTTTAATTGTTTGAGATCTGGGAATGTGTGATGGCTTATTTGTTTGTGTCTTGAGCTGATATTTTTAATTATACCATTTTTGTGTTAGGCACTGTTTGATTGCCTGTTATTGCATTTTATTGTTGCGCTGACCAAAAAACATAATTTTGGCTTTTGGATTTTTTTTCTCACCATGCCGTGTACGGATCAGATAAATTGATTTTATATTTTTATAGATTGGGCATTTCTGAACATGGCAATATCAAATATGTTTTTTTTTTTATATTTTTAACTGTTTTATTTTCAATGGGGCAAAAGGGGGGTGATTTGTACTTTTAGGGTTTTTTATTTTTTCATATTTTATGAAACTTTTTTTACATTTTTTTCATTTTACTAGCCCCCCTTCATGCCTGCACTAACCAATTGCTTTTATCCTGTGAGTGTCAGTACTCTGTCGGCTCTGACAGGAAGTGAGTCGTGGTAGTGTCAGGTGTCATCAGCTGATCAGATCAGCAGACATGTGCAGGAATTACAGCGGGATCGCCACCAGAGCCCGTGGTTACCGAAGGGAGGTGACCAAGGAAGTAACACTACATCCTTGGGCATTAAGGGGTTAATCACAGGTAGTTGAGAGACATAGGATAGTAATAGAGTAGAATAGGCAAGTGCAGTGTAGGGAATGTAGTTGTGTGCCACAAAAAAGCATATAATAATCTAGTCATAGTTAATTGTGTGCTTCAGCTCAAACCTGCTATTTGGGGTTTAAAATAGGGCCAAATTAGTGCTGACGCTCAAAAGTGCAAACAGCAGTAACTAGATGAAACCCTCATATGAGATTATATAATTATGGAGGTCATAGTGTAAAGCAGGTAAAACAATCCAATTAGTCAAGATATGAATGTGAAATCGAAAAAAGGTTTAAAAAACATAGTGAAATGTTCGTATTTTTCGAACTATAAGACGCATCGGACCATAAGACGCACCCTGGTTTTAGAGGAGGAAAATAGGAAAATAAAATTTTTAAGCAAAAAATGTGGTCATAACACACTGTTATGGGGTGAGGATCTGCTGCTGACACTGTATGGGGGTAATTTAACCCCTTCAGCCCCAAGCCTATTTTGACCCTAAAGACCAGGACATTTTTTGCAATTTTGACCAGTGTCACTTTATGAAGTTATAATTCTGCAACGCTTCAATGAATCCCGGTGATTCTGAGATTATTTTTTCGTGACATATTGGGATTCATGTTAGTGGTAAATTTAGGCCGAGTTTTTTTGCGTTTCTTTGTGAAAAAAAAGGAAATTTCGCGAAAATTTTGTAATTTTCAAACTTTTAATTTTTATGCTCTAAAACTAACGAGACATATGACACAAAATAATTAATAAATAACATTTCCCACATGTCTACTTTACATCAGAACAATTTTGGGAGAAAAAATTAAAAATTTAAGCAAGTTATAGGGGTTCAAAATTTATGAGCAATTTCTCATTTTTACAACAAAATTTACAAAGCCACTTTTTTTTAGGGACCACATCACATTTGAAGCGATTTTGAAAGGTCTACATGACACAAAATACCCAAAAGTGACACCATTCCACAAACGGCACCCCTCAGGCTACTCAAAACCACATTCAAGAAGGTTATTAACCCTTCAAGTGCTTCACAGTAACTAAAGCAATGTGGAAGGAAAAAATGAACATTTTACTTTTTGCAAAAAAAATTTGAATTTAGCCTCAAATATTGCATTTCACAAGGATAGCAGGATTAAATGAACCCTCAAAATTTGTTGGGCAATTTCTTCTGAGCACGCAGATACCTCATATGTGGCGAAAAACCACTCTTTGGGCGCACGGCAGGACTCGGAAAGGAAGGAGTGTCATTTGACTTTTTGTACAGAAAATTAGCTGGAATCGTTAGCCGCACCATGTTGCGTTTGGAGAGCCCCTGATGTGCCGAAAAAGTGGAGCTCCCCCACATGTGACCCCATTTTGGAAACTAGACCCCTCATGGAATTTATCTAGATGTTTATTGAGCTCTTTGAACCTCTGGGGGCTTCACAAAAGTTAATAGAGTTGAGCCGTGAAAATAAAAAAATTTTTTTTACCACAAAATTGTTATTTCAACAAGGTAGCTTTTTTTTCACAAGGGTATGAGGAAAAATTGCACCATAAAATGTATTGTGCAATTTCTCCTGAATACACAGACACCTCATATGTGGTGGAAATCAGATGTTTGGGCGCACAGCAGGGCTCAGAATGCAAGGAGTGTCACCCTCTTTCACCACTTTATCAACCCTTAAAACACGCAGGTCCGATGTAATCCACACGACATCCCACAACGCATCCAGCTCTGCTACATCTGACAATCACAGAGAGCAGCCATAGAACACGACCGCTCTCTGTGAGGGTCAGGCCGCAAGTGAAATGAGCCGCCGGGATCAGCGGTGACTCCAGGTGTCCCCGCACATCACCTGACTGAAGTCACTGTGGATCTCGCGCTCACTTCAGCCATGGCTAAATTTGAGGTAACAGCTGGAGGACTCCCGCTATATACTCACCTCTCTTCACTCCACGCAGCATCGCTCGCTTACTGTCTGTGTGTCTGTGTGCCAGCTGACCTGTGTGGAGCCATGTGTACAGCGATGATGTCATTCCTGTGCTCACCACTTTCCACACACATCAGCGAGCCGGCAGACAGGATGACACCACGGTGCTGCAGGGGAACAGTGAGTATACCATACTTATTCATTGCCCCCCACGCTGATGATGGTGCACGGGGGGCAGTGAATACAGCCGCACATGATCACACCAGGCTGTAGTTGCCTGGGGTGATCATGGGGGCTGGCTCTTTAGTATTCGTGCATCCCCTGCCCATCATCCCGCCCAGCTGTCAGCGCCGGCTTCAGAGCCAAGAGATGATGGGCGTGCATTTCAAATGAGCGGTCCCACATGGTCAGGGTATCATGACCACAGCCTGCTCCTGCCTCTGATGACCCGCTCCACCACCACCGCACCCACCTTCACCTACTCCACCACCACCACACCGTAGCATCTGACTATAAGACGCACCCCCCACTTTCCCCCAAAATTTGGGAGAAAAAAAGTGTGTCTTATAGTCTTAAAAATTTGACACCATATATTACCTTATGAAATGCCCGACGTACGTTTCACCTGAGCTTCTTCCAAGGGTAATGTCTTTGATGAAGCTCAGGTGAAACATGCGTCAAGCATTTGATAATGTAATATATGGTGTCACAGCATCACATTTTATTATGTTTTTTTCTAACCCTTTCCTCTTCACATTCAACTTTTTACTAATAGGATTGTTTTACCTGCTTTACACTATGAACACCATTATTATTTAATCTCATATGAGGGTTTCATCTGTTTGCACTGCAGTGTATATTGTACACTCATTTAACTATTTTCACACATTTTTATTTAATGTGTAGTGGTCATGTTTGCTTATGGTTACATCATAAGAAAAGAAAAAAAAGAAACATTTCATTATACTGTATTTCTTTCCTATTCACAATTTATTAATTGGTATGTTGATCATGTTGTATAAAATACTGTTTAGTGCATTCAGTCTTTTTATCTTCATCCCTTTCCTTTTATTGTTCATGTGATAAATTTTGTATCATTTTTTATGATGTTTGAATAAAGACTCTATTTTACCAAAATGTTGGAATATTTTTGGCTAGTAATTTATTGTATGTTTTGATAGATCAGACATTTTTGAAAGCAGCAATACCAAATCTGGGTATATTTTATTTTTTTAATTGTTTTATTTTCAATAGGGCAAAAGAGGAATGACATGAATATTTGTGGGGTGGTGTTTCATTTTTTTTAAACTTTTTTTAACTTTTTATTGTATTTACTAGTTTCCTTAGGGGACTTGAAGCTGTGATCATCCGATTGCTACTGCTATACAGAGCGATGTACCAGCACTACTCTGCATAGCTGAAATAATGATCTCTTATGAATGCGAGCTTGCAGCCTGAACTAATAGGAGGATCGTCATAACAGATACAGTACATGGAGTCATCAGCTGACCCCTAACTGCATTGACAATTCATCGACTCCCCACCATGACGTCCCAGGTGCACTGAGCTTGGAATGACACTGCTTTCCACTGGGGCTTGTTAAATCTTAATGTTAGAGATTGCCAGCAGGATTGATCAGCCGTCATGTTCAGGGAAAGATGCAGGCTCAGCGTGTGAGCCCGCTTCAAAGGCAGGGACACAACTTATGACGTATATTTACATCATGTGTCGTGAAGGGGTTAAAATCACTGTTTACATATGTTGATCAATTCATACAATTTAAGTCTATTTGCAAACGATTAAGGCCTGGTTACACACAACGAGATCACTAACGAGATCATTTCTGAGTCACAGTTTCTGACTCGCCAGCGATCTCGTTATGTGGCACCTACCAGTGATCAGGCCCTGCTGTGAGATTGCTAGTCGTTGCAGAATGGTCCAGATCATTTTCTTCAAAGGCGATGTCCTGCTGGGCAGGTCGTATCGCTGTGTTTGACACTGTGTGACAGGGTCCCAATGACCGCCGAGATCGTTATACAGGTCGCTACTGCGACTTGTATCATTACTGTGTCGTTGGTAACTGACTGTGTGATATCTCACCAACGACCTCCCAGCGACTTACCAGCGATCCTTATCAGGATCGCTGACGGGATCGCTGGTAAGTCGTTGTGTGTGACTGGGCCTTTAGTGTTTGGTTGCAGAAATTTCTGTACAAAATCTGCATCTTCTGGCAGAAAAATGCACTAAAAATGTAATGGATATTTGACATGTTTTTGACTCATTTTTGCATGTTTTTTTTCCCAATGCATTTTTAATGTATTTGATGTGGATAAAGACTGGCAAAAATACATTGACACGTTGCATCTTTATTTCTGCACCAAATCTGTAAGGGAAAAAAAAAAGCAACAAGTGCACTACACTTCAGGATTATCTTTGACTTTGGTGGGCATAAGGATTTCCATGCAGTTTTGTGACAATTCTGCACTAAAAAAGCAGAAAAAAACCCCACTGTGTGCACAGGACCTTATTTTGACTTTTTGTTTTCTTGGAATTACTACATCACATTTAAATTTTATTTGAAGCTAGGTTCACATGTACTCAGTGGTCTAAGGCGGGCTTTGCACACTACGACATTGCAGGTGCGATGTCGGTGGGGTCAAATCGAAAGTGACACACTTCCGGCATCACAGTCGATATCATAGTGTGCAAATCCTTTTTGATACGATTAACGAGCGCAAAAGCGTCGTTATCGTATCCTCGGTGTGGGGTCCGACATTTCCATAATGCCGGTGCAGCGACAGGTACGATGTTGTTCCTCGTTCCTGCGGCAGCACACATCGCTGTGTGTGAAGTCGCAGGAGCGAGGAACATCTCCCACTTGCGTCCCGGCTGTAATGCGGAAGGACGGAGGTGGGTGGGATGTTTACATCCTGCTCATCTCCGCCCCTCCGCTGCTATTGGCCGCCTGCCGTGTGATGTCGCTGTGACGCCGCACGACCCGCCCCCTTAGGAAGGAGGCAGGTCGCCGGCCAGAGCGACGTCATGGAGCAGGTGAGTGAATGTGAAGCTGGCGTAGCGATAATGTTCGCTACGCCAGCAATCACAAGATATCGCTGCTGCGACGGGGGCGGGGACTATCGCGCTCGACATCGCAGCATCGGCTTGCGATGTCGCAGCGTGCAAAGTACCCCTAAGTGTTGATTTTTCAATTTTTTTTGTGCAAAAAATGTAATTCCTACAGAATCCACAGCATAGTCTGATAGATGCTTTCACTAACGCCAGACAAGGCTCAAAGTGTCTCTTTTGACATCATATAAGTGATTATCAGGACTTGATTTTTCTGTCAGTATCATGTAGACCAATGCAAACACCAATGCATTGGTCTACATAGGAGAATTTAGGTGTGTGGATCAGGCCTCATGGTTTTATCGTGCATCTTAACTAAGGCTGCACATCTCCAGTGGTTTTGACATATTTTAATTAAGAAAAAAACCTTTGCTTCAAGGACCTTTTTTCCACTGTGCAGGAAAACTGGCTTTCAGAAAAAATTGTATTAGTTGTATTTAAATGATATTACTTACAAATCCCTTATGGAACCTCTATGTGGTAGTAAAACACACAGCAGTTGCCAATTGACCCACAATTTGTTTGCACAGCCATGCAGACAATGCATCATCTGGCTCTATCCTTAGTAGAGTCAATGATTGTCGAACGTGCTTTCGAATTAATCCTCTTTCCCAAATATTGGCCATAAAAAAGGTCACGAATCACCCGATGATGGAGCAAAAAGCTTGTTCTTCTGGTGCACTTACTTCTAAGGAGTACCAAAATTCTTCAATATCAGTGAATAATATCCAGTTAAACATGAGTTCTTCTGCCAATAACATGATATTGTATACTTACAGAAAGATTACATGGATGATCTTTCTAGGTACTTAGAATTTTTTAATTGGATCTCTTAACAAGCCAATAAACAACCTCAACATGGCTTGTGTATAGCTAATTTGTGTACCGTATATAGGACAGTTGTGATTGACCTATGTAAAATGGCCTTTGGTACAATTTATGGTGCACAGATTGTTGTTGTGATGTCACTAAGCAGACAATAATTAGAAATCATCATTATTAATCATTTTAAAAGTTGAAAGCATACTGCACACATTTTCTTTTTACATTTCATATCCAATAAACATATTTTTTAAAGAATACATATATAAGTATTTTTGAATGAACTATTGTTCTTTATTATAGAATCATAACTATAATATTGGTACAGAATACAAATTAAAAATATAACATTAAAAATGAATGCTGCTTTCTTTAAAAAATTAAATAAAACTAATATTAAGTAATTCTGGGAATTAATAAAGGTGGGTAAATTTGTAGGCAAATATTCATATGTAATGACGTAGTTGGTTTAATTCAACACTCGATATTCACTAAAGTTTTAGTTATAACAATTGATATGCTTTCTATAACATTTGTGTATGAACTGGAACAATTTGTTTGATATCCAGCGTTAATCTAACAATCAGGGTTAATATTTCCCCATTAACATGTCATTCATGATGTTACATTCACTTTCAATATCCTGATCACATGGGCAGAATCTTTGTGCTTTTTATAATGTTTTGGGTGTCACTATTTGCCTCTAAGATGGTATTTCTAGCTACAGTTTCCTATAAATTCCAGTAATAATCCTGGATGCTAGACAAAGCAAAAAATAGAACCTCAAATAAGAAATATTACAGATTATGCACAAGTTATAGAAAGTTATGGAATTGTCATAAAAGCACCTTTACCTTTGTAACTTAGTATTCTGAGTTTTCTGAGATGATTAATATAGTCAAAGAATACTTACCTGTATGATTTTAAAGTCATAAAATCATAAGAATTTTAAATAATGGTTGTTTGTTTATATTAAAAATGGCTCTTACAGTAGACAGTACTTTATCTCCTTCAGGGTTTATGAAACTGGTGGCGCAGCCATTGCCAAGGGCAGGATCCGCCAAGGTAAATCCTAGCTAGGTGCATGTGCTTTTACCTTAGCAAACGCATGCTGCCCAGGGTTTCCAACTTGATTTTTTCACTTTTTCATTAAAATTTAGCAAAAAGGACAGAAAACATTTTTACAGACTTTAAGACACAATGGAGAACCACAATAAATCATTGTGATATTATTACAGTAGCATGCAAAGGTTTTTCCACCCCTGGTTACAATTACCATTATTGTGAACAGTAAAGCAAGATGAAGATGAAATGAGTTCTAAAAGGCATAAAGTTAAAGGTAACATATATCTATAGATATATATATATATATATATATATATATATATATATATATATATATATATATTTTAATTTTCTGTTTTCAGCTTCTACATTTTAACAAGTAGAAAAACGAAAATGGGCCAATGCAAGTACACCCTTGGAGATTTGTGTGCTTAGACAACATTGACCAAGGTTATGATTTGTTTACTATCATCCTTAGAATAGGCTAGGAGATGCAAATGTCACTGCTTTATAAAAACCCAGCCTCCTCTAACCTTGTGTCAAAAAAACCATGGCCATGAGTTCTTATAATCAGCTGCCTAGAATGCTGAAAATTAAAATGGTGGAGATGCACAAAGCAGAAGAAGACTATGAAAAGGCTTTGACAGCAAAGTGTTTTCAAGTTTCACTTTTTTTAGTTTGAAATGTAATTAAAAAATAGTTAACAGGAACAGTGGAGGTCAAAATAATGTTTGGAAGACCAAGCAAAGTTTCTGTGAGAGCTTCTTGTAACATTGCTAGAGAGTAGGGACGAGCGACCCTCCCAAGGTTCAATTCAGTACATGTTCGTCGACTTCATCTGTGTTTGCCAAACTAATGGCTCAACGAACATATCCGAACCCCATTGAATTCAATGGGAGGCAAAAATAAAGACAGGGACAACATCTTTAAGGGGACCCAAAAGCTGGCAAAAAAGCTCAAACAGTTTTACAGTGGATCCACAATGTTATGGCACAGCGATTAGCTTCCTACACCGTGTGCAGAATTATTAGGCAAGTTGTATTTTAGAGGATTTTTTTTTATTATTGATCAACAACTAATCAACTCAAAAGACTCATAATTATCAAAGCTTAATATTTTTGGAAATTGGAGTGGGGTTTTTTTAGATTTGGCTATCTTAGGAGGATATCTGTTTGTGCAGGTAACTATTACTGTGCAGAATTATTAGGCAACTTAATAAAAACCAAAATATATTCCCATCTCACTTGTTTATTTTCCCCACGTAAACCAATATTAAATGCACAAAATTTAGAAATAAACATTTCTGACATGCAAAAACAAAGCCCCAAAAAATTAGTGGCTATATAGCCACCTTTCTTTATGATGACACTCAACAGCCTACTATCCATAGATTCTGTCAGTTGCTTGATCTATTTACGATCAACATTGCATGCAGCAGCCACCACAGCCTCCCAGACACTGTTCCAAGGGGTGTACTGTTTTTCCTCTCTGTAGAGCTCACATTTTATGAGGGACCACAGGTTCTCTATTGGGTTTAGATCAGGTGAACAAGGGGACCATGCCATTATTTTTTCATCTTTTAGATCTTTACTGGCCAGCCACGCTGTGGAGTAGTTGGATGCATGTGATGGAGCATTGTCCTGCATGAAAATCATATTTTTTCATGAACGATACCGATTTGTTCCTGTACAACTGCTTAAAGAAGTTGTCTTCCAGAAACTGGCAGTAGGTCTGGGAGTTGAGCTTCATTCGATCCTCAACCCGAAAAGGTCCCACAAGTTCATCTTTGATGATACCAGCCCATACCAGTACCCCACCTCCACCTTGCTGGCGTCTGAGTCGGAGTGGAGCTCTCTGCCCTTTACTGATCCAGAAATACAATTCTCAACATTGATTCCGGTTAAGGTTATGCTGAGAGATGGTCACCAAGAACCATCTTCTCAAGCCGCACTACTCATAAAGACATATCAATAAATTAAAGGACAAAGAGTATATATGCAAAATAGACAAATTTTTATTATGAAAAAACCACAATAGACAATTAAAAACACACAGATAAGACATCACCAAACTGAATCATCTGGGGGGATATTAAGATTGTTACACATAAATGACATGGCCTGTCTCAGAAAAACAGCCAGAATCGTTCACGATACCCAGGATACAGGTGGATCCTAAAGAAAATTAAAGTAAGGGTATCACAAAATGCAATTAGAATCAAATCGGGTGGATCTGAGACTCCTAGTCATTTATAGAGGGTACTATTCAAAATGAAGTCCATACAATTTTTGAAAAATCAGTCTTAAGATATTTCTTGGCCCAGTCTTGACGTTTTAGCTTATGTTTTTTGTTCAAAGGTGGTCGTTTTTATGTCTTCCTTACCTTGGCCATATCCCTGAGTATGGCACACCTTGTGCTTTTTGATACTCCAGTAACATTGCAGCTCTAAAATATGGCCAAACTGGTGGCAAATGGTATCTTTGCAGCTTCAGGCTTAATTTTCCTCAATTCATGGGCAGTTATTTTGCGCCTTTGCGCCAAACCTCTTCAAAGGTTTGGCAATTTCAAGACTGCTGCATCCCTCTGCAAGACATCTCACAATTTTGGACTTTTCAGAGCCCGTCAAATCTCTCTTTTGACCCATTTTGCCAAAGGAAAGGAAGTTGCCTAATAATTAAGCACACCCTATATAGGGTGTTGATGTCATTACACCACACCCCTCCTCATTACAGAGATGCACATCACCTGATTTACTTAATTGGTAGTTGGCTCTCAAGCCTATACAGCTTGGAGTAGGACAACATGTTTAAAAAGTATCATGTGATCAAAATACTCATTTGCCTAATAATTCTGCACACAGTGTAGACTATTAACGTGCGTGAGTGACAGGTATAGGCCTGGTGGGATGGGAGCCCTGATATCTGATGCAACAGCTAAAAGTGCTTTTTATAAATTGCCCCAGAGTACCCATAGTGTCTTTGGACAGTAGAGAGGGATGTTCCTTGCACCAGGTAGGGTCTGGCCTAGAATTTACAGCTTTCAAATGAAGAGGTAGATGAGTTACAGGAGTAGGCCTTTTCCTCTGAGACCCCTGCCGCTGCGGACAAGATGCAACTTGAAGACCCAACATGGAGACTCCACATTTCCAAAAATTAGGGGCACACAACACAACAGTGGCATCAGTTGCACTGCAAGGAGTACCCTTAGTGTCTTAGTAATGCAGGGAGTCATGGGGTCATGCACTAGACAGGGTCTGGCCCAGAATTGTTTGCTTTCAAAGGAAGAGGTTGATGAGTGACAGGAGTAGGCCTGTTCCTATGTGTTTCCAGCCACTACAGACAACACACAACTTGGAGAACCAACTTGGGTCTCCACATTTCCAAAAATTTGGGGCAAAAACCAGGAAAAGTGGCATCAATTACTCCAGAGCATATATAGTATTTTTGCACAGCTGGGAGGCATGAGCCATGCATCAGACTGGGTCTGGCTTAAAAGAGACCACTGCCACTAAAGACAAGACATAACATGGAGACTGAACTTGGAGTCTACACATTTCCACAAATTAGGGGCACACACCAGGAAAAGTCACATCAATTGCCCAAGAGTGAAAGTTCAGTAGTCTACACTTAAAGATTGCAACCGGATGTGCTTATCCGTCGGGAGAATGCTGGCTGCCGGGCATGACACATCTCCAAGGCGTGACTTGTGAGCTCAAGCCACTCTTCCATTTTTGAACACCAAAATGTAAAAGGTCCAAACCCACCCTTTTGGCATCTAAATTGAGCTTTAGATACCCCTGTACCATCCTCTCCAGCCATTCACTATGTGTCAGACTTCTACTCAGTTCTATTGGTGCTTGGGATAGTCTAAAAAATGTGTGCCACAACTCACAGAAATTGCTAATGCCAATTAAACAGTTGCTGCTAACGTTTCTGCAATGATGACTCGACAATCGCGTGGTTATAAATCTAGAACAGCGATGCACACTGGGTGCCTCATTACTGTCTTGGGGAAAACAACTCTTAAGATTAGCAAAATTTACTTTTGTATTGTGGATTTAACAGAATGGCAACCCAGTAGTCAGTGCTATTTCTAATCCTAAAAGTTTGGGAATAATGTTGCAGAAAGTGCAGCAAAAAAGCGCTTATGTGTCATGCGCTTCAGTGAGGTCCAAGTCCATGATATTTATCATGTGCGCCTTTTGATGCTTATTGGGTTTGAATGGTTGCACTGCATTATGGCATGTGCAATTCTTGTGTGTAAGTTTATATCTAAAAGATGGATGTTTACATGATTTGTTTGCCCCATATGAGAAAGGTGATCTATTCACCTGAAATGCAGTGTTTTATTTTTGTTTTTAACTTTGTTTGTCATATCCAATCTTGCATATATAAAGAGGAAATCAGTTTTTAATGAATTTTGAGAGCTGAATTAAAACAGCTATGATTGTTCTTCCTGGGAGCCCGATCCTGCTTTATCTGTGTATCAAGAATATTGATTGACCATAACTTATGACTAAATTCTGTTGTGATGGGCTGATCATTTTCTTTTCATTTTTAGTTGAGTTGAGCGCGGTTCGCGGTTCGAGGTTCTCCAGTTCGCGGCTCGAGTGATTTTGGGGGCTGTTCTATATAGAACTAGAACTCGAGCTTTTTGCTAAAGCTCGATAGTTCTAGATACGTTCGATAACGGTTCTAGCAGCAAAAAGACCAGCTAATTACTAGCTGGCTTTCCACTGTAATAGTGTTAGTCACTCTGTGACTCACACTATTATGACATTTCAGTGTATAGTGTGCGGGAACAGCGCATTCAGATCACTGCTGTTTGTATAATGGCGATCGACATTTTTTTTTTTCCTTGTCTTCCTTCCCTAAGCGCGCGCGTGTAATGGGGCGGGCCAGCATGTCAGCCAATCCCAGACACACATACAGCTAAGTGGACTTTTAGCCAGAGAAGCAACGGCATGTGTGATATGATGTCCATGTCACATGTCCCTGCATTATAAAAATGGACATTTTCCTCCAGCACGCCATTATCTGCCTTCTGCGTCCTTGGTGTCAGTCAGCTGGCGCAGCGCCTATCTCCGATACTGCTGTGTACGCTCTATACACAGCGCTGTACAGAATAGGGATAGCACTTTCTATCAGTCCTTTTAAGGGCTAATACCGGCAGGGTCAGAGCCATAGGTGACAGGTCCATGAAAACAGAGTTTAACAGCTACAAAAGATGACAGCGTCTGTGTAGCTAAGGTCAGGGATTTCCTCGCTGCATTTCCCCATTAGGAGGGATAGAAAGGCAGGCTTCCTTTCCTCTACCCAGAGACCCACAACCCTGCCACTGTACCCTCATGCCCTTTGCACACTCAAACTCATTGTTACTAAGCCATTATACTAGCAAACACTGAGTGAACTTAGTGGCATCCTAAACGTGGCTGTTGGACTTCTGTATTATCCCACTAGTGCAAAGATATTTGCAGCATGTCTGCCTGCATTGCACACTCAAACTCATTGTTACTAAGCCATTATACTAGCAAACACTGAGTGAACTTAGTGGCATCATAAACGTGGCTGTTGGACTTCTGTATTGTCCCACTAGTGCAAAGATATTTGCAGCACGTCTGCCTGCATTGCACACTCAAACTCATTGTTACTAAGCCATTATACTAGCAAACAGTGAGGAAACTTAGTGGCATCCTAAACGTGGCTGTTGGACTTCTGTATTGTCCTACTAGTGCAAAGATATTTGCAGCACGTCTGCCTGCATTGCACACTCAAACTCATTGTTACTAAGCCATTATACTAGCAAACACTGAGTGAACTTAGTGGCATCCTAAACGTGGCTGTTGGACTTCTGTATTGTCCCACTAGTGCAAAGATATTTGCAGCACATCTGCCTGCATTGCACACTCAAACACATTGTTACTAAGCCATTATACTAGCAAACACTGAGTGAACTTAGTGGCATCCTAATCGTGGCTGTTGGACTTCTGTATTGTCCCACTAGTGCAAAGATATTTGCAGCACGTCTACCTGCATTGCACACTCAAACTCATTGTTACTAAGCCATTATACTAGCAAACACTGAGTGAACTTAGTGGCATCCTAAACGTGGCTGTTGGACTTATGTATTGTCCCACTAGTGCAAAGATATTTGCAGCATGTCTGCCTGCATTGCACACTCAAACTCATTGTTACTAAGCCATTATACTAGCAAACTATGCTGCCAGTTTAAGGGCCGTAGTTGCATTGTCAGGGATAATTATTGTTGTTTATTCTGCTGTTAATAAAGCTAGACCACCGCTGAAATCTACACCACCTCTCAATTTTTACTACCACATTTTAAGTGCACAATCTTTTCGCAATCAAAATGAGTGGCAAAATGACAGATGCTGGTGGAAAGGGGAAGAGGCGTGTTGGAAAAGGAAAAAAAGGGTTTGTCCATGGGGAAGGTGGCAAAGCTCCATTAACATCTGCTGAAGATAGACCATCTTCCAGCAAAAGTAAGATGTCTACTACTTACCGTGGACAATCCGATGTGCTCCCTTTTTTACGGACACGAACAACTGGAACAAAGGTAGATGATGGCCAAAAAAGGAAAATGCTTGAATGGATCTTAAGTGGTCCAACAAGTGCCCTCTCCGCCACCTCAACTACCGCATCCAAAAAACACCAGTCCTCTGAGTTGTCAGCCCAATCAAACTTGCTTTCTCCCAGCTCTGAAGTCTCCATCCTCCCTGAACAGTATGGTGGAACTGAGATGGCTGAGTCTGCAGAGCTGTTCAGTCACACTATAGCCTGGGAATCAGAGGTCTGCTCCCAAGCTACAGTGAGTACAGACCAGGAAATGGTCTGCAGTAATGCCCAGAACCTTTGTGACTCTGATTCAGGCCGTGAGGACCAAGTTTCTGAGAATAATGTTGACCCTTTTTCACAAACTGTAACACCTGTTGTTATAGACAATGAGGAACATACTGATGACGATGAGACGCAGATACCAGATTGGGATGACAACTTAAATATTTGGTCAGGGCAAGAAGATGCTCGGTCTGAGGGTGAGGGGAGTGCAAACACAACAATTGATGAGGAAGTTCTAGATCCCACCTACTGTCAACCCACAGTCAGGCCCTCGAGGAGGTCAACAGAGACGGTGGAGGAGGATGCAACTGACGACGAAGTTACCTTGCGCCTTCCTGGACAGAGTAGGAGTACTGGTAGCATGTCTAAAACTGCATCCTCAGCCACCACTGTGCCTCTGAGCACTAGTCGGGGTAGATCAGCAGGTCGCATGCCCTCTAAGCCTTGCCTAGCCTGGTCCTTTTTTGACATAGCAAAAGTTCGCCCAAATTATGTGATCTGTAAAATTTGTCATGATTCTGTTAGTAGAGGGCAAAACCTCAGCAGTTTGACAACTTCTTCCATGAATCGTCACATGAATAAATACCATATGTCCCGGTGGGAAGCTCACCGTGCTGCAATGCGGCCTATCGGAGCGAACCATCCACCGCATGTCCCTTCTAGTGCATCCGCGCACTCTTCATCTTCTAGGACTGTGGGGACAGCTGTCACACCTGGTTTTCCACGCAAAACTTCCACCACTGTAACCAAAACAGGCAGTTTGCTTGGTAGGTCGTCAGTTGGTTTGGAAGGGGAAACAAGTACGTGTGTACAGCTCTCTCAGACATTGATAGCACCAACGTTGGATGAAGGCGACATCATGTCTACGCCTGCACTTTCCTCACAAAGCTGCATTTTTCCAGGGACACCCTACTCAACACCGTCTACACACAGCAGCCAGATCTCTGTCCTTCAGATGTGGACAAATAAAAGGCCATTTCCTGCGACCCATGACAAAGCTAAGAGGTTGACTTTATCCCTCTGTAAGCTCTTGGCTACCGAAATGCTGCCTTTCCGCCTGGTGGACACACAGGATTTTAGAGACCTTATGTCTGTCGCTGTGCCCCAGTACCAGATGCCCAGTCGCCACTACTTCTCTAAGAAAGGTGTGCCCGCGCTACACCAGCATGTCGCACACAACATCACCGCTTCCTTGAGAAATTCTGTGTGTCAACGGGTGCATTTCCCCACCGACACTTGGACCAGTAAGCATGGACAGGGACGTTACATGTCGCTGACTGGGCACTGGGTAACTATGGTGATAGATGGTGAAGGGTCTACTGCACAAGTCTTGCCGTCCCCACGACCTGTGTGTCAATCCTCTGTCCAAGTTTCGCCACTGCTTCTGCCTCCTCCACCTCATCTGGGTCCTCCACCTCCGCCCCAAGCCTGCCTGGTCAGGCCACCAGCGTTCGCACTGCGCAGAAGGAATCACGCACCCCTCATTACTATGCTGGCAGCAGAGTGCAACGGCATCAGGCGGTCTTTAGCTTGACATGTCTTGGAAATAGGAGTCACACAGCGGCTGAGTTGTGGGCAGCTCTGCGGTCCGAGTTTAATAAATGGTTGTCTCCACTCAACCTGCAGCCTGGTAAGGCCGTGTGCGACAATGCTGCAAACCTGGGTGCGGCCCTTCACCTGGGCAAGGTGACACACGTGCCTTGTATGGCTCACGTGTTGAACCTTGTTGTCCAGCAATTTTTAACACACTATCCCGGCCTAGATGGCCTTCTGACCAGGGCACGAAAACTGTCTGCTCACTTCCGGCGTTCAACTGCCGCAGCTGATCGACTTGCATCGCTCCAGAAGTCTTTCGGCCTGCCGGTTCATCGCCTGAAATGCGATGTGGCGACACGCTGGAATTCGACTCTCCACATGTTACAGCGACTGTGGCAGCACCGCCGAGCCCTGGTGCAATACGTCATGACGTATAGCCTGGGCTAACGAGATGCAGAGGTGGGGCAGATCACCCTGATGGAGTGGTCTCAGATCAAGGACCTATGCACCCTTCTGCACAGTTTCAACATGGCGACGAATATGTTTAGCGCTGACAATGCCATTATCAGCATTACAATTCCAGTCATTTACATGCTGGAGCACACGCTAAACACTATTCGGAGTCAGGGGTGAGACAACAGGAAGGGGAGGAACTACAGGAGGATTCATATGCGCAAGACACAACAACATCACCAAGGTCCAGATGTTCATCATCACCAACGCGGCAGGCATGGGACCATGGGGGACAGGGATCAACAAGGGCGCATGGTAGCGGGCGAAATGTTGAGGAAGGTGCAAGAGAACATGAAGAAATGGAGGATGAACTGTCCATGGACATGGAAGACTCAGCGGATGAGGTAGACCTTGGTCAAATTTCAGTTGAAAGAGGTTGGGGGGAGATGTCAGAGGAAGAAAGAACGGTTAGCACCTCTATGCCACAAACACAGCGTGGACTTGGTCCGCATGGCTGCGCAAGACACATGAGCGCCTTCTTGCTGCACTACCTCCAACATGACCCTCGTATTGTCAAAATTAGAAGTGATGATGACTACTTACTTGCCACACTATTAGATCCCCGGTACAAGTCCAAATTTTGTGACATAATTCCAGCCATAGAAAGGGACATACGTATGTAGGAGTATCAGCAGAAGCTGTTACTCGATCTTAGCTCGGCTTTTCCACCAAACAACCGTGCAGGTGCAGGGAGTGAATCTCCCAGTTGACAAACATGGGACGGTCTCGTCATCTTCAACAGTCTACCCGTACCAGTAGCACCGTATCTGGTGCTGGTAACAGCAATTTTATGGAATCTTTTCATAATTTTTTTAGACCGTCCTTTGCAGGGCCACCAGAGACAACAAGTCTGACACATAGTCAACGTCTGGAGAGGATGATACAGGAGTATCTCCAAATGAACATTGATGCCATGACTTTGCAAATGGAGCCTTGCTCATTTTGGGGTTCAAATCTTGAAAAATGGCCAGAGCTCTCAACTTACGCCTTGGAGATTTTGTCGTGTCCAGCTGCCAGCGTTGTCTCTGAACGTGTCTTCAGTGCTGCTGGGTGTGTGCTGACAGATAAGCGCACGCGTCTGTCCAGTGACAATGTGGACAGACTAACGTTCATCAAAATGAACAAGTCATGAATCCACAAGGAATTTACTACCCCTGTGTTATCCTGGAGAGAGTAAATGCTTGTGGATTTGGAATGTGCTTGATGCAAATCAAAACATCATGTTTGCAACTAGGGCACAAGTGCTGCCACTGAATGGGTGGGTGTGTGTGGGGCACAATTTTTGGAAAAAAAGGGAGACTCCGCTTGGAGTAACCCTTGCTTGCTGTGTTTTTTAAAAATGATCCAAGATGAACAGAGCTGGGATCAGGAAAGACTTTGCTACCTACCCCGGAGTCATCCTGGGGACGGTTAAGAATGGCGTATTTTTGAATGTGCTTGATGCAAATCTAGCTGTGAAGTGTACAACTGGGGGACAACTGCTGCCACTGAAGGGGGGGGGTGTGTGGGGCCCAATTTTTGGAAAAAAGGGAGACTCCGCTTGGAGTAACCCTTGCTTGCCGTGTTTTTAAAAAGGAGCCAAGATGAACAAGTCATGGTTCAGCAAAGACTTTGCTACCTACCCCGGTGTCATCCTGGGGACGGTTAAGAATGGCGTATTCTTGAATGTGCTTGATGCAAATCTAGCTGTGAAGTGTACAACTGGGGCACAACTGCTGCCACTGAAGGGGTGGGTGTGTGTGGGGCCCAATTTTTTGAAAAACGGGAGACTCCGCTTGGAGTAACCCTTGCTTGCTGTGTTTTTAAAAAGGAGCCAAGATGAACAAGTCGTGGTTCAGCAAAGACTTTGCTACCTACCCCGGTGTCATCCTGGGGATGGTTAAGAATGGCGTATTTTTGAATGTGCTTGATGCAAATCTAGCTGTGAAGTGTACAACTGGGGCACAACTGCTGCCACTGAAGGGGTGGGTGTGTGTGGGGCCCAATTTTTGGAAAAAAGGGAGACTCCGCTTGGAGTCACCTTGCGGTGTTTTACATGATTTTAGAAGGGCGTGCCATGCCTATATCTGTGTCTCCTCCTCTTTTTGCTTGTACAGCTCTTTTGTTTTCAAATGAGTATATGTCCTTGTCACTTTCCCATGTGTTTGTGTTGTGTTGTGAGTTGTTTGTCACCTTTCGGACACCTTTGAGGGTGTTTTCTAGGTGTTTTTATGTGTTTGTGATTGCCTGCCATTGTTTCCTATGCGGTTCGAGTTCGGTTCGTCGAACGTTCGACAAACTGAACTCGAACGAGACCTCCGTTCGACGAACCGAACTCGAGCCGAACCACGACCGATTCGCTCATCTCTAATTTTTAGGCAAATTATACCATGCAGATTTTGGCACTGATATTGCGTGATGTCTATTTGGAAGAGTTTGGTTGGCCCTTATGAGTGTTGCTGAGTTGTTGGATAATTATCAAGCTTATGAAATTGCCTTCCATAACTTCAATACTATTTAAAGTGGACATACTTGTTCATAGGTCATGAAGTGATCATATGGCTTTTCTTGTTGTGTTATGCCAATATAATCAGGGGGGTGTTTGAAGACCTACACATTTATTTACCAAATCAAAAAAATTACAAATATTTATAGTTTATAAAAGATATATAGATGACCCTTTTTAAGAAAAGGTAACGCCAATAAAATTTCACACTTTATAGAGGGATTAAAAACATTTAATTCCCCCCAACTATTGGCTGGCAAGGATTCCATCAATTTTCTATATTTAAGCATCCCCCATCAGGAAATCTCCATTATCACCAAAACTTATTTCAAGGAAGTAGACACAAATGGTTACATCCATTTCTCTAGTAGTCACTTCAAGAAATAGCTCAAAACATTCCCTACAACCAATATCGTCAAAGTTTAAATACTTTATAGCCTCAAGGACTCAATGAGATCATAGAAATTTTTATGAGTTTGGCAAATCTTTGTATTGTTTTCACTGGAGCTTCTTTCATATATTTGTATAAATATTTTTATTTTTTACATGTATTAGTCTTGTATTGTATTGTTTTGTACTCTAAGAGTCACTTTTATATTACTTAGAAATACCAGCGTAATTTCTTTATTGTTTTATGAGGGCACACGACCCATCACAGAAAGTTTGTTACCTCACACAAATCCCTGTTACGGTTCCCGTTTCTGAGGTTCTGCGTGTCTCCTTATCCTTTGCTGTGGTCTGGCTATGTTATTTCTTGGTCCCAAGCAAGGCTGGGTTGAAGCAAGGCTCAAGACTGTAGAGGATAAACCTCAAACTTTGGTGTCTTTGCCACATGACCCATGACTTGCTCTACCCAACAGATACTCTGGCGATGCCAGGTCTTGTCGTGGGTTCATAAGCCAGTGTCAGATTCACCTTGAGGTTAATGCCTCTCGCTTCTCTATGGAGAGGTCCAAAGTACGCTTTATTATATCCCTGCTTCAGGATAAAGCCTTAGAGTGGGCTACTCCCTTATGGGAGCGCTCTGATTTGGTTACTCAGAGACATCAAGACTTCCTTGATGCTCTTAAAGCGGTGTTCATGGGACCGCAGGTTACCCATGATGCAGCTTTGAGACTGCTAGATCTGTCTCAAGGTTCGTTATCTACCAGCTCTTATGCCATTGCTTTTTGTACCTTGGTAGCAGAGTTAGACTGGCCTGAGAAGGTGTTAATACCTATCTTCTGGAGAGGTCTTGCAGGCTATGTCAAAGATGCTCTTGCTATTTGGGAAGTTCCTCCTTCTCTGGAGGACTTAATCACGGTAGCAACTAGGATCGATGTGCGCCATAAGGCATGTAGACTCGAGGTTACCTTGTCACGTCCCAAATGTCGAGTTGGCTCAGATGCTGTGGTTCCTTCTCCATCTTCCTCAGTATCCGAGTCATCTCCTACTCCTATGGAGTTGGGCTACACTACTTACCGACCTCGTAAGGCGGGTCCTCCTATCTGTTACATATGTCATCAGGCTGGGCACTATGCCAACAAGTGTCCTAGCCGTCAGGGAAACTCCCAGGCCTAGTAACCATTAGAGGGGGGTTACTAGAGACGTCTTCTGCACCCTCTAAGTGTAGTGTCCCAGGTCAGCTCTCATTCTCTGAGAATACATGGCCTATTATGGCTTTTGTGGATTCCGGAGCTGACGGGACTTTTGTGTCCTCAGGATTTGTAAAGAGACACAATATTCCCTCTATCATGTTAGAGGCGCCTATTCCTGTCCGTGTTATTAATGGGACTATGTTGTCTGACTCCATTACATTGAGGACAGTTCCCTTGCGCCTTTCCCTGTCTCAGGGTCACATAGAGGAGATTTCTTTTCTTGTTTTGCCTGAGGGTATAGACGACGTACTTCTGGGTCTCCAATGGCTTCGGACTCATGCTCCTCTAATTGACTGGGAGTCCGACAGCATTATTAGTTGGGGTTCGAAATGTCAGTCCCGATGTCTTCCCTTACCACCTAAGGTCGTTGCGGTTGCATCAACTGATCTCTCTCTCTTACCGACTCCCTATTTGGATTTCGCTGATGTGTTTTCCAAACAGGGTGCTGAGACTCTTTCACCTCATAGGCCTTATGACTGCTATAGACCTCTTGCCAGGTTCTGTTCCACCAAAGGGCAGGGTCTATCCTTTGTCTATCCCAGAATCCGAGGCTATGTCGGCCTATATAAAGGATAGTCTGGAGAGGGGCTTCATCCGCAAGTCTGTCTCACCTGCAGGGGCTGGGTTTTTCTTTGTGCGGAAAAAAGAGGGTGATCTGCGTCCCTGCATAGACTACAGGGGTCTTAACGCCATCACTGTAAAAAACAGATACCCCTTGCCCCTAATTTCTGAATTGTTTGACAGACTACGAGGAGCTAAGGTATTTACGAAGTTGGATCTGCGAGGTGCTTATAACTTAGCGCGAATTCGAGAGGGTGACGAATGGAAAACCGCTTTTAACACCAGAGACGGTCACTATGAATACCTCGTCATGCCTTTCGGTCTCTGTAATGCACCTGCAGTGTTCCAGGACTTCGTAAATGACGTGTTTAGGGATTTACTGTTATCATCCGTGGTGGTATATCTGGATGATATACTAATTTTTTCTCCTGACCTGGAGACACATCAGTTGGATGTGATCAGGGTTCTGTCTCGTCTAAGGGAGCACTCCCTGTTTGCCAAGCTCGAGAAATGTATATTTGAGCAAGCCTCTCTACCCTTCTTAGGCTATATCATTTCTCATGAGGGATTGGCAATGGATCCTGCGAAGCTTTCTGCAGTTATGAAATGGGCTGAACATCATTCCTTGAAAGCAGTACAACGCTTCCTGGGATTCATAAATTATTACCGGCAATTTATACCACACTTTTCTACCTTGGTAGCTCCGTTAGTGGCTTTGACTAAAAAGGGCGCCAACCCTAAGGTCTGGTCTACTGAGACATCCCAGGCTTTCAAGGCAGTTAAGGAACACTTTTCATCTGCTCCTGTCCTCAAAAGACCTGACGAGAATATGCCCTTTCTCATGGAGGTGGACGCGTCCTCTGTAGGAGCTGGAGCAGTTCTATATCAAAAGAACAGCTCAGGTAGAAAAAGACCATGTTTTTTCTTTGCAAAGACGTTCTCCCCTGCTAAGAGGAACTACACTATTGATGACAGGGAACTACTTGCCCTAAAATTAGCATTGGAAGAGTGGTGTCACTTGCTCGAGTGAGCCAGGCAGCCCTTTCAGGTCTTTACGGACCATAAGAACCTGACGTATTTGCAAACTGCACAACGTTTCTATCCTCGGCAAGCTCGCTGGTCCTTGTTTTTCTCTCGGTTTAACTTCTCCATTAATAATCTTACCGGGAGTAAGAATAACAAGGCCGACACACTCTCTCGCTCTATGGAATCATCTCAGGAGGAGAATGAGGACCCTCATCTCATTCTTCCATCTAGGGTTTTTCACACACTCTCTCCTGTAACGTTAGATCAGATTCTACCAGGCAAGACTTTCGTTCCTCCTAGTCGACAGAATGACATTCTGTCATGGGCCCACACCTCTAAGGTGGGTGAGCATTTTGGCATTAGAAGGACACGAGAATTACTCGAGAGGTGGTATTGGTGGCCCCAGTTGGCCAACCATGTCAAGAGATACATCCGATCGTGTTTTTCTTGTGCTTGCAACCGTCCTTTGCAGCAGAGATCTGCTGGTCTTTTACACCCATTACCCGTGCCAGATAGACCATGGGAGGTTGTAGGCATGGATTTTGTGGGTGAACTTCCCTGCTCTCAAGGGAATCGGATTGTGTGGGTAATAACTGATCATTTCTCTCGGATGGTTCATCTGGTACCCTTACCGAGAATACCATCCTCTAGGGTATTGGCCAAATTGTTCCTCGAACAATGTTTGTTCCTGACATGTCAATTGATTTTGCCATTTGGGTTTTGCACTGCAAAGCTGAGTTTTTGACCAAAGTTCTGCAACAAAAAGGCTGCAGTTTGAACTGCATAGTGCGGACAAGAAACCGAAATTCCCATAGACTTTGCTTGAAAAGCAGAACACAACCATTTTGGCATTAAACGCTGCAGTTGAAAAAGCAGCAAAAAAGCAGGTAAAAAGCAACGTGCGGACATAGCCTTAGACTATTTTAATCAACTTGTTACCAGCATTAAAAACAGCAGTCTTAAATTATCACCTGTATAAAAGACTCCTGTCCACAGACTCAATTAATCAGCATTACTGCCATGAACATATAAACAAAGATAAATTTAGCTACTGAATTGATCAATGCAATAGAGCCCCAACACTACGCCAAAGTATTTCTCTATGTTGGGGTCCCTAGCTAGTGTGTGTCCTCTCATGCAGTTAAAAAACTTACCGTGTATGGGAAGCTGAGACCCAGGCTATATATACGTATCATGTGGATTGGCAATAGGTGTGAGTGGGGAGGGTTCACAAACGAAAAACTACTAACAATTAAGGAATAACGTTTGTAACTCCATTCTAAGTCTGAACATTTATTACCCCGTTAGCCACCGCACCAGGGCGCGGGATGAGTTGGGGCGAAGCGCCAGGATTGGCGCATCTGATGGATGCGCCACTTCTGGGGCGGCTGCGGCCTGCTATTTTTAGGCTGGGAAGAGTCCAATAACCATGGCTCTTCCCACCCTGAGAATACCAGACCCCATTATTTATACATAATTAAAAAAAAAACAGCTTGGGGAGCCCTCCAAATTGATCACCAGCCAAGGTGAAGCTGTCAGCTGTGGTTTGCAGGCTACAGCTGTCTGCTTTACCCTAGCTGGCTATCAAAAATAGGGGGGACCCCACGTCATTTATTTTAATTATTTTTTTTTCTTTTTGGGCTAAATACAAGGCTAGGCACCCTTTAGTGCCACATGAAAGGCACTAAAGGGCGCCAGCTTAGAATATGCAGGGGGGTGGGACGTTATATATGTTTGACATCTATCCATTCATCCATTGTAGCATTTTAGGCTATGTGCCCACAATCAGGGTTTGCAGCGTTTTGGGCGCAGAGTGTTTTCCCTGTGTCCATAACGCTGTGTTGTGCAGTAGAAGCACAGTGGAAGGATTTTTAGAAATCCCGTGCCCACTGTGCTTCTTTTCTCCGCAGCATAAACCGACCTGTGGCGCAGCTTCCCGAACCTCAGCATGTCAATTTATGCTGCGGAGATGAGTGTGCTCTGCAGGTAGCATAGAACTAAAGTCCACAGCAGCCTGAACCCAAATCGTGGGCATGGGCAGCTGCGTTCTCCCGTGGACAACACTCACATCTCTGCAGGAAGGCTGACACTGTGTACTGGACGCCGTGTCGCTGGATCATGGCCACATAGCCTAAAAGTGAGAAATTTGTTGCTACAGCAACATTTTTGTGAAGTACCTGTGGATTCAAAATGCTTACTATACTCCTGAATAAAATCCTTGAGGGGTCCAGTTTCCAAAATGGAGTCACTTGTGGGGGGTTTCTAATGTATAGGTAACCAAGAGGCCCTGCTAATGTGACATGGTGCGCGCAATTTATTTCAACTTTTCCAAAATTCAAATGGTGCTCCTTCCATTCCAAGCCCTCCCATATATCCAAACAGAGGTTTTTGGCCACATATGGGGTATCCCTGCGCTCACAAGAAATTGGATAACAACCTGTGGGGTCCATGTTTTGTTGTTGTCTCTTGAAAAAGTGAGAAATGTGATGCTAAAGAAACATTTTTGTGAAAAAAATGAAAATTTTCAATATGGCAACCTAAGCTTATCAAATTCTGTGAAGTATTTGTGGTTTCAAAATGCTCAATATACACCTAGATAAAAGCCTTGAGGTTTCTTGATTCCAGAATGGGGTCACTTGTGGGGGGCCTCTACTGTTTAGGCACTTTAGGGGCTTTCCAAATGCGACATAGCGTCCACTAATTATTCCAGCCAAATGTTCAGTCAAATTGCACTCCTTCCCTTCCAAGACCTGCCGTGTGCCCAAACAGTTGATTTCCACCACATATAAGATATCACCAAACTCAGGAGAAATTGCAGAATACATTTCATGGTGATTTTTTTCCTGTTACCCTTGTGAAAAAAAAAGCTACCTGGTTGAAGTAACAATTTTGTGGTACAATTTTATTTTTTTATTTTCATGGCTCAACGTTATAAACTTCTGTGAAGCACCTGGGGGTTCAGGGTACTCACCAAACATCTAGATAAATTCCTTGAGAGGCCTAGTTTCCAATATGGGGTCACTTGTGGTGGTTTTTTGCTGTTTACGTACCTTAGGGGTCCTCCAAATGCAACATGGTGCCCGCAATCTTTTTCAGCCAAATTTCCTTTCCAAAATTCAAATATTGCTCCTTTCGTTCCAAGCCCTCCCATTTGTCCAAACAAAGGTTTCAGACCACTTGTGAGGTATCACCGCGCTCATAAAAAAGTGGGTAACAAACATTTGGGTCAAATTTTTGGAATTACCTCTTGAAAAAGTGAGAAAATTGATGCTAAAGCAACATTTTTGAGAAAAAAATTACAATTTTCAATATGACAAAGTAACGTTATCAAAATCTGTGAAGTACCTGTGGGTCCAAAATGCTCAGTATACCCCTCGATAGATGCCTTAAGGGGTCTAGTTTCCAAAATGGGGTCACTTGAGGGGGTTCCTGCTGTTTAGGTACCTTAGGGGATCTGTAAAAGCAACATGGTGCCCGCAATCTGTTTCAGCCAACTTTGCTTTCCAAAATTCAAATATTACTCCTTTCATTCCGAGCTCTCCCATTTACCCAAACAAAGGTTTCTGACCACATGTGGGGTATTGGCGCGCTCATAAGAAAGTGGGTAACAAAGTGTAAGGTCCAATTTTTGGTGTTACCTCTTGAAAAAATAAGAAAATTAGTGCTAAAGTAACATTTTTAGGTAAAATGTTAATTTTTATTTATTTTCATTCCACATTACTTTAGTTCCTGTGAAGCACCTGAAGGGTTAATAAACTTCTTGAATGTGGTTTTGAGTACCTTGAGGGGTGCAGGTTTTAGAATGGTGTCACTTTTGGGTATTTTCTGTCACCCAGGCCTCTCAAAGTCACATCAAATGGGATGTGGTCCCTAAAAAAAATGGTTTTGTAAATTTTGTTGAAAAAATGGGAAATTGCTGATGAACTTTGAACCCTTCTAACTTCCTAACCCCAAAAAATTTTGCTTCAAAAATTGCGCTGATCTAAAGTAGACAAGTGGGAAATGTTAATTATTAACTATTTTGTGTGACATAACTCTCCGGTTTATGGGCATAAAAATTAAAAGTTTGAAACTTGCAAAATTTTTAATTTTTTTGTCAAATTTCAGATTTTTTCACAAATAAAATAAAAAAAATCATCCTAAATTTACCTCTAACATGAAGCCCAATATGTCACGAAAAAACAATCTCAGAATCACCGGGATCCATTGAAGCGTTCCAGAGTTATAACCTTATAAAGTGACACTGGTCAAAATTGCAAAAAATGGCCTGGGCATTAAGTACAAAACTGGCTTCGTCCTTAAGGGGTTAATTACAAGGAAACACCTGCAGTCATCATTGATTTGCATTAAATTGTCAACAATTTTTTGGATTATTAAGAAATTCAAAGAGAATGTTTCATTTGCTGTGAAGAATGCTTCAAGACACCTTAAAAGTCTAGAAAATGCCAGGACTGTCTCTTAAAAAGGATTTAGTTATGGGATTGGTTCAACACTAGTGCTGAGATTGTTTAGGGATGGCAGCAGGAAGCTGTTGGTGCACCTACCTGAACATTAAGGTGAATGTTTTTGGAGGCTTGCCTAGTGTCAAGAAGGGCAAGAAATTATGCCACTTGTATCCGAGAAGGACAGAATTCAAGTTATTGTTCCTAATAAAGACCCCTAGCTAAATGATTATCCAGAGTAGAAAAGCTGAGCACCACCATGAGTCATGTGTCATGCCAACAGTAACACACCCTGAGATCATTCATGTCTAGGCTTGCTTTTCATTAAAGACAGTAGGCTCACTCTCACCTTTGCCTAGGAACAGTTTCATGAATCACAAATGGTATCACAGTCTCCAAAAGCGGCTTTTCCCAATGATCCTGGAGCAATTTGGTGATAAACAATGCTTTTTCCATCATAATGGAGCAATGGGTCACAAAGAGAAAGTGATAAGTAAGTTGGTTTTTGACAAATCCCATTGAAAATCTGTCAATCCTCAAAATGTGGATGGACAAATCAGATCACAGAAATTGTGATTAACTCTAAGTAGTGATTAGACAAGAATGGCAGTAGTCAGTATTTGACCCAGAAGCTGATATTCAGCTTGCCATGGCAAATTGCAGAAGAGTTGATAAAAGGGTGAAGTCTGAAAATATTGAGTATTTACATAAATTTGATGGATTTTTCAATAAAAATTTTAACAATTTATGAAATACTATTAATTGTGCTTCAGTAACCATAGCAACATTCCTAAAAGATCTTAAAGCGTAATTTTTTAGTTCATAAATCAATAATACATATGAAAATAGCCAACTTTGTATTAGATCTTATCAGGCAAATTTGCTCTGCCAGAATTGATTTGTCATTATCCAAATTCTCCATTCTGAGGTAAAAGCTGTGTTCAGTGAAGCTTTTCCCATTACTGAGATAGGAAATGGCAGCTGTTACAGATGAGATGATGACGAGAAGATGGAGCAGCTGGATGAAGAGGGAGGAGCTATAGGGAAAGGGAGGAGCTAGAGTCAGAGCTCTGCCCCTCCTCACTCTTCTATCTACATAGAATCTCATCAGTAACAGCCGCCATCTCCTATCTTAGTAATGGAAAAGTCTTCACTGAATACAGACTTTAACTCAGAAGTGAGAATTTTGATAATGACTGATCAATCCTGTAGAGAAAAACAAATTTATAAAATAAAAACTAAAACGACAGTTTCACTTTAAAACACTGAAGCAGCAAACTTTGTGAAAATCAAAATTTAAGTCACTCTCTGTCACGCTGTACAAAGGCTAGTAAGACGCAGTACAGCATAATCCCCACTAGGTGGCAGCAGAGTAGTGAAGGAGAGACAAAGAAACAATGTAACAGAAAGACAGCTGAAGTGTGGCAGAGTAACTTCAGCAATGTTAACAGGCGAATCACCAGGGGGCCAAAGAGTAGTCAAACAGTCAGGGTCTAGCCAGGAAAGTCAAGTCACTGCAAAGGGAGGATCAATATCAAAGTCAGAAAGCAGAACTGAGTCAGAAGCCGGGAGATCAGGGATGCAGAGGGAAACACAAACAACAGACAGGAGAGGGAAGTCAGGGGCTGGGACAGACGAATGAATGGGGGAGGATCAAAGTCAGGACACAGTAGCAGGGAGGCAGAACAGATCGGGAACATTCACCAGAGCCAGTATACACACTGCAAGGTAGACATATCACTGGCACTGAGCCATAGGTAGAGAGGCAATATATAGCGTCCTGGGATCCAGAACGAGGCAAGGGAAGTTAACCCCTGACACGACCAGGCCAGAGCTGGGTGTAACAAGCAGCAGGGAAAAGCTGGCCTGAATCATTTTTATTTTATTTATTCATTTGTACAAAAAATTGAAAAAGTTAGGTGGCACTCACCACTGGTTAGTTGCAAAAATAACACTTTATTAGGACATATAGTGAGTGACTGATGTGGATCGAAAAAAGAGTAGAGATGAGTGAATCTGGGGGAGTTCGGTTCAGCAGGTTCACCTGGACTTTAAATAAAGTTCAGTTTGAGACTCAAACTTGACCTGAACCCCAACAGAAGTCATTAATTGGGCAGTTTGAGTCTCCAGCCACGTGCAGACAGCCATAAACAGGGAGGGTGGTCAGGATTTTTCCACTTTTTTGTTTATGCACACTACATCCGATTATGCTGTTGTTACTCCCTGTGCAAGCTGTTCAAACACTGCAAGTGGCTCGCACTGAGCAGAGTACCGAGCATACTCAATCACAGCAATACCTGCACGAGTGGTTCACATACATAAAGCACCCGATCTCCAAACTCAAACTCAGGATCGCTCATTTCTAAACAGGAGCAAGAGCTGTTTTGTACGTACCCACACTTCTTCCTGTTAACAGAGTGATTGGAAAGGAAACTGCTATAAAATGGAACTCTAATCAATGCAAAACAAGTGCAAAACATTAAAGTGAAAACAACAAAATCACCAAAATTAATTACATGCATAAAAAGTATTAAGCACAAAACAGTAGAAGTCATATTCATTGTTAAAAAAGGAATAGTCAAGATATTCATTCTGTCCTTAATGATGAAGAGCAACAGGCTCTAGGATGGTTACGATCTAATGTAAATTTATCAATAAAACCAGCAGACAAGAGTGGTAAAGTGATTATGTTGCATGCTTACTATTTGTATGAAGCTAATAGATTATTGGCAGAACATTCCACATATTTATGATTGAAAACAGATCCCACATTCGGTAATAAAGAAAAACTCCACTCTTTATTGAGACAATGGGTAGAAGAAGGAATTTTCTCATGCAAATTTTTAAAAAAAAGATAATTTAGAAATATCCAAAGAGACATTATTGGTACTTAATTCCAAAGATTCGTAAATCTGTAGAACACCTTCCTAGATGCCCCATAGTGTATGGAAGAGGCTAAGTTTATTTTTTTATGTAAATCATTACAATTTGTACTTAATTATAACTCTTTTCAATCTGGCAACTGGTGGTATGCCCAGATAGCTAGCACAACGATGGGCATCCCGGTCGCGCCATCTTTTGCAAATATTCTTTTGCGCCACTTTGAGGCGATAAAGTTTTTAACTTATCCAATCCTTGTCTTCATAACATTAAACTTTAAAGTTAGTTAGACAAAATTTTTGTCATTTCGTATGGGACTTGCCATTTATGAGATTCATTTTTTAATTATCTCAATGACAATAACGTCAATATGAAATTTACTAGTAATGTGAGTTTTAAATTTATTGAGTTTCTAGATCTTCAGATAGACATTTTGGATGGTTCAAGTGAAAATGTATTGTAAACCTAAAGCTATGGATGCATCAATACTATTTGATAGCTACCATCCATTTCATCTAAAAAAAAAAATCACTTCCATAAGCCAGTTTTTGAGGTTACGTTGAATCAAAAGTATGGATAGCAATTTTATTGAGCAATCAAAGAACTTTGTAAGAGACTGGTTCAACATGATTATCCTATAAAGATTATTGACTGTTCTTAAAAGAATATGGTTGTCAACGTAACCAACTACTTCGCAATAGTAAAACATCTTGTGATAAAAGCTTTGTATTATCTTTCCAATTCAGCTTATAGTGTAATTTCATAAAAACAGTAATCTGGTATATGTTGGAGAGTGATACATTTTTGGTAGATATTTCCATTAAAAAACCTATTGTGACCTTTAAGGGAAGTAGAAGTTTGAAAAATATGTTGGTAAAATGGAGATTACGCCAGGTAAATCTGTCGTCCTGCAGCCTGACCAAACTTGCATTTCAGCATCTCATCCTGAGTGCTAATTCTGTGGTCCTGACTGTGATTCAAATTTCAGCATCTATAGTCTGAAAGCTAAATCTGTGATCCTGTGGCCTGCCCCAAAATCCTGTTGGCTAATTCTGTGGTCTTGCCACAAATAGACATTGCAGCATTGTGAGGGATGAGGAAAAAGAGTGATTATGTTGCAGTTCTACCTTAATTATTGATTATTAAGAGGTGAATGAGTGAGAGGTGTACGCATGGTCCTCTGAGAGCCTGGCTAAATTCAGGCAACACACCACAAGGAGACCCAGCATGGAGTCTCCACATTTCAAAAAATTCAGGACAGACACTGGTACAGTGATATCAATTGCCCAAGCATACAAATAGTATAATGGCACATCACGCATGCATGGTACAGGGCCTGAGAAAGGGCCTGGCCCCACATTTCTGCCTTAAACATTGATCAATAAGAGGTGGATGAGTAACTGGTGTAGGCCTAGTGCTCTGAGACCCCTGCCACTACAGGCAAAAAACAACAAGGAGACCCAAGTTGGAGTCTCCACATTTCCAAAAATAAGGGGTTGGCAGCAGGAAAAGTGTCATTAACTGCTACTGCAGTAAACACACAACAAGGAGACTTGAATAGGAGTCTCCATTTCCCAAAAAATGTGGCTTGTCATGACTCAGTAAGAAGCAAAAGGAGGAGGAATAAGAGGAATGTTAGGTGCTTCATACATTAAAAAAGCTAAATTGTAAAAGTAAGAGCAGTGAACACACAATATGATTGTTGCATCACCAAGGCACTTGTTAACAACATCAGTAGCAGTAGCAATAGCAGCCACAGAAGCCACAAAAAAGGTGTCCCAGACTGCAATAATGCAAGATCAATGCAGCACATTGAAAACTACAAAATACCCTAGTCTGCACAGTCTGTGACTGAGATGAAAAAGTCATTGAAGATGCGTGACTTGTTCATCTTGAAGAAAGTTAGGTGGTCCACATTTTCAGGGGATAGCTGGATGTGCTTATTCATCAGGACACCACCAGCTGTGCTGAAAACACATTCTGAGAGAACGATGGCTGCCGGACATGCCAAGACTTCCAAGGTGTGACTGGCAAGCTCAGGCCACTCTTCTATTTTTGAAGATCAAAATGTAAAAGGGTCCAAACCCTTCCTTTTTGTCATCGATATTGAGCTTTAGATAGTTCTTCACCATCCTCTCCAGTCTTTCTCTATGTGTCAGACTTATATTCTGTTCTTCTGGTGCATAGGATGGCTTAAACAATGTGTGCCACAAGTCACAGAAATTGCTTCTACCACTTAAATGGCTGCTGCTAATGTTTCTATGTTGACGACTTGACATTCCAGGGGTTGGAAGTCTAGAATTGTGACTCACACTGTGTGCTTTACTGCTGTTTTGGGGAAAACCACTCGTACGATTGTGTGCAAGCTTGTTTCGATATTCCAGCATGTGCATGTCCCTTGCCAGGGGGAAAGCATCTGGCAAAATATACTCTTGTACCATGGATCTAACAGAGTGGCAACCAAGTAGTCATCACTATTACTATTTCTAATCATGACAATATGGGCATCATATTGAAGATAGTGCAGCAAGCAGGCACTCATGTGTGGGATGCTTCCATGAGGTCAAAGTCTATTATTATTATTATTATTATTATTATTTATTATTATAGCGCCATCAATTCCATGGCACTTTACATGTGAAAGGGGTGTACATAATAGGGACAAGTACAATAATCACAAACAATACAAGGCACAGACTGGTACAGGATGATAGAGGTACCTGCACGCGAGGGCTCACAGTCTACAAGGGATAGGTGAGGATACAGTAGGTTAGGGTCTATGGTGTGTTGGGGCAATGTAACACTCAAACTTGCTTCCACCATCCCCTGCCACCAACTATATACAACAGAGAGGGGATCAATATCTTCTTTATGTCCTGATTGTTGTGTGCTCATCACCGCTTCTTCCTCATCCTCCTCCATTTGTTCCTTAACCCCTGCACCTTCACTAACAGTTTGCATAGTACCATGAACCCCCCTCAATTGCTGTACTCCAGCATCCCATGCCACCCACCTGTGTGACGACAGTCCAGACCTTAGAGATATTGGTATCCCTTCTGCATAATCTTCTGCTTCTTCCTCTTCCTCTGGGACCACCACCTTCTTATGCAGACTATTCAAAGTGTGCTCCAGCATGTAGTTTGCCAAAATAGGGACAATGATGACAACATTGTCAGCGCTCACCATCTTATTAGCCATTTCAAAACTGTGCAGAAGGGTGTAGAGGTCCTTTATCTGTGCCCACACCACAAGCATTATTTTCTACATAACTGGACTGCGTTGGCTCAGACTATGCGTTATGATTAGAGTTGAGCGCGGTTCGCGGTTCGAGGTTCTCCAGTTCTAGGCTCGAGTGATTTTGGGGCCTGTTCTAGATCGAACTAGAACTCGAGCTTTTTGCAAAAGCTCGATAGTTCTAGAAACGTTCGAGAACGGTTCTAGCAGCAAAAAAACAGCTAATTCCTAGCTGGCTTTCCGCTGTAATAGTGTAAGTCACTCTGTGACTCACACTATTATGACATTTCAGTGTATAGTGTGCGGGAACAGCGCCTTCAGATCACTGCTGTTTGTATAATGGCGATGGCCATTTTTTTTTTTTTTTTTCCTTGTCTTCCTTCCCTAAGCGCGCGCGTCTTGTGGGGCGGGCCAGCATGTCAGCCAATCCCAGACACACACACAGCTAAGTGGACTTTTAGCCAGAGAAGCAACGGCATGTGTGATAGGATGTCCATGTCACATGTCCCTGCATTATAAAATCGGACATTTTCCTCCAGGACGCCATTATCTCTTCTGCGTCTTTGGTGTCAGACATCACTGTCGCAGGTCCGTCCTTTGTCCTATCGTTGATACAGCTGTATGCGCTCCATACACAGCGCTGGACAGCTTAGGGAGAGCACTTTCTAGCAGTCCTTTTAAGGGCTCAAACCGGCAGGGTCAGAGCCATAGGTGACAGGTCCTGAAAACAGCGACAGCGTCTGTGTAGCCAAGGTCAAGGATTTCCTCCCTGCATTTCCCTATTAGGAGGGAAAAGAAAGGCAGGCTTCCATTCCTCTACCCAGAGCCCCACAATCCTGGCACTGTACCCTCCTGTCCTCTGCACACTCCAACTCATTATAACTAAGCCATTATACTAGCAAACATTCAGTGTACCTAGTGACATCCTAAACGTGGCTATTGGACTTTGCTATAGTCCCACTAGTGCAAAGACATTTGCAGAGCACGTCTGCCTGCATTGCACACTCCAACTCATTATAACTAAGCCATTATACTAGCAAACACTCAGTGTACCTAGTGGCATCCTAAACGTGGCTATTGGACTTTGCTATAGTCCCACTAGTGCAAAGACATTTGCAGCACGTCTGCCTGCATTGCACACTCCAACTCATTATAACTAAGCCATTATACTAGCAAACACTCAGTGTACCTAGTGGCATCCTAAACGTGGCTATTGGACTTTGCTATAGTCACACTAGTGCAAAGACATTTGCAGCACCTCTACCTGTATTGCACACTCCAACTCATTATAACTAAGCCATTATACTAGCAAACACTCAGTGTACCTAGTGGCATCCTAAACGTGGCTATTGGACTTTGCTATAGTCCCACTAGTGCAAAGACATTTGCAACACGTATGTCTGCATTGCACACTCCAACTCATTATAACTAAGCCATTATACTAGCAAACACTCAGTGTACCTAGTGGCATCCTAAACGTGGCTATTGGACTTTGCTATAGTCCCACTAGTGCAAAGACATTTGCAGCACGTCTGCCTGCATTGCACACCCCAACTCATTATAACTAAGCCATTATACTAGCAAACACTCAGTGTACCTAGCGGCATCCTAAACGTGGCTATTGGACTTTGCTATAGTCACACTAGTGCAAAGACATTTGCAGCACCTCTACCTGCATTGCACACTCCAACTCATTATAACTAAGCCATTATACTAGCAAACACTCAGTGTACCTAGTGGCATCCTAAACGTGGCTATTGGACTTTGCTATAGTCCCACTAGTGCATTGCACACTCCAACTCATTATAACTAAGCCATTATACTAGCAAACACTCAGTGTACCTAGTGGCATCCTAAACGTGGCTATTGGACTTTGCTATAGTCCCACTAGTGCAAAGACATTTGCAGAGCACGTCTGCCTGCATTGCACACTCCAACTCATTATAACTAAGCCATTATACTAGCAAACACTCAGTGTACCTAGTGGCATCCTAAACAAGGCTATTGGACTTTGCTATAGTCCCACTAGTGCAAAGACATTTGCAGCACGTCTGCCTGCATTGCACACTCCAACTCATTATAACTAAGCCATTATACTAGCAAACACTCAGTGTACCTAGTGGCATCTTAAACGTGGCTATTGGACTTTGCTATAGTCCCACTAGTGCAAAGACATTTGCAGAGCGCGTCTGCCTGCATTGCACACTCCAACTCATTATAACTAAGCCATTATACTAGCAAACACTCAGTGTACCTAGTGGCATCCTAAACGTGGCTATTGGACTTTGCTATAGTCACACTAGTGCAAAGACATTTGCAGCACCTCTACCTGCATTGCACACTCCAACTCATTATAACTAAGCCATTATACTAGCAAACACTCAGTGTACCTAGTGGCATCCTAAACGTGGCTATTGGACTTTGCTATAGTCCCACTAGTGCAAAGACATTTGCAGCACCTCTGCCTGCATTGCACACTCCAACTCATTATAACTAAGCCATTATACTAGCAAACACTCAGTGTACCTAGTGGCATCCTAAACGTGGCTATTGGACTTTGCTATAGTCCCACTAGTGCAAAGACATTTGCAGCACCTCTACCTGCATTGCACACTCCAACTCATTATAACTAAGCCATTATACTAGCAAACACTCAGTGTACCTAGTGGCATCCTAAACGTGGCTATTGGACTTTGCTTTAGTCCCACTAGTGCAAAGACATTTGCAGCACGTCTGCCTGCATTGCACACTCCAACTCATTATAACTAAGCCATTATACTAGCAAACACTCAGTGTACCTAGTGGCATCCTAAACGTGGCTATTGGACTTTGCTATAGTCCCACTAGTGCAAAGACATTTGCAGAGCATGTCTGCCTGCATTGCACACTCCAACTGATTATAACTAAGCCATTATACTAGCAAACACTCAGTGTACCTAGTGGCATCCTAAACGTGGCTATTGGACTTTGCTATAGTCACACTAGTGCAAAGACATTTTCAGCACCTCTACCTGCATTGCACACTACAACTCATTATAACTAAGCCATTATACTAGCAAACACTCAGTGTACCTAGTGGCATCCTAAACGTGGCTATTGGACTTTGCTATAGTCCCACTAGTGCAAAGACATTTGCAGAGCGCGTCTGCCTGCATTGCACACTCCAACTCATTATAACTAAGCCATTATACTAGCAAACACTCAGTGTACCTAGTGGCATCCTAAACGTGGCTATTGGACTTTGCTATAGTCACACTAGTGCAAAGACATTTGCAGCACGTCTGCCTGCATTGCACACTCCAACTCATTATAACTAAGCCATTATACTAGCAAACACTCAGTGTACCTAGTGGCATCCTAAACGTGGCTATTGGACTTTGCTATAGTCCCACTAGTGCAAAGACATTTGCAGCACGTCTGCCTGCATTGCACACTCCAACTCATTATAACTAAGCTATTATACTAGCAAACACTCAGTGTACCTAGTGGCATCCTAAACGTGGCTATTGGACTTTGCTATAGTCCCACTAGTGCAAAGACATTTGCAGCACCTCTACCTGCATTGCACACTCCAACTCATTATAACTAAGCCATTATACTAGCAATTTTTGCTGCCAGTTTAAGGGCCATAGTTGCATTGTCAGGGATATTTATTCTTTATTATTCTGCTGTTAATAAAGCTAGACCACCACTGCAATCTACACCACCTCTCAATTTTTACTACCACATTTTCAGTCCACAATCTTGTCGCAATCAACATGAGTGGCAAAATGACAGATGCTGGTGGAAAGGGGAAGAGGCGTGGTGGAAAAGGCAAAAAAGGTTTTGTCCGTGGGGAAGGTGGCAAAGCTCCATTATCATCTGCTGAAGATAGACCATCTACCAGCAAAAGTAAGATGTCTACTACTTACCGTGGACAATCCGATGTGCTCCCTTTTTTACGGACACGAACAACAGGAACAAAGGTAGATGATGGGCAAAAAAGGAAAATGCTTGAATGGATCTCAAGTGGTCCAACAAGTGCCCTCTCAGCCACTTCAAGTACCGCATCCAAAAAACACCAGTCCTCTGAGTTGTCATCCCAATCAAGCTTGATTTCTCCCAGCTCTGAAGTCTCCATCAGCCCTGCACAGTATGGTGGAACTGAGATGGCTGAGTCTGCAGAGCTGTTCAGTCACACTATAGCCTGGGAATCAGAGGTCTGCTCCCAAGCTACAGTGAGTACAGAACAGGAAATGGTCTGCAGTGATGCCCAGAACCTTTGTGACTCTGATTCAGGCCGTGAGGACCAAGTTTCGGAGCATAATGTTGACCCTTTGTCACAAACTGTAACACCTGTGGTTATAGACAATGAGGAACATACTGATGAAGATGAGACTCAGATACCCGATTGGGATGACAACTTAAATATTCGGTCAGGGCAAGAAGAGGCTCGGTCAGAGGGGGAGGGGAGTGCAAACACAACAATTGATGATGAAGTTCTAGATCCCACCTACTGTCAACCCACAGTCAGGCACTCGAGGAGGTCAACAGAGGTGGTGGAGGAGGATGCAACTGATGACGAAGTTACCTTGCGCCTTCCTGGACAGAGTCGGAGTACTGGTAGCACGTCTACAACTGCATCCTCAGCCACCACTCTGCCTCTGAGCATTATTCGGGGTGGATCAACAGGTCGCATGGCCTCTAAGCCTTGCCTAGCCTGGTCCTTTTTTGACATAGAAAAAGATCGCCCAAATTATGTGATCTGTAAAATTTGTCTTGGTTCTCTTAGTAGAGGTCAAAACCTCAGCAGTTTGACAACTTCTTCCTCAAGCTCACCGTGCTGCAATGCGGCCTAGCGGAGCGAACCATCCACCGCCTGCCCCTTCCAGTGCATCCGCGCGCTCGTCAACTTCTAGGACTGTGGGGACAGCTGTCACACCTGTTTTTCCACCCACAACTTCCACCACTGTAACCGCAACAGGCAGTTTGCTTGGTAGGTCGTCAGTTGTTTTGGAAGGGGAAACAAGTGAGTGTGTACAGCTCTCTCAGACATCGATAGCACCAACTTTGGATGAAGGCAACATCATGTCTCCGCCTGAACTTTCCTCACAAACCTGCATTTTTCCAGGGACACCCTACTCAACACCGTCTACACACAGCAGCCAGATCTCTGTCCCTCAGATGTGGACAAATAAAAGGCCATTTCCTGCGACCCATGACAAAGCTAAGAGGTTGACTCTATCCCTCTGTAAGCTGTTGGCTACCGAAATGCTGCCTTTCCGCCTAGTGGACACACAGGATTTTAGAGACCTTATGTCTGTCGCTGTGCCCCAGTACCAGATGCCTAGTCGCCACTACTTCTCTAAGAAAGGTGTGCCCGCGCTACACCAGCATGTCGCACACAACATCACCGCTTCCTTGAGAAACTCTGTGTGTGAACGGGTGCATTTCACCACCGATACTTGGACCAGTAAGCATGGACAGGGACGTTACATGTCGCTGACTGGGCACTGGATAACTATGGTGATAGATGGTGAAGGGTCTGCTGCACAAGTCTTGCCGTCCCCATGACTTGTGTGTCAATCCTCTGTCTGTCCAAGTTCCACCACTGCTTCTGCATCCTCCACCTCATCTGGGTCCTCCACCTCCGCCCCAAGCCTGCCTGGTCAGGCCACCAGCGTTCTCACTGCGTAGAAGGAATCACGCACCCCTCATTACTATGCTGGCAGCAGAGCGCAACGGCATAAGGCGGTCTTTAGCTTGACATGTCTTGGGAATAAGAGTCACACAGCTGAGGAGTTGTGGTCAGCTCTGCGGTCCGAGTTTAATAAATGGTTGTCTCCACTCAACCTGCAGCCTGGTAAGGCCGTGTGCGACAATGCTGAAAACCTGGGTGCGGCCCTTCGCCTGGGCAAGGTGACACACGTACCTTGTATGGCTCACGTGTTGAACCTTGTCGTGCAGCAATTTTTAACACAGTATCCTGGCCTAGATGGCCTTCTGAACAGGGCACGAAAACTGTCTGCTCACTTCCGCCGTTCAAGCGCCGCAGCTGAGCGACTTGCATCGCTCCAGAAGTCTTTCGGCCTGCCGGTTCATCGCCTGAAATGCGATGTGGCGACACGCTGGAATTCAACTCTCCACATGTTACAGCGACTGTGGCAGCACCGCCGTGCCCTGGTGCAATACGTCATGATGTATAGCCTGGGTCAACGAGATGCAGAGGTGGGGAAGATCACCCTGATGGAGTGGTCTCAGATCAAGGACCTATGCACCCTTCTGCACAGTTCCGACATGGCGACGAATATGTTTAGCGCTGACAATGCCATTATCAGCATGACGATTCCAGTCATTTACATGCTGGAACACACGCTAAACACTATTTGGAGTCAGGGGGTGGGACAACAGGAAGGGGATGAACTACAGGAGGATCCATATGCGCAAGACACAACAACATCACCAAGGTCCAGACGTTCATCATCACCAAGGCGCCAGGCATGGGAGCATGGGGGACAGGGATCAACAAGGGCGCATGGTAGCAGGCGAGATGTTGAGGAAGGTGCAGGAGGACATGAAGAAATGGAGGACAAACTGTCCATGGACATGGAAGACTCAGCAGATGAGGGAGACCTTGGTCAAATTTCAGTTGAAAGAGGTTGGGGGGAGATGTCAGAGGAAGAAAGAACGGTTAGCACCTCTATGCCACAAACACAGCGTGGACTTGGTCCGCATGGCTGCGCAAGACACATGAGTGCCTTCTTGTTGCACTACCTCCAACATGACCCTCGTATTGTCAAAATTAGAAGTGATGATGACTACTGGCTTGCCACACTATTAGATCCCCGGTACAAGTCCAAATTTTGTGACATAATTCCAGCCATAGAAAGGGATGCACGTATGCAGGAGTATCAGCAGAAGCTGTTACTCGATCTTAGATCCGCTTTTCCACCAAACAACCGTGCAGGTGCAGGGAGTGAATCTCCCAGTTGTAACTTGACAAACATGGGACGGTCTCGTCATCTTCAACAGTCTACACGTACCAGTAGGACCGTATCTGGTGCTGGTAACAGCAATTTTATGGAATCTTTTCATAATTTTTTTAGACCCTCCTTTGCAAGGCCACCAGAGACAACAAGTCTGACACATAGTCAACTGCTGGAGAGGATGATACAGGAGTATATCCAAATGAACATCGATGCCATGACTTTGCAAATGGAGCCTTGCTCCTTTTGGGCTTCAAACCTAGAAAAATGGCCAGAGCTCTCAACTTACGCCTTGGAGATTTTGTCGTGTCCAGCTGCCAGCGTAGTCTCTGAACGTGTCTTCAGTGCTGCTGGGTGTGTGCTGACAGATAAGCGCACGCGTCTGTCCAGTGACAATGTGGACAGACTGACGTTCATCAAAATGAACAAGTCATGGATCCAGAAGGAATTTACAACCCCTGTGTCATCCTGGGGAGAGTAAATGCTTGTGGATTTGGAATGTGCTTGATGCAAATCTAGCTGTGAAGTGTACAACTAGGGCACAAGTGCTGCCACTGAATGGGTGGGTGTGTGTGGGGCACAATTTTTGGAAAAAAGGGAGACTCCGCTTGGAGTAACCCCTGCTTACATTGTTTTTAAAAGAAGCCAAGATGAACAAGTCATGGTTCAGCAAAGACTTTATCTAACTACCCCGGTGTCATGCTGGGGACGGTTAATTATGGCGTATTTTTGAATGTGCTTGATGCAAATCAAAACATCCTGTTTGCAACTAGGGCCCAAGTGCTGCCACTGATGGGGTGGGTGTCTGTGTGGCCCAATTTTTGGAAAAAAGTGAGACTCCGCTTGGAGTAACCCTTGCTTGCTGTGTTTTTAAAAGAAGCCAAGATGAACAGACCTGGGATCAGGAAAGACTTTGCTACCTACCCCGGTGTCATCCTGGGGACGGTTAATTATGGCGTATTTTTGAATGTGCTTGATGCAAATCTAGCTGTGAAGTGTACAACTGGGGCACAAGTGCTGCCGCTGAATGGGTGGGTGTGTGTGGGGCCCAATTTTTGGAAAAAAGGGAGACTCCGCTTGGAGTCACCTTGCGGTGTTTTACATGACTTTAGAAGGGCGTGCCATGCCTATATCTGTGTCTCCTTCTCTTTTTCCTTGTCCAGCTCTTTTGTTTTTGCATAAGTATATGTCCTTGTCACTTTCCCATGTGTTTGTGTTGTGAGTTGTTTGTGACCTTTTGGACACCTTTGAGGGTGTTTTCTAGATGTTTTTATGTGTTTGTGATTGCCTGCCATTGTTTCCTATGCAGTTCGAGCTCGGTTCGTCGAACGTTCGACGAGCCGAACTCGAACGGGACGTCCGTTCGGCGAACCGACCTCGAGCCGAACCGGGACCGGTTCGCTCATCTCTAGTTATGATATACTGCACCAGGGCTCATCACTGCTGCCACAGTCGCTGCAACATTTGCAGAGTGAAATTCCACCATGTCGGCACATTGCATGTAAGATGGTGGTCGAGTTCCTACCCCTGAAGATACCAAATGTGTTGTTAAATATATACATGTGATAAGATATAAAGTAATGTTATCTAGAAATGTATAGTGTAAGGTATTGTAATATATAAGATGTAGCAGAGTAGAGAATGTTACTATGTAGAGGTGTAGCAGTATTGAAGATGTAATGTACAGTATGTGTATTGGTATAAGGTGTAATGTTATGTAGTATATAATGTATATTGCTTAATAAGGTATTATTAGTGTTACTAGAAGGTGGCCCGATTCTACGCATCGGGTATTCTAGAATTTACGTATTCTGTAGTTAATGTATGATTTTTCGTATATATATATAGATGTTGTTGTGTGTAGTTACCAAGTGTTTGTGTTGGGCACTGTACATGTTCTGGGTGTTGTCTGGGTGTGGCGGGGGGTGAGAGCGGTGTTGTTTGTGTGTTGCGTGTGTTGCGTTGTTTGTGGAGCGCTGTGTGTCTGTAGCGTTGTGTGTGTGTTGCGCGGTTTGTGTGAGTTTGGGATGTGTGTGTGTTTTGGGGGGAGGTATGTTTTGTGCAATGTGTGTGTTGTGAGGTATGTGCGTATATTTGTGTGTGCCGCGGTGTTTGTGTGTTGGGTGTTGTGTTTGTGCGGCGTTGTCTGTGTGGGTGGGTGTCTGTGTGGGGCAGTGTTTGTGGTTCCCAGTGTGTGTGTGGTGTGTTGTGCAGTGCGTGTGTGGCGGTGTGTGTGTGTTTTGGGGGGAGGTGTGCACCCCCCATCGTGCTCCATCCCCCATGCTGCGCATTCCCCATCGTGCTCCATCCCCCATGCTGCGCACTCCCAAACGTGCTCCATCCCCCATGCTGCGCACTCCCCATCGTGCTCCATCCCCCATGCTGCGCACTCCCCATCGTGCTCTATCCCCCATGCTGCGCCCTCCCAAACGTGCTCCATCCCCCATGCAGCGCACCCCCCATCGTGCTCCATCCCCCATTCTGCGCAACCCCCATCATGCTCCATCCCCCATTCTGCACACCACCCATCGTGCTCCATCCCCCATGCTGCGCATTCCCCATCGTGCTCCATCCCCCATGCTGCACACTCCCAAACGTGCTCCATCCCCCATGCTGTGCACTCCCCATCATGCTCCATCCCCCATGCTGCGCACTCCCCATCATGCTCTATCCCCCATGCTGCGCACTCCCAAACGTGCTCCATCTCCCATGCTGCGCACCCCCCATCGTGCTCCATCCCCCATTCTGCGCACCCCCCATCGTGCTCCATCCCCTATTCTGCGCATCCCCCATCGTGCTCCATCCCCCCTGCTGCGCACTCCCCATTGTGCTCCATCCCCCATGCTGCGCACTCCCCATTGTGCTCCATCCCCCATGCTGCGCATTCCCGATCGTGCTCCATCCCCCTTGCTGTGCACTCCCCATCGTGATCTATCCCCCCATGCTGCGCACTCTCCATCGTGCTCTATCCCTCATGCTGCGTACTCCCCATCATGCACCATCCCCCATGCTGCGCACTCCCCATCAAGCTCCATACTCCATGCTGCGCACCCCCCATCATGCTCCATCCCCCATGCTGTGCACTCCACATCGTGCTCCATCCCCCATGCTTCGCACCCCCCGTCGTGCTCCATCCCCCATGCTGCGCACTCCCCATCGTGCTCCATCCCCCATGCTGTGCACTCCCCATCGTGCTCCATCTCTCATGCTGCTCACCCCCCATCGTGCTCCATCCCCCATGCTGCGCACTCTACATCGTGCTCCATTCCCCATGCTGCGTACCCCCCATCGCGCTCCATCCCCCATGCAGCGCACCCCCCATCGTGTTCCATCCCCCATGCTGCGCATTCCCCATTGGGCTCCATCCCCCATGCTGCGCACTCCCAAACGTGCTCCATCCCCCATGCTGCGCACTCCCCATCGTGCTCCATCCCCCATGCTGCACACTCCCCATCGTGCTCCATCCCCCATGCTGCGCACTCCCCATCGTGCTCTATCCCCCATGCTGCGCACTCCCAAACGTGCTCCATCCCCCATGCTGCGCACCCCCCATCGTGCTCCATCCCCCATTCTGCGCACCCCCCATCGTGCTCCATCCCCCATGCTGCGCACTCCCCATTGTGCTCCACCCCCCATGCTGCGCACTCCCCATTGTGCTCCATCTCCCATGCTGCGCATTCCCGATCGTGCTCCATCCCCCATGCTGCGCACTCCCCATCGTGCTCTATCCCCCCATGCTGCGCACCCCCCATCGTGTTCCATCCCCCATGCTGCGCATTCCCCATTGGGCTCCATCCCCCATGCTGCGCACTCCCAAACGTGCTCCATCCCCCATGCTGCGCACTCCCCATCGTGCTCCATCCCCCATGCTGCGCACTCCCCATCGTGCTCCATCCCCCATGCTGCGCACTCCCCATCGTGCTCTATCCCCCATGCTGCGCACTCCCAAACGTGCTCCATCCCCCATGCTGCGCACCCCCCATCGTGTTCCATCCCCCATTCTGCGAACCCCCCATCGTGCTCCATCCCCCATGCTGCGCACTCCCCATTGTGCTCCACCCCCCATGCTGCGCACTCCCCATTGTGCTCCATCCCCCATGCTGCGCATTCCCGATCGTGCTCCATCCCCCATGCTGCGCACTCCCCATCGTGCTCTATCCCCCCATGCTGCGCACTTCCCATCGTGCTCTATCCCCCATGCTGCGCACTCCCCATCGTGCTCCATCCCCCATGCTGCCCACTCCCCATCATGCTCCATCCCCCATGCTGTGCACTCCCCATCGTACTCCATCCCCCATGCTGCTCACCCCCCATCGTGCTCCATCCCCCATGCTGCGCACTCCACATCGTGCTCCATCCCCCATGCTGCGTACCCCCCATAGTGCTCCATCCCCCATGCTGCGCACCCCCCATCGTGCTCCATCCCCCATGCTGCGCACTCCCCATCGTGCTCCATCCCCCATGCTGTGCACCCCCCATCGTGCTCCACAGTCACACATCAGACAGTATACATGCACACATATGATTGCATACACTCACACACACACCCCACTTCTCCCTGTGCCCACCGGTGGGCGGTCCCAGCAGCTGTGCTGCACGCCATGTTCCTCTGCCGACACTCACTCCGATCGCATACACTCACACACACACACTCACACATCAGAACACACTCACACACATCCGATCGCATACACTCACACACACACTGACGATATCGCACATAAACGCTCACACAATCACAACATCCGGAGATACCACATGCGTCCGGCCATGTGATCCTCCGGCAGGTCCTGGAAGGTCAATGCACGCACAGGATCGCCGCCGAGAAGCAAGCGATATCACGGGATGTTGTGAGTGTGTGGATGCGATCTGATGTGTGTGTGAGGTGTGTGTGAGAGTGAGTGTGATCTGATGTGTGTGTGTGTGTCTGTTCTTATGTGTGTGCGTGTGTGTGTGTGTTCCGCCGCTGCAGGACCTTGATGCGCTCACCTCAGGGCGAGAGGCCATTCCGTGTGGGGGGCGGAGCCTGGGAGAGCGGCCAATCCATGCGGGGGGAGGAGCCGAAGCGAGCAGCCAATCTGTGAGGCCGAGCGTCCAATCCGTGTGGGGGGGCGGGGCCATTGTGAGCCCAGCGGCCAATCCACTGTTTGTCACCGTAAGGACATGGCCAATCCGTGTGGGGGCGGAGGGGAAGCGAGCCGCCAATCCGTGCGGGGGGCGGGGCCATGGAGAGCCCAGCGGCCAATCCGCTGTTTGTCACCGTAAGGACACAATTTTGGAGCAAGACAGACAGACAGACAGACAGATAGACAGACAGACAGACAGACAGAATAGGGCAATTATATATATAGACTAGAAGGTGGCCCGATTCTACGCATCGGGTATTCTAGAATTTACGTATTGTGTAGTTCATGTATGATTTTTGTTATATATATATATAGATGTTGTTGTGTGTAGTTACCAAGTGTTTGTGTAGGGCGCTGTACATGTTCTGGGTGTTGTCTGGGTGTGATGGGGGGTAAGAGCAGTGTTGTTTGTGTGTTGCGTTGTTTGTGGAGCGCTGTGTGTGTGTAGCGTTGTGTGTGTGTGTTGCGCGGTTTGTGTGTGTGTGGTGTGTTTTGGGGGGAGGTATGTTTTGTGCAATGTGTGTGTTGTGCGGTATGTGCGTATATTTGTGTGTGCAGCGTTGTCTGTGTGTGGGTGTCTGTGTAGGGCAGTTGTTTGTGGTTCCCAGTGTGTGTGTGTGTGGTGTGTTGTGCAGTGCGCGCGCGCGTGTGTGTGTGTGTTGGGGGGAGGTGTGCACTTCCCATCGTGCTCCATCCCCCATGCAGCGCACTCCCCATCGTGCTCCATCCCCCATGCAGCGCACTCCCTATCGTGCTCCATCCCCTATGCTGCGCACCCCCCATCGTGCTCCATCTCCCATCCTGCGCACTCCCAAACGTGCTCCATCCACCATGCTGCGCACTCCCAAACGTGCTCCATCCCCCATGCTGCGCACTCTCACCGTGCTCCATCCGCCATGCTGCGCACCCCCCATCGTGCTCCATCTCCCATCCTGCGCACTCCCAAACGTGCTCCATCCGCCATGCTGCGCACTCCCAAACGTGCTCCATCCGCCATGCTGCGCACTCCCAAACGTGCTCCATCCGCCATGCTGCGCACTCCCCATCGTGCTCCATCCCCCATGCTGCGCACTCCCAAACGTGCTCCATCCGCCATGCTGCACACTCCCCATCGTGCTCCATCTCCCATGCTGCGCACTCCCAAACGTGCTCCATCCGCCATGCTGCGCACTCCCAGACGTGCTCCATCCCCTATGCTGCGCACCCTCCATCGTGCTCCATCTCCCATCCTGCGCACTCCCAAACGTGCTCCATCCGCCATGCTGCGCACTCCCAAACGTGCTCCATCCGCCATACTCCGCACTCCCCGTCGTGCTCCATCCCCCATGCAGCGCACTCCCCATCGTGCATCATCCCCTATGCTGCGCACCCCCCATCTTGCTCCATCTCCCATGCTGCGCACTCCCAAACGTGCTCCATCCGCCATGCTGCGCACTCCCAAACGTGGTCCATCCGCCATGCTGCGCACTCCCAAACGTGCTCCATCCGCCATACTCCGCACTCCCCATCGTGCTGAATCCCCCATGCTGCGCACTCCCAAACGTGCTCCATCCGCCATGCTGCGCACTCCCAAACGTGCTCCATCCGCCATGCTGCGCACTCCCAAACGTGCTCCATCCGCCATGCTGCGCACTCCCAAACGTGCTCCATCTGCCATGCTGCGCACTCCCAAACGTGCTCCATCCGCCATGCTGCGCACTCCCAAACGTGCTCCATCCGCCATGCTGCGCACTCCCAAACGTGCTCCATCCGCCATGCTGCGCACTCCCAAACGTGCTCCATCCGCCATGCTGCGCACTCCCCATCGTGCTCCATCCCCCATGCTGCACACTCCCAAACGTGCTCCATCCGCCATGCTGCGCACTCCCCATCGTGCTCCATCTCCCATGCTGCGCACTCCCAAACGTGCTCCATCCGCCATGCTGCGCACTCCCCATCGTGCTCCATCTCCCATGCTGCGCACTCCCAAACGTGCTCCATCCGCCATGCTGCGCACTCCCAAACGTGCTCCATCCCCTATGCTGCGCACCCCCCATCGTGCTCCATCTCCCATCCTGCGCACTCCCAAACGTGCTCCATCCGCCATGCTGCGCACTCCCAAACGTGCTCCATCCGCCATACTCCGCACTCCCCATCGTGCTCCATCCCCCATGCAGCGCACTCCCCATCGTGCTCCATCCCCTATGCTGCGCACCCCCCATCGTGCTCCATCTCCCATGCTGCGCACTCCCAAACGAGCTCTATCCGCCATGCTGCGCACTCCCAAACGTGGTCCATCCGCCATGCTGCGCACTCCCAAACGTGCTCCATCCGCCATACTCCGCACTCCCCATCGTGCTGAATCCCCCATGCTGCGCACTCCCAAACGTGCTCCATCCGTCATGCTGCGCACTCCCAAACGTGCTCCATCCGCCATGCTGCGCACTCCCAAACGTGCTCCATCCGCCATGCTGCGCACTCCCAAACGTGCTCCATCCGCCATGCTGCGCACTCCCAAACGTGCTCCATCCGCCATGCTGCGCACTCCCAAACGTGCTCCATCCGCCATGCTGCGCACTCCCAAACGTGCTCCATCCGCCATGCTGCTCACTTCCAAACGTGCTCCATCCGCCATGCTGCGCACTCCCAAACGTGTTCCATCCGCCATGCTGCGCCAGCATCAGTCTCTCTACCCACAGCATCAGCCTCTCTGCCCGCAGCATCAGCCTCTCTGTCCCCAGCATCAGCCTCTCTGTCCCCAGCATCAGCCTCTCTGTCCCCAGCATCAGCCTCTCTGTCCCCAGCATCAGCCTCTCTCCTCCCAGCATCAGCCTCTCTGTCCCCAGCATCAGCCTCTCTGTCCCCAGCATCAGCCTCTCTGTCCCCAGCATCAGCCTCTCTGTCCCCAGCATCAGCCTCTCTCATCCCACCATCAGCCTCTCTGTCCCCAGCATCAGCCTCCCCATCCCAGCCTTCCCCAGGATCAGCCTCTCTCCTCCCAGCCTCCTCCAGCACGCCATGCTCCTCTGCCGACACTCACAGATCCGATCGCATACACTCACACACACCCGATCGCATACACTCACACACACCCGATCGCATACACTCACACACACCCACACACACCCGATCGCATACACTCACACACACCCGTTCGCATACACTCACGCACACACACATTGACGATATTGCACATACGCGCTCATACTCACAACATCCGGAGATACCACATGCTTCTGGCCATGTGATCCTCCGGCAGGTCCTGGAAGGTCACAACAGCACAGTATCGAGGCCGAGAAGCAAGCAATATCGCCGGATGCTGTGAGTGTGTGGATGCGATGTGATGTATGTGTGAGGTGTGTGTGAGAGTGAGTGTGAGCCGGTGTACACTGGTAACTATGATACACATCGGGTAACCAAGGGACCTTAGTTACCTGATGTGTATAATGTTTACCAGCGTTCACGGCCTCCGTCAAGATCCCAGCATCGCAAGGTTATGTCTGGCGCTGCTGGGATCCTGACGGAGCCGGTGTAGAAGCAAGCGATATCCCAGGATGTTCTGAGTCTGTGGATGTGATGTGTGAGTGTGTGGATGTGATGTGTGAGTGTGTGGATGTGATGTGTGAGGTGTGTGTGAGAGTGAGTGTGATCTGATGTGTGTGTACTCACCTGGGAATCGGAGCTCCGTGTCAGTTGGGCCAGAGCAAGCGTGCATTCCGTGAGGGGGGCGGGGCCTGCAGAGAGCCGGGGCGAGAGGCCAATCCGTGTGGGGGGGCGGGGCCATGGCGAGCCCAGCGGCCAATCAGCTTTGTGTCACCGTAAGGACACAATTTTCGAGCATGACAGACAGACAGACAGACAGACAGAATAAGGCAATTATATATATAGATAGGTATGCAGCTGAAAAGTTAAATCTGCCCGGTGACAGACAGGTGACAGTTGGGATTCTAGGATTAGCCAATAGGGAAAGAGCTACTGCTGAGGGAGAGAAACGGTTGCTGTGGAACCATCAGTTAGGGCCCAGTCTGTGACAGAGACAGACGTCAGGTCTGAGGAGCAGCCGAGCTGCATGATATGGGTGTCCTGAAGAGAAGGAGACCATGACATTGATTAGTGTGACAAAGGAAAAGGGGGAACACCTGAGAAAGAGAAGATTACTGTGACACAGAGTGATCTAGTGGAGCTGGGTCAGCGCACTGACTGAAGGAACAAGTGACAGAGAGAGAGAGACGAGTCCTGGTGCAAGACAGAGCATGACAAGGAACAAAGTGAGTGTCTTAAGCGAGTGTCCCTGAGGCGTCTTCAGTAGCTTAAAGTTCAGTCCAGCCATATTGGTGATTCCCCTCTAGGAGGGAAAAGACGTGGGACTGCTTGAGGAGTGACTTCCAAGGACTGTGATGTGGTCCTAGGCTGGGTAGTGAAGGGAAGAAAAGGCCTTATGGAGGTTGGAACGACTAAAATGAATGTGTGCTTAATCATCCTCTGTGATATTGAAATGTGCAAGAAGATTTGTGTTCGCCATCTTATTTATGTTGTTGTTACCAAGTTAATGTTCAGTAAAACAGTATTTTTTATGAACTTGTGGACTCCCTCAATGAACTGTGTACCATCTGGTCCTGGCCAGCCAAAACCACCGGCAACATGCGGCCTGCTAATGCATATAGCCTCTGGAGTGACACACCACACACCCAAACAGGACCTCCATTTTCATGTAGCGTGCCGGGGTGCGACAGACAATTTCCTCGCCCACGACTACCACCCTGCGCCACGTTACATGCATATCAACTATTTAACTCTGTAGCGATGCAAGTCGATGAGCCGCAGGGTGCAAATGGAGGAAAGGAGCATACAGTGACTGAACCTTCTGCAGCAGCACTTCCAGGCCAGTATAGTGGCATAGAAATTGCTGTGCAACCAGGTTGAGGACATGACATGAGGCATGCATGTGAAGTTGCCCCGGTGTAGCGACACCACCAGGTTTGCACCGTTATCGCACATCACCTTACCTAGGATAGTGGCCTAGAAATTGCTGTACAACCATGTGTGTCATGCATGTGAAGTTGCCCCGGCGTATGGCCACCACCAGGTTTGCACTGTTATCGCACATGGCCTTACCTAACAATTTGAGCTGTTTTTGGCAGCCTTTTGGCCTCCTAAAGGTGTAGAATATGCCTTTGTTTTTGCTTCCCAGTGAATTCAATGGGGTTTGGATATGTTTGTCGAACTGTTTGGTGAACTCAAGTAAATACGGCGAACAAGGACCAAACTGATTGTTGGGAGGTTCACTCAGCTCTAATAAGCAGTTCAATTTCTGCAGCTATATATACTGTGTGAATCACATGCAATTGGGGGAGTTATACCCATGTGGTAATTATTTTGTCATGTGCAAAAGTAAAAACATAGTTAATGCAAATATATGTGATTGTAAAAATTATTACATTGGAAAAATAATTCGCCCTTTACAGAAACACTTCAGTGAACATGTTTGTTCTTTGGTTTTAAATAATGCATCACCCAGACTGAACATATAAAACAAGATCATGCCAGTAATCCTGACTGCATGTGATTTATGGGCTTGCGTCATGTACCTATGTAAGTAACTAGTGGCGAGTGCTGCCTGTCTAAATTTTTAATATATCTTGTACATGCTATTAACCATTGTGTTGGCTGAGAACCACGTAGTCTGGATTTTACCCAAGTAACAGATTCTGTAGCTACCACATTCAAGTATGGATCACTTGTTTTATAAAAGTTATTGACTTTTTAGCAGTGCCAATGAACAATTTTTTTTACTTATTTATTTAGGTATTATTTATTTTATTATTTATTTATCTGTTCACATTGAAGTTGGGGCTTCTCTTTTGCAGTGCAAGTTATACTTTTGAATTACACAATTGATTTTACACCATAGTGTACTGGAGATTGGGAAAGAATTCAAAGAGCTGGACATTTTGAAAAATACACTATTATGGCATTGTTTATTTGGAATTGTTTTTATGGCATACATAGTGTCCAGTTTTTATATAATTTTAATGGTGAAGTAAATCAGAAATTTGTAAAAAAAAACAAAACAAAAAAAAAACCAAAACCTGTTTTGTAGCCATTTTTCAAGACCAATGTGGTAATCCATTTATTTTTCTTATCTTCATTTTTATTGGGGTAAAAAAGGGTGGGGGAGTGTTTCAATCTTTTATGGGTTTATTTTTTCATATTTTTTAAAACTTTACACCTTTTTTTTTAACTTTGACCTGTATTTATTAGTCCCCTGGGGGATATGAACTTGTAATTATCTGACTGCTTGTACTATACACGATAATATAACAGTAGGGCTGCATAAAGTAAGAATCACAGTCTTCTTGAAGCCCAGCCACAGGCTGAATGAATGATGACAGGCATGGAGGTCTTCAACAGAACTCTGGCTGTCATATCAATCTATCAGCATCTCGCGATCACACCACCATGTGCCGATGAACATATATAATGTGTGACCAAGTGAGCCTGCTCCATACAACCACTACTAACTTGCACTGTATATGTATGACAAATGTTAGCAAAGAATTAAGCATTACAAGGTTTGTCCTTTGTTCTTTCTTTTAAAAAGGCAATGTTCCGCATCATTCTGGCTACAAGCTTAAAGAGAGTGGTATACTCATGAAGATTCACAATTATAATCAGCAACATTGTCGCGCTGTAGGTTGTAAATTAGCGGTTTCCCATGCTGTAACATATTTTTGAAACATGGCAGAGAAAAGTGATATAACCTATGTCGACATAATTTGAAAAATAAAATTGGGACAACATGGACTCATTCAGCATCAAAATGTATAATTAATATAGCATTATATGAGTTTTCCAGGCCAAAACAAAAAGTTTACAGTCATCTATTTAGATTGTAACCATAATAGTGCTGTTTATGTTTATCCATCACTCATAGGCAAATAGAATTTACACCTCCCACCAATAAGAAGACATTTGAGATAGCGACATTCCTAAACTGTGGGTCACATTTTGCAATTTTTGTTCCTCAAATGTACGTGTCTTACAATGAATAGACTATATCAAACAACGGTTGCAAAGTCTTTTCAATAAACATAGGAATAATGTCATCAAACAGTACCCACTACATATTGTCTCCCATTTCTCCCCAAGTGTTTCTTGTGCTGAAATGTAGGTATAAATTCCAGCACTGTGAAAGAAGGATCTATATTAACTAGAGATGATGTGAAATTCAAATTTGTCAGGTTCAATTAATTCTTCAGAAAATTTTGATTTGCAACAAATTGATCCTTTATGAATTTCAATACTTTAAAGTGAACTTGTCAGGTATAATATGCAACCAGAACCACAATCAGTTCTGGGTGCATATTTCTAATCCCTGTCTAAAAGTCCAAGCATATACAGTACTAGCATATATAAGGAGATCTTTACAAAAAGTATTTCTAAAGATCCTTCATAATATGCTAATAAGCACAGGAACTATGCACAAGGGCATTATTTCCCCTGTCTAGTCCACCCTCTTAGCATGTTATCACGCCCACAGAGGAGTACTAACATGCTATTCAATGCCCATTGCCCAGTGTCATCAGCGATGATGTGTGTGCCTGTGTCCATTGTCACCACTTCAGAACGCCAGGTTTAGGGTCAGTGTCTATGATCAGAAGTCCGGGCACTTACAGTCACGCGCACTATGAACCTGGGTGTACATGTCCCGGCTTTAGAGAGGTCTAGTGCGCATGACCAGAAGTACAGGGACCATGCCCACTAACCCTAAACCCAGCATTCTGAAGTAGTAACAATGGACACAGGTACATGCATCACCATCAATGATGTTGGGCAAAGGGCTTTCAATAGCATGTTAGCACACCCCTGTGGGCAGACTAGTCGGGGGAAGTAACTCCTTTGCGTCTAGTCCCCACGCTCATTAGCATATCATAAAGGATCTTTGGAAATATTTTTTCTAAAGAACACTTTATCTGTGCTAGTGTATACAGGGATGGTTAGACAGAGATTAACAATATGCACCCAGAACTGCTCGTGCTACTTGGTGCATATTGCACACGTTAAAGAATATATTTGCCTAGAGAAGACTAACTTTCTGAGGTCTACTTTTTTGAATCTCTTTTGAGCTCTTTATTGCAAAGACAGCCTTTGTAATGTCCAAGTGACCTCAATATACGGTATATATGGCTATGGGTAAATGGTTAGTAACCTGTAGTAACCAACAGCCAATTTAAAAATACAAAGCACAGACAGAATTTTCAAAACACAAAAAGTCCATAAATTTTCCTCTTCCTCGATTACTATTAGGCACACTATTCTGTTGTTGAATTTAGTTCATTAGAAGAACTGAAATTTCCTGCATGGTGACTAGAGATGAGCCACCCCACAAGTGTTCGAGTTCAGTTCGTCGAATGGCGGGTGTGTTCATCGAATGCTCGACGAACGTTCGATGAACACCTTCGAACCCCATTGAAAACAATGGCAGGCAGACAAAAACACATAGAAAACACAAAAAAAGGTTCAGCTTACCAGCGTAGAAGCCACAGGACAAATCAGGAGGTGAACTGATCGATCCAGATGAGCCAGTTCTGGTATGAAGTACGTATACACAGAGTAAACTCCTTCTATGGTGTCCAAAAGTGAAACTACTTAGAAGTCCTTATAGGGCAAGGACATGTGACATACAGAGCCAATGACACATGACCTTGCTTGTGTGCAAAAAATGCACTTTGCTGTGTGTGTGATTGGCTGACAGCTTGGCCCGCCCCACTGTATGCGCGGTTAGGAAAAAAAAAATGGAGATCAAGATCGCCATTATTTCAGGAACCCCCACCCTACCCGCACACTATACACTGAATTTGGGTATTATTATTAACATTGCGCAGCGATTTGGCAGCACATGTGAATGTATTGTGACTGCAGAATTGATGCAGAATGCATGCGCGCTGGATGCTTGCTCTGCCATTCAGCTCAGCTCCATGCCCGCTGACAGCAGAAGGTACTTTCACACTTGCGTTGAATGGCATCTGTCACAATGCGTTGTGTGACGCATGTGATGGATGCGTTGAAAATAGTGGGATATAAAGGTAACGGATTCCTGTGAAATAACACATTGCGTTAACCCAAGAGAGAGCGCGAGCCCCCATCATTATCACCGCACACACCCCGGCACTACTGCCCCTATCATCATCCCCGCACACACCCCGGCACTACCGCACTCATCATCATCCCTGCACATACACGCAAGCACTACCTGAGTGATGTCTCCGATGACAGCGTGGCTCACTTCAGTTGCTGCGTGGAACTGACACAGAGCGGTTGTGTTCTACGGCGCTCCATGTCAGCTTCATGTAGCAGAGCTGAAAGCGTTGTGTGAATTACTTCGGACCTGGATGGGTGTTTGGGGACTAATAAAGTGGTAAATGAATTTTTGTCTTTTATTCCAAATAAAGGATTTTTCGGGTGTATGTGTTTATTTACTTTCACTTACAGGTTAATCATGGAAGGTATCTCGGGCAGACGCCTGCCATGATTAACCTAGGACTTAGTGGCAGCTATAAGCTGCCATTTAACTACTTATTACCCTGATTACCACCGCACCAGGGCAATTCGGGATGAGCCGGGTAGAGTCCCGGGACTGTCGTATCTAATGGATGCAGCAATTCCGGACGGCTGCCAGCTGATATTGTTAGGGTGGTGGGCTCCCCATAATGTGGCGCTCCCCATCCTGACAATACCAGCCTCCAGCCATGTGGCTTTATCTTGGCTGGTATCAAAATTGGTGGGGACCGCAGGGTTTTTTTTTAATTATTTATTTATTTATTTTACTTCACGATATAGACCCGCCCACTGGTGGCTGTGATTGGTTGCAGTGAGATATCTGTCACTCAGCGTAGGGGCGTGTCTGATTGCCACTAATCATAGGCGCCGGTGGGCGGGGAAAGCAGGGAATACAAGATTGAATAATAAGCGGCAGCCATTTTCAAAAGCGGAAAAGCCGCTGGAGCTTTGTGACAGCCGGTGAGTAGGAAAAAGAGAGGGAATGTGCTGGGGACGCAGAATGCATGCAAATAAGCAACTTGCGCATATAGCCTTACTGTGAAAAGTAAGGATCGAACTGTCGAACGTGAAGCACGAACATCGTGCAAAACAACTCCAATTTCAAATTGGCGGACGGTTCGAACATTGCTCATCTCTAATGGTGACCAACTCAATATTCATCTGTCGACGCCTGTTTTCTACGCCAAACCTAAACCCAACCATGCATTTTACAAATTATGCACAATTGACACTGTGTCTTTGTGTCCTATCACTCTGGATGGTACTTTTGTGTAACATGGTATTCAGAACATAGGAAACATCAGTTTCATTCCTTGAATGAATTCCTTGGAGGAAACCCCTATGGCTAAATAGAGCTGTAAGGGAAGCAATAAAAGAAAAACAGAAAGCCTTAAAAGAATTAAAGAGGGTAGGTAGTGATGAGGCATTATATAATTATAGAAAATTAAATAAAATATGTAAAAAGCAAATTAAGTTAGCTAAGTTTGAGACAGAGAGACTCATTGCGAGAGAAAGTAAAAATAATCCTAAAATATTCTTTAACTACATAAACAGTAAAAAACTGAAAAGCGATAGTGTTGGCCCCCTTAAAAATAGTCTTGGTGAAATGGTGGAAGGGGATGAGGGTAAAGCCAACCTGCTGAATGACTTTTTTTCTACGGTTTTTATACAAGAAAATGCCATGGCAGATGACATGACCAGTGATACCATAAATTCACACTTGAATATTACCTGCTTAACCCAGCAGGAAGTACGCCGCCGCCTCGAAATCACTAAGGTTGACAAATCTCCGGGCCCGGATGGCATACACCCCAGAGTACTACAGGAATTGAGTTCTGTGATAGATAGACCATTATTTTTAATCTTCTCAGATTCCTTAATAACAGGGTCGGTACCGCAGGACTGGCGCATAGCAAATGTGGTGCCAATATTCAAAAAGGGGACAAAAACTGAGCCGGGAAATTATAGGCCAGTAAGTTTAACCTCTACGGTTGGTAAAATCCTTGAGGGTTTCTTGAGAGATGCTATATTGGAGTATCTCAAGAAAAATAACCTTATGACAGAGTATCAACATGGGTTTATGAGGGATCGATCCTGTCAAACTAATTTGATCAGCTTCTATGAAGAGGTAAGTTCAAGTCTGGACCAGGGAAATGCAGTGGATGTTGTGTATATGGACTTTTCAAAAGCTTTTGATACGGTGCCACACAAAAGGTTGGTACATAAAATGAGAATAATGGGGATAGGGGAAAATATGTGTAACTGGGTTAAAAACTGGCTAAGTGATAGGAAACAAAGGGTGGTTATTAATGGTACGTACTCGGACTGGGTCTCAGTTCATAGTGGGGTACCACAGGGGTCAGTATTGGGCCCACTTCTTTTCAACATATTTATAAATGACCTTGTTGGGGGCATGCGGAGTAGAATTTCAATATTTGCAGATGATACTAAACTCTGCAGGGTAATCAATACAGAGGAGGATAATTTTATATTACAGGGAGATTTATGTAAATTGGAGGATTGGGCTGAGAAGTGGCAATTGAAGTTTAATGTAGATAAATGTAAGGTCATGCACTTGGGTAGAGGAAATAACATTTATGATTATGTACTTAATCGTAGAACACTGGGTAAAACAGACACAGAAAAAGACTTGGGTGTATTGGTGGATGGTAAACTTCACTTTAGTGGACAGTGTCAGGCAGCTGCTGCCAGGGCTAATAAAATAATGGGATGTATTAAAAGAGGTATAAGTGTTCATGAAAAAAATATAGTTCTACCTCTGTACAAGTCACTAGTGCGACCGCACGTAGAATACTGTGTACAATTCTGGTCACCGATATATAAGAAGGACATAGCTGAACTGGAGAGGGTGCAGAGAAGAGCCACCAAGATTATTAGAGGAATGGGTGGGCTGCAATACCAAGACAGGTTATTAAACTTGGGGTTATTTAGTTTGGAAAAACGAAGGCTTAGGGGGGATCTAATCACAATGTATAAATATATGAGGGGACAGTACAGAGACCTTTCCAAAGATCTTTTTACACCAAGGCCTGCGACTGGAACACGGGGGCATCCACTACGTCTTGAGGAAAGAAGGTTTAATCATAATCACAGACGAGGATTCTTTACTGTACGAGCAGTGAGACTATGGAACTCTCTGCCGCATGATGTTGTAATGAGTGATTCACTACTAACATTTAAGCAGAGCCTGGATGCCTTTCTTGAAAAATGTAATATTACCAGTTATGTATATTAGATTTTATGACAGGGTATTGATCCAGGGAACTAGTCTGATTGCCGGATGTGGAGTCAGGAAGGAAATTTTTTCCCCATTGGAACTTGTTTGCCACATTGGGGTTTTTTTGCCTTCCTCTGGATCAACATGTTAGCCTACAGGTTGAACTAGATGGACTTAGAGTCTCCCTTCAACCTTAAAAACTATGATACTATGATACTATGATACTATGAATATATTCAATACTTGCAATAAGGGTTCTATAGCTTCCCCATTCATATTATTTAGTGCCAACAAATATGACAGCTGAGTGAAGAAACTGTGCTGGAGAATTTTAATGTTGAACTTGAAGAACCAGCAATAGATACTCTGTCTCCATGAGAATTAGCATGTTGTTTTTTGGGGGTAAATAATGAATTTATGGTTAAAAAAAAGGCTTAACAGTCCTTTAGTGCCACATGAAAGTCACTAAAGGGTGAAAGGTTACAAAATGCAGGGGAGTGAGACATTATATATGCCTTTCATTATCTATCTATCTAGCTATCTATCTATCTAGCTATCCACCATCTATCCATCTATCTATCTATCTTTCTAGCTTCTGACTGTATGTAACCCTCTTCCATTTTTTTTTTTGCAGTCTGCAAAAAAAAAATCGGAAGGCACACGGATGTAAAATGGACCATATATGGAAACGAACGAATGCGGTTGTCACACAGATGTCACATGGATGCATATGAGGAAAAACAGGACCGTTTTTTAGTGACCACAAAAACGGGACTGTCATGTGAATGTACTCTAAAAAGCACTATCCTTTTTTCACCAATATTTTTGTGGTCACAGCTTAGGACCACCCAAATGTATAAGTAACAACTGTCCCTTTAAAATGTATGTTACAGGACCACTTGAGGCCTCTCAGGTCTAAGATCAACATACCAACGGGCACGTTCTTGCTGGCCTTGTAAAGTGCTGTGGAATAGCTAACTACAAGGTGGGCCATAAGTATGGATACACCTTGATAAAATGGAAGTGGTTTCTGATGTCACCTTACCGTTTGTGGCATATTAGGACATGGGAGGGGCCAAACATTTGAGGCCAGTGATGCCCATGGCGGCCATCTGCAAAGCCACCATTTTGAATTAAACTTTACTTTTTTCAATGGGAAGGGGGTCATGTGACCCATCAAATACATAGAGAATTGCACAATAAAAACAATGGTGTGCTCATTTTCAACATAGCTTTATTCATTATCGAGTCATTGACACATTTGTGACATAAAGCAACAAGAGTAACCCACTAAAGGATGTGCTCAAAGTGCTGCCCATTGTGTAAAACTGTCAAAGCGATTTTCTTCTCCCACTCTTGCCACACCGAGAGCAATACCGCAGTAGAAATGCTACCATAGGCCTCCTGTATCCGTTGTTTCAGGTGCCCCACATCCTGGATCCTGGATCTGCAGTATTGCTCTCAATGTGTCAAGAGTAGGAGAAGAGAATCGCGTTGACAATTCAACACAATAGGCAGCACTTTGAGCACATCCTTTAGTTGGTTACTGTTGTTGCTCCATGTCACCAATGTGTCAATAACTCGATAATGAATAACGCTACATTGAAAATGAGCATGCCATTGTTTTTCTTGTGCAATTCTCTATGAGTTTGATGTGTCACATGACCCTCTTCCCAGTAAAGTTGAATTCAAAATGGCAGCTTTGCAGATGGTTGCCATGGGCATCACACGGCCTCAAATGTTTGACCCCTCCCATGCAACACACGGTAAGGTGATATCAGCAACTACTTCCATTTTTATCAGGGTGTATCCATACTTATGGCCCACCCTGTAGAAATAATGTATGACAGATGGACCTACAAAATGTACAGTCATATGAAAATGTTTGGGCACCCCTATTAATGTTAATCTTTTTTCTTTATAACAATTTGGGCTTTTGCAACAGCTATTTCAGTTTCATATATCTAATAAATGATGGACTCAGTAATATTTCTGAATTGAAAAGAGGTTTATTGTACTAACAGAAAATGTGCAATCTGCATTTAACCCCTTCAGCCCCCGGGCACTTTCCGTTTTTGTGTTTTTGTTTTTTTCTCCTTTTATTCCGAGAGCTGTAACTTTTTTATTATTCCATCAATCTTGCCATATGAGGGCTTGTTTTTTGCGAGACGAGTTGTACTTTTAAATGAAATCATAGGTTTTACCATATAGTGTACTGGAAAACAGCAAAAAAATTCCAAGTGTGGAAAAACTGCAAAAAAAGTGTGATCGCACAATAGTTTTTGGGATGTTTTATTCACCGTGTTCACTTCATGGTAAAAGTGATGTATCTATGTGATGCCTCAGATCGGTGCGAGTTTTCAGACACCAAAAATGTATAGGTTTACTTGTATCTAAGGGGTTAAAAAAAATTCACAAGTTTGTCCAATAAAAGTGACGTATGTTTTGTGCCATTTTCCGAAACACGTAGCGTTCTCATTTTTTGTGATCTATGGCTCAGTGATGGCTTATTTTTTGCATCTCGAGCTAACATTTTTAATGGTATCATTTCTGCGCAGATGCTACGTTTTGATCGCCTGTTATTGCATTTTGCGTAAAACATACAGCGACCAAAAAACGTAATTTTGGCGTTTGGAATTTTTTTGCCACTACGCCGTTTACCAATCAGATTAATTGATTTTATATTTTGATACATCGGGCATTTATGAACGCGGCGATACCAAATATGTGTATATTTATTTATTTTTTAACCCTGTAATTTTCAATGGGGTGAAAGGGGGGTGATTTGAACTTTTAGGTTTTTTTTTTTTATTTTTTAAAACTTTTTTTTTACTTTTTTTTTTATTTTACTAGTCCCCCTAGGGGGCTATAGCGATCAGCAATCCGATCGCTGATCGCTATCTGCTGATCACAGCTGTACAGCTGTAAACAGCAGAAATAGTCACTTTCTTTTTCCCTCTGCTCCCGGCCGAGGAAAAACGAAAGTGAAACTTCGTAGCTGCAGGTGTCATCACATGACCCTGTGCTACGATGACAACCACTGATAGTCACGTGATCACGCACGTGACTTCCGGTGGGGGCGGCGGTAAGTAAAAAACATGGCCGCGCGCATTTAGATCTTGCTGCCAGACTTTGGCAGCAAGATTTAAGGGGTTAATGGCCGCGGGTGGAAGTGATTCCACCCGCGGCTAGCAGGCACACATGTCAGCTGTTGAAAACAGCTGATATGTGTGCCGACCGCTGCCGCCTGCCTACGGCAGGGGGCGGGGCTTAACGCGACACGATCCATGACGGATAGATCCGTCCAAGATCATGAAGGGGTTAAACAAAATTTGACAGGTGCATAAGAATGGGCACCTCAACATAAAAGTGGCATTAATATTTTGTAGATCCTCCTTTTGCAAAAATCACACCCTCTAGTCACTTCCTGTAGCTTTTAATGAGTTCCTGGATCCTGGATGAAGGTATTTTTAACCATTCCTGTTTACAAAACAATTCCAGTTCAGTTAAGTTTGATGGTCGCCGAGCATGGACAGGTCGCTTCAAATCATCCCATAGATTTTCAATGATATTCAGGTCTGGGGACTGGGATGGCCATTCCAGAATATTGTAATTGTTCCTCTGTATGAATGCCTGAGTAGATTTGGAGCGGTGCTTTGGATCATTGTCTTGCTGAAATATCCATCCCCTGCGTAACTTCAACTTCGTCACTGATTCTTGCACATTATTGTCAAGAATCTGCTGATACTGAGTTAAATCTATACGACCCTCAACTTTAACAAGATTCCCGGTACCGGCATTGGCCACACAGCCCCAAAGCATGATGGAACCTTCACCAAATTTTACTGTGGGTAGCAAGTGCTTTTCTTGGAATGCCGTGTTTTTTTGCCTCAATGTATAACGCCTTTTTGTATGACCAAACAACTCAATCTTTGTTTCATCAGTCCACAGGACCTTCTTCCAAAATGTAACTGGCTTGTCCAAATGTGCTTTTGCATACCTCAGGCGACTCTGTTTGTGGCGAGCTTGCAGAAACGGCTTCTTTCGCATCACTCTCCCATACAGCTTCTCCTTGTGCAAAGTGCGCTGTATTGTTGACCGATGCACAGTGACACCATCTGCAGCAAGATGAAGCTGCAGGTCTTTGGAGGTGGTCTGTGGATTGTCCTTGACTGTTATCACCATTCTTCTTCTCTGCCTTTCTGATATTTTTCTTGGCCTGCCACTTCTGGGCTTAACAAGAACTGTACCTGTGTTCTTCCATTTCCTTACTATGTTCTTCACAGTGGAAACTGACAGTTTAAATCTCTGAGACAAGTTTTTGTATCCTTCCCCTGAACAACTATGTTGAATAATCTTTGTTTTCAGATCATTTGAGAGTTGTTTTGAGGAGCCCATGATGCCACTCTTCATAGGAGATTCAAATAGGATAGCAACTTGCAAGTGGCCACCTTAAATACCTTTTCTCATGATTGGATACACCTGCATATGAAGTTCAAAGCTCAATGAGGTTACAAAATCAATTTAGTGCTTCAGTAAGTCAGTAAAAAGTAGTTAGGAGTGTTCAAAACAAGAAATTGATAAGGGTGCCCATACTTATGCACCTGTCAAATTTAGTTTAAATGCAGATTGCACATTTTCTGTTAGTACAATAAACCTCATTTCAATTCAGAAATATTACTGAGTCCATCAGTTATTATATATATGAAACTGAAATAGCTGTTGCAAAAACCCAAATTGTTATAAAGAAAAAAGGTTAACATTAATAGGGGTGCCCAAACTCTTTCATATGACTGTATAAGTCAGGGCCCTCCCAATTGCAAAAGTAAAAAAAAAGCCAAAACACCACGTGCGAACAAACGCTAAAAGGGTTAGTTTATTTAGCCTTATATACAAGTGACTATGCTGTAAAAACTGTTTCTTAACCTTTTTGGCCTGTAAAATGCAATTTAGGTTAGGTTTCACAGGTGTTCTTGTGCATCTGTAAGTATATATGCGCACGCTGCATTTTTCACCACGATTTTGCCAATTAATTTTTATAGGAGAAACAAAATATTTTAGGATAGTATAATTGATAGATAGCTAGAATAGATAGAAATTATAGAGAGAACATATAGAATAGATAGAAAAAAAGAACATATGGAATAGTTGATAAGAAAGAAGAGCTAGAATAGATAGAAATAAATAACAGAATAGCTTGATAGAGGGATAGCTAGTGTAGACTGCTGTTTTTTTTTAATTTTTCGGAGTAAAAAAATGACATAGGGTCCCCCCATTTTTCAAATCCAGCACAGGAACAGCAGCAGCTGCAGGCTGGAACCTTCAGCTGTGTGCTGTACCTTGAGGGATCCCATGCTTTTTTTATTTTTTTTTAAATATTTGATTTATTTTTAAAAACAAAGAGTTCTTCCCGTTGCCCTGGGAAGTGGCAATCAGGGTAATAAGGAGTTAATGTCAGCCTACAACTGCCGCTAAGTCCTTCATTAGTCATGGCAGTCATATATGAGATACCGCCCCATCATTAATCTGTAAGTGAAAGTAAATAAACAGAAACCCCCCAAAAATCATTTATTTGGAATAAAATACAAAGCACCCTCTTTCACCACTTTATTAACCCTTAAACAGCCTTGCAGGAACAAAGTAATCCACATGAGGTCCCACGGCAATTCAGCTCTGCTTCATGCCTGACATGTCACAGCGAGCGCCATAGAGCATGACTGAGAGCTGTGTGTAGACAGAGCCGCATGATCAGAATGAACTTGGGTGAACCCCTGACGTCACAAGTGCGGGCCTCGCAGTATTATGTGTGTCGCGGCAGTGACATCATAGGTTCACCACTGTGAGGTTCAGGTAACGACTGAAGTGAGCTGCGCGATCAGTGGTGATGTCAGTCAGGTTAGTGTTCCAATTGCGGCTCACTTCAGTCGTTGTCTGATTTGCGGTTTCAGATGGAGTATTCCAGCCAATCACCCAAGTGACATCACTGCTATTGATGAGCAAGTGTAGTCGTTACTATTCGCTACTCGCACATTTAGTATGGTATTCGGGTTACTCGTCACATTGCAAGTTTTTGTGTACTCGCCTCGTGATATTCGTATGTCCCGCCTAGCAGGACATCCGTCTATCGGTGCCCCTGCAGTCTATGTCCCACTGCTCTGGCTGTCCCACAATGACACAAACAGAAGCTGCGGTGATCATGAGTGTTGCAGTCAAAAGGTTTGCAAAGTTCATCACCTGTGGTGATGAAGTCCGCTGAACTCGTGACGTCAGCACTTGTCATTGAGTTCCATGCCTGCCGCAATCTCACCTCAAGTCTCGTGGTAGCCTGTGACGTCACCACTAGTCACAGTCTCAGGCTGCCCACGAGACTTGAGGTGAGGTTGCAGCAAGCATGGAACTCAGTGATGAGCGCTGACGTCACGAGTTCAGCGGACTTCATCATCGCAGGTAATGAACTGAGCTAACCTCATGGCGTCGGCGCTCGTCATCCCCTGCGGTGACCTGGCCTGACCTAATGATGTTAGCTCAGATCACTGCACTGCTCTCCCAGCCAATGGGGAACATTCTGTTCTTCATTGAATGGGACAGTGACTATGGGTCGTCGTGGGACCCCCTTATTGGATTACGTCACTCCCGGATTTGTTTTTTCCTTTCAATATATTGGTGAAAGAGGCAATGTGTTGGGAAGTATTTTTTTCAAATAAAACATTTTTTGTCTTCTATTTTTTTTTATTACTGACTGGGTTAGTGATGTTGCATATCTGAAAGATCCTGTGACATCACAAATGCCAGGGCTTGATGCCAGGTAACATGAAACAGCTGGTATCAACCCCATATATTATCCGATTTCCCACCACACCAGGGCAACGGGATGAGCCATGGAGAATAACCAGGAATGGCGCATCTAATGGACGCTCCATTCCTGGGGCGGCTGCGGGCTGCTATTTTTAGGTAGGGGAGGGTCCAATAACCATGGGCCTCCCTAGTCTTAGAATACCAGACCACAGCTGACCACTTTTACTTTGATTACCAGCCAAGGTGAAGCTGACATCTGCGGCCTGCAGGTTGCCGCTGTCTACTTCACTTTAGCTGGCTACAAAAAATAAGGGGGACCCAAAGTCATTTTTTATGGGGAAAATAATGAATTTGTTGCTAAAAACAAGACTAAACACCCTTTAGTGCAACATGAAAGGCACTAAAGGGAGCAAGATTACAAAATACAGGGGAGTGGGACATTATATATGTCTTTCTTATAAATCTAACTAGTTATCCATCTACCCATCTATCTATCCATCTATCTATCTTTCTCGCTTTTAACTGTATGTAACCCTCCTTCTGTTTTTTTGCAGTCTGCGAAAAAAAAAGGAAGGCAGACGGATGTAAAACGGACCGTATTCGGAATGGAATGGATGCGGTTGTCACACGGATGCATATGAGGAAAAAAAGGAGCGTGTTTTATATGCTGCAAAAACAGATAGTCATTAGTGATGAGCGAGTACTAAAAAGCTCGGGTGCTCGAGGCTCGAGCCGAGCACCGAGCCCAATGTTATCCTATGGGAGACCCGAGTATTTTTATGAAATGATCCCCCGGCAGCATGTAGAAACCCTAAAAATGTCACAAAAGTCTTAGAAGAGTGCTCAAATGACATGGCAACAGCATGGGGAAGACCCCTTGAAGCATTTATCACTCAAAAGTCACAGCTGTGAACAATTTTGTCCGCGTTTTACGCCATTTTTACGGACTCACCATAAAACCTTCAAAAAACGAAACCAAAATGAATTTTTCATGGCGGAAATGTTAAGGGCACATACCCAATAGTGAGATAGAGCTGGTGTATGTTACTTTTGGAGATTACATGAAAGATTTTACGTGAAAACATTGTGTGGCACTCCGATGTCCCTGAGAAGAGACGTACATGAAGGCCTCTTGAGTCTAATGTGCCCATTTTGAGGAAGTGAGTCTTTGTAGTATTTTCCTTTGCCAGGGCAGTCCAAAAATGAGGGCCTGTAAACCTGAAGTGCCCATTGTAAGGAAGTGGGTCTATTGTAGTATAGCCCTTAGGCAGGGCAGCCAAAAATTGGGAGGCTCCACGTTGTCCCTGGATAGAGACGTGCATGATGGCCTGTAAACCTGAAGTGCCCATTGTAAGGAAGTGGGTCTATTGTAGTATAGCCCTTAGGCAGGGCAGCCAAAAATTGGGAGACTCCACATTGTCCCTGGATAGAGACGTGCATGAGGGCCTGTAAACCTGAAGTGCCCATTGTAAGGAAGTGGGTCTATTGTAGTATAGCCCTTAGGCAGGGCAGCCAAAAATTGGGAGACTCCACATTGTCCCTGGATAGAGACGTGAATGAGGGCCTGTAAACCTGAAGTGCCCATTGTAAGGAAGTGGGTCTATTGTAGTATAGCCCTTAGGCAGGGCAAACAAAAATTGGGAGGCTCCACATTGTCCCTGGATAGAGACGTGCATGATGGCCTGTAAACCAGAAGTGCCCATTGTAAGGAAGTGGGTCTATTGTAGTATAGCCCTTTGGCAGGGCAGCCAAAAATTGGGAGGCTCCACATTGTCCCTGGATAGAGACGTGCATGATGGCCTGTAAACCAGAAGTGCCCATTGTAAGGAAGTGGGTCTATTGTAGTATAGCCCTTTGGCAGGGCAGCCAAAAATTGGGAGGCTCCACATTGTCCCTGGATAGAGACGTGCATGATGGCCTATAAACCAGAAGTGCCCATTGTAAGCAAGTGGGTCTATTGTAGTATAGCCCTTAGGCAGGGCAGCCAAAAATTGGGAGGCTCCACATTGTCCCTGGATAGAGACCTGTTAGGTTCTTAGTGCGTCCGTGCTTGCATTTAAAAACTGCTCGTGTGTGCCTGTTGGTGGCAGCGTTCAGGTGCACTTGTGTGCGTTTTGCACAAACTTGGATATAACGCACAAGTCTAGTGAATACACATCAGCACAGCATTGCAAAATGTGCAAGGGCGTTGGCAACGAACAAGGAAGTGGACGTGATGGTGGTGCAGGCAGAGACCGAGGTCGTGTGCAAGCTCTAATTTCGCCACAACAAAAGGCCACATCTACTCGCTCGCAAATCCTGTCCCAAATTCTTGGGGACCGCAGCAGTACACCGCTCTTGAACCAAGACCAGTGTCAACAGGTTGTTAGTTGGATAGCGGATAATGCTTCCAGTCAGATTGGCACCACCACAAACACTCTGTCTTCCACACGGTCAAGTGTCAGTAGCCGTGATACTGCACCGCACATTTTAGAACCTGATCCTCCTTCCTACCACCAGGCCGAGTACACGTCCATGGACATTACTGATCCCACACTTGGACACTCGGAAGAGCTGTTCACGTTTCCATGCACACATTCTGGCCTCTCGCCAGCTCCTGCTGAAGTGGGTCATGACGAGATTGTATGTACAGATGCCCAAATATTTGAGCAGACACGTTCTCACGAAGTTGGCAATGTGTCTCAACAAGGGGTGGACGATGATGAGACACAATTGTCAGGAAGTCAGGAGGAGGAGCAGGGTTCGGAAGAGGAAGACGACGTGGTGGATGATCCAGTAACTGACCCAACCTGGCAGGAGGATATGCAGAGCGAGGACAGCAGTGCACAGGGGGAGGGAGGCGTAGCATCCCAACAGGCAGTAAGAAGCAGGGTGGTGGCCCCAGGCAGAAGTCAGGCAACCGTTCCCCGGAACAACAACACGACACAAGGTGCCTGTACAAATGTTAGGTCTTCCCGAGTCTGGCAGTTTTTTAAGTTGGCTCCAGTTGATTCTAAAAAGGCCATTTGCAACACCTGCCGTGCCAGCATCAGCAGGGGTACCAAAACTAGCAGCCTGACCACCACCAGCATGATCAGGCACCTGTCAGCCAAGCACCCGACTTTATGGGATGTAAAAACAGAGTCGAGGAGCAGTGCTTGCTGATGTCACTGCTGCGTCTTCGCTTGTTGTGCATGCGAGCCAATCCCCTGTCCATGCTGCCCGTGAACAAGCCTCCTCCAGCCCTGCACCTGCAGTTGCCCACGCAGATATAACACCATCATCAAGCACGTCCTTGTCCCAGCGCAGTGTTCAGTTATCCATTCAGCAAACCTTTGAACGCAGGCGCAAATACACTGCCAACGCCCCACATGCCACACTTCTAAATGCTAACATTTTGCGACTGCTTGCGCTGGAAATGTTGCCTTTTAGGCTGGTGGAGACAGAAGCATTCCGCGACCTGATGGCGGCAGCTGTCCCACGTTACTCGGTCCCCAGCCGCCACTATTTCTCCCGGTGTGCCGTCCCCGCATTCCATAACCACGTGTCACAAAACATCACACGTGCCCTGAACAATGCTGTTTCAGCCAAAGTCCACCTAACCACAGACACGTGGACAAGTGCTTGTGGGCAAGGCCGCTACATCTCGTTGACGGCACACTGAATTAATATTGTGGAAGCTGGGACCCAGTCTGAGCGAGGGACGGAACACGTCCTTCCCACACCAAGGTTTGCAGGCCCTACCTCAGTCAGGGTTTCACCTACACTCTACAGCTCCGGAATGTCATGCTCCTCAGCCTCCTCCTCCTCCTGCGCATCCTCATCCACTTTACCCTCCACACCAGTCCCAAGCTGGAAGCACTGCAGCACTGCCTCGGCGAAGCGGCAACAGGCTGTGCTGAAGCTAATCTGCATAGGTGACAAACCCCACAATGCAGAAGAGGTGTGGACAGCTCTGAAACAGCAGGCAGATCACTGGCTCACACCTCTGAACCTAAAGCCAGGAAAGGTCGTGTGTGACAATGGCCGGAACCTGGTGGCGGCTTTGAGGCGAGGCCAGCTGACACATGTTCCATGCGTGGCCCATGTGCTCAACCTCGTGGTTTAGCGGTTTCTAAAGTCATACCCAGAGCTGTCTGATCTGCTGGTAAAAGTTCGCCACCTGTCTGCACATTTTTGAAAGTCACCTACTGCTTCAGCCGGCCTTGCCGGCTTTCAGCGCCATTTGCATCTTCCGGCTCACAGACTGGTGTGTGATGTCCCCACGCGTTGGAATTCAACTCTGCACGTGTTGGTCAGGATATGTGAGCAGAAGAGGGCAGTTGTTGAGTACCTGCATCACCTAAGCCATCGGGAAATGGGTCAAACTCCACACATAACACCTGAGGAGTGGAGATGGATGTCCGACCTATGTACCATCCTCCAAAACTTTGAGGACTCCACCAAGATGGTGAGCGGCGATGATGACATTATTAGCATCACCATACCGCTTCTCTGCCTTCAAAAATGGTCTCTGCTCAAAAACAAACATGATGCATTGCAGGCGGAGCGCGATGAGTTGGAGCAAGAAACAGTAGTGGGTGTGGGTGATAACACACAGCCCAGCCTCGTTTCATCACAACGTGCAGTGGAGGACTATGACGAGGAGGAGGATGAAGACATGGAGCAACTCTCCGGCCAAATTGAGGATATGACATGCAGTCATATCCTCGGTTCAGTGTGGCTGGCCAGAGGACAGGGTAGATGATGATGAGGAGGAGGAGGAGGAGGACAGCATGTTCAGTCATCGTGTTGGTCAGAATACTGAAGTGATGGCTGTTAAGAGTCTGGCGCACATGGCTGACTTTATGGTAAGCTGCCTGTCTCGTGACCCTCGTGTTAAGAACATCTTGGCCGACAATCATTAGTGGTTGGTAACACTGTTAGACCCACGCTAAAAGGAGAACTTTATGTCTCTTATTCCCGAGGCGGAGAGGTCAGGCAAAATGCAGCAGTTCCAGAAGGCCATAGTCACGGAAGTAGGCAAAGCATTCCCCTCACAAAACGCTAGCGGCATAGGTCAGGAATCAGTGGACAACCAAGGCATACAGCCAAGAGGGGTACAAGTCCAATCCGCCAGAGGTAGGGGAACAGTCTTTAAGATGTGGGACAGTTTTCTCAGCCCCTCACATACCACAGCCCCTGAGGTGCGGGGTAGTGCCACAAGAAATTCTAGGTTTGCCCAGATGCTCAAGGAGTACCTTGCAGATCGAACAACTGTACTCCGACATTCCTCTGTGCCTTACAATTATTGGGTATCCAAGCTGGACACGTGGCATGAATTGGCTCTCTACGCATTGGAAGTTCTAGCCTGCCCTGTCGCTAGCGTTTTGTCAGAGCGTGTTTTTAGTGCCGCAGGTGGAATCATTACAGATAAACGCACCCGCCTGTCAACTGAAAATGCTGACAGGCTGACTCTGATCAAGATGAACAAGGGTTGGATTGGGCCAGACTTCACCAGCAAATGACAGCGGAATTTAAAGTTTGTAACGGGAATTTGCCATGTACATCCACTCACCCATGGGTACACACTTCTGGACTTTGGCTAATCGCTGGACTGCTCCTCCTTCTCCTCATGCGCCACCATGATGACCGTTACAATAGTTAGGCCGTTGTTTCAGGTATACCCCCAGTGGCAAATTTTTTCGCCCTGTCTTTCAGAATGGGCATTACAACGACAGAAGACCCGCTCCTTTGCAATGGGAACAATGTTTTGAGGCCCTCATGCACGTCTCTATCCAGGGACAATGTGGAGCCTCCCAATTTTTGGCTGCCCTGCCAAAGGGCTATACTACAATAGACCCACTTCCTTACAATGGGCACTTCAGGTTTACAGGCCCTCATGCATGTCTCTATCCAGGGACAATGTGGAGCCTCCAAATTTTTGGCTGCCCTGCCTAAGGGCTATACTACAATAGACCCACTTCCTTACAATGGGCACTTCAGGTTTACAGGCCATCATGCACGTCTCTATCCAGGGACAATGTGGAGCCTGACGCTGCCACCGACTGCCACACATGTGCGGTTTTTAAATGCAAGCACGGACGCAATAAGAACCTAACAGGTTTTTAGGAGCGACAATTACTGAGAAGTTTGACACTATCAGACACTGCTGACGTGTATTATTCACTAGACCTGTGCGTTATATACTAGTTTGTGAAAAACGCACACAAGTGCACCTGTACACTGCCACCGACAGCCACACACGTGCGGTTTTTAAATGCAAGCACGGACGCAATAAGAACCTAACAGGTTTTTAGGAGCGACAATTACTGAGAAGTTTGACACTATCAGACACTGCTGACGTGTATTATTCACTAGACTTGTGCGTTATATACTAGTTTGTGAAAAACGCACACAAGTGCACCTGTACACTGCCACCGACAGCCACACACGTGCGGTTTTTAAATGCAAGCACGGACGCAATAAGAACCTAACAGGTTTTTAGGAGCGACAATTACTGAGAAGTCTGACACTATCAGGACTGTTTTAGACTGTGTACACCAGCCCCAGATATGATGAAGGCTGGTATACGGTCACCACTAGGAATGGCTATATACCCTGCCTGCCTGTATACAGCTACAATAGTCCTGAGAAGGACTCTTCTGGTCACTAGCCTGTATTCCGACCTGGCTATACCCTGCCTGCCCTGCCTGTATACAGCAACAATAGTCCTGAGAAGGACTCTGCTCCTGTACTCCGACCTGGCTATACCCTGCCTGCCTGTATACAACTACAATAGTCCTGAGAAGGACTTCTGGTCACACTGTTTGCAGCCCTGCTACGGAAATAACTATAAAGGGCCGCAAACCTTTCCCTGAAGCAGCAACACTCTCCCTGCACTGACTGTCTGGATGGCTGTGTGCAGAGCACAGCGCGCCCGCCGGTATAAAGGCTCGGTCACGCTGTGCAGGTCGGCCAATCACTGCAATTCCACAACTAACAGGGCTGTGGCATTGCAGTGGTCTGCCAGCCAATCCCTGCATGATGGCTGGTTCTCAAAAGAGCGCCAACATGCTGGGTTGAAGACCACGAGTACAGCACGAGTATCGCGAGATTACTCGGTCCCCGCCGAGTAGCCCGAGTACAGTGATACTCGTGCGAGTACCGAGTAGTGACAAGCATACTCGCTCAACACTAAAAGTCATGTGAATGTACCCTAAAAAGCACTGGTCCTTTTTACACCAGCTAATTTTGGGGTCACAGCTTGGGACCGCCCAAATGTATAAGTAACAGCAATGCCTCCAAAACATATGTTACAGGACCACTTGAGACCCCTCAGGTCAAAGATCAACATACCAATGGGTATGTTCTAGCTGGCCTTGTAAAGTCCTGGGGAATAGCTAACTAGGAATTATGTATGACAGAGGGACCTATAAAATGTATGTCAGGGCCCTCCCAATTGTAAAATTAAAAAAAAATCCAAAACACTATGGGAACAAATACTAAACGGGATATTTTTTTCCCTCCAGTTTATTTAGCCTTATATTTTTTACATAGTTACTTAGGTTGAAAAAAGAAATAGGTCCATCTAGTTCAACCTTCCTCCACCAGTTCTACATTTGGTCACTAAGTCATTTATAACCAACAATGTTTTGTGTACTGAGAAAATCATCTAGCCCTTTTTTAAAAGCTGTTATAGTATCTGCCATTACTACCTCTTGTGGTAGGGCATTCCACAGTCTGACTGCTCTAACAGTAAAGAACCCTTTCCTATTTAGCTGTCTGAATCGCTTTTCTTCCACTCGCATTGAGTGTCCCCTGGTCCTTAGTATTGTCTTTGGAAGAAATAAGTCATGTGCCAGTCCTTTATATTGACCACACATGTATTTATACATATAAATGAGATCTCCTCTGAGACGTCTTTTTTCTAAGCTAAACATATCTAACTTTTTCAACCTGTCATCATATGGGAGGCCTTCCATTCCTTGTAGTAGTCCAGTTGCCTGCCTTTGAACTGACTCTAACTTCTGAATGTCCTTTTTAAAATGTGGAGCCCAAAACTGGATCCCGTATTCCAGATGTGGCCTTACAAGTAATTTATAGAGGGGTAACAATATGTTGGGATCACGGGATCTAATCTCTCTTTTTATACACCCTAAAATCTGCTTTAGCAGTTGCTGCCTGACATTGAGTGCTGCTGCTCAGCTTATTTGTAATAAGAATACCCAAGTCCTTCTCCTGTTCTGTAGTCCCGAGTTTACTTCCATTTAATTTATGCGCAGTTATAGGATTACTACGTCCTAGGTGCATTACTTTACATTTATCAACATTAAATCTCATTTGCCAAGTAAAGAGATTAAAAAGAATCGGTCCTAGCACAGATCCCTGCGGCACCCCACTGCTGAGTATAGCCGATTTAGAGAATGTTCCATTTATGACTACTCTTTGTTTCCTATCTTTTAGCCAATTCCTTACCCAGTTGCATATAGTTTCCCCTAGTCCTTGCTTCTGGAGCTTTAGTATAAGGCTATTATGTGGTACAGTATCAAATGCCTTTGCAAAGTCCAAATAAATCACATCAGCTGCATTACCAATATCCAGGCTTGCACTTACCCCCTCATAGAACCCCAACAGGTTGGTTAGACACGACTTATCTTTCATGAATCCATGCTGTCTGTCAGTTATTATATTATTTTCTGCAATATATTTTTGCATGTCATCCCTTAAAATGCCCTCAAAAACTTTGCATACTACTGATGTCAGGCTTACTGGATGGTAGTTGCCTGGATCTACCCTCTTACCTTTCTTAAATATCGGTGCCACATCAGCAATCCTCCAATCCTTCCTGAGGCCCCAACCCTGTTACAAGCGAGTCTAAAAAGATAAGATTCAGTGATTATGATTATGCAGGAAAAACTGTTTCTTAACCTTTTTGGCCTGTAAAATGCAACTTAGGTTTGGTTTGGTAGGTGTTCTTTTGCATCTGCTTTCGCATGCTGCGTTTCATACTGCGATTTTGCCATGGTTTCATTAATGCATTTTTTAAGGGATAGCTAGAATAGATAGATAGAAAAATAGAAAGAATAGATAGAAAGAACATATAGAATACGAGTAGATAATAAGAAAAAAAAAGATAGAATAGATAGAAAGAAGGAAATAACAGAATAGCTTGATAGAGGGATAGCTAGCTTGGCCAGCTATTTTTTTTTATTTTTGGGGGATACAAAAAATTATGGGGTGTCCCCTCCATTTTTCATATCCAGCACAGGAACAGCAGCAGCTGCAGGTTGCAACCCTCAGCTGTCTGCTGTGCCTTGGCTGGTTTTGAAAATTAGAGGGGATCCCATGCTTTTTTTTTTTTTTTAAATGATTACATTTATAGTTTAAAAAAAAGAAATGACGTGGGATCCCCCCATATTTCTAAAACCAGCCAAGTTAAAGCAGACAACTAGGGACTGATATTATTATTGCGGGAAGGGCCATCATTACTTGGCCCTTTCTAGCCTAACAATAGCAGTCCACAACCGCCACAGAAGTAGCGCATCCATAAGATGTGCCAATTCTGGCGCTGGACCCAGCTCTTCCTGTTGCCCTGGTGCAGAGGCAATCTGGGTAATAAGGGGTTAATTGCAGCCCACAGCTCCCACTAAGTCATAGATTAGTCATGGCAGGCGTCTATGAGACACCTCTGATCACTAATCTGTAAGTGAAAGTAATTTTGTTAAAGGGGTTGTCTACTACTTGGAAAACCCCTTCTCATTCCCCATGTGTGCCCCCATAAAAATAAAAAAGCCTATACTCACCTCCAGTGCTGATGCAGTTCCAGCGATGTCGGAACTCACGTTACTGGGGCACAAATGACATTTTTATGACACGTCCAATCAATGCCATCTTCTCTCTCCCCACCTTCTGCCATCTTCTCTCTCCCCACCTTCGGACGCTTAAGTAATTAACAGGAAGTGAGTGCTGAGGCTTTCGCTCACTTGCTGTTGATTGCTCTTATGTCTGAAGGCTGAGAGACAGAAGTCTCAACATTACCTGAAAATGATATTGCATTGTGAAGGCTCTACTGTTGGAAATTAGGCTTGGTACATCCGGGTCTTCATTTCACTACTATTTTTTGTGTAAGTCAAAATCATTTTTGTTGCAACATCTGGGTAGTATTCCTCATGTAGGATCCTACAAAGGATTACGCCTGTGCACAGAGTTGAGTACAGAGTGAAAAAAAAATGTTGTAAGTTAGCAAACAAAAATTCAAATTCTTTGTATGCAGCTAATCATTCTACATATGTGCCTTCATAAAAGTAAAAAACTATAGTCATCCCCGATGTCGGTGTGGTTCCACCGATATCAGATCTTGTGTTGCCGTTGCCGGTGCTCAAATGACACTATTATGACACACGAGCCCTGCTTACAATCACTGCAAACTTCTGTCTCCCCGCTTCAGACACAAGAGCAATCAACAGGAAGTGAGCACTAGATGCAGTACTCGCTTCCTGTTAATTACTTAATTATCCAAAGGCTGTGTGCTGGCAAAGAACGGCAATGGATACAACAGGCAGGTAGGTAGCAACTTGCTTCCGTGCTTTTTTTTTTTAAAGTTCAGATTCAGATATAGCCTAAAGCGAGCTTTACACGCTGCAACATCGCTAATGCGGAGTCGTTGGGGTCACGGAATTTGTGACGCACATCCGGCCGCATTAGCGATGTTGCTGCATGGTGCGTGTGACACCGATAAGCGATTTTGCATCGTTGCAAAAACGTGCAAAATCGCTAATCGGCGACATGGGGGTCCATTCTTAAAAATCGTTACTGCAGCAGTAACGAAGTTGTTCCTCATTCCTGCGGCAGCACACATCGCTCCGTGTGACGCCGCAGGAACGAGGAAGCTCCCCTTACCTGACTCCCGGCCGCTATGCGGAAGGAAGGAGGTGGGCGGGATGTTACGTCCCGCTCATCTCCGCCCCTCCGCTGCTATTGGGCGGCGGTTCAGTGACGCTTCAGTGACGTCGCTGTGGCGCCGCACGGACCGCCCCCTTAGAAAGGAGGCGGTTCGCCCGTCACAGCGACGTCGCCGGACAGGTAAGTATGTGTGATGGCTGTTGTGCGACACGGGCAGCGATTTGCCCGTGTCGCGCAACAGATGGGGGCGGGTACCCACACTAGCGATATCGGGACCGATATCGCAGTGTGTAAAGTAGCCTTTATAGTATGCAGCAAATTTTTATTTTTGTGTTTTAATATTTTTAAATCGCTTTAACTTTTTTACTTTTCCTTCTACTAAAACATGTAAGTGCTTCTTTTTTGCATGATGAGTTGTAGTTTTGAAAGTCATCACTCACTTTACCATACAGAGTAAGAGAAAATATCCCCAAAAAAATTCAACTTGCAATGAAATGATGTGAAATTTTTTTTTTCAGCATTGTATTTCTGTTTTTATCTTTACAGAATTAATTGTTCAGTTAAAGTTACCTAACAATATGATTCTCCAGGTCTGCTTGATTATAGTGATAGCAAACATGTATAGTGGATACGGAAAATATTCAGACCTCTTTACATTTTTCATTCTTTGTTTCATCGCAGCCATTTGGTAAATTCAAAAAAGTTATTTTCATTTCTCATTAATGTACACTCTGCACCCCATCTTCACAGAAAAAAACAGAAATGTAGAAACTTTTGCAAATTTATTAAACAAGAAGACTGTAGGAGGCGTGTGTCTTCCACTGACTACCCTCCTGCCTGCTGTTTATGCACCTTGCTGCCATCTCTGGTTTTGACCTATGCCTGATTTCCTGACTATGCTCCTGCCTTCCGAGTTTGTCCCTTTTTGTGCCTCCTGGTTTGGACCCTGCCTGACGACCACTCTTTCCTGGATTGCAGCCTTCCATAGACAGCGATCTCCTGGACCTTGTGTAATTCCAAATCCCTGTATAGGGGTTAAAGGGTTTTAGGGTTCTTGAGGTCCTGCCAACTTGGTGGCTAGCCTTAGTCTGTCCGTAACAGTCATCTCAGTCTATGGTCAAGGGCAGATGTTACACATGCATGCCCAAGCCATCACACAGCCTCTGCCGTGTGTTACAAATGATGTGTTGTGCTTTGAATGTACCATGTACAGCTGTCCAATGCCTTTGCCATACTTTTTTTCTTTCCATCATTCTGGTAGAGGTCGATATTAGTGTCATGTGTCAAAAGAATGTTCTTCCAGAATGTTGCTGTTTTTAAAGATTTTTTTTTAGCAAAGTCCAATCTAGCCTTCTTATTCTTGAGGCTTATGAGTGGTTTGCACTGTGCAGTGAACCCTCTGTATTTTCTTTCATGCAGTCTTCTCTTTATGGTAGATTTCGATATTGATACACCTGCATCCTGGAGAGTGTAGTTCACTTGGTTGGATGTTGTGAAGAGTTTTCTCTTCACCATGGTAATTATTCTGCAACCATCCACCACTGTTGTCTTCCGTGGTTGTCCAGTTCTTTTTGCATTGTTGAGGTCACCAGTGCTTTCTTTCTCGGGATGTACCAAACTGTAGATTTAGCCACTCCTAATATTGTAGCAATTTCTCAGATGTTTTTTTGGGGGGTTTTGCAAATGAAGGATGAAGGAGCTCTCCAAGCAGATGAAGGATGGCTTGTTTCACCTGCATGGAGAGCTCCTTTGACCACATTTTTAGTTCTCAGCAAAACTTAAAAATCCAAGCACCACACCTCAAATCAACTCCAGGACTTTTATGTGCTTAATTGAGAATGAAATAACAAAGGAATTGCCCACACCTACCCATGAGACAGCCTGAGAGTCAATTGTCCAATTACTTTTGGGCCCTTTGAAACCTTCATCAAATTTTAATGTGGATAGTTACTGTAATACTATTGTATGTACTGAGGATTTCGATGGCGTTAGGGCAATGACAACCAGAGACGAGTTCTTGGTGCAGAGATGTTTATAATATGTAACCAACGATATGAACATAAACGGAACAAAACACAGTAGTACAATAAACACAGGAAATACCTTCCAGGATTGGAGCGAAGGGAATTCCCGGGGCCACGCACCGGACTCCCCCGGGGAGACCACCAAGAGCGAACCCCTATACAGGGACTGTCTGGCAATCACCCCAGAAGGCCTAAATGCGCAGCAGCCGGGACACAAAGGGCAATAGGTATAGTCCAAAAATGTCCGCACGGGATGAGAGTCCAGAGTGGTTACGAACCGGAAGGAACCGGGCAGAAGTGCTGACCAAAGACGGCAGACGGAGTCCAGGCACAGCTTGATGAGACCGAGTGAAGTCCAGAGTCGGTGTCGGTTGTTTTTCAGGAGGATCCAAAATGTCAATCAGGAACCAAGAGCAGCAAAGCAGGAGTACACAGCAAGCAGTATACTCAGGCACTGGACTAAGCTTAGGGGCGGCCTTTTAAACAGATGGACAGGAAGTAGGGCAACAGAACAGCAAACTCCATGTTTAACAGAGGGCAAACTCATTCAAAAGAGAACTGGAAATCCCGGAAGTCTGACAGTACTCCCCCCCCCCAGAAACGGCCTCAGGACGGATCAGGGCCAGGCTTGTCCGGGTACCGCCGATGAAACTGAGCAACCTTCCGGGGCGCCCGAATGTTACCCACAGGTTCCCAGGAATCGTCCTGGGGGGAGTACCCCTGCCAACGCACCAGATACTGAAGCCGATGCCGATGGAGCCGGGAGTCAATGATGTCCTCAACCACGAACTGCTCCTCGCCGTCAACCATCACAGGCGGAGGAGGAGGCACGATACGACCATGAAACGTATTAGGGGAAACGGGTTTGAGTAGAGAAACATGAAAGACCGGGTGTACCTTTAAATGGTGCGGCAACCTCAGCCGACAGGCCACAGGGCTCACGATCCCGGTGATCTTAAACGGACCGATGAATTTCTGTCCCAGCTTCTGCGAAGGAACACCCAATCTCAGGTTTTTGGTGTATAACCACACCGAGTCCCCTACCTTATACATGGGTGCCTGTTTCCGGTGAGTGTCTGCCGACTTCTTGTAACGCTCCTGAGCCGAAGCCACAGTGTCTTTTAAAACCTCCAGATTCTGTCGTAGCTCCGTCAATCTGTCCTCCACCGCTGGCACCGAAACCGCAACCGGTGACCTAGGCAAAACATTCGGATGGTAACCCAAGTTAGCGAAAAAGGGCGTTACCTTAGTGGAGCTGCTCTGAGTGTTGTTATACGAGAACTCCGCCAAAGGAAGCATCTTCAACCAATCGTCCTGCAGATGGCTGACATAACATCGGAGGTACTGTTCCAGGGTTTGATTAGTCTGTTCGGTTTGCCCATTTGTCTGAGGATGGTATGCAGAAGACAAACAGACATCAATCTGGAGTGCCGAACAAAACCCCTTCCAGAACTTAGACGTGAACTGCACGCCCCGGTCAGAGATGATCTCATCTGGTACCCCATGCAATCGGAATATATTCTGGATAACCAAATCCACTGTCTCTGCGGCTGAGGGAAGACCGGTACACAGAATAAAGTGAGCAGCTTTTGTCAACCGATCCACCACCACTAAAATGGTATTGTGACCGCCTGAGACTGGCAACTCCACAATAAAATCCATTGAGATGGATCCCCAAGGGCGAGATGGAACGGGTAACGGTTGAAGGAGTCCCGTAGGAGCCACACGAGGGACCTTGCACCGGGCACAAACCACACATGAGTGGACATAGTCTTTTACATCCTTTAAACAGGTAGGCCACCAGAAAAAACGGCTCAGAAATTCCTGCGTCTTCTGTACCCCCCTATGACCAGCCAACACGGAGTCATGGACCAACTTGAGAACCCGAAGTCTTACGGCCTCCGGGACATAAATACGTCGCTCTCTCAACCACACCCCATTCCGAAGAACAAGAGTCACATCATTCGGGGGGGCAGCAAGAAATACGTCACCATCATAGGCCAGCTTGATGTCCTTCCACAAGTCCTGGTCCTGGATTACTCCAACGAAATTGGCATCTGATAACACGGTCTGAGACGGGGTTCCAGGCACGGAGTCCATGGCGTGGATTCGGGACAAGGCATCGGCTTTCCCATTACGTGAACCTGGACGGTATGTAACGATAAAATTGAACTGGTTAAGGAATAAGCTCCAACGGGCTTGCCGTGGAGATAGGCACCTGGCAGATTTAAGAAATTCCAGGTTACGATGATCTGTGAGTACTATCACTTGCTGCGCAGCTCCCTGTAAGTAGTGTCTCCATTCCTTAAAAGCTGAAATAATCGCCAACAATTCCTTGTCCGCAATGTCATAGTTCTTTTCTGCAGGGGACAACCGGCGAGAAAAGAAAGCACACGGATGCAAGAGACTCTTGTCCCCAGTCCTTTGGGAAAGGATAGCCCCTAATGCATAATCGGAAGCGTCGACTTCCACAATAAAGGGGAGTGCGGGATTCGGGTGTATTAGTATTGGCGCTGAGGTAAAACAAACCTTGAGACGATTGAAAGCTTCCTGGGCCTGGGCGGACCACACAAACTTCTGTCCTTTCTTGGTTAACAGAGTGATAGGACGGACGATCTCTGAAAAGTTACGGATAAAGCGTCTGTGAAAGTTGGCAAAACCGACAAAGCGTTGTACCTCCTTGATGTTTCCCGGTTCCGGCCAGTCTAGAATTGCTTGTATCTTGCCAGACTCCATGTTCAGTCCCTGAGGAGAGATGACATATCCTAAAAATTGTATTTGTGAGCAATGGAATTCGCACTTCTCCAGTTTAATATACAGGTGGTTATCCCTCAGTCGGGTAAGTACTGTCTTGACGTGCTCCTGGTGTTCCTGTAGGGAATCAGAAAAGATCAAGATATCATCCAGGTAAATCACCATGAATTGGTCCATTATATCCCTAAAAATATCGTTGACTAGGTGTTGGAAAGCCGCAGGAGCGTTACAAAGTCCAAAAGGCATCACTAGATACTCATAATGTCCATACCGACATCTGAACGCTGTCTTCCACTCGTCTCCGGGACGTATGTGGAGTAGATTATATGCCCCACTGAGATCCAATTTAGTGAATATCTTTGCCTGTTGGACTCTCTCCAATAGCTCAGGAATCAACGGTAACGGATACCGGTTCCGGATGGTTATCTTATTTAGTTCCCGGTAGTCAATACAAGGTCTCAGAGTCCCCTCTTTCTTTTTCACGAAAAAGATGGGTGCCCCTGCTGGTGAGGTAGAAGGGCGAATAAATCCCTTGGCTAGACTTTCATCGATGTAATCCTTTAGTGCTTCTAACTCAGGTGCCGCCAACGGGTAGACATGTCCAAATGGGATCTCCGCCCCTGGGAGTAAGTCTATGGGACAATCATACGGTCTATGCGGGGGAAGCCGATCTGCTTTTCTTTTGTCGCATATATCAGCGAAGTCATGATAAACCGGGGGTAGAACAGGTACCTGTACAGTGCCCTCCGCATTCGGTGTTACTGGAACCAATACAGTTGGACTAATGGTCGGACCACTCTGCGGTGGGAAGGATATTTCCTTAGTCTCCCAATCGATGACTGGATTTGTAGACCGTAGCCACGGAATTCCTAAAATAATCGGAAAATGGGGAGAAGAAATCAACATAAAAACAAGGGTTTCCTGCTGACCTGGCTTCATCACACATTCTAGGGGTACTGTTTCCCGATCAACTGGTCCAGAAACTAACGGAGATCCGTCTACCGTCTCCATGGTAACCGGTGAGGATCTTTGTTGAGTCCGGATACCGTGTTTCCTGGCAAAAGAAGAGTCCATGAAATTTCCCCCTGCCCCAGAGTCTATCATAGCAGATGTAGGTATTAACTGTCCCTCCCACCGTATCTGAATGGGAAGCGAGCAATGGGTGTATTTCCCTTCTGAGTCCTTAGGTGATGTTGACATGACAGTCAAGGGAAATACCGCATCCAGGTGTCCACTTGCCTCAGAGATATCGGACTCTGCGTCCGTGTTGTCACACTCTGCCATGGCTGCCAATACCTTATTTGGGCGATTTGGACGTCTTGGGCAGTCAACCAGGAAATGGTCCGATTGACCGCAATAGAAACACAAACGCTCACGGAGCCGGTGTTCACGACGTTCGTTGGTCTCTCGTTTTTGCAGAGAGTCCACTTGCATAGGAACATCCTCGGCCTCCCGTGGCGTCCTGAGAGCGGGTTCTCTGGAAGGAAACGCAAAGTTGGTTACCCGGTTTACAGCTGCCCATTTTTCTTGTCTACGTTCCGTCAAGCGGGTATCAATACGCACACAGTGTTGGAGAAACAGTTCAAAATCCCCTGGAGATTCGGAACGAGCTAACTCGTCCTTGATGGTACCGGACAAACCTTTTCTGAAAACTGACAATAACGCATTGTTTCCCCAGTCGGTGTCTACCACTAACCTCTTGAACTCAGTGGCGTATTCAACGACAGACCGCTTTCCCTGACGTAAGGAAAGGAGAGCCGATTCAGCGGTAGCACGGCGATTCGGATCATCAAACATTTGCGCCATTGCGGTCAGAAAGTCATCCAGGTGATTTAAACGGATATCCCGATTCTCTATCATAGGATTAGCCCAAGCCAGTGCTCGTGAGGTTAATAACATGATTATACATAACACTTTTGACCGGTCAGAACGGTAATAATCAGCATGTACATCAAAAAACAGTATACACTGGTTAACAAATCCACGAAACTGACTACGATCACCACTGAAACGAAATGGGGGTAACCTAGGCATACCGGCAGCTGATACAGACGTAGTGGGGGCGGCTTCCTGAGCCTCCACTCTGGTTCGCAAATCCTGAATAGCCGGATCCAGTACCTGGTGATCATGGCCCAGCTGTACCTCCACATCTCTAAGCTTAGTTTGCACCGCCTCCATCTCCTGCTGCAATGAGTTAATCATGGAAAAAAGCTGATCTACTCGTGTCTCAGTCATTGCCCCAGCGAAATCCTTTTATGGCCTGAGTATAATGTAATACTATTGTATGTACTGAGGATTTTGATGGCGTTAGGGCAATGACAACCAGAGACGAGTTCTTGGTGCAGAGATGTTTATAATATGTAACCAACGATATGTACATAAACGGAACAAAACACAGTAGTACAATAAACACAGGAAATACCTTCCAGGATCGGAGCGAAGGGAATTCCCGGGGCCACGCACCGGACTCCCCCAGGGAGACCACCAAGAACGAACCCCTATACAGGGACTGTCTGGCAATCACCCCAGAAGGCCTAAATGCGCAGCAGCCGGGACACAAAGGGCAATAGGTATAGTCCAAAAATGTCCGCACGGGATGAGAGTCCAGAGTGGTTACGAACCGGAAGGAACCGGGCAGAAGTGCTGACCAAAGACGGCAGACGGAGTCCGGGCACAGCTTGATGAGACCGAGTGAAGTCCAGAGTCGGTGTCGGTTGTTTTTCAGGAGGATCCAAAATGTCAATCAGGAACCAAGAGCAGCAAAGCAGGAGTACACAGCAAGCAGTATACTCAGGCACTGGACTAAGCTTAGGGGCGGCCTTTTAAACAGATGGACAGGAAGTAGGGCAACAGAACAGCAAACTCCATGTTTAACAGAGGGCAAACTCATTCAAAAGAGAACTGGAAATCCCGGAAGTCTGACAGTTACCCTCATACGAAAGCTAAAAGTCAGGACTTTACATCTATATCCATTATATAACTGTAACTTGAATATGTTTGAGTAAACAAATAAAATAAAAAAATGTGTCGAAATGTATTTTATTGGGATTTTTTGTGATATACTAACACAAGGTACCAAGTATTTGTGAGGTGTAAAGGTCAATACCTTTTAGGACCAGTAAAGCAAAATTTAAGGACTACCATGCTGTCCTATGTGGAAAAAACATGTAAAAGGTACCTGCAAGTGGTGGTTGGATGAGTATCTTACCCTGTGGTCAATAATATGGTAATGATGGTGCACCAATGTTTACGGTAGGAAACAAATGATGTAGCTGACGTTTTGTCAAGAGACAGGTATAATAGTGTATACTTGCCTTTATAGGTATTTGATCCCAGTAGAAAGATTTTGTAGGAAGAAATTCAAGGTAAAGAACTACCAGATAAGCATAAAATATTCAGGTAGGAACACCTTGAACAACAAAGATAACACAGCACAATGTAAAGGCCCCGTCACACTAAGCAACATCGCTAGCAACATCGCTAGCAACATCGCTGCTAACGAACAACTTTTGTGACGTAACAGCGATGTTGCTAGTGATGTTGCTGTGTGTGACATCCAGCAACAACCTGGCCCCTGCTGTGAGGTCGTTGGTTGTTGCTGAATGTCCTGGGCCATTTTTTAGTTGTTGCTCTCCCGCTGTGAAGCACAGATCGCTGTGTGTGACTGCGAGACAGCAACAACTAAATGTGCAGGCAGCAGGAGCCGGCTTCTGCGGACACCGGTAACCACGGTAAACATCGGGTAACCAAGAAGCCCTGTCCTTGGTTACCCGATATTTACCTTCATTACCAGCCTCCTCCGCTCTCACTGTCAGTGCCGGCTCCTGCTTCTTGCACATGTAGCTACAGCACACATCGGGTAATTAACCCAATGTGTGCTGTAACTAGGAGAGCAGGGAGCCAGCGCTAAGCAGTGTGCGCTGCTCCCTGCTCTGTGCACATGTAGCTGTAGCACACATCGGGTAATTAACCCGATGTGTGCTGTAACTAGGAGAGCAGGGAGCCAGCGCTCAGTGTGCGCTGCTCCCTGCTCTCTGCACGTGTAGCTGCAGCACACATCGGGTAATTAACCCGATGTGTGCTGTAACTAGGAGAGCAGGGAGCCAGCGCTAAGCGGTGTGCGCTGCTCCCTGCTCTCTGCACGTGTAGCTGCGTGCACTGGTAACCAAGGTAAATATCGGGTTGGTTACCCGATATTTACCTTAGTTACCAAGCGCAGCATCTTCCACGCGGCGCTGCTGGCTGGGCGCTGGGACACTGGTTGCTGGTGAGCTCACCAGCAACTCGTGTAGCCACGCTCCAGCGATCCCTGCCAGGTCAGGTTGCTGGTGGGATCGCTGGAGCGTCGCAGTGTGACATCTCACCAGCAACCTCCTAGCAACTTACCAGCGATCCCTAATAGGTTGGATCGTTGTTGGGATCGCTGGTAAGTTGTTTAGTGTGACTGGGCCTTAAGTGGGAAAAATGAATGCACTGACTGTGTCTGAAGTGTCCTGCTGAGACAACTGAAAGACTTGCCTGGAGGGGATGTAGGGGTTAATTTACCATAAATAGAGATATTGATAAAGAAAATACTGGTTTTGCACTTGGTAAGGTAATTGATGGTAGTGGTATCATGGTAGCTGTTAGAGATGAGCGATGTTCGAGGTTTGCCAATTTCATGTTCAAGTGGTTTTGGGGGGTGCTCGAGCTCGAACTCAAGCTTTTTTTAATTATTTCATGAATTTTATGAAATAATTAAAAAAAAATCAACATGAGCTTCACTCCATTTTTGTGTCCAGCCAGGTACAACTAGGCAGCTGGGGATTGGAATTTTCAATACAGGTTAGTCCGAGCTTTCTGGGCCCCTCTGCTGCAAATTGCAGTCTGCAGCTGCCCCAGAAGGTGGCGCTTTTATAGAAGCGCCATCATCTGGCGTTGTGTCCAACTCCCCCAGCTGCCCTGGTGACGGGTGGCTTGCTGGGTAATAATGAGTTAATACTAGCTTTGTTTTACTAGCTAGTATTAAGTCAGAGATTCTTAATGTCAGGCAAGTTTGACCCGTCCATTAAGAATCTCTAATAAAGGGTTAAAAAAAAAGACACCACACAGAGAAAAAATACTTTAATAGAAATAAATACACAGACACACTTAGAGACTCCATGTTCATTACTCCCTCGCATCCCTCCACAATCATGGTCTTCTGTCTTCTTTCTCCTTCAACCCATGCAGCTCTGCTACATCAGACAGTGCTGCATGGGAGGAAGACGCTGCTGCTTCCTGTACAGTCTATATCACTCAGTGAGTAGCAGAGGCTGCAGGCTGTAAGCGGTGACATCACCACTGACAGGCGCGTTGCTATAGCAACGGTGATCTCTGTTATTGACCAGCTGTGGCAGCCGGTGAATAACGGAATGGGGAAGGACAACCGGGAAGCCGACCGTGTGCCAGAGCATCTCGCCGGTACATGGAGATACACAAACGATCACCGCGTACCGGAGAGAGGCACTGACAGGACCTAGCATGATGTCTAGCCATGTGACCAGTCTGTAGCCAATGAGATAATAGACACGTGACTGGTCACATGCTATTTTGACATCACGATAGGTCCTATCATCAGTGCTGGTTATCGGAAGGAAAAGCGTCGGGAGACAGAGTGCAGGAAGCATCGTGGGGACCTGTAAGTGTTATGGCAATGTTTATTAACTGTATGTGTACATTTATAATGTGTTTTTATGTGTTTGTGTTTGCCTCCCATTGTTTTCAATGGGGTTCAAGAGGTTCGTCGAACGGTTCGTCGAGCCGAACTCGAACGCGGCATCCGTTCGACGAACCGAACCGAACTCGAGCCTTTAGAGGCTCGCTCATCTCTAGTAGCTGTGTAAAAAAACAATATTCAATAAAATATATTTTTCTGCCACCTACAGTTGAAGCCAGAAGATTACATACACTTACATACACTATCTAAAAAGACACATCTGCATGTTTTATCACTATCTAACATGAAATCAGAATAAACATTTCCCATTTTAGGTCAATGAGGAACTAACATTATTTATATTTGCCAAACATCAGAATAATGAGAGAGAGACAATATTTTAAGGCATTTTTATTACTTTCTGCAAAGTCAAAAGTATACATACATTTCATTAGTATTTGGTACCACTGCCCTTTAACTTTATGACTTGGGTCAAACATTTTGGATATCCTTCTATAAGCTTATCACAATACCGTGTTTTTTCCAAAAATAAGCCCTAGCAGGGATTTTCAGCATTTTTGGAGCAAGGTTTAAATATAAGCCCACTGCCGAAAATAAGCCCTAGTCCTGGATTAATAATGAAGTGTCCGTGCAGCTAAAAAAGGTTACAAATACTGCAGGACACTTCATTATAGACAGCGCACCCGGCAATTACACTCACCCGATGCTGAGCGGCAGGACCTGCAGTGATAACACACCTGCACTCATCAGATCTCTCTCACACACACACACACACACAGATCTCACTCACACACCAGATCTCACACACAAATATCAGATCGCACAATCAGATCACACACAAACATCGGATCACACGCAAACATCAAATCACACAAACAAACATCAGATCGCACACACATCGGATCGCATACACACTCACCTCATCCAGCAACACCGATATCTTCTCGCCGGCAGAATCCTGAGAGGCAGTGCAGTGGAGCGCAATGAATAGGACCTGCGGCGGGACACGTGACTTGCTCTCATCATTCCCTGCGGCCGTAAGCGCTGGATGTGATGTGATGTGTGCGATCGGCTGTGTGATGTGTGCGATCGGCTGTGTGATGTGTGCGATCGGCTGTGTGTCTGTGATCTGCTGTGTGTGTCTGGGATCGGCTGTGTGTGTGTCTGCGATTGGCTGTGTTTTTCTGCGATCAGCTGTGTGTGTCTGCGTTCAGCTGTGTGTACCTGTGATCGGCTGTGTGTGCGTGCGATCGGCTGTGTGTATCTGTGATCGGCTGTGTGTGCCTGCAATCGGCTGTGTGTGTCTGCTATCTGCTGTGTGTGTCTGTGATCGGCTGTGTGTATCTGTGATCAGCTGTGTGTGCCTGAGATCGGCTGTGTGTGCCTGCGATCGGCTGTGTGTATCTGTGATTGCCTGTGTGTGCCTGCAATCGGCTGTGTGTATCTGTGATCGGCTGTGTGTGCCTGCGATCAGCTGTGTGTGTCTGCTATCTGCTGTGTGTGTGTGGGATCTGCTGTGTGTGTGATTTGCTGTATGTGTCTGCGATTGGGCTGTGTGTGTCAGTGTGTCAGCCAGCAGCAGGGGAGAATGGCATACAGCACCAACCGGAGATCACAGGGAGGACCTGGGAGCCACGCAGACGTCCGGGTCTGGTGAGTATGAGTCTCCTGGGAAGTGGGGGGGGGTGTCTGCTTGTTTGGGGGGGGTAAACTTACCCCTAACTGTGTTTCTCCAAGAATAAGACCTCCTCCAAAAATAAGCCCTAGTGCTTTTTGGGGGGGTGCGCAAAAAAAAATATATAGATATGCTATCCTTAAGCCACTTGGTAACCAGTTTGGCAGTATGCTTCGGGTCATTGTCCATTTGGGAGAACCCTTTCCACCCAAGCTTTAAGTTCCTGGCTGATGTCTTGAGATGTTGCTTCAGTATTTCCACATAATCTTCTTTCCTCATGGGGCTATCTATCTTGTGAAGTGCACCAGTCCCTCCTGCAGCAAAACAACCCAACAACATGATGCTGCCACAACTGTGTTTCAAAGTTGAGATGGTGTTCTTAGGCTTCAAAGCTTTTCTTTTTTTCCTTCAAATGTAACGATGGTGATTATGGCCAAACAGTTCAATTTTAGTTCTGTCAAACCATAGGACATGTCTCCAAAAATTAAGGTTTTTGTTCCTCTGTACATTTGCAAACATTACTCTGGCTTTTTTTATGTTTCTTTTGGAGTAATGGCTTTTTTCCTGGCAGAGTGGCCTTTCAGCCCATATCGATACAGTACACGTTTCACTGTATGACTCAATCTTACCAACTTCCAGCATCTTCACAAGCTCTTTTTTGCTTTTGTTCTTGAGTTGATATGCACATGTCTGACCTAACCTTTTTCATCTCTGATACACAGAACCGGTCTCCTTCCTGAGCAGTATGATGGCTGGACATTCCCATGTTGTTTATACTTGTGTATAATTGTATGCAAAGATGAATGTGGCACCTTCAGGTATCTGGAAGTTGCACCCAAAGATGAACCAGACTTCTGCAAGTTCCCAATTTTGTTCCTGAGATCTTGGCTTTTTTCATTTGACTTTGCCATAATGCTATACAAAGAAGCATTTTGTGTTTTAGGTGTGCATTAAAATACAGACGCTTCCAAAGACATGACATCATCATATGGCATGTCCCATATTGTTCAAAGGCATAGTATTTTTGACTTTGCAAAAAGTAATAAAAATGCCTTAAAATATTCTTTCTCTTTCATTATTCTGGTATTTGGCAAATATAAATAATTTTGGTAATCCTAATTGACCTAGAACAGGAAAGGTTTTTTCTGATTTCATGTACGATACTGAGAAAAACATGCATATGTGTCTTTTTAGTATGTAAACGTCTGGTTTTAATTGTATATATATGTCAAGGACAGGGATAGAACCTTTACCAGCATACCGGCCATAAAGGACAACATACAGGAAGGGGGATGGAATGTTTTGTAGCTAGGGAATGGGGGAAGTGGTGACCCCTGACTATGACCTGCAGCTAAACCTCACAATCCTAACAGACCGTATACAGGTTCCGCACCTGTCGCCAAGCTTGAATAACTGTGACCCTATTTCACCCTATCAAATGGGCCCTAAGTAAAGATGGAACACCACTATCAGTAAAGAAAGATACAAGGGAACAATACAGGGGAAACACAACAGTTATCACCAGAGCCCTGGTAGATAGCAAACAAAAACACTTTTCTGAGCTGCAACAACCACAGGAGTGTGGTGCAACAGATCGACCACAACTTCTCCTCAGCAAACTATAAACCACACCCAAATATCCCCAGAGTGAGGTTTATAAAGGGAGTCATAGGCTGGCAACAGAGAGGAAAAACTGACAGTTTCCCAGGGTCCTAGATTCTGCACCTGCAGAAACATGGAACTGTCAGATAACAACACATGCTGCCAATCTCTGGGATTTTCTTACACTAAAGGTCCAGTCACACTAAACAACTTACCAGCGATCCCAACAACGATAGGGATCGCTGGTAAGTTGCTAGGAGGTTGCTGGTGAGATGTCACACTGCGACGCTCCAGCGATCCCACCAGCAACCTGACCTGGCAGGGATCGCTGGAGCGTGGCTACACAAGTTGCTGGTGAGCTCACCAGCAACCAGTGACCAGCCCCCAGCGCCGCGTGGAAGATGCTGCGCTTGGTAACTAAGGTAAATATCGGGTAACCAACCCGATATTTACCTTGGTTACCAGCTCACGCAGCTACACGTGCAGAGAGCAGGGAGCAGCGCACACTGAGCGCTGGCTCCTTGCTCTCCTAGTTACAGCACACTTCGGGTTAATTACCCGATGTGTGCTGCAGCTACATGTGCAGAGAGCAGGGAGCAGCGCACACTGCTTAGCGCTGGCTCCCTGCTCTCCTAGCTACAGCACACATGGGGTTAATTACCAGATGTGTGCTGCAGCTAAATGTGCACAGAGCAGGGAGCAGCGCACAATGCTTAGCGCTGGCTCCTTGCTCTCCTAGTTACAGCACACATCGGGTTAATTAACCCGATGTGTCCTGCAGCTACATGTGCACAGAGCAGGAGCTGGCACTGACAGTGAGAGCGGCGGAGGCTGGTAACAAAGGTAAATATCGGGTAACCAAGGACAGGGCTTCTTGGTTACCCGATGTTTACATTGGTTACCAGCCTCCGCAGAAGCCGGCTCCTGCTGCCTGCACATTTAGTTGTTGCTGTCTCGCTGTCACACACAGCGATCTGTGCTTCACAGCGGGACAGCAACAACTAAAAAATGGCCCAGGACATTCAGCAACAACCAACGACCTCACAGCAGGGGCCAGGTTGTTGCTGGATGTCACACACAGCAACATCACTAGCAACGTCACAAAAGTTGTTCGTTAGCAGCGATGTTGCTAGCGATGTTGCTTAGTGTGACGGGGCCTTTACTGCCACAGAATTGTCAGCTGGCCTTGACACATCTGTGACAATATATTTATCTACTTTGTAGGACCACCTTTCGCTGAAATCACTACTGCAAGTTTTTTGGGGTATGTCTCTACTAGAGATGAGCGAACCGGTCCCGGTTCGGTTCGAGGTCGGTTCGCCGAACGGAGGTCCCATTCGAGTTCGGATCGTCGAACGTTCGACGAACCGAACTCGAACTGCATAGGAAACAATGGCAGGCAATCACAAACACATAAAAACACCTAGAAAACACCCTCAAAGGTGTCCAAAAGGTCACAAACAACTCACAACACAACACAAACACATGGGAAAGTGACAAGGACATATACTTATGCAAAAACAAAAGAGCTGGACAAGGAAAAAGAGGAGGAGACACAGATATAGGCATGGCACGCCCTTCTAAAGTCATGTAAAACACCGCAAGGTGACTCCAAGCGGAGTCTCCCTTTTTTCCAAAAATTGGGCCACACACACACCCACCCATTCAGTGGCAGCACTTGTGCCCCAGTTGTACACTTCACAGCTAGATTTGCATCAAGCACATTCAAAAATACGCCATAATTAACCGTCCCCAGGATGACACCAGGGTAGGTAGCAAAGTCTTTCCTGATCCCAGCTCTGTTCATCTTGGCTTCTTTTAAAAACACAGCAAGCAAGGGTTACTCCAAGTGGAGTCTCCCTTTTTTTCCAAAAATTGTGCCCCACACACACCCACCCATTCAGTGGCAGCACTTGTGCCCTAGTTGTACACTTCACAGCTAGATTTGCATCAAGCACATTCCAAAATACGCCGTTCTTATCCGTCCCCAGGATGACACCGGGGTAGGTAGCAAAGTCTTTCCTGATCCCAGCTCTGTTCATCTTGGCTTCTTTTAAAAACACAGCAAGCAAGGGTTACTCCAAGCGGAGTCTCCCTTTTTTCAAAAAATTGGGCCACACAGACACCCACCCCATCAGTGGCAGCACTTGTGCCCTAGTTGCAAACAGGATGTTTTGATTTGCATCAAGCACATTCAAAAATACGCCATAATTAGCCGTCCCCAGCATGACACCGGGGTAGGTAGATAAAGTCTTTGCTGAACCATGACTTGTTCATCTTGGCTTCTTTTAAAAACAATGTAAGCAAGGGTTACTCCAAGCGGAGTCTCCCTTTTTTTCCAAAAATTGTGCCCCACACACACGCACCCATTCAGTGGCAGCACTTGTGCCCTAGTTGTACACTTCACAGCTAGATTTGCATCAAGCACATTCCAAAATACGCCGTTCTTATCTGTCCCCAGGATGACACCGGGGTAGGTAGCAAAGTCTTTCCTGATCCCAGCTCTGTTCATCTTGGCTTCTTTTAAAAACACAGCAAGCAAGGGTTACTCCAAGCGGAGTCTCCCTTTTTTCAAAAAATTGGGCCACACAGACACCCACCCACAAACAGGATGTTTTGATTTGCATCAAGCACATTCCAAATCCACAAGCATTTACTCTCCCCAGGATGACACAGGGGTTGTAAATTCCTTCTGGATCCATGACTTGTTCATTTTGATGAACGTCAGTCTGTCCACATTGTCACTGGACAGACGCGTGCGCTTATCTGTCAGCACACACCAAGCAGCACTGAAGACACGTTCAGAGACAACGCTGGCAGCTGGACACGACAAAATCTCCAAGGCGTAACTGGATAGCTCTGGCCATTTTTCTAGATTTGAAGCCCAAAATGAGCAAGGCTCCATTTGCAAAGTCATGGCATCGATGTTCATTTGTAGATACTCCTGTATCATCCTCTCCAGCCGTTGACTATGTGTCAGACTTGTTGTCTCTGGTGGCCTTGCAAAGGAGGGTCTAAAAAAATTATGAAAAGATTCCATAAAATTGCTGTTACCAGCACCAGATACGGTCCTACTGGTACGTGTAGACTGTTGAAGATGACGAGACCGTCCCATGTTTGTCAAGTTACAACTGGGAGATTCACTCCCTGCACCTGCACGGTTGTTTGGTGGAAAAGCGGATCTAAGATCGAGTAACAGCTTCTGCTGATACTCCTGCATACGTGCGTCCCTTTCTATGGCTGGAATTATGTCACAAAATTTGGACTTGTACCGGGGATCTAATAGTGTGGCAAGCCAGTAGTCATCATCACTTCTAATTTTGACAATACGAGGGTCATGTTGGAGGTAGTGCAACAAGAAGGCACTCATGTGTCTTGCGCAGCCATGCGGACCAAGTCCACGCTGTGTTTGTGGCATAGAGGTGCTAACCGTTCTTTCTTCCTCTGACATCTCCCCCCAATTTCTTTCAACTGAAATTTGACCAAGGTCTCCCTCATCTGCTGAGTCTTCCATGTCCATGGACAGTTCGTCCTCCATTTCTTCATGTCCTCCTGCACCTTCCTCAACATCTCGCCTGCTACCATGCGCCCTTGTTGATCCCTGTCCCCCATGCTCCCATGCCTGGCGCCTTGGTGATGATGAACGTCTGGACCTTGGTGATGTTGTTGTGTCTTGCGCATATGAATCCTCCTGTAGTTCATCCCCTTCCTGTTGTCCCACCCCCTGACTCCGAATAGTGTTTAGCGTGTGTTCCAGCATGTAAATGACTGGAATCGTCATGCTGATAATGGCATTGTCAGCGCTAAACATATTCGTCGCCATGTAAAACTGTGCAGAAGGGTGCATAGGTCCTTGATCTGAGACCACTCCATCAGGGTGATCTGCCCCACCTCTGCATCTCGTTGGCCCAGGCTATACGTCATGACGTATTGCACCAGGGCACGGCGGTGCTGCCACAGTCGCTGTAACATGTGGAGAGTTGAATTCCAGCGTGTCGCCACATCGCATTTCAGGCGATGAACCGGCAGGCCGAAAGACTTCTGGAGCGATGCAAGTCGCTCAGCTGCGGCGCTTGAACGGCGGAAGTGAGCAGACAGTTTTCGTGCCCTGTTCAGAAGGCCATCTAGGCCGGGATACTGTGTTAAAAATTGCTGCACGACAAGGTTCAACACGTGAGCCATACAAGGTACGTGTGTCACCTTGCCCAGGCGAAGGGCCGCACCCAGGTTTGCAGCATTGTCGCACACGGCCTTACCAGGCTGCAGGTTGAGTGGAGACAACCATTTATTAAACTCGGACCGCAGAGCTAACCACAACTCCTCAGCTGTGTGACTCTTATTCCCAAGACATGTCAAGCTAAAGACCGCCTGATGCCGTTGCGCTCTGCTGCCAGCATAGTAATGAGGGGTGCGTGATTCATTCTGCGCAGTGAGAACGCTGGTGGCCTGACCAGGCAGGCTTGGGGCGGAGGTGGAGGACCCAGATGAGGTGGAGGATGCAGAAGCAGTGGCGGAACTTGGACAGACAGAGGATTGACACACAAGTCGTGGGGACGGCAAGACTTGTGCAGCATACCCTTCACCATCTATCATCATAGTTACCCAGTGCCCAGTGAGCGACATGTAACGTCCCTGTCCATGCTTACTGGTCCAAGTATCGGTGGTGAAATGCACCCGTTCACACACAGAGTTTCTCAATGAAGCGGTGATGTTGTGTGCGACATGCTGGTGTAGCGCGGGCACACCTTTCTTAGAGAAGTAGTGGCGACTAGGCATCTGTTACTGGGGCACAGCGACAGACATAAGGTCTCTAAAATCCTGTGTGTCCACTAGGCGGAAAGGCAGCATTTTGGTAGCCAACAGCTTACAGAGGGATAGAGTCAACCTCTTAGCTTTGTCATGGGTCGCAGGAAGTGGCCTTTTATTTGACCACATCTGAGGGACAGAGATCTGGCTGCTGTGTGTAGACGGTGTTGAGTAGGGTGTCCCTGGAAAAATGCAGGTTTGTGAGGAAAGTGCAGACGGAGACATGATGTTGCCTTCATCCAACGTTGGTGCTATCGATGTCTGAGAGAGCTGTACACACTCACTTGTTTCCCCTTCCAAACCAACTGACGACCTACCAAGCAAACTGCCTGTTGCGGTTACAGTGGTGGAAGTTGTGGGTGGAAAAACAGGTGTGACAGCTGTCCCCACAGTCCTAGAAGATGACGAGCGCGCGGATGCACTGGAAGGGGCAGGCGGTGGATGGTTCGCTCCGCTAGGCCGCATTGCAGCACGGTGAGCTTCCCACCGGGCCATATGATATTTATTCATGTGACGATTCATGGAAGAAGTTGTCAAACTGCTGAGGTTTTGACCTCTACTAAGAGAACCATGACAAATTTTACAGATCACATAATTTGGGCGATCTTTTTCTATGTCAAAAAAGGACCAGGCTAGGCAAGGCTTAGAGGCCATGCGACCTGTTGATCCACCCCGAATAATGCTCAGAGGCAGAGTGGTGGCTGAGGATGCAGTTGTAGACGTGCTACCAGTACTCCGACTCTGTCCAGGAAGGCGCAAGGTAACTTCGTCATCAGTTGCATCCTCCTCCACCACCTCTGTTGACCTCCTCGAGTGCCTGACTGTGGGTTGACAGTAGGTGGGATCTAGAACTTCATCATCAATTGTTGTGTTTGCACTCCCCTCCCCCTCAGACCGAGCCTCTTCTTGCCCTGACAGAATATTTAAGTTGTCATCCCAATCGGGTATCTGCGTCTCATCTTCATCAGTATGTTCCTCATTGTCTATAACCACAGGTGTTACAGTTTGTGACAAAGGGTCAACATTATGCTCAGAAACTTGGTCCTCATGGCCTGAATCAGAGTCACAAAGGTTCTGGGCATCACTGCAGACCATTTCCTGTTCTGTACTCACTGTAGCTTGGGAGCAGACCTCTGATTCCCAGGCTATAGTGTAACTGAACAGCTCTGCAGACTCAGCCATCTCAGTTCCACCATACTGTGCAGGGCTGATGGAGACTTCAGAGCTGGGAGAAAGCAAGTTTGATTGGGATGACAACTCAGAGGACTGGTGTTTATTGGATGCGGTACTTGAAGTGGCTGAGAGGGCACTTATTGGACCACTTGAGATCCATTCAAGCATTTTCCTTTTTTGGCCATCATCTACCTTTGTTCCTGTTGTTCGTGTCCGTAAAAAAGGGAGCACATCGGATTGTCCACGGTAAGTAGTAGACATCTTACTTTTGCTGGTAGATGGTCTATCTTCAGCAGATGATAATGGAGCTTTGCCACCTTCCCCACGGACAAAACCTTTTTTGCCTTTTCCACCACGCCTCTTCCCCTTTCCACCAGCATCTGTCATTTTGCCACTCATGTTGATTGCGACAAGATTGTGCACTGAAAATGTGGTAGTAAAAATTGAGAGGTGGTGAAGATTGCAGTGGTGGTCTAGCTTTATTAACAGCAGAATAATAAAGAATAAATATCCCTGACAATGCAACTACGGCCCTTAAACTGGCAGCAAAAATTGCTATTATAATGGTTTAGTTATAATGAGTTGTAGTGTGCAATGCAGGCAGAGGTGCTGCAAATGTCTTTGCACTAGTGTGACCAGACAAATGTCCAATAGCCACGTTTAGGATGCCACTAGGTACACTGAGTGTTTGCTAGTATAATGGCTTAGTTATAATGAGTTGGAGTGTGCAATGCAGGCAGAGGTGCTGCAAATGTCTTTGCACTAGTGTGACTATAGCAAAGTCCAATAGCCACGTTTAGGATGCCACTAGGTACACTGAGTGTTTGCTAGTATAATGGCTTAGTTATAATGAGTTGGAGTGTGCAATGCAGGTAGAGGTGCTGCAAATGTCTTTGCACTAGTGTGACTATAGCAAAGTCCAATAGCCACGTTTAGGATGCCACTAGGTACACTGAGTGTTTGCTAGTATAATGGCTTAGTTATAATGAGTTGGAGTGTGCAATGCAGGCAGAGGTGCTGCAAATGTCTTTGCACTAGTGTGACTAGACAAATGTCCAATAGCCACGTTTAGGATGCCACTAGGTACACTGAGTGTTTGCTAGTATAATGGCTTAGTTATAATGAGTTGGAGTGTGCAATGCAGGCAGAGGTGCTGCAAATGTCTTTGCACTAGTGTGACTATAGCAAAGTCCAATAGCCACGTTTAGGATGCCACTAGGTACACTGAGTGTTTGCTAGTATAATGGCTTAGTTATAATGAGTTGGAGTGTGCAATGCAGGCAGAGGTGCTGCAAATGTCTTTGCACTAGTGTGACTAGACAAATGTCCAATAGCCACGTTTAGGATGCCACTAGGTACACTGAGTGTTTGCTAGTATAATGGCTTAGTTATAATGAGTTGGAGTGTGCAATGCAGGCAGACGTGCTGCAAATATCTGTGCACTAGTGGGACTATAGCAAAGTCCAATAGCCACGTTTAGGATGCCACTAGGTACACTGAGTGTTTGCTAGTATAATGGCTTAGTTATAATGAATGGAGTGTGCAATGCAGGTAGAGGTGCTGCAAATGTCTTTGCACTAGTGTGACTAAAGCAAAGTCCAATAGCCATGTTTAGGATGCAACTAGGTACACTGAGTGTTTGCTAGTATAATGGCTTAGTTATAATGAGTTGGAGTGTGCAATGCAGGTAGAGGTGCTGCAAATGTCTTTGCACTAGTGTGACTAGACAAATGTCCAATAGCCACGTTTAGGATGCCACTAGGTACACTGAGTGTTTGCTAGTATAATGGCTTAGTTATAATGAGTTGGAGTGTGCAATGCAGGCAGAGGTGCTGCAAATGTCTTTGCACTAGTGTGACTAGACAAATGTCCAATAGCCACGTTTAGGATGCCACTAGGTACACTGAGTGTTTGCTAGTATAATGGCTTAGTTATAATGAGTTGGAGTGTGCAATGCAGGCAGAGGTGCTGCAAATGTCTTTGCACTAGTGTGACTAGACAAATGTCCAATAGCCACGTTTAGGATGCCACTAGGTACACTGAGTGTTTGCTAGTATAATGGCTTAGTTATAATGAGTTGGAGTGTGCAATGCAGGCAGAGGTGCTGCAAATGTCTTTGCACTAGTGTGACTATAGCAAAGTCCAATAGCCACGTTTAGGATGCCACTAGGTACACTGAGTGTTTGCTAGTATAATGGCTTAGTTATAATGAGTTGGAGTGTGCAATGCAGGCAGAGGTGCTGCAAATGTCTTTGCACTAGTGTGACTAGACAAATGTCCAATAGCCACGTTTAGGATGCCACTAGGTACACTGAGTGTTTGCTAGTATAATGGCTTAGTTATAATGAGTTGGAGTGTGCAATGCAGGTAGAGGTGCTGCAAATGTCTTTGCACTAGTGTGACTAAAGCAAAGTCCAATAGCCACGTTTAGGATGCAACTAGGTACACTGAGTGTTTGCTAGTATAATGGCTTAGTTATAATGAGTTGGAGTGTGCAATGCAGGTAGAGGTGCTGCAAATGTCTTTGCACTAGTGTGACTAGACAAATGTCCAATAGCCACGTTTAGGATGCCACTAGGTACACTGAGTGTTTGCTAGTATAATGGCTTAGTTATAATGAGTTGGAGTGTGCAATGCAGGCAGAGGTGCTGCAAATGTCTTTGCACTAGTGTGACTAGACAAATGTCCAATAGCCACGTTTAGGATGCCACTAGGTACACTGAGTGTTTGCTAGTATAATGGCTTAGTTATAATGAGTTGGAGTGTGCAATGCAGGTAGAGGTGCTGCAAATGTCTTTGCACTGGTGTGACTATAGCAAAGTCCAATAGCCACGTTTAGGATGCCACTAGGTACACTGAGTGTTTGCTAGTATAATGGCTTAGTTATAATGAGTTGGAGTGTGCAATGCAGGCAGAGGTGCTGCAAATGTCTTTGCACTAGTGTGACTATAGCAAAGTCCAATAGCCACGTTTAGGATGCCACTAGGTACACTGAGTGTTTGCTAGTATAATGGCTTAGTTATAATGAGTTGAAGTGTGCAATGCAGGCAGAGGTGCTGCAAATGTCTTTGCACTAGTGTGACTAAACAAATGTCCAATAGCCACGTTTAGGATGCCACTAGGTACACTGAGTGTTTGCTAGTATAATGGCTTAGTTATAATGAGTTGGAGTGTGCAATGCAGATAGAGGTGCTGCAAATGTCTTTGCACCAGTGTGACTATAGCAAAGTCCAATAGCCACGTTTAGGATGCCACTAGGTACACTGAGTGTTTGCTAGTATAATGGCTTAGTTATAATGAGTTGGAGTGTGCAATGCAGGCAGAGGTGCTGCAAATGTCTTTGCACTAGTGTGACTAGACAAATGTCCAATAGCCACGTTTAGGATGCCACTAGGTACACTGAGTGTTTGCTAGTATAATGGCTTAGTTATAATGAGTTGGAGTGTGCAATGCAGGCAGAGGTGCTGCAAATGTCTTTGCACTAGTGTGACTATAGCAAAAGTCCAATAGCCACGTTTAGGATGCCACTAGGTACACTGAGTGGTTGCTAGTATAATGGCTTAGTTATAATGAGTTGGAGTGTGCAATGCAGGTAGAGTTGCTGCAAATGTCTTTGCACTAGTGTGACTATAGCAAAGTCCAATAGCCACGTTTAGGATGCCACTAGGTACACTGAGTGTTTGCTAGTATAATGGCTTAGTTATAATGAGTTGGAGTGTGCAATGCAGGCAGAGGTGCTGCAAATGTCTTTGCACTAGTGTGACTAGACAAATGTCCAATAGCCACGTTTAGGATGCCACTAGGTACACTGAGTGTTTGCTAGTATAATGGCTTAGTTATAATGAGTTGGAGTGTGCAATGCAGGTAGAGGTGCTGAAAATGTCTTTGCACTAGTGTGACTATAGCAAAGTCCAATAGCCACGTTTAGGATGCCACTAGGTACACTGAGTGTTTGCTAGTATAATGGCTTAGTTATAATGAGTTGGAGTGTGCAATGCAGGCAGAGGTGCTGCAAATGTCTTTGCACTAGTGTGACTAGACAAATGTCCAATAGCCACGTTTAGGATGCCACTAGGTACACTGAGTGTTTGCTAGTATAATGGCTTAGTTATAATGAGTTGGAGTGTGCAATGCAGGTAGAGGTGCTGCAAATGTCTTTGCACTAGTGTGACTATAGCAAAGTCCAATAGCCACGTTTAGGATGCCACTAGGTACACTGAGTGTTTGCTAGTATAATGGCTTAGTTATAATGAGTTGGAGTGTGCAATGCAGGCAGAGGTGCTGCAAATGTCTTTGCACTAGTGTGACTATAGCAAAGTCCAATAGCCACGTTTAGGATGCCACTAGGTACACTGAGTGTTTGCTAGTATAATGGCTTAGTTATAATGAGTTGAAGTGTGCAATGCAGGCAGAGGTGCTGCAAATGTCTTTGCACTAGTGTGACTAAACAAATGTCCAATAGCCACGTTTAGGATGCCACTAGGTACACTGAGTGTTTGCTAGTATAATGGCTTAGTTATAATGAGTTGGAGTGTGCAATGCAGATAGAGGTGCTGCAAATGTCTTTGCACCAGTGTGACTATAGCAAAGTCCAATAGCCACGTTTAGGATGCCACTAGGTACACTGAGTGTTTGCTAGTATAATGGCTTAGTTATAATGAGTTGGAGTGTGCAATGCAGGCAGAGGTGCTGCAAATGTCTTTGCACTAGTGTGACTAGACAAATGTCCAATAGCCACGTTTAGGATGCCACTAGGTACACTGAGTGTTTGCTAGTATAATGGCTTAGTTATAATGAGTTGGAGTGTGCAATGCAGGCAGAGGTGCTGCAAATGTCTTTGCACTAGTGTGACTATAGCAAAAGTCCAATAGCCACGTTTAGGATGCCACTAGGTACACTGAGTGGTTGCTAGTATAATGGCTTAGTTATAATGAGTTGGAGTGTGCAATGCAGGTAGAGTTGCTGCAAATGTCTTTGCACTAGTGTGACTATAGCAAAGTCCAATAGCCACGTTTAGGATGCCACTAGGTACACTGAGTGTTTGCTAGTATAATGGCTTAGTTATAATGAGTTGGAGTGTGCAATGCAGGCAGAGGTGCTGCAAATGTCTTTGCACTAGTGTGACTAGACAAATGTCCAATAGCCACGTTTAGGATGCCACTAGGTACACTGAGTGTTTGCTAGTATAATGGCTTAGTTATAATGAGTTGGAGTGTGCAATGCAGGTAGAGGTGCTGAAAATGTCTTTGCACTAGTGTGACTATAGCAAAGTCCAATAGCCACGTTTAGGATGCCACTAGGTACACTGAGTGTTTGCTAGTATAATGGCTTAGTTATAATGAGTTGGAGTGTGCAATGCAGGCAGAGGTGCTGCAAATGTCTTTGCACTAGTGTGACTAGACAAATGTCCAATAGCCACGTTTAGGATGCCACTAGGTACACTGAGTGTTTGCTAGTATAATGGCTTAGTTATAATGAGTTGGAGTGTGCAATGCAGGTAGAGGTGCTGCAAATGTCTTTGCACTAGTGTGACTATAGCAAAGTCCAATAGCCACGTTTAGGATGCCACTAGGTACACTGAGTGTTTGCTAGTATAATGGCTTAGTTATAATGAGTTGGAGTGTGCAATGCAGGCAGAGGTGCTGCAAATGTCTTTGCACTAGTGTGACTATAGCAAAGTCCAATAGCCACGTTTAGGATGCCACTAGGTACACTGAGTGTTTGCTAGTATAATGGCTTAGTTATAATGAGTTGGAGTGTGCAATGCAGGTAGAGGTGCTGCAAATGTCTTTGCACTAGTGGGACTATAGCAAAGTCCAATAGCCACGTTTAGGATGCCACTAGGTACACTGAGTGTTTGCTAGTATAATGGCTTAGTTATAATGAGTTGGAGTGTGCAATGCAGGCAGAGGTGCTGCAAATGTCTTTGCACTAGTGTGACTATAGCAAAGTCCAATAGCCACGTTTAGGATGCCACTAGGTACACTGAGTGTTTGCTAGTATAATGGCTTAGTTATAATGAGTTGGAGTGTGCAATGCAGGCAGAGGTGCTGCAAATGTCTTTGCACTAGTGTGACTAGACAAATGTCCAATAGCCACGTTTAGGATGCCACTAGGTACACTGAGTGTTTGCTAGTATAATGGCTTAGTTATAATGAGCTGGAGTGTGCAATGCAGGCAGACGTGCTGCAAATGTCTTTGCACTAGTGGGACTAGACAAATGTCCAATAGCCACGTTTAGGATGCCACTAGGTACACTGAGTGTTTGCTAGTATAATGGCTTAGTTATAATGAGTTGGAGTGTGCAATGCAGGCAGACGTGCTGCAAATGTCTTTGCACTAGTGGGACTATAGCAAAGTCCAATAGCCACGTTTAGGATGCCACTAGGTACACTGAGTGTTTGCTAGTATAATGGCTTAGTTATAATGAGTTGGAGTGTGCAATGCAGGCAGACGTGCTGCAAATGTCTTTGCACTAGTGGGACTATAGCAAAGTCCAATAGCCACGTTTAGGATGCCACTAGGTACACTGAGTGTTTGCTAGTATAATGGCTTAGTTATAATGCGTTGGAGTGTGCAGAGGACAGGAGGGTACAGTGCCAGGATTGTGGGGCTCTGGGTAGAGGAATGGAAGCCTGCCTTTCTATTCCCTCCTAATAGGGAAATGCAGGGAGGAAATCCCTGACCTTGGCTACACAGTCGCTGTCGCTGTTTTCAGGACCTGTCACCTATGGCTCTGACCCTGCCGGTTTGAGCCCTTAAAAGGACTGCTAGAAAGTGCTCTCCCTAAGCTGTCCAGCGCTGTGTATGGAGCGCATACAGCTGTATCAGCGATAGGACAAAGGACGGAGCTGCGATAGTGATGTCTGATACCAAAGACGCAGAAGAGATAATGGCGTCCTGGAGGAAAATGTCCGGTTTTATAATGCAGGGACATGTGACATGGACATCCTATCACACATGCCGTTGCTTCTCTGGCTAAAAGTCCACTTAGCTGTGTGTGTGTCTGGGATTGGCTGACATGCTGGCCCGCCCCACTACATTATAGAAACAGCAGTGATCTGAAGGCGCTGTTCACGCACACTATACACTGAAATGTCATAATAGTGTGATTCACAGAGTGACTTACACTATTACAGCAGAAACCAAGCTAGGAATTAGCTGTTTTTTTGCTGCTAGAACCGTTCTCGAACGTTTCTAGAACTATCGAGCTTTTGCAAAAAGCTCGAGTTCTAGTTCGATCTAGAACAGGCCCCAAAGTCACTCGAGCCTAGAACTGGAGAACCTCGAACAGCGAACCGCGCTCAACTCTAGTCTCTACCAACTTTGCACATCTAGAGACTGAAATATTTGCCCTTTTTTATTTGCTTTTTACAAGCTCTCTTCCACCAAATCTATCTCAGCAAGAACTAGTTCACAATTTTCAAGTCTTGCTACAGATTCTCAATGTGGTTTAAGTCTGGACTTTGTATCACTTAAGCACATGAATATACTTTGATCTAAACCATTCCATTGTAGCTCTGGCAGTATGTTTAGGGTCTTTGCCCTGCTAGAATATGAACCTATGCCCCAGTCTCATGTCTTTTGTAACCTCTATGACATTTTTCTCCAGGACTGACCTATATGTAGCTTGTTCCATCTTTCCATCAACTGAAAAGATTTCCTGTCTCTCCTCAAGAAAAGCATTTCCACAACATGATGCTGCCACCACCATAATTGACGGTGGGGATGGCATTGTCAGGGCAATGTGCAGTGTTATGTTTCCACAGACACATATCATTTGCATTTAGCCCAACATGTTCTACTCTGGTCTCATTTGACCATATGCGAGTAATGATAAAAAGTGTAAATGGAGAGAAAAACATAGACGATAATATATTAGCATATAAAGAGAATAATGTAAGTAACAACACTGTAATGAAAACAAGCTAAAGTACAATGGTCCCTCCAACACAGATTTTGGTGTCAGTATCTGTTACCTCCTGGGGAGGATGCCACTTTTTTCACCTTCTATCACTATCAGTCTTCAACAGGTTGTGACTTGCCAGGTTACTCAAGTGTTTTCTGGAGCAATCCAGAAGTCACAGCTCAATATAAGCTTATGAGAGCCTCTTTCTGTCTCCCAAATAATTACGTTTAGCGTTTGGGACCATTACCTCTGATTTCTGGTAGCAAGAATCTGCAGTCACAAGACGGGACCGTGGGACCAGTACGGTGCCAATAAAAGGTGAAGACAGTGGTAGGTTAGTATATTACTAGGAAAGGAACTTTAGATTAAAAGTACCATTTATGCAAATTGTCTCTTTAGTGAGAAAGTAGACAAACTTTAGTGCCACCTATTGGAGGTAGCAATCCTAAAAGGCAAAAGTGATCTTTAAACAAGCCATGTCATATGACTTAGGATTTATGCCAGATCATAACCTCAATTTGCAGACACTGCTGATGTGTCGGTCACAAATGAACTGACACAAAGAGCCTACTCCCTGCTGTGACTGAGAGGAGACGGCACCCCAGTGAAAGCCCCTAAATTCTTTTAATGGCTCTCATTGGGCGTAAAAGTCCGGTCTTCAGTGAACAAAACGCCGCCCACCTGAACAAAATCTCACCCACTCAAAAATGTAATTGGCCCATTGTTAGTGGGCGGAGTTTAGCCATCAGTGGTCAGGGTTTCGATGGCATTACTATAATCTTAAATATGTGTTCACCTCGGGGGAATACATATTTAATAGAGATCCATTTAGGAGAAAGAGATGGCAATCCTAAAAGTCAAAAGTGACCCTTTACCCTTGCCTTGTCATATGACTTAGAATTCATGCCAGATCAGAACCTCAATTTGCAGACACGGAGTTTTCAGGATGGTTGCCTCTCGTCACTGCAAAGTATATGAGATCTGATATATTTTTTAATGTTTCTGTTGGATTCTTTAAGACTGGGGTCACACGGGGCACTACTGCGATGCTCTCATGACACTCAGCTCGCGCTGGCAGCACAGCAGGAACCGAGTGTCATGCTAGTATCCCTGCGACCGCAGTCCCATTGTGCGAGCGGACCTCAGCTGCGGGTGGGGCGGCCCGCCTGTCAGGAGGGGCGGGCCGGCACAGAGGAGGTGAGAGAGGGACTTCTTTCCCTCTCTCCTCCGTAGCCGGCTATTGTGATTCTCGCTCTGCACGCGCGGTACAGTGCGATTTTTCTCTCGCCCCATTCACTTGAATGGGTGCGAGATTAAAGAGTCTCGCATTACAATCGCAGCATGTTGCAATTTTTTTCTCGGTCCGATTAGGACTGAGAAAATAATCGCTCATGTGCGCTGACACACAGGCTAGAATTGGTCCGAGGGGAATGCGATGTTTTTTGGCTTAAGCCTTATACTGTTTGATTATACTATCCATATCTATCTATCTACCTCTCTATTTCTTGCAGATAAACAAAAAATGTCTTTAATATCCCTTTCATATGACTATTACTAGTGTGGAAATGTACCAATTTGCTAATACATCTAGCTCTTTTTTTGCCAGGTACTGTATGTGGTATGATCTGAAGATAATGAACTAATCCTAATAAAAATCTTAACGGTGAAAACTGGTTACCTATAGTACATTCATCTAAATAATTGGGTCATTTTTAACAGTTTAAATAATAGCAGTAGACATGCCTGGAGATAAGTGTTGTGCCAAAGAACTTCTCAGAATATAATTAAAAATAATTAAACACATATCTTTAGTAAATGTATTTTAATTTTCTTAAGGGTTATACTAAGATTATATTAATTTATAACACTAAGAAAATTTCTGAAGATTTAGTGCAGGGTTCTTAAAGACACTGACATCTTTTCTATGGTTTCATTATTTATTTGGTATATTGTTATTTACATGTTTCAATGGCTCAACCTAGCCTCTTATGCAAAGACAGTGAGTTTAATTAACCCAGTAATTAGGTAACTAGGGTTATACCTCAAGGAGTCTAATGTCTAGCTTCCACTTGCGTATAAATCCAACGAGTGCAATGCAGGAAAAAATCTCATTGCACTCGCACCAATGTTATTCAATGAGGCAGTGGTAATCTGAGTTTTCCCTCAGCTGCAATCGGGCTGCATATATCAGATGAGACTTGCCAATGCAAGTCAATGGGTGCGAGAAAAAAAATCAGACGGCACACGGACTGTATGAATGTGGTACATTTTTTGTACACACATATCAAAGGAAAAAAAAAACAATATAAAGCTATAGGGAGATAGATAAGAGAAATATATTAGACTAGAAGGTGGCCCGATTCTACGCATCGGGTATTCTAGAATTTACGTATTGTGTAGTTCATGTATGATTTTTGTTATATATATATATATATATATATATATATATATATATATAGATGTTGTTGTGTGTAGTTACTAAGTGTTTGTGTAGGGCGCTGTACATGTTCTGGGTGTTGTCTGGGTGTGGCGGGGGGTGAGAGCGGTGTTGTATGTGTGTTGCATTGTTTGTGGAGCACTGTGTGTCTGTAGCGTTGTGTGTGTGTGTTGCGCGGTTTGTGTGGGTGTGGTGTGTTTTGGGGGAGGTATGTTTTGTGCAATGTGTGTGTTGTGCGGTATGTGCGTATATTTATGTATGCCGCGGTGTTTGTGTGTTGGGTGTTGTGTGTGTGCGGCGTTGTCTGTGTGTGTGGGTGTCTGTGTATGGCGGTGTTTGTGGTTCCGTGTGTGTGTGGTGTGTTGTGTGTGTGTGTTGGGGGGAGGTGTGCACCTCCCATCGTGCTCCATCCCCCATGCTGCGCACCCCCATCGTGCCCCATCCCCCATGCTGCGCACCCCCCCTCGTGCTCCATCCCCCATGCTGCCCACCCCCCATCGTGCTCCATCCCCTATGCTGCGCATTCCCCATCGTGCTCCATCCCCGATGCTGCGCACCCCCCATCGTGCTCCATCCCCCATGCTGCGCACTCCCCATCGTGCTCCATCCCCCATGCTGCCCACTCCCCATCGTGCTCCATCCCCCATGCTGCGCACTCCCCATCATGCTACATCCCCCATGCTGCGCACCCCCCATCATGCTCCATCCCCCATGCTATAATAGTTCTCCTATTATACTCAGAGAGGAGTATAATAGGAGGACTATAATAGGAGGAGTAGTCCTGGGGGGAGAGGAGTATAATGCCGGCTCCCTGCACATGTGTACCGGGAGCCGGTGTACGCTGGTAACTATGATACACATCGGATAGCTAAGGGACCTTAGTTACCCGATGTGTATAATGGTTACCAGCGTTCACCAGCTCCGTCAAGATTCCAGCATCGCAAGGTTATGTCTGGCGCTGCTGGGATCGTGACGGAGCCAGTGTATGCTGGTAACTATGATACACATCGGGTAACTAAGGGACCTTAGTTACCCGATGTGTATAATGGTTACCAGCGTTCACCGGCTCCGTCACGATCCCAGCAGCGCAAGGTTATGTCTGGCGATGCGTGCGGAGGGCCGGGGTGAGCGGCCAATCCATGCGGAGGGCGGGGCCAGGCCGAGGCGAGCGACCAATCCGTGGGGGGGCAGAGTCGAGGCGAGGCGAGCGGCCAATCCGTGCGGGGGGGCGGGGCCATGGCGAGCCCAGCGGCCAATCAGCTTTGTGTCACCGTAAGGACACAATTTTGGAGCAAGACAGACAGACAGACAGACAGACAGACAGAATAAGGCAATTATATATATAGATTAAGAGACAGATTAGATGGAATAAATATCCTACAGAAATATAATTTCACAACCCCCTAATATTATAAATTTGCACCCTTTAGTGTTTTTGATGTAGTACTAAAGGATATTTAGGCTTGTTTAACCTAATAAATAATTTAAAAAAATGGCATGGAGTTCCCCCTATTTTTGATAACCAGCTAAGATAAAGCAGACAGCTGGGGATATTATCAGGCTGGGAAGGTTCATTATTATTGGGCCCTTTCCAGCCTAAAAATATCAGCTTACAGCCGCCCCAGAAATGAGCATCACATTAGATGTGCCAATTCTGGCACCTTGCCTCAGCTCTTCCCCATTGCCCTGGTGAGTTGACAATCAATGCAATGGTATTTTTGCGGTTGATGTTAGTTTTGTAGTTTCAGCTGGCATCAAGCCCTCGTGTTAGTAATGGAGGGGTGATAACAGACACTCCCATTACTATTTCAGTGAGTAAAAATAAAAAACAGCAAAAATAGTTTATTTTGTAAAAACTCTCCCTGACTTTTTCCCTGTTTCACCAATTTATTTAAAACAAAAAACCCCATGAAGGTCTGATGTTGTCCAAGGTATCCAACGTAGTCCACAAATAGAAAACAAAAAAAAAATACAAACAAAAACAAGAGACTGTCCCTCGTTCACCAATTTATTAGAAAGCAAAGTTCCCATGCAGGTCTGACATAGTGTGGGGCTTCCCACAACATTTCCTGACTGTATAGGCTTTGAACAGCAGTCACACACAGCTCACGCTGCACTCTGTGAGACCAGGGGACTCTGATGAGCGGTGAAGTCACTAATGTGAAAGACACTATAGGGTGCATGTTTAGAATATGTAGGGTGGTTGTGAAATTATATATATATATGCAGGACATCTATTCTATCTATCCATCTATCTATCTTTCTAAATATTGATCTATTTTTATATATATAAATATATATATATATATATATATCTACATATATATATATATATATATATATATATATAAAATACTAGCTGAAGTAGCCAGTGTTGCGCGGGATAGTAACTGTCTCTCTGTTTCTCTCCCAGTCTCTGTCTGTCTCCCTCTCTCTGTCTGTGTCTGTCTGCCTGTCTCTCTCTCTGTCTGACTCTCCCTCTATCTCTTTGCCTGTCTGTCTCTGTCTTTCTCTCTGTCTCTTTCCCTGTCTCTCTGTCTCTTTCCCTGTCCGTCTCTGTATCTCTTTCCCTGTCTGTCTGTCTCATTCCCTGTATAACTGTCTCTATCTCTTTCCCTGTCTGTCTATGTTTGTCTCTTACCCTGTCTGTCTCTTTTCCTGACTTTCCCTGTCTATCTCTTTCCCTGTCTGTCTGTTTTTCTTTCTCTTTGTGTCTATTTGTGGCTCTGTTTCTTTGTCTGTCTGTCTCTGTCTATCTGTATCTTTCCCTGTGTGTCTCTTTTCCTATCTGTCTGTCTATCTCTTTGTCTGTCTCTTTGTCTGTTTCTGTCTGTCTGCATCTGTCTGTCTCTTTCTCTTTCCTTTTTTTCTGCATTGTGACCAATTTATTTAAAAAAAAACCATGCAGGTCCTCAAATGGACACCTGAGAACATAAAAAGAGAGAAATAAAAACAAGACTGTTCGTCATTCACAAATTTATTAGAAAAAAAACAAAAAGCCAGCACCAAATGTGTACTTCAGCACTAAACATTCCAAACTGTACTTATTATAAAAATTTTGAGATTTTTGGCAAAAAATTGCAATTTCTTGAGCTGCCTCGCCATGTCACGGCAAATCTCATTAGAGGCAGTCCTACACTAAAATATTTTTATAAAATGTGCCATACGGCCTCACATATGAATAGTAGAACTGCTCTCAGCAGCACTCACCTGGTCTATTTCAATCCCGTACCCATGACTGAGTCATGGCTGTGGGCGGGACAGGTCCAAGCAAATGCTGCATGAAGTAAATAGCCTGTGGACAAAGCCTGATGACTCAATGTGAACAGTCACCAACCGCCAAAATCTAGACAGATGGAATACATCCCAAATTGGGGTGCATAGCAAGGTGGAGGTCAACCACCGACCAATTCAATGAAGAAAAAACAAAAAGCCAGCACCAAATGTGCACTTCAGCACTAAACATTCCAAACTGTACTTATTATAAAAATTTTGAGATTTTTGGCAAAAAATTGCAATTTCTTGAGCTGCCTCGCCACGTCACGGCAAATCTCATTAGAGGCAGTCCTACACTAAAATATTTTTATAAAATGTGCCATACGGCCTCACATATGAATAGTAGAACTGCTCTCAGCAGCACTCACCTGGTCTATTTCAATTCCGTAGCCATGACTGAGTCATGGCTGTGGGCGGGACAGGTCCAAGCAAATGCTGCATGAAGTAAATAGCCTGTGGACAAAGCCTGATGACTCAATGTGAACAGTCACCAACCGCCAAAATCTAGACAGATGGAATACATCCCAAATTGGGGTGCATAGCAAGGTGGAGGTCAACCACCGACCAATTCAATGAAGAAAAAACAAAAAGCCAGCACCAAATGTGCACTTCAGCACTAAACATTCCAAACTGTACTTATTATAAAAATTTTGAGATTTTTGGCAAAAAATTGCAATTTCTTGAGCTGCCTCGCCACGTCACGGCAAATCTCATTAGAGGCAGTCCTACACTAAAATATTTTTATAAAATGTGCCATATGGCCTCACATATGAATAGTAGAACTGCTCTCAGCAGCACTCACCTGGTCTATTTCAATCCCGTACCCATGACTGAGTCATGGCTGTGGGCGGGACAGGTCCAAGCAAATGCTGCATGAAGTAAATAGCCTGTGGACAAAGCCTGATGACTCAATGTGAACAGTCACCAACCGCCAAAATCTAGACAGATGGAATACATCCCAAATTGGGGTGCATAGCAAGGAGGAGGTCAACCACCGACCAATTCAATGAAGAAAAAACAAAAAGCCAGCACCAAATGTGCACTTCAGCACTAAACATTCCAAACTGTACTTATTATAAAAATTTTGAGATTTTTGGCAAAAAATTGCAATTTCTTGAGCTGCCTCGCCACGTCATGGCAAATCTCATTAGAGGCAGTCCTATACTAAAATATTTTTATAAAATGTGCCATACGGCCTCACATATGAATAGTAGAACTGCTCTCAGCAGCACTCACCTGGTCTATTTCAATCCCGTACCCATGACTGAGTCATGGCTGTGGGCGGGACAGGTCCAAGCAAATGCTGCATGAAGTAAATAGCCTGTGGACAAAGCCTGATGACTCAATGTGAACAGTCACCAACCGCCAAAATCTAGACAGATGGAATACATCCCAAATTGGGGTGCATAGCAAGGTGGAGGTCAACCACCGACCAATTCAATGAAGAAAAAACAAAAAGCCAGCACCAAATGTGCACTTCAGCACTAAACATTCCAAACTGTACTTATTATAAAAATTTTGAGATTTTTGGCAAAAAATTGCAATTTCTTTGTCTGTTTCTGTCTGTCTGCATCTGTCTGTCTCTTTCTCTTTCCTTTTTTTCTGCATTGTGACCAATTTATTTAAAAAAAAAAACATGCAGGTCCTCAAATGGACACCTGAGAACATAAAAAGAGAGAAATAAAAACAAGACTGTTCGTCATTCACAAATTTATTAGAAAGTAAAGTTCCCATGCAGTTACGACGTGTTCCAGTGCATCCCATGACGTTCCTCAATTACAATCAAAGGATATGGAGCCTCAGAACGAGGCTTCATAGGCTTTGAGCAGCAGCCACTCCCGGATACTGCCCTCCACAAGACCTGGTGACTCTGATATCTGGTGATGTCAGTAAGGTCACACAACTGTCTATGCCTGTGATAAGTGGTTATAAGAGAAAATAAACATGCAAGTCCAACATAGTTAAGGGATTCGGACCACTGAGTACTACACCCATGCTGGGGAAGTACTTCCAGGTAATCCTAAAGGCTGGAATAGGGTGTGTACGCACAGACACATAGCAACCAGGTCTCCCACACCTTGAGAGGGGGCCCTTGGGTAGACTCAAGACTGGGCTTGCCTCCACATCTCATCAAGGGGTGTAGTGGAGGGCCTGGGAGCTAAGATTCAGAGGAAGAAAAGAAAGGAGTGGAGCGAGCCAGTCTTGTAGTGGTGAGCGCCGGTTGCTAGGAGACGCAGACTTGTGCTCACACTAGTCAGATCCTGCACGTGGAATAACCGTTAGTGGGGGAGAATGGTTACCAGTCAGTCAGAAAGACAGAGAGAGAGAGTCAGTCGAGTACGGGGACTGCTAGTGACTAAGCACATACAGGGTACAGGTCCCTTGAGTAGACGTCCATTTATTGATCTGCTAAACCTGCCGGTGAGGTGAACTACAAGTCCCTCACCAACCATCTAGAGTCCGAGCCTCAGCAGCAACGAGGGGGCCCATAAGGGGATCGAGCCTGGAGCCATCTCCCTTGGTCCACACTGCCGGCAAACAGGCCAAGAAGGGGAGAAAAGGCAGTAGCGACTTTCCTGGATAGACCCCACAGTACTTCAAGTCAGGGGTTATCTGAAAAAAGGAGTACAAGGAAGGCGAGTTAATAGTTACTCTTAGACCAGCCTGAAGGAGCTCCTGGTTCTCACCTGGTTTATCTAAGCATCGCCCAGGTTACCTCACAGCAACAACAAAAGTGAGTAAAGAGCAGTTGAAAGGCATTTGGACTGAGACTGAGTTATTCTGAGACCTGTTGTTTTACACACCTGAGCCCCTGGGGCCAGCCTCCCTCACGGGAGGCCACACCATCCGACTGCAGACTCCATCAGCCCCAGACGCTCATTAAACCTGCAGTGGCAGTCACCCATATCCCTGACCGCGAGCCGTGAGTGGCGTCACGATAATAAAAACTTATTTATCTGTTGCCAAATATACAGAAGAAGACCCTGTGGTGTCCCTGAAAGTGGATTGATCTCCCTGGGGCGACTACCGGGCTTCACAGATGTAGTCCAGGAAAACCAACATAGTCTATTGCGGGCTTTACACAATGCTATCTATCGTGCGATCGCATATGCGATGGTATCCGCCCCCGTTGTTTGTGCGTCACGGGCAAATCGCTGCCCGTGTCACACAAAGTCATTAAAGCGCCGTCACACGTACTTACCTGCTCTGCGACTTCGCTGTGGGTGGCGAAAATACTCTTGTTGAAGGGGGAGGGACGTTCGGCGTCAAAGCGATGTCACACAGCCGCCGGCCAATAGAAGCGGAGGGGCGGAGATGAGCGGGACGTAAACATCCCGCCCACCTCCTTCCTTGCGCATAGCCGGCGGGAGCCGCGGGACGCAGGTAGGCTGTATTCATCATTCCCGGGGTGTCACACGGAGCAATGTGTGCTGCCCCGGTAACGATGAAAAACCGGCGCCATGAAAAATAAACAATATTTTAAAACCTAGTGACGTGTACACAACTCACGATTTGTGAGCGATACTACGTAGCTCGGAGGTGTCACAGGAGACGACGTCATGAACGATGCCGGATGTGCGTCACGAAAACCGTGACCCCGACGATGCATCGCACGATAGCTCGTCTCGTGTAAAGCCTGCATAAGAATGGTAACCTGAAAAACATAAAAAGAGAGAAATACAAACAAGAGACTGTCCCCTTTTCACCAATTTATTAGAAAGCAAAGTTCCCACACAACTCGATGTAGTCCAGTGCTTCCCAAGATGTTCCTTGATTACGATCAAAGGGTATGAAGCCTCAGAATTAGACTTTGAGCAGTAGACACTCCAGGCTCACGCTGTGCTTTGCAAGAACTGGCGATTCTGATGAGCGGTGATGTCAGGAATGTCACCACTTATCACTGTGATGTCATTAAATAAAAACCCATGCAGGTCCAACATAGTCCAGAGATGCCGACATAGTGCAGGAAATTCAACGTAGTCCACAAATTGAAAACTGAAAATATAAAAAGAATGAAATAAAAACAAAAGACTGTCCCTTGTTCACCATTTTATTAGAAAGCAAAGTTCCCATGCCGCTTCGACATTGTCCAGCATTTCCCATGACGTTCCTTGATTATGATCAAAGGCTGTGGAGCCTCAGAACAAGGATCTGTAAGGTTTGAGCAGCAGCCACTTCTGGCTCACACTGTACTCTGTGAGACCCAGTGCCTCTGATGAGTGATGAAGTCAGGAACGTCACTGCTTACCAGTGTGATAAGCGATGACACTTCTGGCATCACTGCTTATCACAGTGATAAGCGGTGACAATCCTGATGTCAGTGGCTGTTGCTTAAAGCCTACGTAACCTCATCCTGAGGCTTCATAGCTTTTGATCATAATCGAGGAACATTGTGGGAAGAGCAGGACTACATTGGAGCTGCGTGGGAACTTTGCTTTATAATAAATTGGTGAATGAGGGAAAGTCTTTGTTTTTCATTGCTTTCTTTTTGTTTCCCTGGACTATGTCAGAACTGCATGTGGTCTGTTTTTGTTTTGTTTATTTTTTATATATACATCAGTGAACCCAAGAAAGATTTGGAGAGTATTTTTTAAAGTGAACTATTTTTGTGTGTTTTATTTCTTTTTACTTACTGGCTTAGTAATGGGGGTGTCTGAAAACTTTTTATTAGTAACACCAGGGCTTGAAACCAGCTGGCACAACACAGTTGACTTCAACCTCAGAAAAAAGAAAAGAAGCAGCCGCACTCACCATGAATGTCAAAGAGTCCTTTATTGAAGATCTATAAAATCACTGGGAAATGGGGTACAAATAAGGGGGAGTGGGGAACATTGGGATGACTGCCGTTTCGCGTTTGTCAAACTGCGCTTCAATAGGTCATCAACCTCAACTACCATTACCCCGATTGCTAACGTACCAGGGCAATCGGGAAGAACAGAGGCAAATCGCCATAATTCACGCATCAAATGTGATGTGCTACTTCTGAGGTGGCTGCGGGCTGTTATTCTAAGGTTGCGAAGGGCCCAATAACCATGCACCATCCCAGCCTGATAATATCAGCTCACAGCTGTCTGTTTTACCTTTAGTAGTAATAAAAATTGGGAGGACCACCACAAGTTATTTTTTATTAGGTAATTAATTATTTATTTGGTTAATAGTTGTAAAATTTAGCTAGCTATCTATTAGTTATTTATCATCTACAGTGTTGTTATGGTTGCTGTGGCACTGGAGTCTATGTCCAGGTTTCTTGCTACTGCACATGTGCAAGCGCTGGAGACTAAGTCCTATCTTGGAGCCATTGCACATGTGCGGGTGACATCATCGCTGACACGAGGTCACATGTCTCTGACACCTTCTATGCCGATTGGCCGCTGGTCATGTGCTTGTGACACGTGGTCACATGTCTCTGACACCTTCTATGCCGATTGGTCGCTGGTCATGTGCTTGTGACACTTTGCTCGGTGATAGGCCAGCGTGACGTCATTCCTGTCGTTCTGGCAGCGGATTGGCTCTGGTGTCCTCCATCTTGGAAGAGGCACAGAGTCTATATAAGACCCTGACGCACGCCGCACGGCGCTCAGTCCTCTTGGTTCATGCATGAGAGTAGACGCTCTGTGCACATTCCTCTAGGCATCTCTCTGTCTATGCTAGGTGAGCGCTACCGGCAGGGTAGCGTTCTTATACCTTACAGCTTCGGCTGCAGTCCGTATCCTTACCTCTTAGGGGAGCGGACATAGGCAGGTGCCTGAGGCACATGGTCCGGCTGGGCCTTGTGATTCTACTCGTAGGTGGACGTTGCCGCTAGGGTAACGTTCCTTATACTGCGTCTGGCAGTTGTTCGTATCCTCGCACACTAGGGGAGCGAACAGAGGTAGGAGCTTTGTGCGGCTTATGCTGCTGTCCATCTCTTTTGCACCACTAGAAGAGCGGACCTAGGCAGGTGCCATATCTAGTGGTTCGTGTCCTCGCACACTAGTGGAGCGAACGCAGGTAGGAGCTTTGTGCGGCTTACGCTGCTGTCCGTCTCCTGGCACCACTAGAGGAACGGACCTAGGTAGGTGCTATTTCACACTCACTGCCTTTGTCTCTGTGATTATTAACAGAGACCATTCCACACACCCTCCAAGTAAGGGAGGAATTGCCTTATTTACTAATTATATTCCTCTGTGAGTTTAACAGAGGTATTGCACTCTGCCATAGTCTGCAGCAGAGTCTTTGCACGGTGGACCCTGACTGTCTGATACTCCTTTAGGTTTTATTATCAAACAGCCCCCTGTAACAAGTGTCTTGCGAAAATATTCGTCTCTCTTGAATTTTTCAACCTTTTCCCACATTTCAGGCTTCAAACATAAACATAAAAATTTTAATGTTATGATGAAGAATCAACAACAAGAATCAACGACACAATTGGGAAGTTGAACGAAATGTATTGCTTATTTGAAACTTTTTTAAGCATAATGAAGACCAAGGAACACAACAAATGCTAAAATGGGGAAACAGAAGGCGCAATAGGGTCTTACCCGGTATAAAACGTACAAGATGTAAGGATAGTTACACTCACCTGGTAAGGTTGTGACAGTCACAACTCCTTATTCAGCATGTGAGTGTCCGCGTGGTCCCAGCAGCGGCCCCGTTCAGAACATTCGGACCTTAGAGGAATATAAGAAACTAAGAATTATCCCGCGTGGACTTCGTGTCCAAATCTTCCCAGCTTGGGAAATAGATACACAATTTAGAGTGACCTGGGAGCAAGGCCTGCTAAATTGCTCGCTTATCCTTTTGGATATGCTCTTAGAACATGACCGGGCCCTACTGATTCAACTGAGGGAGGAGATAAAAAATAAAGAGCACATCTTATACCAACTAGATAAGCAGCTAGTCGTGGTCCCCTTCCAGGACAGACTCAAAAAGATCTTAGACATATTTGAGAAAGACATCATTAAGGGGAAGAAACACAAATTCCAACGTGACAAAATAGACTATTCCAACAATAAAGTCTATAAGTGGACGCATCAGGGTAACAGGCGTAGGGTTAACAATAAGGACCCGAGTGCCAGTCGTACAACTTCAGAGCCCACATCTAGTGATTTTTTATCTACGGACATGAGCGACCAGGAAGACATACCAGGAGGGGTCGCCGTAAGCCTAAATACCAGGAGGAGAGGAGGGAGGAACCAACTATGGTCACCGACTGCTCCAAGGGTAACGAGACAGAGCAGGAGACGGAATCGTTAACAGACTCTGAGGGTAAGCTACAAATTGTTAATCTGTCCAGCTATACTCTTACTGAAACCGAATCAGCATTGCTGTCTAAGGGTCTATCTTTTTCACCAATGAATAGACTGGATAAATTTGTTGTAACAAAGGATCTTTATTTGTTCTGTAGACAGCTTACTTTTAAGTATCTGTATAGCCGTCCGGAGCTCGTGGACACCTTGCCACTGGAGGAGAAACAGGCCTTCAGTGACCTCCTGGAACTGTTAGAGGAAAACTCATTGGATGACGGTAAGAAAATACCCTTCACGGGACGTCTCCTATCACAAGCTACTCCCTCTCTTAGCCTCTGCCCAGCCATACATATTTTTTTTAACAAAGTTTGTAAGGATCTGGAGAAACTAAAATTAGATAACAATAGAAATAACAACTTGACCACAGAGGAGAGACGAACCTTATCCAGGCTCAAGAACAACAAAGACTTCCTTATAAAGGAAGCCGACAAGGGAGGTAATGTGGTCCTGTGGCCGGTGGATATGTATGTCAAGGAGGCTAAGAGACAATTGCTTAATCGTGATTGTTATGTCACATTGCCTTCTGATCCCACCCTGACCTTCAAAAAGAACTTAGATAGACTCTTATCCACGGCCCACATGCAGGAGATTATCACCCTTAAGGAGAAGAACTTTTTGATTACCAAGGATCCTATCACACCTACCTTTTACATGCTCCCAAAAATTCACAAGGAACGGCCGGAACCCCCAGGCAGACCGATTGTGTCGGGAATTGGGGGTCTATTTGAGAGACCTTGCATCTATTTGGATTTTTACCTCCAACCGCTGGCACAATCCTCTCCCTCATATGTGCGTGACTCCTCACATCTGATAGAACAGCTGGCTACCTTGGTAATTCCACCTAATACCTTAGCCGTGACATTAGATGTAGAATCCCTCTATACTTCCATACACCATGACTTGGGGTTACGTGCAGTGTCGGAGTGTCTTGACCGAAGAACTACGGGGAACAGGAAGCACGACTCATTCATCTTGGATTTACTACACATGGTATTAGATAAAAACATTTTGTCTTCGATCGAGTGTATTACCGACAGACGTCCGGGACCGCAATGGGGGCGTGTTGTGCACCACCCTATGCAAATATCTTTTTAGGGTGGTGGGAGGAAACTTTTGTCTATACCCTGGATCAATATAAAACCTCTGTGATCCAGTGGTATAGATACATTGATGATATTCTATTTTTTTGGTCTGGCACAGTAGATGAGTGTGAACAGTTCATCACGATCCTTAATGACAATGCCCTGAACATCAAACTCACCTCCACAATCGCCCCCGAGACGGTCGAATTCCTGGACCTGAAAATCTCTCTGGACCATAACTCAGTCAGTACATCACTCTTCCGTAAACCGACAGCCACCAATAGTTTACTTCACTATAAGAGCTTCCATCCTGCACACGTAAAGAACGGCATCCCTAAGGGACAATTTATAAGGCTCAAGAGGAATTGCAGTGATAATGCCGACTTTGAATGTCATGCCTCTGATTTATCCAATAGGCTTCGAAAAAGAGGTTATCCGAGGAAAGTGATCTCTACTGCGCTGCAAGAATGTAGATCTACTCCGCGTGAAACCCTCCTCTGTCCAAAAAATCGGAACAGCAAGTCACCAGTGAGTATAATCACTTCTTATAATAACCAGTGGCAAGATCTCTTCGGGCTCCTTAGGGACAACTGGGAGATCCTTAGAAGTGATAAGAAGCTACCTTCCTTCATTGATGAGAAACCAAGACTGGTGGCCAGAAAGGCGCAAAATCTGAGGGGTGTTCTATCAAGGAGCCATTTCCAGAAACCTACGCATACCTTGGGTACTGGCACTAGACTGAAGGGGACATTCCCATGTGGAGCCTGTACAGTTTGCCCTTACATGGTGGCTGATGACAATATATCTCTTTCTATCTTTCCCGGACAGATCACCAGCAACAAATATTACAATTGTCGCTCAAGAAATGTGATCTATCTTCTGATTTGCGACTGTCCGAAAATTTATGTTGGACAGACAACACAGGAGGTAAGGAGGAGGGTCCAGCAAAATTTGTCAACAATTAATACAGCGGGTGCGGATCATGTCAAGGGCAAAACTCTTACATCTGTGGCCTCTCATTTCCTACTAAAACATGGAGGACGCCATGTAAATTTGAGGGTCTTTGTTATAGATTCTGTAACCCAGAATATCAGGGGAGGGAGTTGCACGAAGGAGCTTCTAAGAAAGGAGTCAAGATGGATCTATAACCTAAAAAGTGTGGCCCCACATGGTCTAAATGAAGATCTACTATATACGGGATTTTATAAGACTCTCTAGGTTGTCATGCTGTTTCTTTTGCCTTTTGTACTCATTACCTTTATTTTTGGTCCTTCATCCGAACGTAGGTCACACACCTGGACAATTGGAAAAGTTTCTGGACTCCGCATCGCAGATCAGAGCAATATCAACACATGGGAGGATAGTCTACCCCTACATTTGGAGAGAGAAAAAGGAAAAAAAAGGGGGAGCCTCTGCCCGAGGATTTTGCACAAGTTCACCTCCAGGATCTATGATGTTCTGTACCAATTACATATCCAGACCCTTTGGACTTCAATAGGTGGATAAGATCTGGACCCTCTGTCCATACTCTGACTACAAGGAATCACGCTGTCGGATATTTTCCGTAATCCAAATCAGTGGACTTACTTTATCTCCATGGACTGCTCACATCTACCTATATAACATAGGGGTCCCTCTGGTTTCCTATTTGGTTCGATCCGAGTGGGTTCTTGGGGTCTCATGTATGATCCACTAGGTGTCATCTTTGTATTAAAACTTGCCTCCTTTATGGGGTGTATTGTGATGCTCACGTTAAACTCCTGTATAAATATTGGGTTTTCTTATCGGTACATATGCCGCCCTTTTAGCCCTGGCAGCTCCTATGTCTGAATTACCCCCAATATATATGCCTGAGTCCTGATGCTCCTCCGGGATCTAAGGGGTTAAAATATGCTTTGGCCCCTTTTCTATACTTATACATATGTCGGCGCAAAGATGTAGTTTTTGGTGTGTGCAGGGATTAATTGAATACCTTCACATACAAGCGTCTGCATAGATATCAATATATTCTCAAAACGTGTGATACTTTCCCTACTGCATTGTAAACATCCAGCGCCTGCGCAGTAGTTCGCGTCTGCTCTATGTTGGATTCACTCTAATTCTTGTAAAGAGCTACTCAAATTGAGTAGCGCTGGGTATACCCGCGCATGCGCAGTACGCTGTTAGGGCGGATCTTTGATCATGTGACTATTCCAAAATGGCGGCCGCCATCGCTAGCGTCCCACACCAAAGAGACTGGTGAGTCATCACTTCCTAATGATTTTTTCTGCTTTTATATAGGGCACACTTTGATTGTTTTTGCACACTCTTCTCCCCTGAGGAAGCCACACGACGGGTGGCGATACGCGTGGGGTCACACGCCTCCTGCCTCCCCCTGTTGTACCCCTTCACCTCCCCCCCTGGTACCCATTGTGCCGTCAGGTGTGAGTATGCTATCTTGCAGACTCAGCAAATTCCAGTCTAGGTATATACCCACTGGCTTGGTGTTGGAATTATCCTGCTTTTTGTGCCTGGGGTTGATTTTTCCAGCCTAACGTTTTTCCAGGGCATGACCACAGGCAGGCCGATGCTCTGGACTGGATGACCATGTTCTGTATAATCTATACTTACCCTAAATAACATAGGTACACATTATTTATCCTTACACCTATCCTGGTGAACACAGGCATATTTTGCCAATCTGATTTCCTTTGACCGGTGCCCGTAGGGAACTGTATGTGTGGTATATAGACTGTGGATGCCTATTTCACTGTGATTTAACTATCTGGGTATTTGACAGGGGTATTGTGTAAGGTCTACTCACTATTTTTGTATCTTTGTATTTTGACCTGAACTTATGTATACCCCTCACTACCCCATATGTTGAAGTCGGTCATTCGTATATCAGTGGTTTTTACCCATGCTAAGTCATCACCTTCTACTATCTGTGTTTGTATATATATGCTAGAGATTTTCTCCATTATTATACTCACGTATGTGTGAAATCATTGCTCTATACATCGGTGGCTCTATACCTGTACCAGGCAGTTACCATTCATTGTTTGGAAATCTACTGTATTTGTAAGGGGTACCCTCTATTATATTTATATTTTTTTATATATTGGAGGCTGGCGTGGTGGGGAATCATGCCAATTTTGGCTTTTTAATTGTTTTTAATCATTTGTGTATGTGCCCTTGTTACCTTGCTCCTCCCACTTTGTTTGTATAATACAATATATTTTTTCATAATCACAACATTGGAATCGGTGATCCCATTTTTTGGTATATCTTTTCTCTCTTTTTCTTCTGATCTTCCATATACCAGGAGATCCCGACGGGTGGTGCCCTTCCAATCTTCTTGTTTGACTCACCTGGTAAGGTTGTGACAGTCACAACTCCTTATTCAGCATGTGAGTGTCCGCGTGGTCCCAGCAGCGGCCCCGTTCAGAACACAGTGGAGAAAAAGGTCAAATGGGAAAAAAACTGGTTTAATGCCGCGATAAAGGATCACTGGTATCAGTAAGATGAAAATCTCTTTTTTATTTTAGTCAATCCAACGCGTTTCAGAGACAAGGACCGTCTCCTTTTTCAGGGAAAAAAAAGAAATCATACATGCAGCTTACAGCCTGATCACTTATAGAAGACTCTATACTGCCACGTTAGCAGCTCTGACGTCAAACAACCACATGGTATCAGAGCGGTGACTCATAGACACATGCAATGAGCTGCAAAGATCATGAAAAAAAGGAGGAAAAGAAGAAAAAGAAAAAAGGGGAGAGCGATTCTCATTTACATGTACACACAAACAGATAAAAATAAAAAAATATAAGAATAAATGGAAATAAAAATAAAAATAAAAATAAAAGAGAGAGTGTTTTTTTGTGTCATTACTATGGATAGCAAGAGAAAAATATTTTTTTTGTGCAAAGAGAAATGTGTAGATCCGAATGCGAACCTGCAGACAAAGGACTGAACATAATGGGGTTTATATATAACCATTACTCTATATCAGCCGGTGAAAATTGGGTGAGAAAAAAGAATGATGAAGATATTCATGAGAGCGTGTAAGAAAAAGAGGGGGGGTTCATGAGAAAACGGCATAACATGTGAGGAAAGAAGATGAAACAAAGACTAGATGGAAATGATGGGTGAGGCATACGAGATCATATGCAAACAATTAGGACACAAAGGAAAAATATGTGTTATAGTTGAGTGTAACCGTGAGGTGTAAGACAGTACCATGATACATTGGGGAAATGTGTTTAGAGATTCCTGGAAAGTCGTGAAAATATGAATGAATCACAGGGATAGTGGAGAATGAAGGGCGCATGCGTGAAGAGACTAAGCAAGTTTCAGAGAGAGTGGGGTGAGCTGAGTTCAAACCGTGGGAAAGTATAGTAATGCGCATGCGCACAGAGACAAGTGAAATCCAACGGAGGTAACCAAAGTTCAGGACCGTGGGAAAAAAGAGAAGCCGTACACAGATTATAGCAAAAAAGCTGGTGTATAGAAAAAACATCGCACATGATAACATAAATATATAAGGGTAAAAAAACCTTTTAGATAGGTATTTGGTGGATATTCAATAAAAATTCAAGATGAAATTCTAGATCAAATACGAGATCTTATGCAGACACATAGGACACAGAAGAAAATGTGTGTTGGAACCAAGCATAATCGTTAGGTATAAAACAGTAACATGATATGCTGGGGAAGTGTGTTTAAAGACTCCTGGGACGCAGTAAATATATGAAAGAATCGCAGTGACAGTGAAGAAAAGGGGCGCATATGTGAAGAGGCTGAGCGGGTTTGAGAGGGAGTAGAGGTGAACTGGGTTAAAATGTAGTACTGCGCACACGCACAGAGGAAGGTGAAAACAGCGGAGATGACCAAAGGTCAAGAACATGGGAAAAGAAAAAAAAACAAAAATCGGGTGTGAATAACAGCAAGAAAGTTGGTGCATAGGAAAACAGCATTTAGAGTAAAATCTAAATTATTTAGCAGAAACCTAGTAAAGGTGGAACTGACATAAGTGAAAAGGTCATGATATGAAAAACACATTTGGTGCAATGACATTGGTCATTACGATACTCAAAGTGGTACATATAAAATTTTCTTTCTTTTAAAATGAAAAAGAAGGCAAAAAAAACGCGCTGGAAAAAAGAATATGAAGAGACAATATAAATATAATACACATATAGGTATATAAGAATGAAAACCTTAGGTTGTTATTTACTAAATATTCGATTAGATAAAATTCTAGATAAAATTAATATCGACATATTTAAAATAACAACCAATCAAAACTAGAATATGGCACAAAAATTAAGTAAAAAAAGGGTATAAAAATGGGACATAAAAAGTATATACAAAATATGTATATACATATATATGAATATATATATATAACTCTATAGTAAAGGTTTTCTTATAATTTAGTAAAAAATGCCATATCACCTAGTGATGAGGGATTAAAAAATACAACAAAGAATAAATACAATGAATTAAATGAATAAAACCAGTAATAAGGGGGCTAATAAAACACTTCATTAAGGCCAAAGGGTTTTAAAGTGCTGAGCTTATGGATCCAAAACGTTTCCTTCCTGCTCAAAGCCTCAGTCCTATTAAGTACAATAGGGTTGATTTGCTCAATAGGTGTGATTTTAAAATCTATGCTTTTATTATGTTGGATTGTGCAGTGTCTTAATAGGCCATGCAGAAGAAAGCCTGTTCTAATGTTGTGGCGGTGTGAATTGAGCCTATTATGGAGGGCTTGGCTCTTTCTGCCCACATATTGCTTGCCACACATGCAATCTACAAGGTATATTACAAAGCTAGATTGACAAGTTAAATGGTCTTTTATTTTAAAAGACTCATCACCACTGGGGGAACAAAAGGTGGTCCTGCCATGATGGATACTTTTGCAACACAGGCATTTTTTGGCACCACATCTATAAGACCCTGCTGGAGCCAGAGGTCTAAAAGGCACTGATTTCGACCTTAGTTTGCTGGGGGCTAAAATATTTTTGATGGTGGGGGCTCGCCTAAACGTGATCCCTGGAGCAGAGGGTAAAAAAGGCTTGAGGATAGGGTTACTTTGCAGTATGCCCCAATGCCTTAAAAAGACTTTCCTTATGGCTATATTGTCACTGCTATAAGTAGTAATAAAATTCAGGCTGAAATCCTGCTTGCCCGTTGCAGTAGTGTCCCCATCACTGGCAAGTCCCCTAGAGGTCCCTTGTATGGGAGGACGTCTGTCCTTTTTAGTTCCAATGAGATCCCATTGTTTTAAACTGAGGGACTCCTTGTATGCCCTCTGTATGAGGGATTTAGGATATTCCTTCTCTTCGAAACGTTCCCTCAACACTTCTACTTGTTTCTTAAAATCACAGTCCCGGGTGCAGTTTCTCCTAACCCTTTTGTACTGGTTCAGTGGGATGTTCCGCAACCATTTGTTATAGTGCTCACTCCCATAATTTATATAACCGTTTGCATCGACTTTCTTGAAAAAGGTTTTTGTGCATATTTTGTCCATCTCATGAAAAATTACCAGATCTAGATAATGTATTTCGTCGGTATGAACTGTAGAGGTGAATTTTAAGCCCCACTCATTACTGTCCAAATGATCCAAAAGAATTGGACATAGCAATTGTAGCAATGTGAGTTCAACAGGCAGGTCCGTGATACTGTTGTGGAGAAGTTTAAAGCTGGATTTGGTTACAAAAAGATTTCCACAACTTTAAACATCCCAAGAAGCACTGTGCAAGCGATCATATTGAAATGGAAGGAGTACCATACCACTGCAAATCTACCAAGACCCGGCTGTCCCTCAAAAATTTAATCTCAAACAAGGAGAAGACTGGTCAAAGATGCAGCCAAGAGGCCATGATCACTCTGGATAAACTGCAGAGATCTACAGCTGAGGTGGGAGAGTCTGTCCATAGGACAACAATCAGTCGTACACTGCACAAATCTGGTCTTTATGGAAGAGTGGCAAAGAGAAAGCCATTTCTCAAAGATATCCATAAAAAGTGTCGTTTATAGTTTGCCACAAGCCACCTGGGAGACACACCAATCATGTGGAAGAAGGTGCTCTGGTCACTAAACTTACTATTACTGTTAAGCCTGCTTTACATGTTACGATTCTGCATACGATATCGTATGCGATCGTAACCGCCCCCATCGTATGTGCGGCACGTTCAATTTTGTTGAATGTGCCGCACAAACAATTAACCCCCGTCACACGCACTTACCCGTCCATACGACCTCGATGTGGGCGGCGAACGTCCACTTCCTGGAGTTGGAGGGACGTTCGGCGTCACATCGACGTCACGCGGCAGCTGCCCAATAGATGCGGAGGGGCGGAGATGAGCGGGACGTAAACATCCCACCCACCTCTTTCCTTCCACATTGCCGGCTGGAGCCTCGGGAGGCAGGTAAGATCTGTTCAATGTTCCCGGGGTGTCACACACTGAGATGTGTGCTGCCTCGGGAACTTTGAACAACCTGACATGCAATTCGGCAGGATTCAACGACGTCTATGCGATGAACATTTTAAAACGTTTTAAACGTTTACGTTTGGCAATCGCACGTACCTGTCACACACTACAATGTACCTTACGATGCCGGATGTGCGTCACTTATGACGTGACCCCGCCGACACATCGTAAGTAGAGTTGAGCGCGGTTCTAGGTTCGAGGTTCTCCAGTTCTAGGCTCGAGTGATTTTGGGGGCTGTTCGAGATCGAACTAGAACTCGAGCTTTTTGCAAAAGCTCGATAGTTCTAGATACGTTCGAGAACGGTTCTAGCAGCAAAAAGCAGGGCTTTTTACAGCTACAGTGTGCAGGAGTCATCGCTGGCAGCCTGCCAGAAGCTGGTAACCAAGATAAACATCGGGTATCCAACCAAAGCGCTTTGGTTAGTAACCCGATGTTTACCCTAGTTACGTGCAGGAAGCCCACACTTCCCCGCTCAGCTCGCTCCGCCCCCTCCTGCCCGCGGCATGTACACATACATACATATACATACATACACACACACACACACACACACACACACACACACACACACATGGTCCCGCTCGGCTTACCTGCGGTGATGAAGTCCCGACCTCAGCGCTGTCACTGTCCTCCATGGCCGCCGCTTGTCACATCACCTTCTCTTGCTTCCGACCCGAGACTGACTAGCGGTGACATCACATGCCTCTCGCGATACTTGGTGTGAAGGCGCCGGTCATTGAACTCAGTGACAGGGGCTGTCAGTGTGCTGGAGATCAGCGCAGGTAATGTACCTCGCTGACAGCAGCACTTGTCATGCCCTGCAGTGACCTGGGCTGACCCATTGATGTTAGCTCAGGTCACTGCACTGCTCTCCCAGCCAATGGGGAACATCCTGCTCTTCATTGACTGGGACAGTGTGGATCGTCATGGCAACCCCTTGGATTACACCAGACCTGGATTTGTTTTTCATTCTAATAAATTGGTTAAAGAGGGAATGTTTTGGGGAGTGTTTTTTCAAATAAAAATGTGTTTGTCGTCTATTTTTTTTTATTACTGACTGGGTTGGTGATGTCGGGTATCTGATAGACGCCTGACCTCACCAACCCCAGGGCTTGATGCCAGGTGACATTACACATCTTGTATTAACCCCATATATTACCCCGTTTGCCACCGCACCAGGGCGCGGGATGAGCTGGGGCGAAGCACCAGGATTGGCGCATCTAATGGATGCGCCACTTCTGGGGCAGCTGCGGCCTGCTATATTTAGGCTGGGGAGAGTCCAATAACCATGGACCTCCCTCGTCTGAGAATATCAGGCCCCAGCTGTCTGCTTTACCTTGGCTGGTGATCCAATTTTGGGGGACCCCTACGTGTTTTTTTTTTAATTATTTATTTAATTTAAAATAACAGCGTGGGGTGCCCTCAGTTTTGGATTACCAGCCAAGGTGAGGTTGCCAGCTGTGGTCTGCAGCTGTCTGCTTTACCCTAGCTGGCTACAAAACTAGGGGGAACCCTACGTCATTTTTTTTTTTTCATTTTTTTGGCTAAATACAAAGCTAAGCACCCCTTAGTGCCACATGAAAGGCACCAAAGGGTGCTCCACTTTTTCTCCACTTTTTCTACATTTTTTTCTCCATTTTTTCTCCACTTTTTCTCCACTTTTTCTCCACTTTTTCTCCATTTTTTTCTCCACTTTTTCTCCACTTTTTCTCCACTTTTTCTCCACTTTTTCTCCGCTTTTTTCTCCACTTTTTCCTCCACTTTTTCTCCACTTTTTCTCCACTTTTTCTCCATTTTTTCTCCACTTATTCTCCATTTTTTCTCCACTTATTTTCCACTTTTTCTCCACTTTTTCTCCACTTTTTCTCCACTTTTTCTCCACTTTTTCTCCATTTTTTTCTCCACTTTTTCTCCACTTTTTCTCCACTTTTTCTCCATTTTTTTCTCCACTTTTTCTCCACTTTTTCTCCACTTTTTCTCCATTTTTTCTCCACTTTTTCTCTACTTTTTCTCCACTTTTTCTCCACTTTTTCTCCATTTTTTTCTCCACTTTTTCTCCATTTTTTTCTCCACTTTTTCTCCACTTTTTCTCCATTTTTTTCTCCACTTTTTCTCCACTTTTTCTCCACTTTTTCTTTATTTTTTTCTCCACTTTTTCTCCACTTTTTCTCCATTTTTTCTCCACTTTTTCTCCATTTTTTTCTCCACTTTTTCTCCACTTTTTCTCCACTTTTTCTCCATTTTTTCTCCACTTTTTCTCCACTTTTTCTCCACTTTTTCTCCACTTTTTCTCCACTTTTTTCTCCACTTTTTCTCCACTTTTTCTCCATTTTTTTCTCCACTTTTTCTCCATTTTTTCTCCACTTTTTCTCCATTTTTTCTCCATTTTTTCTCCACTTTTTCTCCACTTTTTCTCCATTTTTTCTTCACTTTCTCTCCACTTTTTCTCCATTTTTTCTCCACTTTTTCTCCACTTTTTCTCCACTTTTTCTCCATTTTTTTCTCCACTTTTTCTCCATTTTTTCTCCATTTTTTCTCCACTTTTTCTCCACTTTTTCTCCACTTATTCTCCACTTTTTCTCCACTTTTTCTCCACTTTTTCTCCATTTTTTTCTCTACTTTTTCTCCACTTTTTGTCCACTTTTTCTCCATTTTTTTCTCCACTTTTTCTCCACTTTTTCTCCACTTTTTCTCCATTTTTTTCTCCACTTTTTCTCCATTTTTTTCTCCATTTTTTCTCCACTTTTTCTCCACTTTTTCTCCACTTTTTCTCCATTTTTTTCTCCACTTTTTCTCCACTTTTTCTCCATTTTTTTTCCCCACTTTTTCTCCACTTTTTCTCCACTTTTTCTCCATTTTTTCTCCACTTTTTCTCCACTTTTTCTTTTTCTCCATTTTTTCTCCACTTTTTCTCCATTTTTTCTCCGTTCTTTTTCTATGGTCGGTCTACCCATTAGCTCTGCCATGCATACTGTAGCTCTACACCTACTGCACATGTTACTTTATGATTGACATCTCTTTCGTACCAGAGCTGTCTAAGTCTACTCTGACCCCATATTTGTCATTACTTTATTGTCCTTGTACTGTATTATGACATTTGTATCATGTGTTTCATTTCTTGCTGTGTTGCAATTTTTTTGCTGCATCCCAATTGTACCTCTACATTGTACGAGTTTATGTTATTGTTCTCTCACTCTTATTTGATACTGATTATTGTCATTTTTCATGATTACATGCAAATAAGTCCAATCTGACGAAGGCTCAGGCCGAAACGTCATTTGTAACTTGCTTTGGACAAAAACATATATGCTTATGAAAAAAATTTTTTTCTTAATACGGACCAATAAAGAGTGATTTTGCATTACTATCCGTTGTGACTTACTGACTTAGTCTGGGAGATTTAGAGTGCCGAGGTTACTCACTAATTTTATCTATTATTACCTCTGAGCCCCTATATACCAGTGAGCAGAGCTTCCTCTACAGTAGTTCTCCTGATTAGGCATGCCCTTACCTCATGAGCAGGGCATTGCAGCTTTGGTAGCAACCATTACGACATGGACTCTGCTGCTGTGGACCCGAGAAGAGTGAGTGCAGATTCATTGCACCCACACTCCTCACATGAAGGGTCCGCACTCCTAGAAAATGGGGGATACGTTCCCTGAGTGTCTCTCCCCCATATTCTAGACGGTCCAGAGTTGTCGTGGGACCCCTTTATTTTTTTTCTTACAATAAATTGGTGAAAGAGGAAGTGTTTTGGGGACTGTTTTTTCAAATAAATTTCTTTTGTCGATTTTTTTTTTTTGTTAGTACTGACAGTTTATGATGTTGAGTATCTAATAGACGCCATGACATCACAAACTGCTGGGCTTGATCTCAGGTTACTTTACAGCTAGTATCAACCCGATTTATTACCCCGTTTGCCACTGCATCAGGGCACGGGATGAGCTGGGGTGAAGCGCCAGGATTGGCGCATCTAGTGGATGCGCCACATCTGGGGTGCCTGCGGCCTGCTATTTTTAGGCTGTGAAGGCCCAATAACTATGGACCTTCCCACCCTGAAAATACCAGACCACAGCTGTCCGCTTTACCTTGGCTGGTGATCCAATTTGGGGGGGACCCTACTTTTATTGTGCAATTATTAATATTTATAAAATAATTATAAAAAAGAGCCTGAGGGGACCTCCACATTGGATCCCCAACCACGGTAAAGCTGCCAGCTGTGGTTTTCAGGCTACAGCCGTCTGCTTTACCCTAGCTGGCTATCAAAAATGGGGGGACCCAACGTCATTTTTTTTTTAACTATTTTTTAAATAGAAAAAATTAATGGGCTTCCCTGTATTTTGATTGCCAACCAAGGTAACGGCAGGCAGATGGGGGTGGCAACCCATAGCTGTCTGCTTTATCTGCGCTGAGAATCAAAAATACCGCGGAGCGCTACGTCATTTTTTTAAAGATTTATTTTTACAGCACTGTGATGTCCAGTAATCAAAATACAGGGAAGCCCATTTTATTTTTAGTTATTTAAATAAATAATTAAAAAAAATATATATGGGCTCCCGCTGCATTTTTTGTATTGCTAGCTAAGGGTAATCCAAGCAGCTACTGGCTGCTAACCCCCACTGCTTGGTGTTACCTTCACTGGCAATGGAAAATCCAGGGAAGCATTTTTTATTTTTTTTGCCAAAAAACTACAAAAAAAGGACGTGAGCTTCGCCATATTTTTGTATGCTAGCCAGGTATAGCAGGCAGGTGCTGGAAGAGTTGGATACAGCGCCATAAGATGGCACTTCTATGAAAATGCCATTTTCTGAGGCGGCTGCAGACTGCAATTCGCAGCAGTGGGGCCCAGAAAGCTCAGGCCAACCTGTGCTGCGGATTCCAATCCCCAGCTGCCTAGTTGTACCTGGCTGGACACAAAAATGGGGCGAAACCTACGTCATTTGTTTTCTAATTATTTCATGAAATTCATGAAATAATAAAAAAAGGGCTTCCCTTTATTTTTGGTTCCCAGCCGGGTACAAATAGGCAACTGGGGGTTGGGGGCAGCCGTACCTGCCTGCTGTACCTGGCTAGCATACAAAAATATGGCGAAGCCCACATAATTTTTTCAGGGGGCAAAAAACTTCTGCATACAGTCCTGGATGGAGTATGCTGAGCCTTGTAGTTCTGCAGCTGCTGTCTGTCTGTATGGAGAAGAGCAGACAGCAGCTGCAGAACTACAAGGCTCAGCATACTCCATCCAGGACTGTATGCAGAATTTTTTTGCCCACCAAAAAAATGACGTGGGCTTCGCCATATTTTTGTATGATAGCCAGGTACAGCAGGCAGCCACGGGCTGCCTCCAACCCCCAGTTGCCTATTTGTACCCGGCTGGGAACCAAAAATATAGGGAAGCCCGTTTTTTTTTAATTATTTCACTTATTTCATGAAATAATTAAAAAACAAATCACGTGGGCTTCGCCCAATTTTTGTGTCCAGCCGGGTACAACTAGGCAGCTGGGGATTGGAATCAGCACAGGTTAGCCCGAAGTTTCTGGGCGCCTCTGCTGGGGATTTCAGTCCGCAGCCGTCCCAGAAAATGGCGCTCTCATAGAAGCGCCATCATCTGGCGCTGTATCCAACTCTTCCAACAGCCCTGGAGCCGGGTGGCTTGTTGGGTAATCATGAGTTAATACTGGCTTTGTTTTACTAGCCAGTATTAAGCCAGAGATTCTTAATGTCAGGCACGTTTGACCCGGCCATTAAGAATCTCCAATAAAGGGTTAAAAAAAAACACCACACAGAGAAAAAATACTTTAATAGAAATAAATACACAGACATATTAGAGACTCCATCTTTATTACCCCCTGTCAGCCCTCCACGTTCCTGCTCTTCTGTCTTCTTTCTTTCTAGTGTAGTAGTAGTGACGATTGTAGTGAGGATGAGGTTCACCAGCTCATCACTTGGAGCTGGGGAACCTCATCCTCACTACAATCCTCACTACAATCGGGAAGCAGCGTGCAGCCTTCACTCCGTGAGTGATCAGTGCTGGCTGTCAGCGGTAACAGCGGTAACGCTGACAGACGCGTTACCATAGCAACGGTGCTCCCGGAGCCGCGGTTAGCGGTTACGTCACCGCTAACTGCGTTGCTATGGCAACGGTGATCTCCGTTAATGACCGGCTGTGTCAGCCGGTCCCTAACGGAACGGGGAGTCGACCGTGTGCTAGAGCATATGTGCACCGTGTACTGGAGAGATGCACTCGCAGGTCCTACATGACGCGTCATAGTCATGTGACCAGTCTGTAGCCAATGAGATAATAGCCACGTGACTGGTCACATGGCTATTTTGACGTCACGATAGGTCCTGCATCTCTGCTGGCAGTGCCGTCACCGGGAGGATTCAGCGATCATCGGATGGAATAGCGGCAGGAGACAGAGTGCAGAAGGGATCGCGAGGACCGGTAAGTGTTATGGAAATGTTTTTTAACTGTTTGTGTACATTTATCATGCATTTTTATGTGTTTGTGATTGCCTCCCATTATAGCCTATTGGTTCTAGTTCGGTTCGTCGAACGTTCGACGAACCGAACTCGAACGGGACCCCCGTTCGGCGAACCGACCTCGAGCCGAACCGCGACCGGTTCGCTCATCTCTAATCGTAAGATATATTGTAGTGTGTAAAGCGGGCTTTACTCATTAAAATCTATGTTAATCTTTTCAACTCCATGTGTTCACAGGGTTTGTGTGTCCATGTGAACCACACATATGTCCATTAGATCCACATGAAGTCATGTCCATTTTTTTACCATCAGCATCGATGAAAAGAGCTTATAGAAGTTTATGGGTTGGTGAACAACAAGTACAGCACACGGATGACATTGATGTGATATCTGTGTGTCGTATGTGTGACACAGACTAGAAATAATTGTATTCAATAAATTAATGTTTCCATGTGTTAAAAATGTGCAAAGATGATAGACAAATGGATAGATACAGATAGATTGATAGATACAGTGCCTTGCAAAAGTATTTGGCTTCCTTGAATTTTTTAACCTTTTCCCACATTTCAGGCTTCAAACATAAAGATAAAAATTTTAATGTCATGGTGAAGAATTAACAACAAGTGGGACACAAGTGTGAAGTTGAACGAAATTTATTGCTTATTTTAAACTTTTTAAAAAAATAAATAACTTAAAAGTGGGGCGTGCAATATTATTTGTCCCCTTTAAGTTAATAGTTTGTAGTGCCACCTTTTGCTGCGATTACAGTTGCTTGGGGTATGTCTCTTCCTTTGCAAATAGCTCGAGCTGAGTGAGGTTGGATAGAGAGCATTTGTGAACAGCAGTTTTCAGCTCTTTCCACAGATTCTCGATTGGATTCAGGTCTGGACTTTGACTTGGCCATTCTAACACCTAGATATGTTTTTTTTGTGAACCATTCCATTGTAGATTTTGCTTTATGTTTGGGATCATTGTCTTGTTGGAAGACATATCTCCGTCCCAGTCTCAGGTCTTTTGCAGACACCGACAGGTTTTCTTCAAGAATGGTCCTGTATTTGGCTCCATCCATCTTCCCATCAATTTTAACCATCTTCCCTGTCCCTGCTGAAGAAAAACCATGATGTTTGACAGTGGTGATGGTGTGTTCAGGGTGGTGAGCTGTGTTGCTTTTACGCCAAACATATCGTTTGGCATTGTGCCCAAATATTTCGATTTTAGTTTCATCTGACCAGAGCACCTGTTAGGGCCAGATGGATGGGCAGACCCGGGAGGTGTATCCACTGGACCGAACTCCCCGAAGAGGGAACGGAGTCCGGTAGCCGGAGCACTTTAGGTAGCAGAACAGTCCGTGCAATTAGAACACAATGGAGAAGTCCCTGGGACCACGGGGTCACTGATGGTGGTCCGGGTGACAGAGCTCAGGTTCGGAAGCCGGGATGATGTCAGGCGGGGTCCGGAACCGTTGGAGCGAGATGACGGGTCACCGCAGGGAACCGGGATGGTACGGACTGTCAGGATGGTAGATAGGCAGCGTTCGGGGTTCGAGATACAGCAGGACCGGATGGCAATGCAGGATCGGCTCTAAAAGAGAGAGAGGTAAGTATCTCACAGGAACACAAGGAGACCTGACTCCTAGCTTGGGAAACACGAACAACAGGCCCCGCCCCCTTGGACATTAATCCCCTTTATACCCTGTACCTGTGTGCATCATTTCCTGTCAGTGGACACTGGCCCTTTAAGAAAGGGTCAGTGACCGCGCGCGCGCCCTAATGCGCATGCGCGCGGCCCGGGTGCCAGAAGCCAGGGCAGGAAGCTGAGAGGAGGAAGCAGCAGAGCCGGCCAGGGGCTGGGAAGCCGACAGGCGCCGGGAGCGGGGACCAGGGGGCCTGGGAAGCGCGGCCAATGGAGGCTGGAGAGCGGGGAGCGTGGCAGGTGAGCCGGGGAGCGGAGCAGAGGACCCGGGGAGCGTGACAGTACCCCCCCCACGCCCCCCTCCCCGCAACCGGGACAGGAAGGCACGGATCAGCGGAGTGCCCACATTCTCCCTGGGCTCCCAGGATCTATCCTCAGGACCATACCCTGCCCTGTCCACCAGGAAGAACTGTCGGCCTCGTACGGTCTTCATGGCCACGATATCCCTTACCGCATAGATGTCGTCCTCAGCAATAGGAGGAGGAGCCGGACTGGCAGCAGCGGAGAAGGGACCAAGGACAACCGGCTTGAGCAGAGAGACGTGGAAGGAGTTGGGTATCCTCATCGTGGCCGGAAGCTGCAGTTTGTAGGAGACCTCATTGATCTTGCCGATGACTTTAAACGGTCCGATGTAGCGAGGTCCCAGCTTGTAGGATGGTAACTTCAATCGGACGTACTTGGAAGCAAGCCAGACGAGATCTCCCGGAGAGAAACATGGAGGATCCAGACGTCTCTTGTCCGCGTGTCTCTTCATCCGTAGGGAGGCACGTGCAAGGGACGCCTTAACTGAGTCCCAAATGGTTGTAAAGTCACGGAGTACTGCATCAGCAGCAGGGATGTCCGAGGAAGAGGATACAGGCAATGGGACAGACGGCTGAAGTCCGTAGACGACATGGAAGGGAGAACAGGAGGAGGACTCACTGACGTGGTGATTATGGGAGAATTCAGCCCAAGGAAGAAGTGTGGACCAATCGTCATGATGGGCGTTGACGTAGTGACGTAAGAAAGAGGTCAATATCTGATTGACCCGTTCCACTTGGCCGTTCGACTGAGGATGGTAGGCTGAAGAAAAGTCCAGAGTCACTCCCAGATGTTTACAGAGAGCCATCCAGAAGCGGGAGGTGAACTGAGTTCCTCTGTCGGACACAATGTGTGATGGAAAGCCGTGCAAGCGGAAGATGTGATGTATATAGGCGTCCGCGAGTTCCTGGGCAGAGGGCAGTCCAGCCATAGGGACGAAATGGGCCATTTTAGAGAACCGATCCACCACGACCCATATGACTGTGTGTCCGGAGGACAATGGCAAGTCCGTAATAAAGTCCATCGCAATGTGTTGCCAGGGAACTGAGGGTATGGGCAGAGGCAGAAGACGGCCATATGGCAGGTGTTTGGGCGTCTTGTTCCTGGCACAAGAAGAGCAAGCAGAGACAAAAGAGGCGACGTCCGTGCGAAGGGATGGCCACCAGTAATGACGTACAATCGCACTCCATGTCCTCTTCTGACCAGCATGACCGGCTGTTTTCGAGGCATGGCCCCAGTGTAGCACTTTATGCCTGTCTGTCTCAGAGACATAGGTCTTCCCGGGCGGTATCTGGGCCAGGGTGACAGGAGCCACCGGAATAATCTTACTTGGACAGACGATGGGTTGGGATGTCTCCTCTTCCTGCTCCATGGGCATGAAAGACCTAGACAAGGCATCAGCGCGTACATTCTTGTCCGCTGGTCTGAAATGGAGCTGGAAATCGAACCGGGCAAAGAACAAGGACCACCTGGCTTGCCGGGGGTTCAGTCGCTGAGCAGACCGCAGGTATTCCAGGTTTTTGTGGTCCGTGTAAATAATGACGGGGTGCACTGCTCCTTCCAGAAGATAGCGCCATTCCTCCAGAGCCAGTTTGACCGCCAATAGCTCTCGGTCACCGATGGTGTAATTGCGTTCAGGGGCGGAGAAGCTCTTGGAGAAGAAACCGCAAGTCACCATCTTCCCGGAGGAGGACTTCTGCATGAGCACTGCTCCGGCTCCTGAGGAGGAGGCATCCACCTCCAAGGTGAACTGGCGGTTTAACTCTGGACGGTGGAGTACAGGAGAGGAGGCAAAGACTCGCTTTAGAGAGCCAAACGCGGCGTCGGCCGCAGGTGACCAGTCCTTTGGATTAGCCCCCTTCTTGGTCAAGGCGGAGAGAGGAGCAGTCAGAGCAGAGAAGTGAGGAATGAACTGGCGGTAATAATTGGCGAATCCCAGAAAACGTTGGATTGCCTTCAGTCCAGAAGGAGGAGGCCAGTTGAGAATGGCAGAGACCTTCTTTGGGTCCATCTGCAGTCCGGTCTCGGTGATGAGGTAACCCAGGAAGGAGAGAGAAGACTGTTCGAAGACACACTTCTCGTACTTGGCGTACAGACGATTCTCTCTCAGTCTTTGTAGAACCTGTTGCACGTTCTCTCGGTGGGTCTGGAGGTCCGGAGAGAAGACAAGGATGTCATCCAGATATACCACCACACAGACGTAGAGAAGGTCCCGGAACACGTCGTTCACTAATTCTTGGAAGACGGCTGGTGCGTTACACAGGCCGAAGGGCATCACGCAGTATTCATAGTGCCCATCACGAGTGTTGAACGTGGTCTTCCATTCGTCCCCCGAGCGAATACGGACCAGGTTGTAGGCACCCCGAAGATCCAACTTGGTGAAGACACGAGCTCCTCTGAGCCGATCAAACAATTCGGGGATGAGCGGCAGGGGGTACTTGTTTTTTACGGTAATTTGGTTCAATCCCCGGTAGTCTATGCATGGTCGTAGGTCGCCCTCTTTCTTCTTTACGAAGAAGAAGCCAGCTCCAGCAGGAGAGGAGGATCTCCGAATGAATCCCCTAGCCAGGCTCTCTGTGATGTACGTAGACATGGCCCTTGTTTCGGCTGGAGACAATGGATATATCCTTCCTCGAGGTGGTGTAGTTCCCGGGAGCAGGTCAATGGCACAATCGTAAGGACGATGTGGCGAAAGTACCTCTGACTACTTCTTATCAAAGACGTCTACGAAGGACCAATAGGCTGAGGGTAGTCCCGGTAGGGTCTCTGGAACCGGAGGTCGCCGGATGGGTTTTATGGTCTTCAGACAGGTATCATGGCAAGAAGACCCCCATCGAGTGATATCGCCAGTGCCCCAGCTGACTGAAGGTTCGTGTGTCCGCAACCAAGGAAGACCCAGCAGGATTTGATGTGACATGTGTGGGAGGACGTAGAGAGCGATGTTCTCGGTGTGCAGAGCACCGATACGCAGTTCAAGCGGCTTGGTGATCCAGGAGATGGTGTCAGAGAGAGGTCTCCCATCCACAGAGGCAATCACAAGAGGTTTGGCGAGTGGAGTAACAGGCACCTGGTATTTGTCCACCGTGGCCTGCCGGATGAAATTGCCTGCTGCCCCAGAATCGAGGTACGCCTCAGCCGTAAACCGCGTCTCTCCCGTTGTCACTTGCACAGTCCATGTAACCGGGTCTGAGAGAGTCCCAGCACCTAGGGTGGCCTCTCCTACCAACCCTAGGCTTTGGAGTTTCCCGGTCTCTCTGGACAGGCGCGTAGCAGGTGTGTGCCCTCTCCGCAGTAGAAGCAGAGACCCTTGGCGAGTCGCTCTGCTCGACGTTGTTCAGACTGTCGCACACGGTCGATCTGTATGGGCTCATGGACGGAGGCACCAGAGGTCGTTGACTGGAGTACGGCGGGCTTCTGTGGAGGAGAGGCATGCCGTACCGGACGTCTCTCACGGGACACCTCTTTGGACCGCTCCTGAAAGCGAATGTCCACTCGAGTCGCTAGGGTAATCAGGGCGTCCAGGGTGGACGGTACGTCACGTCCAGCCAGCTCATCTTTGATTCGACCCGAGAGTCCTTCCCAGAAGGCGGCGGTTAGGGCCTCAATATTCCACCCGAGTTCTGAAGCCAAGGTGCGGAAACGGATGGCGTATTGACCCACCGTCAGAGTTCCTTGACGTAACCGGAGAAGAGATGAAGCAGACGCGGAGGCGCGGCCTGGCTCGTCAAAGGTGCCGCGAAAGGCCTGCAGGAACTCTTGGAGATTCTTGGTCATAGGGTCCTCCTTCTCCCACAAGGGGTTCATCCACGCCAGTGCCTCGCCCTCTAGGTGAGACATTATGAAGGCGACCTTGGCTTGGTCGGAGGCAAACAAATGCGGCAGCTGCGTGAAATGAAGGGAGCATTGGTTTATAAACCCCCTGCAGGTCTTGGGATCTCCGGCGTAACGGGATGGTGAAGCCAAACGAAGTCTGGAAGCATCCGAAGAGGCTGCCACGGGAGCGGGAGCCGTGGATTGACTAGTGGAGACCCGGGGCGCAGAAGATGTGACCGAGGCTTGTAGCGTGTTCAGGCGGGCGTCCACGGAAGTCATAAAGTTCAGCATGCGGGTCTGGACTTCACGCTGGCGTTGGAGTTCCTCTTGCAAGGCCGCTAGTACTTCGGCGGGATCCATGGCCTGTTCTTACTGTTAGGGCCAGATGGATGGGCAGACCCGGGAGGTGGATTCACTGGACCGAACTCCCCGAAGAGGGAACGGAGTCCGGTAGCCGGAGCACTTTAGGTAGCAGAACAGTCCGTGCACTTAGAACACAATGGAGAAGTCCCTGGGACCACGGGGTCACTGATGGTGGTCCGGGTGACAGAGCTCAGGTTCGGAAGCCGGGATGATGTCAGGCTGGGTTCGGAACCGTTGGAGCGAGATGACGGGTCACCGCAGGGAACCGGGATGGTACGGACTGTCAGGATGGTAGATAGGCAGCGTTCGGGGTTCGAGATACAGCAGGACCGGATGGCAATGCAGGATCGGCTCTAAAAGAGAGAGAGGTAAGTATCTCACAGGAACACAAGGAGACCTGACTCCTAGCTTGGGAAACACGAAGAACAGGCCCCTCCCCCTTGGACATTAATCCCCTTTATACCCTGTACCTGTGTGCATCATTTCCTGTCAGTGGACACTGGCCCTTTAAGAAAGGGTCAGTGACCGCGCGCGCGCCCTAATGCGCATGCGCGCGGCCCGGGTGCCAGAAGCCAGGGCAGGAAGCTGAGAGGAGGAAGCAGCAGAGCCGGCCAGGGGCTGGGAAGCCGACGGGCGCCGGGAGCGGGGACCAGGGGGCCTGGGAAGCGCGGCCAATGGAGGCTGGAGAGCGGGGAGCGTGGCAGGTGAGCCGGGGAGCGGAGCAGAGGACCCGGGGAGCGTGACAGCACCTTCTTCCACTTGTTTGGTGTGTCTCCCAGGTGGCTTGTGGCAAACTTTAAACAACACGTTTTATGGATATCTTTGAGAAATTGCTTTCTCCTTGCCACTCTTCCATAAAGACCAGATTTGAGCAGTGTACGACTGATTGTTGTTTTATGGACAGACTCTCCCACCTCAGCTGTAGATCTCTGCAGCTCATCCAGAGTGATCATTGGCCTATTGGCTGCATCTCTGATCAGTCTTCTCCTTGTTTGAGATGAACGTTTGGATGGACGGCCGGGTCTTGGTAGATTTGCAGTGGTATGATACTCCTTCCCTTTCGATATAATCACTTGCACAGTGCTCCTTGGGATGTTTAAAGTTTTGGAAATCTTTTTGTAACCAAATCCGGCTTTAAACTTCTCCACAACAGTATCATGGACCTGCCTGTTGTGTTCCTTGGTCTTTGTGATGCTATCTGCAGTTTAACCCCATTACGACAGCCTTACGGAGATAAACGGCGGCAGAATCAGGTCCTTATTCTGATCCGCCGTCTATAAACGGCGGTCAGAAAAAGGTAAATAGCGCCCCCTAGCGTCAGAAAATCTCCGGGGTTTCAGCTACCGAGGGTAGCTGAGACCCTGGAGATCATGATTCGGGACGGTTTTTCCGTCCCCCGGTCACGTGATCGCCGTTACACACGGTGTAACAACGATCACATATAAGAAAATATAATCGTTGCTGAAAAATGCTTTTTCTCCCATCTGACATGATCAATCATGTTAGATGGGAGAAAAATGTTCTCCCCAGATCCTCTCCGGTCCCCCGGTGCTGACACGGTCCCCCACGGCCCCCCCCCCGACCCCCACCATGTTTTTAGCCTCCAAAATGGCGACCGCCAGCTCTGTGCGGCCGCCGAGAAGTGTCACAATCTGGTGATCTCTTTCACATCTAAGAGAGATCACCGGATTGTGACATAAGTAAAAGCTCACCCGGTCCCCTCCGGTCCTTCCCCGGTGCTGGCACGGTCCCCCACGCCCCCCCCCCCCCCGATCCCCACCATGTTTTTAGCCTCCAAAATGGCGACCGCCAGCTCTGTGCGGCCGCCGAGAAGTGTCACAATCTGGTGATCTCTTTTACATCTGAGAGAGATCACCGGATTGTGACATAAGTAAAAGCTCACCCGGTCCTTCCCCGGTGCTGGCACGGTCCCACACGGCCCCCCCACCATGTTTTCAGCCTCCAAAATGGCGACCGCCAGCTCTGTGCGGCCGCCGAGAAGTGTCACAATCTGGTGATCTCTTTCACATCTGAGAGAGATCACCGGATTGTGACATAAGTAAAAGCTCACCCGGTCCCCTCCGGTCCTTCCCCGGTGCTGGCACGGTCCCCCACGGCCCCCCCCCCCCCGATCCCCACCATGTTTTCAGCCTCCAAAATGGCGACCGCCAGCTCTGTGCGGCCGCCGAGAAGTGTCACAATCTGGGGATCTCTTTTACATCTGAGAGAGATCACCGGATTGTGACATAAGTAAAAGCTCACCCGGTCCCCTCCTTCCCCGGTGCCCAAGTACCATCAATGCCCCCTCCCCCGTTCTCCTCCAGCTTGTCTAATAGCGGGCGCATGCGACCGCTGCAATCAGCTTCTTCTGTCCCATCTAACGTGCTCAAACATGTCAGATGGGTCAGAAGTGTGCTCCCCCGGTTCCCTCCGGTTTCCCCTGGTACCTCAATAAAATTACAAGTCCCCCGCGGCCCCCCTTCTTCTCTCCTGCTCCAATATGGCGGGCGCATGCGCAGTGTGTCCACAAGAATCTGCCTCCTCCACATAGCAACCAGTTTCATTGGTTGCTGGCATTTTATCACTGTGGTAGATCCTATCACAGTGATAAAATACCCAAAATATTTACAGAAATGGCAGCATTTGGGTCTGCCTCCCTCCTCTCTCCCTTGTAGTTGATCTGGGAGAGAAGAGAGAGAGAGACTACATCTGCTGCTGCTTCTTGTCAAAAAAAAAAAGAATAGTTTATCATAAATTCAGCAAATATCCTCACCCCAAATATCCTCACCCCAAATATCCTCTCCCCAAATATCTTCATCACCTCTTTCAGCATTCCCCTTAGTTAGAATTTTTCATTTTCTATTTTAGATCAGGGTTAGTGTTAGGGTTAAAAAAAAAAAAAACAAAAAAAAAATTGTATTTTTTCTTTTTTAGTTAGACAGTGAAAAAAAAATGGCTCGCAGAACATTCACTGCTGAGCAGGTATACACGCTGCTTGCCGCCAGCAGTTCAGGCTCAGATACAGAGTCTGCCTCTGAAATCGAGGGATTTTCAGATAGTGACGACTCCGCTTCCTCCACGGGATCCCGCAGCCCAATGGTAGCCACTGCTGGAGCTTCGGCGGCTGGCCCCGTCACTGCTGGAGCTTCGGCGGCTGGCCCCGTCACTGCTGGAGCTTCGGCGGCTGGCCCCGTCACTGCTGGAGCTTCGGCGGCTGGCCCCGTCACTGCTGGAGCTTCAGCGGCAGGCCCAAGTACTGCGGTCCCACCTGAACTATGGTATCCCAACGAATCATTTTCCCCCCAAATTCCCCCTTTCATAGCAGCCCCTGGAACCAAAATAAACATAACCAATTTTGCCCCCTTCGATTTTTTCAAAATCTTTGTAAACCAAGATGTACTAGACCTTATTGTCCAACAAACCAATTTGTATGGCCATCAGTATCACTCCCAAAACCCCAACTCCATCCATTCCCGCTCTTGGATCCCCACAACCGTCTCAGAAATAAAAAAATTTTTAGGCCTTACCCTCAACATGGGTTTAGTAAAAAAACCCACTCTCCGCTCGTACTGGGCTACTAAAAGTGTCCACAGCACCCCTGTGTTTGCAGCCGTAATGCCCCGATCCCGATATGAGACCCTTTTACGATTCTTGCATTTTAGTAATAATGCCCAAGCCCCCCAAAGAAATGACCCAAACTATGACCGCCTTCAAAAATTGAGACCCCTAATTTCCCTCCTAAAAGCTTCCTTTCTAAATTCATACACCCCTGAAAAAAATGTTTCTGTAGACGAGTCCCTTATGAGTTACAAGGGCCGTCTGTCATTCCGCCAATTTATACCCTCCAAACGTGCCAGATATGGTATAAAATTATATAAAATGTGCGAAAGCACAACCGGGTACACATGCACCTTTCTAATATACGAAGGTAGGGACCGCCAAACTAATCCCCCAAACTGCCCCCAGACAATTGGCATCCCAGGCAAAATTGTCTGGGAGCTAATGACCCCATTTTTACAGCAAGGATACCATGTGTACACAGATAATTATTACACCAGTATCCCCCTTTATAAATCCCTCCATGCTGCAAACACAGGGGCCTGTGGCACAATCCGTAAAAACAGAGTTGGTCTACCGTCACAGTTGGTGTCCAGACGTCTGGAGAAGGGTGCGTCCTGCTCACTGGCAAGTGACCATCTTCTTGCCATGAAATGGAGAGATCGCAAGGACGTATTCATGCTCACCACCCTGCATGCGGGCACCACTGTGACGGTCAGAGACAGGGGCACCACCAGGGACAAAGAGAAGCCAGTCTGTGTTGCAGACTATAACAAGTATATGGGAGGCGTAGATCTGTCGGACCAGGTGCTTCAGCCTTATCTGGTCAAGCGGAAGACAAGGGCCTGGTATAAGAAGGTAGCAATCTACCTGATCCAAATAGCTACTTATAATAGTTTTGTGCTCTATAAAAAATCGCAAGGACCACTTGCCTTCCTCCAATATCAGGAGACCATTATTGAGCATCTCATTTTTGACTCTGAGGCACAGGAGGAAGCCTTCCAGTCGGAGGATGTGCGAAGACTGTCGGAGCGCCATTTTATTCACCCCATCCCTTCCACTCCCACCAACAACCGTCCTCAAAAAAGATGTCGGGTTTGTAGCAAACACGGCAGGAGGAGAGATTCTCGCTACTACTGCCCCATGTGCCCGTCCCAACCAGGCCTTTGTCTCTCCCCCTGTTTTGAGACCTTCCACACAACTAACCATTATTGAATTGCCATCACTTCCCCAAAATTGTATAATTTTATTTTTTTGCACATAATTGATATTTTTGGTTCATTGGACCCCAGCAGAGATTCTATTATTACATGTCAAATAAAAATTACTATTTTCATCAGAACAACACATCTTACCCCATTTCACAAATAATTCCAGGACACAATCATCAAACTATTATTCAGACAAATCCTTGTCCACATGCCCACGTCGGCATACTCCAGAATGTGGACCCCACTAACGTTCTTGAAAAGTCTGATCATTTGACAACTTTCCAGGACTCGGTCACTCACAAACATTTTTATTTTACCATTTATCTTAGTTTGACGGTATTTACGACTGTCATGCTACACAAAACTTGTCTTTGCATTTATATTACTTCTTTATCTTGGTGATATGGGCACGATCATTTTATTGGAGGATCTCTAGTAATGAGGCTGTCCCATATTCATACGCTATGGGCTATACTGTATGGTTTTTGCCGAACCTCCTGGACAGGCCATAACTTTTAGCATTCTGTACGATATTGGTTATTTTGTGCACATAGCGGTTCCTACCTTGGCGGGCAGAAACTTGTTATGATGTACCACGTCGCTTGGCACATTCATCCCTCATATAGGGATTGATGGGGCTAGGAAGACGTTGTATGACCAGTCTCTTTGAAAAATAAACCTGTCCTTCTTGCCCCGCTGGTGTTCATTCATCTTTGGAACAGACTCAGGTTTGCCACATAGTGGCTGCTTATTCCTCCATATTTTGCCCTTCACTCTTCTTCCTGCTACAATAGCAATTACGCAATAACTGTTTTCTTAGCAAGACCAAGTTTTATAATCAACAAACATGTTTTTAGGGGCATGCCGCCCTTTGTGAGTAATAACTCCTGGAAAGATTTTCTTGTTTGATAGCTCAATATCTCTGTAATCCTTGAATGATCCTGGAATTCCATCAGTTTTACCCTGAAGATCAAATGGTGCACCATCTATTATAGGCACATGCATGTGTTGCATCAACTGCATACAAAATGGTGGTGGCAAACTAGTCACTACCATCACTAGATAAATACATTACAGGGTATAATTTTCAAAAAATACATTTATGTGGGTTTTATGTTGTTCTTGTACCACATAGGCTCTGAAAATATGACAATCTACTATTCCAAATAGAGATAAATTTGCTTTCAAAAATTGAAATATTGCTCCTTTCCTTCCAAGGTCTGCTGTTTGTCCAAACAGAACTTTTTGACTACATGTGAGGTATCACCGCGCTCATAAGAAAGTGGGTAGCAAACTATGGGGTCCAAGTGTTGGTGTTACTTCTTGAAAAAGTGAGAAAATTGATTCTAAAGCAACATTTTTGTTAAAAAAAATAAAAATTTTCAATATAACAACCTAATGTTATCAAATTCTGTGAAGTACCTGTTAGTCCAAAATGCTCATTATACCCCTAGATAGAAGCCTTAAGGGGTCTAGTTTCCAAAATGGAGTCACTTGAGGGGGGTTTCTGCTGTTTAGGTACCTTAGGGGACCTGTAAATGCAACATGGTGCCCGCAATCTGTTTCAGCCAAATTTGCTTTCAAAAATTCAAATATTGCTCCTTTCGTTCCAAGCCTTCCCATTTGCCCGTACAAAGGTTTCTGACCACATGTGGGGTATCAGCACACTCATAAGAAAGTGGGTAACAAAGTGTGAGGTCCAATTTTTGGTGTTACCTCTTGAAAAAGTAAGAAAATTAGTGCTAAAGCAACATTTTTAGGTAAAATGTTTTTTTTTGTTTTTTTTCATTCCATATTACTTTAGTTCCTGTGAGGCACCTAAAGGGTTAATAAACTTCTTTGATGTGACTTTGAGTACCTTGAGGGGTGCAGATTTTAGAATGGTGTCACTTTTGGGTATTTTCTGTCACCCAGGCCTCTCAAAGTCACTTCAAATGTGATGTGGTCCCTAAAAAAATGGTTTTGTAAATTTTGTTGAAAAAATGGGAAATTGCTGATGAACTTTGAACCCTTCTAACTTCCTAACCCCAAAAAATTTTGTTTCAAAAATTGCGCTGATGTAAAGTAGACAAGTGGGAAATGTTATTTATTAACTATTTTGTGTGACATAACTCTCTGGGTTAAGGGCATAAAAATTAAAATTTTGAAAATTGCAAAATTTTAATTTTTTTTGTCAAATTTCAGATTTTTTCACAAATAAAATAAAAAAATATCATCCTAAATTTACCTCTAACATGAAGCCCAATATGTCACGAAAAAACAATCTCAGAATCACCGGGATCCATTGAAGCGTTCCAGAGTTATAACCTTATAAAGTGACACTGGTCAAAATTGCAAAAAATGGCCTGGGCATTAAGTACAAAACTGGCTTCGTCCTTAAGGGGTTAAACAGAACACTGAGACTATCACAGAGCAGGTGCATTAATACGGAGACTTGATTACACACAGGTGGCTTATATTATCATCATCAGTCATTTAGGACAACATTGGATCATTCAGAGATCCTCAATGAACTGGAGTGAGTTTGCTGCACTAAAAGTAAAGGGGATGAATAATATTGCACGCCACACTTTTCAGTTATTTTTTAAAAAAGTTTAAAATACATTTCGTTCAACTTCACAATTGTGTCCCACTTGTTGTTGATTCTTCACCATAACATAACATTTTTATCTTTATGTTTGAAGCCTGATATATGGGAAAAAGTTGAACAATTAAAGTATGTGAAAGTGTCTACTTGTGTAAAGACGGATACCACACATACTGGAGACACTGATGTGTGAAAGGGCTTTATAGACAGTTCTCACACATATTACATGTAGAGCTATACAAAGACACTGTGCTATACATGGTTTACAAACTATTAACTATAGTTTAACAACAATATTTAATTTATTGTAGGACATATGTTTAAACAAAAACAAAAACAAATAAAATGAATGTGTAAACGATAAATATTATGTAAAGGATTATTTTCAGAAAAATGTATAGATTGTGCTAAAAATTATACATCATTTTCTGAGGTTACGAGATTTGAAGCACTGAATGTATGAACTGAAGGCACGTGTAAAATGTCACATTACTGTTGTACACATCAGGCGTGAGTTCGCAAACTACTGAAATGCTGCAGCTTGTTCCTTTTCTTTTGTTCAGGAGGACCTCCCATTTTATGTGCTCCAGCTGAGGCCAAAGAAACATTAAAACCCAGAGGACATGACAAGGTTGCTGAGGAATTAATGAATTTTTTTTTCTTGCTGATTTGTGCCAAGTCTTTTTGTTAGTCTGTAAAGTTTTAACCCTTTTAACATTTCTAGCTGGTAAACGATTCTTTTACCAGTGTGTTCTATGCAATATTTGATTGAAAAATACATGAACATTTTAAGACATTACCCAATAGCTTGTATTTGTAATACTGACTATTGCCAGATGATCAGATTCTGCAGTCCTAGCTGAGTCACAAGGACATCTTCACACAGCATACATTTCAAGCATTTTTAATGGTGCTTTTCACATATGTTTTTTTCTCCTTCATTATTTGGTACTTGCATTTTATCTTAGTGTTTTGATAGTTCAATAAATAATTGCCAGGAAAGAACTGTTATAAAAATGCCATTCCTGTTTATCAAAAAAAGCTCTGCATTGACACCAAATAACTTAGACCCTAAGTCATCAAATCGTTTTCAACAAAATCCTGGCAACATCACAATTGGCTAAAAGAACAATAAAAGAATACAAGAGGACAGCATTCCTTCTATGTTTACATACATCTTTATGTTGTGACTAATAGGTAGAGCTTGATACATAAGAATACTATCAACTACTTCCTTAAGGGGTTAGGTTATAATGATGGGTGAGCACTAAGATGCTCAAGTGCTTGGTACTCTTCCAGAAAAATGAATCATGTTTCATATTGACTTACATTATTCTTGATAATCGAGTGGATGCCATCCAAGCATTTGACCTGCTCGTTTTGAGTACTGAGCACTCGAGCATCTTATTTCTCGGTCATCACTAGTGGGGTAAGCATGGGATGCATGCCCCTGAATTACACCAAAACCGTGCCTAATTAATCACCTATGTTCTTTAAAAGAGTTGTAGGTTGAAAACATGTTATCACCAATCAGTAGTAGAGATGAGTGAACCCAAAGTTCAGTGTTCATACCAAACACAGACTTTAAAGAAAAAAATATAGAGTTCAGATGCTTTACTTATGAAAAACCATTCATATGAGCATCGCTGTGCTCGGGTATGCTCAGAGTTCAGCCCACTGTGAGCCACTTGCACTGTTTCAATGGCCCACATTTGGGAAAACAACAACATGATCGGATATAGTGTGTATCACACAAAAAAAATGAAAAACCCAATCAACCAGACCTTGGAAATGTTCTGTTTATGGCTGGCTACATGTGAGTGTAGACCTGAACTGCCCAATTAATGACTTCCATGGGCGTTCAGATATTAGGTTTGGGACTCAAACTGAACTTTATCGAAAGTCCGGCTGAACCTGCTGAACCGGACTTCCATGGGTCCACTCATCTCTACTCAGTAGCATAGGTGATAACTCATTGATCGATGTGGGTTTGACCAGACCGGGTCACTTATGTAAAATGTTGTTTTCCTCATTAATTTCCAAATGTTTTAATATTGTCCAAATTATTATTATTTAGTTATTTTGTATCATTATTATTTGAATCAGATTTGCAGTTTTTAATACGAAAGATAAAACATAGATTTCAAAACCAAAAAGATTTATTTCATTTATTTATAGAGTTTCCTGATTTCAAGTTCTAAGACAGATCAATGATATTTGTCCTAGCTATGGTCAGGATGAATTCACCATGTAGTGAACAGCTATCTGTAGGCAGATGCTCTAAAATAGGCATTTATTGTCCTTATGGCTGCCTTCAGAAACATCAGCAGTCAACACAGTGTGATTAATACACACAGTTGGTGGACCTGAACGGAATTGTGTTTAAACATGCCTATATGTAATATAAAGGTTTACAGTCATGTATACACTATTGCCAATATATTCACATTTGTTGCAATAAAGCGATCAGGCAATACTACAGTCAAATATGACTTAGTGACGGTGCCATATTTTTGTACTATTTCGTAAAAAAAAAAGTAACAGTAGTTCACTTTTCAAACATCTCATCTAAGTATAAATTCAGTAGCTCTTGGGTAATAGTTGTTGCAGATTTCCACTTTCAGCAGAATTATTCAGCACTAAAACATTGTGTGAGAATCAAATATTTTACATATGGCGCATTTACGCAGCATAATTATTCAAAAATGTGAAACAGACTACTAGTAATCACACAGCGAATAATGCTCGTTTGTTTTTTAAAAATGATTTTTAAATTTGCTTAAGCATTATTATTCTCTGTGCATATCAGAAGTGCAGTCAGCCTCTCTAAACAAGCTATTAAACCAGTAGTAATTCGGCTGTCATGGGTTTGGCAATGTGCATAACTGTTATTACATGTAGCAACTATTGTCTTCATTATCACAACATGGATAATTACAGGACAAAATAGCACAAACAAACCAAAGCGGTCACACAGTACAGTATAGAGAAACTCCAAAAATGAACACAGTGCCATCTGTAGTCCCTCCAGCTTAGCTGCAGCTGTTGTATATTACACAGGAGTAGTGATGGGTGGACCTGCACTGTAAGGCTATGTGCGCACAGTGTGTTTTTCGTGGCGTTTTTGCGCGTTTTTCGGGTGTGTTTTTGGCCTCAAAACTGCAGGACTTTGCTTCCCCAGCAAAGTCTATGAGTTTTCATTTTTGCTGTCCGCACACATCTGTTTTTTTACCTGCGTTTTTGAGTTAAAAAAAAATGGACATGTCAGTTCTTTCCTACGTTTTTCTGCGTTTTCCCCCCATGCAATGCATTGGAAAAACGCAGCAAAACGCAGAGATCAAAAACGCAGCAAAACGCAGCCAAAAACACACCAAATCGCGGCAAAAACGCATGCGTTTTTTGATGCGTTTTTTTGACGCAGGTGCGTTTTTGTGCGTTTTTAGCGGCCAAAAACGCACAAAAATGCAGCGTCAAAAAGACGCAGTGTGCGAACCTAGCCTAAAAGTCAAGACCCGCGTGGTTTCAAACGTACCTGAGTAATTTTCAAGGAACTCTGGGTATCCAGATCCGGCACTGGGGTAATAAAAAACAATAAACGTAAAATAAAGAAAAAAGTAATAAAGTCAGCATACTATACTTACCGAGTCATTAGCGTGGTCATGACTGCTCCTGCAGCCATTCATTCACTTCTCGGGCCGCTCATTTACATCATGCATATGCACTGCTTTCCACGCCCATCGGCATCTGAGATTGGTTGCAGTCAGATGTGCCAGGCTGGGGATACACATGCTTATTGAGCCCCCAGCCTAATAAGGACCTCCAGGGATGATTTGTGGCTAATAAAATGGTGAAAGTTTTTTTGTATTTTATTCCAAATAAAGGATTTTTTCAGTGTTTGTGTTTATTTACTTTTACTTACAGATTAGTAATGGGGGGGTCTCAAAAATACTTCCCATTACTAATCTAGGACTTAGCAGCAGCTGTGGGCCAACAGTAATCCTTTTTTTCCCAATTGCCACTGCATCGGGGCAATAGGGAAAAGTGAGATCAATCCCGGGCCGGAACTGGATTTTATTTTTTACTCCAGTTAGATACACCCATAGCCGGTTATCTGCGAGTCCACCCATCACTACACAGGAGTCATTGACCACATTGTCATCTAGAAGAACTATAGAATGTGTCGCAGTTCATGGATTGGTTTTACCAATTTTAAATGTTAAATGTTACCTTACATTTACTTTTACATACAGTTAGGTCCAGAAATATTTGGACAGTGACACAAGTTTTGTTATTTTAGCTGTTTACAAAAACATGTTCAGAAATACAATTATATATATAATATGGGCTGAAAGTGCACACTCCCAGCTGCAATATGAGAGTTTTCACATCCAAATCGGAGAAAGGGTTTAGGAATCATAGCTCTGTAATGCATAGCCTTCTCTTTTTCAAGGGACCAAAAGTAATTGGACAAGAGACTCTAAGGGCTGCAATTAACTCTGAAGGCGTCTCCCTCGTTAACCTGTAATCAATGAAGTAGTTAAAAGGTCTGGGGTTGATTACAGGTGTGTGGTTTTGCATTTGGAAGCTGTTGCTGTGACCAGACAACATGCGGTCTAAGGAACTCTCAATTGAGGTGAAGCAGAACATCCTGAGGCTGAAAAAAAAGAAAAAATTAATCAGAGAGATAGCAGACATGCTTGGAGTAGCAAAATCAACAGTCGGGTACATTCTGAGAAAAAAGGAATTGACTGGTGAGCTTGTGAACTCAAAACGGCCTGGGCGTCCACGAATGACAACAGTGGTGGATGATCGCCGCATACTTTCTTTGGTGAAGAAGAACCCGTTCACAACATCAACTGAAGTCCAGAACACTCTCAGTGAAGTAGGTGTATCTGTCTCTAAGTCAACAGTAAAGAGAAGACTCCATGAAAGTAAATACAAAGGGTTCACATCTAGATGCAAACCATTCATCAATTCCAAAAATAGACAGGCCAGAGTTACATTTGCTGAAAAACACCTCATGAAGCCAGCTCAGTTCTGGAAAAGTATTCTATGGACAGATGAGACAAAGATCAACCTGTACCAGAATGATGGGAAGAAAAAAGTTTGGAGAAGAAAGGGAACGGCACATGATCCAAGGCACACCACATCCTTTTTCAAACATTGTGGAGGCAACGTGATGGCCTGGGCATGCATGGCTTTCAATGGCACTGGGTCACTTGTGTTTATTGATGACATAACAGCAGACAAGAGTAGCCGGATGAATTCTGAAGTGTACCGGGATATACTTTCAGCCCAGATTCAGCCAAATGCCGCAAAGTTGATCGGACGGCGCTTCATAGTACAGATGGACAATGACCCCAAGCATACAGCCAAAGCTACCCAGGAGTTCATGAGTGCAAAAAAGTGGAACATTCTGCAATGGCCAAGTCAATCACCATATCTTAACCCAATTGAGCATGCATTTCACTTGCTCAAATCCAGACTTAAGATGGAAAGACCCACAAACAAGCAAGACCTGAAGGCTGCGGCTGTAAAGGCCTGGCAAAGCATTAAGAAGGAGGAAACCCAGCGTTTGGTGATGTCCATGGGTTCCAGACTTAAGGCAGTGATTGCCTCCAAAGGATTCGCAACAAAATATTGAAAATAAAAATATTTTGTTTGGGTTTGGTTTATTTGTCCAATTACTTTTGACCTCCTAAAATGTGGAGTGTTTGTAAAGAAATGTGTACAATTCCTATAATTTCTATCAGATATTTTTGTTCAAACCTTCAAATTAAACGTTACAATCTGCACTTGAATTCTGTTGTAGAGGTTTCATTTCAAATCCAATGTGGTGGCATGCAGAGCCCAACTCGCGAAAATTGTGTCACTGTCCAAATATTTCTGGACCTAACTGTATATGCACTTGTACATGGGCGTTTATGTCCACCTCAATGTAGGTATTTGTATACACTAGCATGGATCTATCAATACATGTGAAACAAGTGTTTATCCACTTGTTCAATATACTATTCATTTATGTGGGGCTTTTAGGGTAGGAGGAAGAGGGGGGGTAGGAAGTAAAATTTATTAATTTTAACAGCTTGAATAAGAAGGATTAAACTCAAAGATTTTTCTTGTAATGAGTTATCCAATCCTTTAGATATATGTTCACCTCTTAAAATTATATTTACATGTATAACCCTTAAAAAGCTTCAAATATAAATATTAATTATATCACAATTTGTTTTTGTTATTTGTAGGAGAAAAATAAATTTATGAGAAATTCCAAACAGAAGCTGAATGTCCATTAAGACTAAATCCTATGAAAGAAGCCACCTAGTAAATGATAATTAAATCTGAAAGATTATCCCTCAGGCAGCATGGAGGCTTGTGATTTTGCATTACCTAGCAATGCAATAGGGTTGCTCCTGCAACAAAGGGATTTTCTGATCCTGTGATCAGTATAAATCTTGCTGTCCTTCCTATGGGAAATAGAGTCAATGTGTTATAAACGCTGGTCATGCCCTGTTTGCTCTAACATGAAAGTATTTAACTATTGATATCGAGAAACAAAACTGCCTGATGCTTTGCTTGCCTCACAGATACAGAGATATTGAAAATAAAAGTAAATGCTTACAAGATATTTAATGCTTACTTACAGATGTAGCCAAATTTTTACTTTACAAATAACACGCCATCTTGATAACTTTCCCAGATAGTAATAGTAATATATATATATATATATTTACTAATTTTGGATATTAAATAGATCAAAGTACATTGACTCACTAAGATTCATTGACAGCAATTAGACATTATGTGACAATGGGTGTACAGTACAAACTGCATATAATCTACCTGAAATATTAATGCTAAGACAACCACTTCTGATCCCACTTGTTTCTCCCAGTTAAAATAAAAGACCCTATAGTCATCCCACTTTCTGGTACCTTTCCAGTGTTGTCGTTAATCACGGTTTGGGGCTCACATGAGATTGTGACGTTACAAGAGCCCCACACCCAATGACTGCCGGCTTCTCTCTCCCCACCTTAGGACCAAATGAGTTAATTAACAGGAAGTGATGCTACGCCTGCCACTCACTTCCTGTTGATTGCTCATTTGGTCTGAAGGCGTTGCCGAAAAAGTTGGCAATGATTGAAAGCGGGGCTTCCGTGATGTCACAATGTCACGTCAGCCCTGAACCGCGATTACCGACAGCCCTGGAACGGCGACAGAATGGGTGGTGAGAACAGGATCTTTTATTTTAACAGGAGGAAACAAGTTGAATAAAAAAGGGAAGTCCTAGTAGTGGACAACCCCTTTAATGCATTGTATCATATTTGTGTAACCTGGAGCTCTTGAGCTATAAGGCAAATTCTGCAGCTCGGTCCATCACTAACCAGGTACCTTTTATAAAACATTTACATCAACTTATGTGATTATGGGACCCCCTCAGGCATCTGTGTCTTTCCTCACTTTGCATTACACTTTTTATATCTTTACTAAAATCACTTATTCATATTGTCAGTATAGTCTTTGATGTCATGATTTCTAAAGTCATCAATGACCTTCTTGCAGTTTATATTTGTGGTAAATCTTTTATGGAAATCAATAAAGCCAATAACAAGCTTGTGAAAAAGCTAGAAAAAAACAATTGCCCCACACAACATGGTGAGGTTAGCCCTTCATTTTCATTTTCTGTTCTAAAGGGAAAATTTGCTTGCACATTCAAATGAATTTGATATTCAATCAATGAAGATTAACTTGCCTAAGGTAAGATGGTTTTTACATTCATAAGGAAGTCAAATACGATTATGCATATGAGGAAATTCTACAGAGATGACTAGAGTATAATATATGATAATTATTTGAAAGGATATACTTACTCACTGATTTGCATATCTAGAGAGCCAGACAGAGATGGCAGAATGCAAAAGGTAAAGAGATTCATAGCGTTGAACAAACCAGAAGAAAACTACAGAAATAATGCAAGAAGTTAAACTGTACACAACAAAGACATAGGAAGACATAAAACCGTTAAAAATATCACAATATTTCCACTCAGAATAAATATGCATGTGGGAGTATATCAGAATCAAAATGTCATTTACATATTTCAAATGACAGAAAAAAGGTCATGATCTCCGCTTCTTACTAAACACTTGGGGCTTCATTCTATTCAATGCAAAGTGGTTTGAGAAGTGACTTTTAATGAGATTTAGGCAAATATCTAGTTTGCTTATCTATTGCTAGGTCTAGTTCTGACAGGTCTGTCTGACACATATCATTTCACATTCCTGCAGATCTGTATTAAATTTGGAATTGAAAGATGAACTAAAATAACTTTTTAAAAGATATTATGTATGAAATGCTTTAAAAGTAAAAAAAAACATATAAAGCCTAGGAAGTCAGGTTAGAATGTTCTCCAGCATCTACATTTAGGGTGTAATAACCCTTACTTATTACTTTAATTGGTACGCTATCATTAGAGAATTACTTATTGTTCAAATTAAGTTTGCATTCTATTATTTAACCCCTTCATGACAATTGATGTACACTTACATCATAGTTGGGAAGGGGTCCCAACAAAATGACATAAATGTACACCATGGCGATTAAAAAGGCATAGGAGCTGTGCCCACACGATTACTGCTGGGAGCGTATGATAAATAGCCAAGAACCGGTTTTCATCGACAGATGCTCCCCGCATCGTCTCTGCCTGTTTAACCCCCTAAATGCCAAGAGAGTAGCAGCATTTAGGGGGCTAGAAGAGGGAGTGCGCTTCATCTCCCACCAGATCAAGACCCCTGCGACGTAATCACTGGGACCCGATTGTTGCCATGACAACCTGAGGTCGTCACAATGACCACCGGCTCAACCATCTACAGCAAGCCTGTTAGACCTTCCCAGGAGCATGATCTGAGGTGATTCTGTCAGAGTAGCACCGACAGGTATAATGTATTGCAATGCTTGTGCATTACATTATTGCAATGCTTGTGCACTACATTATATTATATCAATAGTCATGGGCGGACTCACAGGTATTTGGGATTGGCGTGTGTAACTGAATTTTTAAAAAAAAAATAAAACCTTTCTAGCCCGTAATTGATCCCAGATAACTGGATGCTGCTGCCCATATAAGTCTATAGGGACTAGAATCCGGCGCCTAAAAATGGTAGTAGAAGGGATAGGGGGATTAGAGCAAGCACACTATACTTACCAAGTCTTTGGCTGTAACTGCTTCCAGGCCTCTTCTTCCAGGGCATCTGTGATTGGTTGCAGTCAGACGTTCCCTCAGCCTGTGTGAGAATGCCTGACTGCTTGCAATTACACACCCTGTGTAGTGCCGGCTCCCTTAGTATGTCGGCTCTCCTCTGCATCCTTGCGCAATGCTCCTGGCCTCCCTCCTTTCCGCCACTCACCTATGGTGCAGTCCCCACCTCGTTCCCCCCGTAGATGCCGATGGTAGTGACAGTGTAGCGCCGGCTCCCCTAATACATCAGTGCTCCTGTGCGACCTTGGACAGTGTACCTGCTTCCCTTTTCTGTGCCGTCCACGTGTAAGTGCATTCCCTGGCTCATTCCCCCATGGATGCCCATGTGATTGTATTGTCAGCTCTGCTCCCACCTAGGCTGCAGGCTCTGCACATGTTGTGTGGGGTTTCCTGGTCTCCAGTCTAGGGGGTGTGGCTGCAAACTTCCTATTCTTTTATATATCTTTTATTTATTGCTAAAGTGTCCCCAGCCTATTGCTGTAAGGCACCAGCTATTTAAGGCTCCTCCCCCAGATAGAAGGTGCCAGAGCATTGCATTGTATGGTATTTCATGAGGTTTATCTGAGTGTTTGTATTGTGCTGTTGCTGCTATGGGACTGGAGTCTGCTGCTGCTGTATCCCAGTGTATTGTATTATCCCAGTGTCTGATTCCGGTTACCTGTCTGAGCCTGCTTTCCTGTCAGTAGTCTGGTTAACAGTGGATCCAGAATATTCAGGCATCAGCGTATTTAGGGAAGAGCATAGTCAGTCACCGGAAAATTATTAGACTCCAGCCTAGTCTGTGTGTTTTGTATTTGAAGTCTTGTGGTGTTTCCTGTTATCCTGCCATGTTATGTACCCTTGGATCTGTTGTATCCTGTGAATAAATCGTGTTTTAATGTTCAACATAAAGTCTTGAAGTACCTGCTGTGCCGGCATCACTCTGCTGAGGTCCACACCTGGTGTGCCCACACCACTCTGCTGTGGTTCAGGTCTAAAAACACAAAAAAACTGAGCTGTAACAAATGTTCAATAAACATGCAACATTACAAGCATGTGAATTGCAGCCTCAAGACTAGAAAAAAACTTATTTATAGTCAGGGTATTTTTCCTACAATTTTTCTCCTTGGTTTTTTTCTAGTCTTGAGGCTGCAATTCACATGCTTGTAATGTTGCATGTTTATTGAACATTTGTTACAGCTCAGTTTTTTTGTGTTTTTTGTCTGTTATCTTGCTTGAAGGCAAGTTGGGGGTGCAGCCCTCCTGATACTGAGGCTGAACAATTACCTGCGTCTCACTTTTTGCTGTGTATTTAATCTGGGACCCAGCTGACCACTTTACCATTCATATTGAAGTTTTGGACATGACACAAGTCAGGTACAGAATATGTTTTTAACTTTAGTAGGTTAGGGACTGTCTCAGATGGGTACACCGTGACGAGGTGAGACAGCTTCTTACCTTTTTGCAAAAATGTATATACTAAGTACCCTGTTATTAAGCACTTGCAATTTATTTATTTATAGTCAGGGTATTTTTCCTACAATTTTTCTCCTTGGTTTTTTTCTAGTCTTGAGGCTGCAATTCACATGCTTGTAATGTTGCATGTTTATTGAACATTTGTTACAGCTCAGTTTTTTTGTGTTTTTTGTCTGTTATCTTGCTTGAAGGCAAGTTGGGGGTGCAGCCCTCCTGATACTGAGGCTGAACAATTACCTGCGTCTCACTTTTTGCTGTGTATTTAATCTGGGACCCAGCTGACCACTTTACCATTCATATTGAAGTTTTGGACATGACACAAGTCAGGTACAGAATATGTTTTTAACTTTAGTAGGTTAGGGACTGTCTCAGATGGGTACACCGTGACGAGGTGAGACAGCTTCTTACCTTTTTGCAAAAATGTATATACTAAGTACCCTGTTATTAAGCACTTGCAATTTATTTATTTATAGTCAGGGTATTTTTCCTACAATTTTTCTCCTTGGTTTTTTTCTAGTCTTGAGGCTGCAATTCACATGCTTGTAATGTTGCATGTTTATTGAACATTTGTTACAGCTCAGTTTTTTTGTGTTTTTTGTCTGTTATCTTGCTTGAAGGCAAGTTGGGGGTGCAGCCCTCCTGATACTGAGGCTGAACAATTACCTGCGTCTCACTTTTTGCTGTGTATTTAATCTGGGACCCAGCTGACCACTTTACCATTCATATTGAAGTTTTGGACATGACACAAGTCAGGTACAGAATATGTTTTTAACTTTAGTAGGTTAGGGACTGTCTCAGATGGGTACACCGTGACGAGGTGAGACAGCTTCTTACCTTTTTGCAAAAATGTATATACTAAGTACCCTGTTATTAAGCACTTGCAATTTATTTATTTATAGTCAGGGTATTTTTCCTACAATTTTTCTCCTTGGTTTTTTTTTGTGGTTCAGGTCTGTTGTTACTGAACCACTCTGCTGTGGCTCTTGCCTGAGTTCCTGAGCCTGTGGACCTATGCCTGATGATCCCTGCCTGATTACCGTGGTCACCTGATGACCTGTTACAGCAGATGACCGGTGCCTGATGTCCTGTGCCAGCTGATGATCTGTGCTTGATGTCTGGTGCCACCCGATGACCTGTGCCAGCTGATGACCCCTGCCTGATGTCCTGTGTCTGGTGTCTTGTGCCTGATGTCCTTTGTCTGCTGGTGCCTACCCTGTCCGTTCCTCTTCAGGACTGTGCCCCTTGTGCTGCTCTGAGTTGCTGTTCCCCCAGTCCTGCTATCACCCTACTCTGCTGAGCTGCCACAGTCCCGGTCACTGCCCTGGGAGTGCCAAATGGTGATTCACCTCACAGTGGGCACTTAGTCAAGACCCTGCCTCCAAAGGGTAAGCCCGGGTTCCCCCCGTGGTCCAGTGGGTCCATTTCTACACTCCACGCTCGCCACAGTACCACCATCCCAAGGTGGCGAGCACGTGACAACCTGTCTATGGGTCGCTGTAGATTGGTGCAAAAACAAAATTTAAAAAATTTGTTGTAGGGTCTCTTGTATTATGATACCCAGGACAGATAAAGCCCATGGCTACAGGCTGCAGCCCTTAACCATGCGCTTATTTTGGCTGTGTATCAAAATATGAGTAACTGCATGCTGCTTTTTTTTTATTTATTTATTTAAATAAATAACTTTAAGAAATGGATTGCAGTTCCACCCCCTCCAATTTTGATACCCAGCCATGATAGAGCCAACAGCTGGGAGCTGGTATCCTTAGGCTGGGAGACCAATGCTTATTGGGCTCCCCAGCCTAAAAATAGCAGCCTGCAGCCTCACAGGATTGTCACATTCCATTAGATACGACAAGACAATCCCAAAACTTTACCCAGTTCATCCCGATTGCCCTGGTGCCATGGCAATTGGGGTAATAAGGGGTTAATAACAGCTCCCAACTGCCAGTAAGCCAAAGATTAGTAATGGGAGGAGTCGATGAGTCCCTCCCATTACTAATATGTAAGTGAAAGGAAATAAACACAAACACCAAAATATCCTTTTTTTAAATAAAATTCAAAAATATACCCTCTTTCACCAATTTATTAACCCCAAAAACACCCAGGTCCGATGAAATGCACATGAGGTCCCACGACAAATCCAGCTCTTCTACATTTGAAGGCACAGCGAGCGGCTTAGTACATGATCGCTAGCTGTGGGATTCAGGCAGAGAATGAGCCAGAGCGATTAGTTATGATGTCATTCAGGTTATTTACGGGCACAGCTGGCGGTTCTCATGGTCATCTTTCACCTGTGACAAGAGGTAACCTGACCTCAGGGGACCTCAGTAAACTGTGTTTACAGACCTGCATCTCATGGCAGAAAGCTGTCTTTTGTCAAGAGATGCAGATTTTGTGCTGAAATTTTTACACCATATTTATGCACCCAATCTACACCTCCTGGCAGAAAATCGCATCACTACCGCATCATACCACATGAAGTGTTGATGCTTTTTTTTGTCAGGAGGTGTAGATTGGGTACATGAATATGGTGTAAAAATGTCATCATTAAATTTGCATCTCTTGTCCTAAGAATGCAAAAAAAAAAGATTTCTACACTATTGCGGTGTGGTTTTCTTTCAGGAGGTGCACATTTGGTGTTTAAATGTCTGCACCAGATTTCAGCACTAAATTTGCACCTCCTGGTAGAAGGCCGTACCGAAACGGCATCAAAACATTTTTTTTTTACATTTTTTTTTACATTGCCAGAGTTCCTTGAGAAACATGGGCTTGGGTCTGGTACTTTTGAAACTTCTACAGTTTGGATCTGCCCATCACTATATATTAACAATAAAAGTTAATGTCTCTAATAGGGATCAAGTAAAAAAAAGTTTTAAAAAAGTTAAAATGTAAAGATATTTTTAATGAATCAGAAAATAAAAAATGAAGGAAAATTATAAAACTGTGATAACAGTGGCACTCCTTCCCTCCCAAGCCCTGTGCTAAGGCCAAGCAGTACTGTACAGTCATGTGTGAGGGTACAGGAGAAATGATGTACCTAGTGTTCCTTTTTCTTACCTATTCCCCTTGTGAAAATTAGAAATCTGGCATTAAAACAACATTTTAGTGGTAAAAATGTAATTGTATTTTCTTTACTGCCCAAATGTATTACATTTGGGGAGACACCTGTTGGTCAATATGCTCAGTGCACCTGTAGATGAATTTATTGAGGGGTACAGTTTGTAAAATCGGGTCACTTATAGGGGGTTTCTACAGTTCTGGCACCTCAGTGGCTCTGTCAATCTGACATGACACCTGCAAATCATCCCAGCAAATTCTGCAGTCCAATTTTGCGCTCCATCTCCTCTCAGCTTTGCATTGAACCTCATAAGTAGTTCCTAATTATATTGAGGGTATTGGCACACTCAGAAAAAATGCACAACAAACTATAAGGTCCACTTTTTTCTTATTAGCTCTTATAAAAATTAAAAACTTGTGGCTAAAACAACATTTTAGTGAAAAAAAATCTATCTATTCTTTTTTCACCGCCCAATAATATAAAATTAAGTAAGATATCTGTGGTATCAAAATGCTCACTGCACCCATAGATGAAATCAATGAGGGGTTTACTTTGTAAAATAGGTTCTTTTATTTAAGACCTGCTTTTCTGGTATGTCTGGGGCTCTGCCAATGTGACCACAAAACTGAAAAAAACACACCAATTAAAATATCAAACTTTATTAATAAACACATTTTCAAAAAGTTGATGTAAAAACCAGGTTGCTACACATATAAATCAGGAAAGGGGCCTAGGGCAAGAGTCCTGATATCGCCCTTCCTGACCGCAGAGGTTGGCACCCTAATGTAGCTCAATGGCGCCCCCGCTCAACGATGACTAACCCGTCTGACCCTATACTGAATATTATAGTGCTGCTGATCTAAATGAAGGGCTTACAGAAAATACAGTGAATATTCCTTATTATCCACATTCATTCAGACCAGTTTATATTTTCTTGGGTGGGTTTTTCCACTATAATAATATTCCCATAATCCAATGACCAGTTATAATTGAGTCTACAAATAAATACTCCTGATCAAAGTAGATATAGATATTTTACATATATCCTAAAAGCTCAATTAGCTGGTCAAATCAGGGTCAAATAGAGAAAAAACTTCACGTGTGTGCAATAATATCCATCATAATTAATGTTAAAAAACAAAGCCCAATGGCCAGTACTTAGCTACACTCAGCAACTCATTGACTGACGCGTTTCTCCCCCAAAAATAATCAGTTGGAGGTTCATCAGGGGCTGTCCTCAATCAGACCACATCATATGACAAGAATAGGGCCTTATCATTCAGGAGCTGTCCTCAACCAAACCAATTTGTATATCAGTCAGGGACCATGCTGTTCCACATAGCTCAAAGCGTACACGCCGGTAATATAGTGGCTAATGACGATATGTGACATGGCATTGCCAAACCATTCCAACTAAATCTCAACTCCAATATGGAGCTCCTTCCCTCCAGAGCTTTGCAATGTGGCTCAAAAATAGTTTTTGACCACATATGGGGTATTGGCAAACTCAGGAAACATTGTGTAACAGATTGTATTGTCAATTTTCTCCTAATAAACTTTTTGAAAATTAAAACTTTGGGGCTAAAGCAACATTTTAGCGGAAAAAAATGTAATTTTCTATTTTTTTTCAGCCGTGAATCACCTGAAGGATAAAATTGCACACTACATCCACAAAATGAATTCTTTGAAAGGTGTAATTTCAAGAATGGGTTGATGTGTGGGTGTTTCTGTTGCCTTGGCATGTCAGGGGATCTTCAAATGCAACATGGCATGTGCAATCTTTTCAGCCAGAATTGAGCTCCAAAATCAAATAGCAATCTTTCCTTTCCTAGCTCTTTCGTGTGCCTAAATAGTAGTTTTCCATTACACATGGGGTATCGGTGTACTTAGGAGAAATTGCACAACAAATGGTATGATCCACTTTCACCTGTTACATTTGTCAAATGCAATATTTGGGTTTAACTTTTTCAATTTCATAGCTCAATGTTATAAAATTCTATAAAGCACCTGGGGGTTCACGGTGCTCATCACACATCAAGATATATTTCTTGACGAGTGTAGTTTTCAAAATAGGGTTACTTTTGGGGGTTTCCACTGTTTAAGCACATGAGAAACCCTACAACCACAATATGGCAACCACTATTGATTCCAGACAATTTTATGTTCCAAAAGTCATATGGTTCTCCTTCCTTTCTGAGTCCTGTCGTGTGGCCAAATAGTAGTTTCCCACAACATATTGAGTGTTGTTGTACTCAGGAGAAATTTCACAACAAATTATATGGTGGATTTTTTTCTTGTTTCCCTTGTTAAAATGCAATATTTGGGGCTAAAGGAAAATTTTTTGGGAAAATGTAAAATTTTCATTTTTTTCCTTCCACATTGCTTTAGTTCCTGTGAAGCACCTGAAGGATTAATAAACTTAGATGTGGTTTTGAGCAGGTTGGTGTCACTTTGGGTATTTTCTGGCACATAGGCCTCTTAAAGTCACTTCAAATGTGATGTGGTATGTAAAAAAATGGTTTTGTAAATTTTGTTGGAAAAATGAGAAATTGCTGATACATTTTTATTATTCTAACTTATTAACTAAAAAATAATATTGGAAAAAATAGTACTGTTGTAAAGTAGAAATGTGGTACATGTTATTTATTAACTATTTTGTGTGACATAACTGTCACCAAATTGAATAATAATAATATTTATTCATTTATATAGTGCCATTAATTGCTCAGCACTTTACATACATTGGCAAAACTGTCCCCATTGGGGCTCACAATCTATATTCCCTATCTTTAGGTCTTTGAAGTGTGGGAGGAAACTGGAGTACCTGGAGGAAACCCACGCAAAAGGGGAGAACATACAAAGTCCTTGCAGTTGTTGTCCTTGGTGGGCATTTAACTCAGGACCCCAGTGCTGCAAGGCTGCAGTGCTAACCACTGTGCCACCATGCTGCCCAACTTCCTGATATTTTCACAAATAAAAGGACAAAATATCATCTTCCATTTACCACTGTCATGAAATATAGTATGTCATGAAAGTACAATATCAGAATCAATGGGATCCATTGAAGCGTTCCAGAGTTATTACCACATAAAGTGACACTGGTCAGAATTGAAAAAAATTGTCTTAATCAGGAAGGTGAAATAGGCTTGAGGATGAAGGGGTTAAGAATTGTTGACAATATTATTTTTTCATATCACAGTTTGTATTAAAACTAAAATTGTTAATCTCGCAAGTTTCACACTGACTTCTGGGGCCTATTTTAGACTTATACTTCCTGTCCTTTCATAGAATAGATTTCAGCATTGCTCATCATCAGCAGTGGCAGGATTTCAACAGCCGGTCAACAGAAGGTGAGACCTCCTATACACTGATTAGAGCCCCCAAACATATTAATCTAATATTGGATGAACTTGCCGATATCGATGAATTTGGTTGATAATCTAATGTTTATGTTGCCACCAGTAAACCAACTGTAGATCAGACATGTCTGATTTTGGACAACCCATCGCTTTGGTCTCCCAGAGATCAGCCACTAATAGACATTTCTGGAGATGAAACACTCATAAAGAACACAGGAGCACTTTGCTATATAAGCGCACCTGTGTATTGAAGAGTTAAGGCCGCTTTACATGCAACAACATCGCTAATGAGATGTTGTTCGGGTCACGGAATTTGTGACGCATATCCGTTCTTGTTAGCGACGTCGTTGCGTGTCACACGTATGAGCAACCGCTAACGATCAAAAATACTTACCTTATCGTTGATCGTTGACACGCTGTCCATTGCCAAATATCGTTGCTGTTGCAGGACGCTGGTTGTTTGTGATTCCTGCGGCAGCACACATCACTATGTGTGACACCGCAGGAACGAGGAACCTCACCTTACCTGCGGGCCGCCCGCAATGAGGAAGGAAGGAGGTGGGCGGGATGTTCGTCCCGCTCATCTCCACCCCTCCGCTTCTATTGGGCCGCTTAGTGACGTCGCTGTGACGCTGAACGAACTGCCGCCTTAGAAAGGAGGCGGTTCGCCGGTCACAGCGACGTCGCTAGGCAGGTAAGTATGTGTGATGGGTCCAAGCGATGTTGTGCGCCACGGGCAGTGATTTGCCCGTGTCGCACAACTGATGGGGGCGGGTATGCTCGCTAGCGATCTCGCTAGCGAGATCACAGCATGTAGAGTGCCCTTAAGTCGAACCATCGGCTGAACCATTGTTTGTCTGACAGCTGTTCTTTCATTTTTGGCAGGCTTTAGGATCCATCAAGCAGAATAGGTAATGTCACAGCTGATCTTGCTCCCCTTCCATTTGCAATAGCCTTTGCATAGGCTCATTACACACTTTAACACAAAAGGTAATGCCAGAGTCTATTCATTATGACAAATGAGTAATAGCAACAAAATGTACATGTACTGTCTCCACAAACTGCAGGAATTTAGGAACTAAAAAGCCCCAGTGGCCAACGTGAAAATGATAAGATTTCTATATTTTTATACAGATTGTAATATGGGAAAAAAAAGTGCCAGTACTACTTAAAAAAATCATTTAAAAACCTGATTTAAAGAATAGATTACTTTTCTCATGATAGCATTCCTTTAATAATTGTTGCCATTAACCCCTTTCCTAGAATTAAATATTAAAATCTATGAGTATAAAAACAAAATTGCTTTTACATGGTCGTTGTATAAACTAATTTGTTTAAGTGGGTGTAGAAGGGTGATAGATCCGATTTGTGAGGGTAGTGCTAGTTGTTTACTATTCTCAAGGTAGGGACAACTATAATAGTTGCACTTCTTACTCCAGTAGCTTTTGTAAGGAGATTGGGGATGAAATATCTATCCCTCCCTTTCACCTACCTACCAGCGGAGGTGCACTATACGTTGTTGAGTACCCCCCGCTCCACGTCGTCTCTCCCTATTTTCTCCCTGCAGCTCGTCAGTTGCAACCGGGAGACCCACCACCAAGGAAAATAGATAGTGCATTCAAAGTCCTGCAGGTCCCATAGTGCCGGCTGTTATGTAGTACTATGAAGTACTCTAGTACATAACAGCCGGCACTATGGGACCTGCAGGACTTTGAATGCAGCCAGCTATTGCATATTGGACGACTGACCCCATTATGGGCCACTGACATCATGCTCTGATTACCGGTACCCTTGGATCTTTAAGAAACAAGCCTCGGATCAGTTATTCCCCTGATGAACCCCTACGAAAAATATAGGGGGGAAACGCGTCGGGATTACGGGATAGACTCTTGGATGGTCCCGGCAGATAAGTTATCCCTGCTGGGATTTTATATCTATATATAAAAATAACATTTTTTTTTCATTGATCTGAGATTTATTTAATATCTATAATATGGCTAGAACATACTTATGTACGGCTGAACAGTGAATTGTGACTAATTGCACTATCTATTTTCCTTGGTAGTGGGTCTCCCGGTTGCAACTGACGAGCTGCAGGGAGAAAATAGGGAGAGACGACGTGGAGCGGGGGGTACCCAACAACATATGGTGCACCTCCGCTGGTAGGTAGGTGAAAGGGAGGGATAGATATTTCATCCCCAATCTCCTTACAAAAGCTACTGGAGTAAGAAGTTCAACTATTATAGTTGTCCCTACCTTGAGAGTAGTAAACAACTAACACTATCCTCACAAATCGGATGTATCGCCCTTCTACACCCACTTAAACAAATTAGTTTATACAACGACCATGTAAAAGCAATTTTGTTTTTATACTCATAGATTTGAATATTTAATTCTAATAAAGTCATTTTTTTAGGAGTTTTTTTCTTCTCTTGGTTTTTCACAATTTTACTCCTACTATATATCAGCTTTGGTTATAAGCATTAACCCCTTTCCCCAGAAGCTTGTTTTCACCTTCTTTATAACGCCAAATTTTACAATTCTGACAAGTATTATTTTATGAGATAATAACTCTGGAACGCTTCGACATATTCCAGTGATTCTGAGATTTTTTTTCCTGACACATTGCACTTTATGTTAGTGGTAAGTTTTGTTTGGAGTAATTTGCATTTTTTTTAATGAAAATATTGAAAATTTGATAAATAAAGTGAAAATGTAGCAATTTTTTGGCTTTTAAATTTAATGCTCTTAAACAGATACAGTTGAAACGAGAAGTTTACATACACCATCTAAAAAGACACATTTGCAGGTTTGTCTCACTATCTGACATGAAATCAGAATAAATCTTTCCCGTTTTCGGTCAATTAGGAACCAAAATTATATTTGCCAAATGCCAGAATAATGAGAAAATTATTTTTTTAGTGACCACATTTCCCTTCAAGTGACTTTGAGGGATTTACGTGACAGAAACATGCAGTGTAAACAGATGCATAACTGAACATGACATAATATGACAAAAAATATTTTGTCTTTTATTTATTTTTTTTCTTAGATTTCCTTTAGGAGTAATTCATGACTATATTCTTTGTACCGTGTTAGCCAGTAGATATAAAAAAATTTGTTTAAAAGAACTGAAGTCCTCAGTGGTTGATACCTTTAATGGCTAACTGAAAAGTTGGTAATAAATAGCAAGCTTTCCAGACTACTCAGGTCTCTTCTTCAGGCTCAGCATACTCAGCCTGATGAAGAGACCTGAGTAGTCTTGAAAGCTTGCTATTTATTACCATCTTTTCAGTTAGCCATTAAAATGTATCAACCACTGAAGATTCTCAGTTGTTTTAAAAAAATGTTGATATTCTTACATTCATGTTTTGTATGCTTTAGCATTATAGAGTGCAACTGTCATTTTTTGGTCACTGTAGATATGCACCTGTTCACACTGCATGTTTGGGAGTGCAGTCAGTCTTTTTGTCTAGTTTGTGAGATCATGCCTTCTGACTGTGCACCCCCCATTAGCCACAGGTGATTTTATTTTCTAGTAGATGGTTCCTAGTTGCCCATACACAGAATGTTTTTAAACCCAGAGAGAGGCTTAAATTCAGAGAAGGTACCCAGTATATGAGATTGCCTTGATGTGGCTACTGGGCAGATATAGAAATTGCCATTTTTAATGCTAAATATCGCCATTTTTTTCTTAGATGTCCTTTATTAGTAATGCATGTCGATATTCTTACATTCATGTTTTTCATGTTTTAGCATTAGAGAGTGGAACTGTCTTTTTTTGTCATTGTATGTCATGTTCAGTTATGCACCTGTTCACACTGCATGTTTGGGATTGCCATCAATCTTTTTGATGACCAGTGGAGTCTGACATTCAGTGTCTCATGGAGAGCACAGGAGCAATCGGCTGAGCAAAGTCTATGAGTTAAGGCCCCGTTACACGCAACGACATCGCTAACGAGATATCGCTGGTGTCACGGAATTCGTGACGCACATCTGGCGTTGTTAGCGACATCGTTGCGTGTGACACCTACGAGCGACCGCTAACGATCCAAAATGCGGCAAAAATCATTAATTGTTGACACGTCGTTCCTTTCCCAAATATCGTTGCTCATTTTGGATGCAGGTTGTTCGTCGTTCCTAAGGCAGCACACATTGCTACGTGTGACACGGGAACGACGAACAACAGCGTTCCTGCATCCTACTGCAACGAGGTGGGAGTGACGTTAATGCGGCTGCTCTCCGCCCCTCCGCTTCTATTGGTGGCCCGCTGTGTAACGTCGTTGTGATGCCACATGAACCTCCCCCTTAAAAAAGAGTTTGTTTGCCAGCCACAGTGACCTCATTAGGAAGGTATGTGCGTGTGACGTGTACTAGGGATATTGTTCGCCACGGGCAGCGATTTACCTGTGAAGCACGCACGATGTCGCAGCGTGTAAAGCGGCCTTTAGTCAGGAAAGATATACAGTATATCACAAAATTGAGTATACCCCTCACATATTTATAAATATATTATTATATCTGCTCATGGGACAACACTAAAGATATGACACTTACAACCAATATAAAGTAGACAGTGTACAGCTTGTATAACAGTCTAAATTTGGTGTGCCTTTTAAATAATACAACACATAGCCATTAATGTCTAACCCATTGGCAACAAAAGTAAGTACACCCCTAAGTGAAAATGGCACAAATTGTGCCCCATAAGCAATTTTGCGTCCCCATGTCATGTGATTCATTAGTATTACAAGGTCTCAGGTGTGAATGGGGAGCACGTGTGATATATTTAGTGCTACTGCTCACACACTCTCTCATGCTGCTCACTGGAAATTCAAGATGGCATGTCATGGCAATGAATTCTCTGAGGCTCTAAGAAAGAGATAAAGAGATATGTTGCTCTAAATCAGAGGTGGGAAACCTCCGGCCCACGGACCGTATGCGGCCCCCGATGACTTTTTATATGGCCCCTGAGCTCATTCCCAGGGATCGCAGTACTTGGGTGGCAGCTGCTATCTTGTCGGTTGCCGGCCCTGTGTGGTGGGCATACTATTAGGTCCTCAGCCTGCTGGCCTGTGCCAGCGTGCTGAGGACGTACTTTGTGGGTGTGGTAAGTGCGAGATACACTGTGCTCTCATCCCACAGAAGAGGAGCATCAGGTTTACCGTCTTCCCATTGGTAGATGCCTCCCGGTGCTGTGAGCCTCCTGCTCCGACAGTGCTGTGAGCCTCTTGCCTCCCAGTGCTGTGAGCCTCCTGCCTCCCACGGTACTGTGCGCCTTTTGCCTCTCGTGGTGCTGCGAGCCTCCTGCCTCCCTCGGTGCTGTGAACCTCCTGCCTCCGACGGTACTGTGTGCCTTCTGCCTCTTGTGGTGCTGTGAGCCTCCTGCTTCCAGTGGTGCTGTGAGCTTCCTGCCTCCCATGGTACTGTGAGCCTCCTGCCTCCAGTGGTGCTGTGAATCTCCTGCCTCCTGTGGTGCTGTGAGCCTCCTGCCTCCCATGGTGCTGTGAGCCTCCTGCCTCTCATGGTGCTGTGAGCTTTCTGCCTCCCGTGGTGCTGTGAGCCTCCTGCCTCCCACGGTGCTGTGAGCCTCCTGCCTCCCGCGGTGCTGGGAGCCTCCTGCAATGCTGGGAGCCTCCTGCCTTCCGTTGCTATGTAACTCCTGCCTCCCGCTGCTGTGAGCCTCCTGCCTCCAACGGTGCTGTCTGATTCCTGCCTCCCATGGTGCTGTGGGCCTTCTGCCTCCCACAGTCTGTGAGCCTCCTGCCTTCCACAGTGCTGTGAGCCTCCTGTCTCCCATGGGGCTGTTTGACTCCTGCCTCCTGCGGTGCTGTGACCCTACTGCGGTGCTGGGAGCCTCCTGCCTCCCGCTGCTGTGAGCCTCCTGCGGTGTTTTGTGACTCCTGCCTCCCATGGTGCTGTGAGCCTACTGCGGTGCTGTGAGCCTCCTGCTTCCTGCTGCTGTGAGCCCAACACCCAGTGCTGTGTACCCCCCTAGTACTGTGAATGTCCACCAGTGCTATGTGCCCCCCTCCCAGTGCTGTGTGCAACCCCCACCCAGTGCTGCGTGCCACCATCCCGTGCTGTATGCCACCCCCTCAGTTCTGTCTGTGCCCCCCAGTTCTGTTCGTGCCACTCTAGTGCTGTCCTGTCACTGACAGTGCTGTCCGTGCCTGGCAGTACTGTCTGTGCCCCCCAGTGATGTCCTAGGTCCATCCCCTCCTGTAATGTGTATATCTCTCCAGCCCCTCCTGTGATGTATATATGCCCCCAGCCCCTCCTGTGATGTATGTGTCTCCAGTATCTCCTATGTGATGTATATGATTTATCAATCTGTTGACTGCGCTCCAGACTGAGATAAACCTGGAAAAGCAGTTGTGAGAAGCAACATGATCAATATCACCAAACATCATAGCTGCACCAAAGTGAAGCAGCTCCAGCTACCACAGTAGGGGTGAGTTAATTAATTGCTTGACGAAATATATTTTGGTAATTTTCAAGGTGATAATTTTGTGTGGCCCCTGAAGGTTGTCAGAAATTTCCAAATTGTCCCCGGCAGAAAAAAGGTTTCCCACCCCTGCTATAAATAAAGACGACTGTCTATAAGAAGACAGCCAACACCTTGAAACTGAGCTGCAGTATGGTGGACAAAACCAAACACTAGTTTAACAAGACAGGGTCCACTCAGAACAGGCCTCACCATGGTTGACCAACTTGAGTGTACATGCTTAGTGTCCTTTCTAGAGGTTGTCTTTTGAAAATGCACGTATAAGTGCTACTTCTAAAGGTGTTTTCAACACATGCAAAGACATGAAACCATCGAGATATCCATAAATTACATTATGTGTAATATGAGAAATGACAGATGGAAAAAGTATTGAAAACATGAAGAAACAGAGGTGCAACAAGAAATGGAAAGTCATGATACCAGCTAAAATCAATCAGCAACTAGAAAGCATGCCTGTCACTTAATGAAAAATAATACCAGCTGGTTCAACTGATGGCCTACAAAAAGGTGTTAGAAAAAACACATAGAACTATATAAAAAAAACTCACCAAAAGGAGCCAAGACAGATGATGTATGCACACACAGAATATGGTGAGCATTCCTCATAAAGATGGCTGCAGCCCAGGTGCAAGATGCTGATGTCACAGCCACTCAAACCTCCACACTAAAGGGAAGGGGCAACTGTTTAGCATAGAACTTGCACACTAATAAGGCTTGCACTGGGAGCCCATCATATAATTGGTGAAATGCACAGTGTCTGAACTGTAACATATAAATGACGCCAAAAACCTAGGTTAGGCGGGCCCATCAGCACTATATATAAGTGCCTTTCACACGGATACGCGAGATGCACAGTGTCTGAACTATAGCCTATAAATGACGCACAACACCAGGTCAGGCGAGTCAGTTAGCACTATATGAGTGCATAACACATAAAAGGCGAGCTTACATATTTTGGGCCAAAATACAAACTAATATCTCACTATTTGAGGTATGGCACATTTTATCGATTTTTACAGCATGTATGTGGAACTTTTGAATTCCGGTGGTAAAATGGTGAGCCTCTCATGTGTTATGCACTCATATAGTGCTAACTGACCCGCCTGACGTGGTGTTGTGCGTCATTTATAGGCTATAGTTCACACACTGTGCATCTCGTGTATCCGTGTGAGATGCACTTATATATAGTGCTGATGGGCCCGCCTAACCTAGGTTTTTGGGGTCATTTATAGGTTACAGTTCAGACACTGTGCATTTCACTCATTATATGATGGGCTCCCAGTGCAAGCCTTATTCGTGTGCATGTCTTATGCTAAGCAGTCGCCCCTCCCCTTTAGTGTGAAGGTTTGAGTGGCTGTGACATCAGCCACTTGCACCTGGGCTGCAGCCATCTTTATGAGGAAGGCTCACCATATTCTGTGTCTACTAAAAGGTGTCTCATTACCTAGGTGCCACACAAGAAACATCTCATAATAAGTAAAACCAGTGAGCTGTGTCAAGACCTGTGCAACCTTTTTTTTGCAAAACATACTGATGGCATTGGATGTAAAAGAATTTCCAAACTACAAAAAGTTACAGTAAGCACTGTTGAGGCCATAATTCTGAAGTGAAACTAGCATCATTTCACCATAAACTGGCCATGAGCAGGTGCTGTCTGAAAGACCAAAAGTTTGGACACACTTTCTCATTCAAAGAATTTTCTTTATTTTCATGACTCTGAAAATTGTAGATTCACATTGAAGGCATCAAAACTATGAATTAACACATGTGGAATGAAATATTTAACAAAAAAGTGTGAAACAACTGAAAATATGTCTTATATTCTAGGTTCTTCAAAGTAGCCACCTTTTGCTTTGATTACTGCTTTGCACACTCTTGGCATTGTCTTGATGAGCTTCAAGAGTAGTCACCGGAAATGATTTTTACTTCACAGGTGTGCCCTGTCAGGTTTAATTAGTGGGATTTCTTGCCTTATAAATGGGGTTGGGACCATCAGTTGTGTTGTGCAGAGGTCTGGTGGATACACAGCTGATAGTCCTACTGAATAAACTGTTATAATTTGTATTATGGCAAGAAAAAAGCAGCTAAGTAAAGAAAAACAAATGGCCATCATTACTTTAAGAAATGAAGGTCAATCAGTCTGAAAAATTGCGAAAACTTTGAAAATCTCCCCAAGTGCAGTGGCAAAAACCATCAAACGCTACAAAGAAACTGGCTCACATGAGGACCGCCCCAAGAAAGGAAGACCAAGAGTCACCTCTGCTGTGGAGGATACGTTTATCCGAGTCACCAGCGTCATAAATCACAGGTTAACAGCAGCTCAGATTAGAGACCAGATCAATGGCACACAGAGTTCTAGCAGCAGACACATCTCTAGAACAACAATTAGAGGAGACTTTGTGCAGCAGGTCTTCACGGTAAAATAGCTGCTAGGAAACCACTGCTAAGGACAGGAAACAAGCAGAAGATACATGTTTGGGCTAAATAACACAAGGAATAGACATTAGACCAGTGAAAATCTGTGCTTTGGTCTGATGAGTCCAAATTTGAGATCTTTGGATCCAACCACCGTGTCTTTGTGTGACACAGAAAAGGTGAATGGATGGACTCTACATGCCTGGTTCCTACCGTGAAGCATGGAGGAGGAGGTGTGATGTTGTGGGGGTGCTTTGCTGGTGACACTGTTGGGGATTTATTCAAAATTGAAGGCATACTAAACCAGCATGGCTACCACAGCATCTTGCAGCGGCATACTATTCCATCCGGTTTGCGTTTAGTTGGACCATCATTTATATTTCAACAGGACAATGACCCCAAACACACCTCCAGGCTGTGTAAGGGCTATTTGACTAAGAAGGAGAGTGATGGGGTGCTATGCCAAATGATCTGGCCTCCAAAGTCACCAGACCTGAACCCAATCGAGATGGTTTGGCGTGAGCTGGACCGCAGAGTGAAGGCAAAAGGGCCAACAAGTGCTAAGCATCTCTGGGAACTCCTTCAAGACTGTTGGAAGACCATTTCTGGTGACTACTTCTTGAAGATCATCAAGAGAATGCCAAGAATGTGCAAAGCAGTAATCAAAGCAAAAGGTAGCTACTTTGAAGAACCTAGAATATAAGACATATTTTCAGTTGTTTCACACTTTTTTGTTAAGTATTTCATTCCACATGTGTTAATTCATAGTTTTGATGCCTTCAATGTGAATCTACAATTTTCAGTCATGAAAATAAAGAAAACTCTTTGAATGAGAAGGTGTGTCCAAACTTGTGGTCTGTACTGTATATAATTAAAAAATTGGTGACATGTTCAATACTCATGTGCTTTAAATGTATTTGAGTGAATAAACAGTCAATTTTCTAAAAAGCAAGAGGTTTGTTTTTCAGTACCACTTGATGATGACCATTAAATAGACATTGAGCCAACACTGACTATAGGATGTTATGGAGCTAAACTTGTAAGGTCGTAGATAAGCCTCCTTGCCACCAAAAAAAAAAAAAAAAAAGAGAAAAAACAAGTAGCACTCACCAGCCAGAGATTAAGTTGGTTCTCTGGATAGTGAGTGCTGCTTGTTTTTTTTCTTCTGTTTTTTTTTTGAATGGGCAATGTTTGCTTACAGTGCAATATTTGTATATCTCGGTTGGTTTTGGACTGTGAATTTTACCTTTTGAATATCTCATCTAAATGTAGAACTCATCTCTACAATGCCCCATGTTCCACAAGATTTAAAAATCTACAAATGCAGCAAAAATGCATTAATACAAAACCTGACACTGAAATATTTATGTGAGGCTGTTCAGCTTATTGAGATTAATTCTGTGCATTCACCAAACGCTTCATTGACACTGGTGCTCGTTCAGTGTTGATGTGAGAAAAATTGTTGTCTGACTGTGCATAAAATAAATGACAAGTAGATGTGGAAATAAAGGTATTACTGTACATGTAAACTAAACAGTTCATTGTAAAAATGCAAATGACAACAAATCTCGTATTAAAGTATTATTGGGCAAGAATATGGTTCATATTTTAGACTGGATAAGCAGCATTTCATGGAAAAGAGATTGCAAAAATCAAAATGTGACTGTCATTAAGGTACCAACTGGAGCAAAAAAACATTAATTGTTAAGATTCCATACCCTGTTCATGATCATGACCCCTAAACAGCAGTGCCGCCATAGTATATATGGCACATGCTAGATGTAGTGCTTCTTAGAGGTTTTGCATTGGGATCAGTTCAAAAGTGGACCTATCAGGAGACTTTAAAATAAAAAAAACTGCACATAATATTAAATAGAGCTCGTAACTGTTTTATTCTGATATTAAGATGCATAGTTTATTGACTTATCAGTTTGTAACATTTGTGTCAGTTCAAGTCCCATCCGTTTCTGCTTTTGCCACTAGGCGGCATTTTGAATTTGTTGTGAGTGATGCGTAACAATGTTAGTCATGTTTTATACCTAGGACTTTTATTACTCCATAAGGATTTTTCGTTTTTGACAGCCCATTGCAGAGCTGCCTGCAATTTAAACCCCTGGATCTCCTACTTCCACTGTCAGTCAATTAGTTTGGCTACCTGGCTGATGCTCTTGTCCTTGTCTGTATTGCCTTCTTGATTCCTCCCACTTTCTGATCTTGATTATGAATTTTGACCATCCACTTGCTTTACTATTTTGTCCCTGACGTGACCTCTTGTCATTGACCCTACATGACGACCCATTTTGCTCCTGGTTTCTGTCTCTGGATGACTGTTCTTCTGGAGAAGACATTCAGTGGAACTCGTTATAAGACCAGGAGTTAAAAGGTGAACTTCCTGGTTTATCTACAATTTGTCAGATTACACTATGTGCAGAATTATTAGGCAATTTGTATTTTAGAGGGTTTTTTTTATTGATCAACAACTATGTTCTCAATCAACCCAAAAGACTCATAAATATCAAAGCTTAATTTTTTTGGAAGTTGGAGTGTTTTGTTTTTTAGTTTTGGCCATCTTAGGAGGATATCTGTTTGTGCAGGTAACTATTACTGTGCAGAATTATTAGGCAACTTAATTAAAGCTAAATATATTTCCATCTCACTTGTTTATTTTCACCGGGTAAACCAATATAACTGCACAAAATTTAGAAATAAACATTTCTGACATGAAAAAACAAAACCCCCAAAAATTTGTGACCAATATAGCCACCTTTCTTTATGATGACACTCAAAACCTACCATCCATAGATTCAGTCAATTGCATGATCTGTTTACGATCAACATTGCATGAAGCAGCCACCACAGCCTCCCAGACACTATTCTGAGAGGAGTACTGTTTTCCCTCCATGTAGATCTCACATTTTATGAGGGACCACAGGTTTTCTATGGGGTTCAGATCAGGTGAACAAAGGGGCCATGTCATTATTTTAGACCTTTACTGTCCAGCCACAATGTGGAGTAGTTGGATGCATGTGATGGAGCATTGTCATGCATGAAAATCATGTTTTTCTTGAACGATACCAACTTCTTCCTGTACCACTGCTTGAAGAAGTTGTCTTCCAGAAACTGGCAGTAGGTCTGGGAGTTGAGCTTCACGCCATCCTCAACCCAAAAAGGTCCCACAAGTTCATCTTTGATGATACCAGCCCATACCAGTACCCCACCTCCACCTTGCTGGCGTCTGAGTCGGAGTGGAGCTCTCTGCCCTTTACTGATCCAATCTCTGGCCCATCCATCTGGCCCATCAAGAGTCACTCTCATTTCATTAGTCCATAAAACCTTTGAAAAATCAGTCTTAAGATATTTTTTGGCCCAGTCTTGATGTTTTATCTTACGTTTCTTGTTCAAAGCTGGTTGTTTTTCAGCCTTTCTTACCTTGGCCATGTCCCTAAGCATGGCACACCTTGTGCTTTTTGATACTCCAGAAATATGGCCAAACTGGTGGCAAATGGCATCTTGGCAGCTTCACGCTTGATTTTCCTCAAGTTATGGGCAGTTATTTTGTGCCTTTTTTGCCCAACACGCTTCTTGCGACCCTGTAGGCTACTTGCCATGAAACGCTTGTTTGTTTGGTGATCACGCTTCAAAAGTTTGTCAATTTCAAGATTGCTGCATCCCTCTGCAAGACATCTCGCTATTTTGGACTTTTCAGAGCATGTCAAATCTCTCTTCTGACCCATTTTGCCAAAGGAAAGGAAGTTCCCTAAAAATTAAGCACACCTTATATAGGGTGTTGATGTCATTACACACACCCCTCCTCATTACAGAGATGCACATCACCTGATTTACTTAATTGGTAGTTGGCTTTCATGCCTATACAGCTTGGAGTAGAACAACATGTATAAAAATTATCATGTGATCAAAATACTCATTTGCCTAATAATTCTGCACACAGTGTATTATCATTATTTATTATTATAGCGCCATTTATTCCATGGCCCTTTACAAGTGAAAAGTGGTATACATAGTATTGACAAGTGCAATAATCATAAACAAAACAAAGCACAGACTGGTACAGCAGGAGAGAGGACCCTGCCCGCGAGGGCTCACAGTCTACAAGGGGTGGGTAAGGATACAGTAGGTGAGGGTAGTGTTACATCTCGTGGCTCTCCTGAGGCAAGGACTGAGGCAGTCTCCCATTCCTTGCCTGCCACGAGCACTCCTGCTCAGCAGCGCCAAAGGTCTGCCAGACTGCGCAGTGTGCAGGAGAAACCTTCTCAGAGAGGCAGCAGAAGGGTGACACCTAGTGGTTCTCCTGTTACAAGGAGTGAAGCGGTCTCCCATTCCTGGCCTGCCGCAGACTCTCCTGCTCAGCGGCCCCGAAGGTCTGCGAGGCTGCGCAATGTGCAGAGGTTTACTGCTCAGGGAAGCAGTGAGATTCCCGTTATCTCTGCACATTGTGAGACCGAGGATCCCGCCTCTATTTCCCAGAGGCAGGAGGGTGAGCATGTGCAATGCGTGGTGGGTCCTGATTCGCTCACTGACGTCACACGGCTTGATGACAAGGCTGGTGACGTGGTGAATCCTGACTGGCCAGGCTGGGACGTCGTGGACCCTGATTGGGTCAAGTCCGTCATCTCCGCCTCGCGCCCGCCCTCGGGTGGAGCTGCACCTCCTTAAAAGCTCCCCCTGCCATCATGGCGGCGCGCGACCGTCCTTCTATGTTTGGATGTCTGGCAGCGTGCTGCCACGCCACTGCTCAGGCATTACTGTCTCTTGTGGGCTTGGCCCTTGCTGCTCCGGCAGTACCTCGTTTGCAGGCCGCGTTCCTGCCTTGCTGCTCCGGCAGTACCCCCGTCAACAGGCCGTGTTCCTGTCCCAGGTGAGCTCCTCAAGTCTCCATTGGACTCACCTGGTTATTGAAAGCACACGTGCGTGGGCACCTCTGTGCTACCCTCGTGCCATATTCTCGTGACTTCCACTGGCACACGTGCGTGGGCACCTCTGTGCTTCCCCGTGCAACAGGTACACCGAGCCGTGAGATCTGTGCCATACAACCCTCACGGGTTAGGGCAGATCGGTGTACATAGATCGTCTGTGACATTCCAGACGATCGCTAGCAGCAACCCGCTCACTCTTCACCCACCATAGCGGCGGTCCCTTACACCGCACAGTGGACCTTGACCGGCGGAAGCAGTCCATTTCCCATCTTGGCACGCTTCCCCGGGTCCCCCTCGTAACATTATGGTCGCGCCAAAGGTCTGGCTATGGCTGAAGAGCAGCAGCAGTTGCTGCGTTATGTGCAGCAGTTGGAGTCACGATTGGCAGCAGTGGAGCAGTCTTCCTCCGATAAGACTACTCTGACGACAGTCGCCACCCAGGCGGCTACCCAGGAAGTGCTATTGGGCGGAAGGTCTCCTCGCCTTGCGCTTCCAGAGCGCTTTAGCGGCAACAGCTCTGAGTGCCGTGGTTTTATAAACCAGGTTACCACCTACTTAGAGCTGTCCGCGACTCTTTACGCTACCGAGAAGGCGAAGGTAGACTTCGTCCAGTCCCTGCTCACAGGGAGAGCGCTGAAGTGGTCCACGCCGTTGTGGGAGCGCGGAGATCGTGTGGTGAATAACTTAGCAGCTTATCTTGGGGCCATGAGAATGGTGTTCCTCGGGCCTCAAGTCACCCACGATTCCGCGCTGCGCCTCCTACGACTTCGGCAAGGGTCTGCTTCAGTCGGGGACTTTGCTGTACACTTTAGGACACTGGCCACAGAGCTGGACTGGCCGGATAAGGTCCTTGTCCCTGTGTTTTGGGAGGGCCTGGAAGGGTTTGTCAAAGACGCACTGGCCACACGTGAGGTGCCTGCCACTTTAGAGTCCTTGATTCAGGTTGCCTCTCGCATAGACATCCGCCAGGCGGAGCGAAGGCTCGAGGTCTCTTCAGCACCCACGTCTTCTCGGCCTAAAAAGCGTCTGACTCCCATCTTCCATCAGACAGGTCCCCCAGCCAGTCCTGTAGGCGACTCCGTGGAGTAAATGGAGGTGTCCAAGGTGGTCTCCTCTGCCCCAGGTTCTCGGTCTTGTGTCATCTGCTTTTCCTGTGGGCAGAGGGGACACATAGCTACCCGATGTCCCAAACCGTCGGGAAAAGACAGCGTCTAGTTTCTATCAGAGGGGGGACTCTAGACGCTACTTCTCCCTCTAGGTTGACTATCAGCGCCCAGTTGCAGTTCGGCACTACTCTCTTCTCTGCCCTGGCTTGCTTGGACTCAGGCGCTGAAGGCAATTTCATCTCGACCTCCCTGGCAACCCGATACTCAGTTCCCCTGGTTCTGTTGCCCAAGCCACTCAGGGTCCGGGTAGTCGACGGGTCCATACTACTCGATCCTATCACCCAGATCACCATCCCTCTCAGGATGGATGTACCACCGGGACACCATGAGCAGGTGTCCTTCCTGGTGCTTCCAGGGGGGACGGATAAGATCCTACTGGGCCTTCCCTGGTTGAGACAGCATGCTCCTATACTCAACTGGGCAACAGGGGAGATCTCATCCTGGGCAGGATCCTGTAGAGAGCACCTCGTGACTACCGAACCACCCGCTACCATTAGGTCGGTTGGGTCCTCAGGGAATACTGAGGGGCCGGGTTTACCGACACCTTATGAGGCCTACAGGGATGTCTTTTCCAAAAGGGCCGCAGATACTCTTCCTCCCCACCGGCCATATGATTGCCGAATAGACCTGAAGCCAGGCTCCGAGCCCCCCAGGGGCAGAGTGTATCCACTCTCTGCTCCAGAGACGGAGGCTATGTCCAAATATATTCAGGACAGCCTGGCGAAGGGGTTCATTCGCAAGTCTATTTCACTGGCTGGTGCAGGGTTCTTTTTTGTGCAGAAGAAGGAAGGGGATCTGCGCCCCTGTATCGATTACAGGGGATTAAATGCAATCACAATCAAGAACAAATACCCTTTGCCCCTCATTACTGAGCTATTTGATCGATTCCGCGGGGCAAAGGTCTTCACAAAGCTGGATCTACGCGGGGCGTATAATCTAGTGCGAGTCCGAAAGGGCGATGAGTGGAAGACCGCCTTTAACACCAGGGACGGTCACTACGAGTATCTAGTAATGCCCTTCGGACTCTGCAATGCCCCCGCCATATTTCAAGACTTTGTGAATGACATTTTCCGGGATTTGTATCTTTCCGTGGTTGCATACCTGGATGACATTCTTATCTTCTCCCCCGATCTTACCACCCATCGGAGGGATGTCATCCGAGTACTTAAGAGGCTCCGCACCCATTCGTTATATGCTAAGCTGGAAAAGTGCGTTTTTGAACAGGAATCCTTGCCGTTCCTGGGGTACATAGTGTCCAGTCAGGGGCTAGCAATGGATCTGGGGAAGTTGGAGACAGTGATGAACTGGCCTGAGCCCCGCTCGCTGAAGGCGATCCAGCGATTCTTGGGGTTTATCAATTATTATCGCCAGTTCATTCCCAACTTCTCGACGGTGGCAGCACCCATCATTGCCCTTACCCGCAAGGGCGCTAATCCCAAAGCATGGACACTGGAAACGGTAGAGGCATTTCACACTCTCAAAACTCACTTCTCCAGAGCTCCCATCCTTCATCGTCCAGACATCTCCAAACCCTTCCTACTGGAGGTAGACGCCTCTTTGGTCGGTGCAGGTGCAGTCCTGTACCAGAAAAACGAACGAGGAAGGAAACATCCGTGTTTCTTTTTCTCCAAGACCTTTTCTCCGGCCGAGAGGAACTACTCCATAGGGGATAGGGAGTTACTGGCGATGAAACTAGCATTCCAGGAATGGCGGCATCTCCTGGAGGGTGCGAAGCATCCATTTGAGTTTTTTTCTGACCACAAAAACCTCACATACCTCCAGACAGCACAACGTCTGAACCCAAGGCAGGCCCGTTGGTCTTTATTCTTCTCCCGGTTCCGCTTTATTATCCGCCACCTGGCCGGTGAGAAGAACGTACGGGCCGATGCCTTGTCACGTTGTATGGTTGTGTTGGAGGAGGAAGAGGAGGAGCCTCGTCTTATACTACCCCCGGACAGCTTGAGGATGGTCACTCCCACTTCTTTGGACCAGGTGCCACCTGGCAAAACCCTCGTTCCCCCTGAACTACGGAACGAGGTGCTATCGTGGGCCCATGCCTCCAAGGTCGGGGGTCACTTCGGGGTCAAAAGGACCAGAGACCTGGTGACCAGGCATTATTGGTGGCCGAGACTACCCCAGGACATACAGGAATATGTGGGAGCCTGTATGTCGTGTGCTCGGAATAAGCCGTCCCGGCAGAGACCGGCAGGTCTTCTTCACCCACTGCCAGTGCCGGATCGTCCCTGGGAAGTGGTAGGGATGGACTTCCTGGGAGATCTGCCCAAGTCAGCAGGGCACAGGGTCGTATGGGTCATCACGGACCACTTCTCTAAAATGGTCCACTTGGTGCCTCTCCCACGACTCCCGACGTCACGTGCTCTCGCCACCTTGTTCATTCGGCATGTATTTAGGTTGCATGGCATGCCTGACAAGGTGGTGAGCGACAGGGGTCCCCAGTTCGCGTCTCGCTTCTGGAGAGAGCTCTGTAAGCTCCTGCAGATAGAGCTGAACATCTCCTCCGCATACCATCCCGAGACCAATGGACTAGTGGAGAGGACTAATCAGACCTTGGTAACTTACCTCCGCCATTTTATATCCGCGCACCACGACAACTGGGCTAACCTCCTTCCTTGGGCCGAATTTGCCATTAACAATTCGGTCCATGAATCCTCTGGCCAGACTCCGTTCCTACTCAATAACGGACAACATCCCAGAATCCCAGTTCCGATGCCCATTACGTCACCCGATACTAGAGTGGAGGATTGGGCGACCAAGGCCCGGGAGATCTGGGATGACACCCAAGAGGCTCTTAAAAGGGCTAAAGACCGGATGGTGACAACGGCTGATGTTCGCCGCCGCCCTGCACCATCCTTCGCCCCTGGTGACCTAGTATGGATGTCCTCTAAGAATGTTAACCTACGGGTACAGGCAGCCAAATTCGCCCCTAGGTATCTGGGTCCGTTTAAAGTACTACAGCAGGTAAACCCAGTGGCATATCGACTCCAGCTCCCTCCACGCTGGGCTATAGCCAACACCTTTCACGTGTCCCTCCTGAAACCCGTACGACTTAATAAATTCTCGGGGTCCCTGCCGGCTCAAACCGACTCCCCGTCCGACGACCCTGAGGTGGCAAAACTTGTGGAGACAAAAGTCATACAGGGCAAGAGGTACTACCTCGTGGAGTGGGCCGGCCGTGGTCCGGAGCATAGATCCTGGGAGTTGGAGGATCATATCCGCGCCCCGGGTTTGATAGCGGCCTTCGAGCACGGACAGGGGGGGGGCCTAGACGGGGGGGTAATGTTACATCTCGTGGCTCTCCTGAGGCAGTCTCCCATTCCTTGCCTGCCACGAGCACTCCTGCTCAGCAGCGCCGAAGGTCTGCCAGACTGCGCAGTGTGCAGGAGAAACCTTCTCAGAGAGGCAGCAGAAGGGTGACACCTAGTGGTTCTCCTGTTACAAGGAGTGAAGCGGTCTCCCATTCCTGGCCTGCCGCAGACTCTCCTGCTCAGCGGCCCCGAAGGTCTGCGAGGCTGCGCAATGTGCAGAGGTTTACTGCTCAGGGAAGCAGTGAGATTCCCGTTATCTCTGCACATTGTGAGACCGAGGATCCCGCCTCTATTTCCCAGAGGCAGGAGGGTGAGCATGTGCAATGCGTGGTGGGTCCTGATTCGCTCACTGACGTCACACGGCTTGATGACAAGGCTGGTGACGTGGTGAATCCTGACTGGCCAGGCTGGGACGTCGTGGACCCTGATTGGGTCAAGTCCGTCATCTCCGCCTCGCGCCCGCCCTCGGGTGGAGCTGCACCTCCTTAAAAGCTCCCCCTGCCATCATGGCGGCGCGCGACCGTCCTTCTATGTTTGGATGTCTGGCAGCGTGCTGCCACGCCACTGCTCAGGCATTACTGTCTCTTGTGGGCTTGGCCCTTGCTGCTCCGGCAGTACCTCGTTTGCAGGCCGCGTTCCTGCCTTGCTGCTCCGGCAGTACCCCCGTCAACAGGCCGTGTTCCTGTCCCAGGTGAGCTCCTCAAGTCTCCATTGGACTCACCTGGTTATTGAAAGCACACGTGCGTGGGCACCTCTGTGCTACCCTCGTGCCATATTCTCGTGACTTCCACTGGCACACGTGCGTGGGCACCTCTGTGCTTCCCCGTGCAACAGGTACACCGAGCCGTGAGATCTGTGCCATACAACCCTCACGGGTTAGGGCAGATCGGTGTACATAGATCGTCTGTGACATTCCAGACGATCGCTAGCAGCAACCCGCTCACTCTTCACCCACCATAGCGGCGGTCCCTTACACCGCACAGTGGACCTTGACCGGCGGAAGCAGTCCATTTCCCATCTTGGCACGCTTCCCCGGGTCCCCCTCGTAACAGGTAGACATGGTCGTGCGGTGCTATAGTAGACTGAGGGTTACAGCAGGTTGTAGGCTTGTTGGAAAAGTTGTGTCTACAGGTTCCTTTTGATGCTTTTCAAGGTAAGCAAGAGTCTGATATGTTGTGGCAGAGCATTCCAGAATATGGGATAAGCACGGGAGAAATCTTTGATGCGGTGGTGGGAAGAGGAGATGAGAGGGGAGTAGAGAAAAAGATCTTATGAGGATCGAAGGTTATGTGCAGGTAAGTACTGAGAGACTAGGTCACACATGTAAGGAGGAGATAGGTTGTGGATGACTTTGTAGGTCATGGTTAGGGTTTTCAACTGTAGTGGTTGGACAATGGGAAGCCAGTGAAGGGATTGGCAGAGAGGAGAGGTCGGGAAGTAGTGGGGGAAAGGTAGATTAGTCGGGCAGCATAGTGTAGAATAGATTGTAGGGGTGCGAGACTGTTAGAAGGGAGACTAGAGAGCAGGAGGTTGCAATAGGCCAAGCGGGAGATAATAAGGGCAAGCACTAAGGTTTTTGCAGCTTCTTGGGAAAGGAATGTACTAATCTGGGAAATATTTTTGAGTTGGAGATGGCGGAAGGAGAAGAAGGCTTGGATGTGTGGCTTGAAAGAGGGAACAGAGTCTAGAGTTAATCCCAGGCAGCGAGCACGTTGGACTGGGGAGAGTGAGCAGCCATTGACTTTGATGGCTATGTCAGATGGGGTGGGAGTGAGGAGGAGGAAAGATAAATTCTGTTTTGTCCATGTTCAGTTTCAGAAATCGAGCAGAGAAAAAGGGTGAAATAGCAGACAGACATTGTGGGATTTTGGATGGAGTGGCTTGTGCCAAGTATCTCTAAGGTAGCCTTTTTAAGCATGTAGCCTTTGAAGACCTAGACTTATAAAATGCTCATTTTAATATTAGACTGGAAAGGTTCGATATGGTCTTTCTGACATGGATTCTCATACTAATTACAACAGCCTCATCAGGTCTAAGAAAAATATGTAATATTGTTAGCAGTTTGAAATTTGGTGACATGCCATGTGGTATGAAAGGTTCTATGAACAGATTACTGTGCTATATTTGCACTGAACCACACATTTCTACTACAAGAACAACTAATGATGTTAAACATCAGTCATTTATTTGATTGAATCTTATAGACAAATAATAATAAATATTATTAAGGGAAAGTGATATCACGAAAAAAAAAATGCATGAAGTGTGGATAATGGCATGCAGTATAAACGCAAAATGACATCCTGGAAAATCAAAATACAGTCAGGGCCAGAAATATTTGGACAGTGACACAAGTTTTGTTATTTTAGCTGTTTACAAAAACATGTTCAGAAATACAATTATATATATAATATGGGCTGAAAGTGCACACTCCCAGCTGCAATATGAGAGTTTTCACATCCAAATCGGAGAAAGGGTTTAGGAATCATAGCTCTGTAATGCATAGCCTCCTCTTTTTCAAGGGACCAAAAGTAATTGGACAAGGGACTCTAAGGGCTGCAATTAACTCTAAAGGCGTCTCCCTCGTTAACCTGTAATCAATGAAGTAGTTAAAAGGTCTGGGGTTGATTACAGGTGTGTGGTTTTGCATTTGGAAGCTGTTGCTGTGACCAGACAACATGCGGTCTAAGGAACTCTCAATTGAGGTGAAGCAGAACATCCTGAGGCTGAAAAAAAAGAAAAAATCCATCAGAGAGATAGCAGACATGCTTGGAGTAGAAAAATCAACAGTCGGGTACATTCTGAGAAAAAAGGAATTGACTGGTGAGCTTGGGAACTCAAAAAGGCCTGGGCGTCCACGGATGACAACAGTGGTGGATGATCGCCGCATACTTTCTTTGGTGAAGAAGAACCCGTTCACAACATCAACTGAAGTCCAGAACACTCTCAGTGAAGTAGGTGTATCTGTCTCTAAGTCAACAGTAAAGAGAAGACTCCATGAAAGTAAATACAAAGGGTTCACATCTAGATGCAAACCATTCATCAATTCCAAAAATAGACAGGCCAGAGTTAAATTTGCTGAAAAACACCTCATGAAGCCAGCTCAGTTCTGGAAAAGTATTCTATGGACAGATGAGACAAAGATCAACCTGTACCAGAATGATGGGAAGAAAAAAGTTTGGAGAAGAAAGGGAACGGCACATGATCCAAGGCACACCACATCCTCTGTAAAACATGGTGGAGGCAACGTGATGGCATGGGCATGCATGGCTTTCAATGGCACTGGGTCACTTGTGTTTATTGATGACATAACAGCAGACAAGAGTAGCCGGATGAATTCTGAAGTGTACCGGGATATACTTTCAGCCCAGATTCAGCCAAATGCCGCAAAGTTGATCGGACGGCGCTTCATAGTACAGATGGACAATGACCCCAAGCATACAGCCAAAGCTACCCAGGAGTTCATGAGTGCAAAAAAGTGGAACATTCTGCAATGGCCAAGTCAATCACCAGATCTTAACCCAATTGAGCATGCATTTCCCTTGCTCAAATCCAGACTTAAGACGGAAAGACCCACAAACAAGCAAGACCTGAAGGCTGCAGTTGTAAAGGCCTGGCAAAGCATTAAGAAGGAGGAAACCCAGCGTTTGGTGATGTCCATGGGTTCCAGACTCAAGGCAGTGATTGCCTCCAAAGGATTCGCAACAAAATATTGAAAATAAAAATATTTTGTTTGGGTTTGGTTTATTTGTCCAATTACTTTTGACCTCCTAAAATGTGGAGTGTTTGTAAAGAAATGTGTACAATTCCTACAATTTCTATCAGATATTTTTGTTCAAACCTTCAAATTAAACGTTACAATCTGCACTTGAATTCTGTTGTAGAGGTTTCATTTCAAATCCAATGTGGTGGCATGCAGAGCCCAACTCGCGAAAATTGTGTCACTGTCCAAATATTTCTGGACCTAACTGTACGTTCTTATAAAATAAAGTGCTACAATAAGTATATAAGAAAAGGATTGCATTCCAGCATATCCAATTCCTGACAAATAAATTGATATGTTAATCTATAAATGAATACATCAATATACTTACGTAGCCATGATATCATAACCAAACAGTATACGAACATTACATATTATAGCATATTGTTATGGTTGCTGTGGCTCTGGAGACTATCTTCGGATTTCTTGCTACTGCACATGTGCAAGCGCTGGAGACTAAGTCCTATCTTGGAGCCATTGCACATGTGCGGGTGACATCATCGCTGACACGAGGTCACATGTCTCTGATACCTTCTAAGCTGATTGGCCGCTGGTCATGTGCTTAAGACACGTGGTCACATGTCTCTGACACCTTCTATGCCGATTGGTCGCTGGTCATGTGCTTGTGACGCTTTGCTCGGTGATAGGCCAGCGTGACGTCATTCCTGTCGTTCTGGCAGCGGATTGGCTCTGGTGTCCTCCATCTTGGATGAGGCACAAAGTCTATATAAGACCCTGACGCACGCCGCCCGGCGCTCAGTACTCTTGGTTCATGCATGAGGGTAGACGCCCTGTGCACGTCCCTCTAGGCATCTCTCTGTAAATGATAGGTGAGCACTACCGGCAGGGTAGCGTTCTTATACCTTACAACTTCGGCTGGAGTCCGTATCCTTACTTCTTAGTGGAGCGGACATAGGCAGGTGCCTGAGGCACATGGTTCGGAAGGGCCTTGTGATTCTACTCGTAGGTGGACGTTGCCGCTAGGGTAACGTTCCTTATACTGCGCCTGGCAGTTGTTCGTATCCTCGCACACTAGGGGAACGAACAGAGGTAGGAGCTTTGTGCGGCTATGCTGCTGTCCGTCTCTTTTGCACCACTAGAAGAGCGGACCTAGGCAGGTGCCATATCTAGTGGTTCGTGTCCTCGCACACTAGTGAAGCGAACGCAGGTAGGAGCTTTGTGCGGCTTACGCTGCTGTCCGTCTCCTGGCACCACTAGAGGAATGGACCTAGGTAGGTGCCATTTCACACTCACTGCTTTTGTCTCTGTGATCATTAACAGAGATCATTCCACACACCCTCCAAGTAAGGGAGGAATTGCCTTATTTACTAATTATATTCCTCTGTGAGTTTAACAGAGGTATTGCACTCTGCCATAGTCTGCAGCAGAGTCTTTGCACGGTGGACCCTGACTGTCTGATATTCCTTTAGGTTTTATTATCAGACAGCCCCCCGTAACATTAGGACTGAGCCAAGGGTCTGGCAGTTATGGCAGAATATCAGCAGTTACACCGTTACATACAAGTACTTGAGTCGCGGCTCAAGAGTATAGAGGATAAACCTCAGACCATGGTGACATCTAAACATGATCCTCGACTTGCTCTGCCAAACAGATATTCTGGCGATGCCAGATCATGTCGTGGTTTCATTAGTCAGTGTCAGATACACCTAGAGGTCAACTCTTCTCGCTTCTCTACGGAGAGGTCCAGAGTAGGCTTTATCATCTCCTTACTTCAGGACAAAGCCTTAGAATGGGAGACTTCCCTACGGGAGCGCTCTGATGTGGTTGCTCTGAGACATCAAGACTTTCTTGATGCTCTTAAGGCAGTATTCATGGGTCCGTAGGTGACCCATGATGCGGCCCTGAGACTGTTAGATCTATCTCAGGGTTCGTTATCCACTAGTTCTTATGTCATTGCTTTTAGAACTCTGGTGGAAGAACTAGATTGGCCAGAGGTGTTGATTCCTATCTTCTGGAGAGGGTTAGCAGGCTATGTCAAGGATGCTCTTGCTACTCGTGAGGTCCCTGCTTCTCCGGAGGACTTGATCACATTAGCAACGAGGATCGATGTACGCCATAGGGAACGTAGACTCGAGGTCTCTTCCTCACGCCCTAAGCATCGGGCTATTCCAGTTGTTGAGGCTCCACTACCATCTTCCTCAGCATCTGAAACATCTCCCACTGCTATGGAGTTAGGTCATACGTCCTCCAGACTATGCAAGTCTGGTCCTCCTATATGTCACGTATGTCGTCAGGCTGGGCACTATGCCAACAAGTGTCCTAGCCGTCAGGGAAACTCCCAGGCCTAGTAACCATTAGAGGGGGGTTATTAGAGACGTCTTCTGCACCCTCTAAGTGTAGTATCCCAGGTCAGCTCTCATTCTCTGAGAATACATGGCCTATTATGGCTTTTGTGGATTCCGGAGCTGACGGGACTTTTGTGTCCTCAGGATTTGTAAAGAGACACAATATTCCCTCTATCATGTTAGAGGCACCTATTCCTGTCCGTGTTGTTAATGGGACTATGTTGTCTGACTCCATTACATTGAGGACAGTTCCCTTGCGCCTTTCCCTGTCTCAGAGTCACATAGAGGAGATTTCTTTTCTTGTTTTGCCTGAGGGTATAGACGACGTCCTTCTGGGTCTCCCATAGCTTCGGACTCATGCTCCCCTAATTGACTGGGAGTCCGACAGCATTATTAGTTGGGGTTCGAAATGTCAGTCCCAATGTCTTCCCTTACCACCTAAGGTCGTTGCGGTTGCATCAACTGATCTCTCTCCCATACCTACACCCTATTTGGATTTTGCTGATGTGTTCTCCAAACAGGGTGCTGAGGTTCTTCCACCTCATAGGCCGTATGACTGTGCCATAGACCTTATCCCAGGTTCGGTTCCACCTAAGGGCAGGGTTTACCCCCTGTCAATACCTGAGTCAGAGGCCATGTCGACCTATATAAGAGAGAGTTTAGAGAAGGGGTTCATTCGGAAGTCTGTCTCTCCCGCGGGAGCTGGGTTTTTCTTTGTTCGGAAGAAAGAGGGTGATTTGCGTCCCTGCATAGATTACAGGGGTCTCAACGCAATCACAATAAAGAACAAATACCTGTTACCTTTAATTCGGAGCTCTTTGACAGACTGAGGGGAGCTCAGGTTTTTACGAAGTTGGATCTGCGGGGTGCGTATAACTTGGTACGAATTCGAGAGGGTGACGAATGGAAGACCGCTTTTAACACCCGAGACGGTCACTATGAATACCTCGTCATGCCTTTTGGTTTATGTAATGCACCCGCAGTATTTCAGGACTTCGTAAACGATGTGTTCAGGGATTTACTGTTATCCTCCGTCGTGGTGTATCTGGACGACATCCTGATTTTTTTCTCCTGATCTGGAGACTCATCGTCAGGATGTCGTTTGTGTCCTTTCCCATTTAAGGGAGCACTCATTGTTTGCTAAACTCAAAAAATGTGTATTCGAGCAGTCATCCTTGCCTTTTTTGGGCTACATTATCTCACAAGAGGGTCTGGCTATGGATCCTGCGAAGCTCTCTGCTGTCCTGGAATGGTCCGAACCTCATTCCTTGAAGGCGGTGCAACGCTTCTTAGGATTCATAAATTATTACAGGCAGTTCATACCCCATTTCTCTACTTTGGTGGCCCCTTTGGTGGCCTTGACTAAGAAAGGTGCTAATCCAAAAGTCTGGTCTACTGAAACATCCCAGGCTTTTGAGGCAGTAAAAAGACACTTTTCAACTGCTCCCGTTCTTCAAAGATCCGATGAGAATAAGCCCTTCCTCTTGGAGGTTGATGCCTCTTCAGTGGGTGCTGGTGCGGTCTTGTATCAAAAGAACGGTGCAGGTAGAAAAAGGCCTTGTTTCTTCTTTGCTAAAACCTTTTCACCGGCAGAGAGAAACTATACCATTGGGGATAGGGAACTGCTCGCCCTGAGACTAGCCTTGGAGGAGTGGTGTCACTTGCTATAAGGAGCGAAACATCCTTTCCAGGTCTATACAGACCATAAGAATCTGACGTACTTACAAACCGCTCAGTGTCTGAATCCTCGTCAAGCCCGCTGGTCCTTGTTTTTCTCCCGCTTTCACTTCTCCATCAACTATCTGTCTGGGAGTAAGAATAACCGTATGAAGACGGTGTCCGATCGGTTTCGTCGCCCGGCTCCTGTCTTTTCTCCAGGGGACTTTGTGTGGCTCTCTGCAAAACACGTGAAACTTAGAGTGAGCTCTGCCAAATTTGCTCCTCGCTTCCTGGGTCCTTATGAGGTTCTTCGACAGGTAAATCCTGTAGTCTACCAATTGAAGTTACCCGTCCATCCTAGGATCCATGACAGATTCCATGTTTCACTGCTAAAGCCGGCTATTTTACCTCCCACTCGTGAAGTGCACTTTCCTGCCTCTGATTCCTCTCGCTCTAGCTATGAGGTACGAGCCATAGTTGGTTCTAAGATGGTTAGAGGGCGCAGGTTCTTCTTGATAGATTGGGAGGGCTACGGCCCGGAACATCGCTCTTGGGAGCCTGAGGAGGCTGTCCATGCTCCCGACTTAGTTGCCGATTACCTGCGTCGCCGGAAGGGGGGCCCTTGAGGGGGAGGTACTGTTACGGTTGCTGTGGCTCTGGAGACTATTTTCGGATTTCTTGCTACTGCACATGTGCAAGCGCTGGAGACTAAGTCCTATCTTGGAGCCATTGCACATGTGCGGGTGACATCATCGCTGACACGAGGTCACATGTCTCTGACACCTTCTAAGCTGATTGGCCGCTGGTCATGTGCTTGTGACACATGGTCACATGTCTCTGACACCTTCTATGCCGATTGGTCGCTGGTCATGTGCTTGTGACGCTTTGCTCGGTGATAGACCAGCGTGACTTCATTCCTGTCGTTCTGGCAGTGGATTGGCTCTGGTGTCCTCCATCTTGGATGAGGCACAAAGTCTATATAAGACCCTGACGCACGCCGCCCGGCGCTCAGTCCTCTTGGTTCATGCATGAGGGTAGACGCCCTGTGCACATCCCTCTAGGCATCTCTCTGTCTATGTTAGGTGAGCGCTACCGGCAGGGTAGCTTTCTTATACCTTACAGCTTCGGCTGGAGTCTGTATCCTTACCTCTTAGTGGAGCGGACATAGGAAGGTGCCTGAGGCACATGGTCCGGCTGAGCATTGTGATTCTACTCGTAGGTGGACGTTGCCGCTAGGGTAACGTTCCTTATACTGCCTCTGGCAGTTGTTCGTATCCTCGCACACTAGGGGAGCGAACAGAGGTAGGAGCTTTGTGCGGCTTATGCTGCTGTCCGTCTCTTTTGCACCACTAGAAGAGCGGACCTAGGTAGGTGCCATATCTAGTGGTTCGTGTCCTCGCACACTAGTGGAGCGAACGCAGGTAGGAGCTTTGTGCGGCTTACGCTGCTGTCTGTCTCCTGGCACCACTAGAGGAACGGACCTAGGTAGGTGCCATTTCACACTCACTGCCTTTGTCTCTGTGATCATTAACAGAGATCATTCCACACACCCTCCAAGTAAGGGAGAAATTGCCTTATTTACTAATTATATTCCTCTGTGAGTTTAACAGAGGTATTGCACTCTGCCATAGTCTGCAGAAGAGTCTTTGCACGGTGGACCCTGACTGTCTGATATTCCTTTAGGTTTTATTATCAGACAGCCCCCCGTAACACATATATTGTACATATAAAGTGATGTGCTATAGGCAATAGATAAATTCATAAATATAATTGAATAGCCATAATACTATGCAACCATAATCAAATAATGTAAGGAAAAGATGCGCAACAAAAAAATTGTACGTCTCAAATGTCTTATAAGTGTGCATGGCAAATATGTATAAGAAAAGCACAAGGAGAATTAAAGGTATCGAAAATGTCAGTAAATGATTGACAGTACAAGCCCCACTGCATGAATGATGTGTCCAATGCGCATTTTGCCTGCAACCTCAACAGTGGTTCACACTTTATTTTATATGAACCTATTTGGATTTTCCATGATATAATATTGAATTTACACTACATATCCTCATCCCCACTTCGTGTATTTTATCTTTTGTGACCTCACTTTCCCTTAATCATTGTTATTATTGTTTGTCTATATGATTTGATAATATAAATTTACTAGCTGTAGTACCCAGTGTTGCCCGGGATAGTAACTGTCTCTCTGTCTCTTTCCCAGTCTCTCACTCCCCTCTCTCCATCTCTGTCTGTATATCTCCCTCTCTGACTGTCTCTCTCTGTCTCTGTCTGTCTGTCTGTCTCTCTCTCGCTGTGTCTGTTTCTCTGTCTCTGTGTCTTTGTCTCTGTGTGTGTGTGTATCTGTCTCTGTGTGTGTCTCTGTCTCTGTGTATGTCTCTGTGTGTGCCTGTGTGTGTCTCTGTTTGAAAGCCAAGATAGGGAGGGCACCAAAATTATATACTACAGGGATCAATACCACAAGCACATCCTAGACAATAGAGTTTAAAGGAAAACAGCGAATGTGCAAAAAAGTGGGATCACCAGAAATATGCTTTTGAATATTGGACAAATGTATTTATTAATTAAAGACACCAAGAAAAGACACATATTAATCATCAGATATATCCAGAAATCAATTAGCCAGATAAACAAACATGGAGAATGCAGGAAAGACCTGTCCAAAAGAGAACATGGCTCTAAATACACCTAAACAATACTACCTGTAGACAGACACACAGGGGTCAGATAAAGATAGGATGGGTGAGGTCAAGACCCCACGCGTATCGCCACTGAACGGTGTGGCTTCCTCAGGGGAAAGTGTGTTGTGTGGTTACTAGTATCCGTTTTATACATAAATATAATTAGAATATTACCTACCAGCATGAAATTGAGGGTATTTAATGCTGGTAGGTAATATTCTAATTATATTTATATTTCCTGCATTCTTCATGTTTGTTTATCTATCTAATGGATTTCTGAATATTTGTGATACATGGTTTAAGAACTGTCCAGACTCCATCTGGCCCTTTAGGGCACATTGTTTTGGCCGGTTCGGACACTTTTTTCTATTTAACCTGTGTATCTTAAAACCTGCTTGCTGGCATTGTTTTACAACTTATTTTGTCACTCCTATTTAATGGGGCTCAGGTTTGCAGAGGGTGTGAGGTTTTGGAGTTATATACCATTGGCATCTATTGTGTCTTTTTTGTAAGCTTTTGCTTTTTTTAATTGATTTTAATATGTGTGTTTTCTTGGTATATTTAATTAATGAACAAATTTGTACAGTATTCAAAAGCATATTTCTGGTGATGCCACTTTTTTGCACATTCGCTGTTTTTCTTTAAACTCTTGTGTGTGTCTCTGTGTCTCTGTCTCTGTGTGTCTCTGTCTGTGTATGTTTCTGTGTGTGTCTCTGTGTGTACCTGACACATAAGCTGTCTTATACTAATAATGTCCTTGGTTGCTGCAGGCACCTTTAAGCCCTGTTTTCAAAAAATAAAATACATGAAAATTATACCACAAATGTACTCACAAAAAGTAAAACAAAACACTGACACTACCCTACCATCTATCATAGCATCTACCAAGCTAAGTACCACAAATGTACTCACCTAAGAAATCTTTAGAGACTGTTGATACATATTTTGTTTCTGCATTAGTATTCAGTTAGATATAGCAAAATATAAGATTTCAATGTTCTCATGATACAACATATACTGTATAATGTAAGTTACACTGGAATGTTTAGTTGTTGAATATCCAACCCTTAACGACCCATGACGTACTAGATACGTCATGGATTGTGTGCCGGTAAGCCCCGCCCCCTGCCACCGGCAGGCGGCGGCGATCGGCGCACATATCAGCTGTTATCAACAGCTGATATGTGTGCCTGCTAGCCGCGGGTGGAATCGCTTCCACCCGCGGCCATTAACCCCTTACAAAGTCTTGGCAGCGATATGAATATGGGCGCCGCCATGACAGTGACTTACCCCGCCCCCACCGGAAGTCACGTGACATGATCACGTGACTTTCGGCGGTTGCCATGGTAGCACAGGGTCATGTGATGACGCCTGTAGCTAACAGGAGTCACTTCCTCTCAATGCCGGAATACAGCCGGCATTGAAAGTGAAGCAGCAAATCTGCAGTTCTCAGCTCTGTAGCTGAGATCTGCAGATAGTGCAGAGCGATCGGATTGCTGATCGCAATAGCCCCCTAGGGGGACTAGTAAAATAAAAAAAAAAAGTAAAAAAAAAAGTTTTAAAAAATTAAAAAAAAAATAAAAAAACCTAAAAGTTCAAATCACCCCCCTTTCACCCCATTGAAAATTAAAGGGTTAAAAAAATAAAAAATACACACATATTTGGTATCGCCACGTTCAGAAATGCCCGATCTATTAAAATATAAAATCAATGAATCTGATCAGTAAATGGCGTAGCGGCAAAAAAATTCAAAACGCCAAAATTACGTTTTTTGGTCGCCGCAAATTTTGCGCAAAATGCAATAACAGGCGATCAAAACGTAGCATCTGCGCAAAAATGGTACCATTAAGAACGTCAGGTCGAGACGCAAAAAATAAGCCATCACTGAGCCTCAGATCCTGAAAAATGAGAACGCTACGGGTTTTGGAAAATGGCGCAAAACGTGCGCCTTGTTTTTTGGACAAGCTTGTGAATTTTTTTTAACCCCTTAGATACAAGTAAACCTATACATGTTTGGTGTCTACAAACTCGCACCGACCTGAGGCATCATACCCACAGATCAGTTTTACCATATAGTGAACACGGTGAATAAAATATCCCAAAAACTATTGTACAATCCCACTTTTCTTGCAATTTTTCCGCACTTGGAATTTTTTTTGCCGTTTTCCAGTACACTATATGGTAAAACTTATGGTTTCATTTAAAAGTACAACTCGTCCCGCAAAAAACAAGCCCTCATATGGCAAGATTGATGGAAAAGTAAAAAAGTTACGCCTCTCGGAAGAAGAGGAGCAAAAAACAAAAACGCAAAAACGGAAAGTGCCCGGGGGCTGAAGGGGTTAATGTTCTACATAAGACCCACAAACAATCTTTCCCCTCCTAATAGCTTAATTGTGTCCGGATTTCAATGCTAATGAATGTGCCTGGTTCAATTACAGGCATTATTATTCATATCCTTAGTTGTATTAAAGATAGTAAAGTGATTTTAAACATGTAGCATCAATGTAAATGTGGCTTACAAATAGTTAAGAAAATATTTAGTCACAGGTTATGTTTGTATATAAAAAAATATTGGTGTAGAAAATAGAATATGCTAATGTTCCAACATTTTCTGACTAGTAAAACTATATGTAACATGATGTAAGGGAAGTTTCATTTATACAAAATCTAATTAATGTTGACTTAATGTTTACTGTACATGTTGTTTATAGCCTGATCATCAAGGAAGATATGTGCCTATGAGTGACTGATATTTCATTTTATCCCTCTGACATTTGTGATCACACACCATTCTGTCATTGTCGATAAGTCCATGAGAGCTATTGAAATTTCCAACCCTGAAATCACTAACGTTGCTCTCAGGGTTCTAGACTTGTTGACATCAATTCCATTCTTGTGGCACTGAAACTGTGCCTGTGTGTCCTATCAACTTTGGATAGTGCTTTCCAACATGGAAAAACATGGGTAACATGGTGTCCAGACAATTGTTCAGCAATGTAATCATGCAATATAAATTCATGTAGGAAAAAAAGCAGACATTTAGGGACATATTTTGGATTCTCAATCATTAAATGTTAGGACTGTAAATGCATATATAACTAAAATACCATTTTGTTGTTTAAGTGTTCCCTTTATTTTTTTGAGAAGTATAATATACATACCATAACATTAAAACAATCAGTTTCAAGTGAATCATATGAGCCCATTACATTGTTGTCTGTTTACAATTTGCCCTTCTTTGTAACGTGAGATGATAGAGTATTTTGAAATTCAAATTTGGCAGGTTCGATGAATTTCCAGAAAAATTTGATGTACAACTAGTGATGAGCGAGTACTAAAAAGCTCGGGTGCTCGAAGCTCGGGCCGAGCCTCCCAAGATACTCGTGTACTCGGGCCGAGCAACGAGCCCAATGTTATCCTATGGGAGACCCGAGTATTTTTGTGAAATGACCCCCCGGCAGCATGTAGAAACCCTAAAAATGTCACAAAAGTCTCAGAAGAGTGCTCAAATGACATGGCAACAGCATGGGGAAGACCCCTTGAAGCATTTATCACTCAAAAGTCACAGCTGTGAACAATTTTGTCCGCGTTTCACGCTATTTTTACGGACTCACCAGAAAACCTTCCAAAATGACCCCAAAATGATTTTTCATGGCAGAAATGTTAAGGGCACATACCCAATAGTGAGATAGAGCTGGTGTATGTTACTTTTTGAGATTAATACATGAAAGATTTTACGTGAAAACATTGTGTGGCACTCCGATGTCCCTGAGAAGAGACGTACATGAAGGCCTCTTGAGTCTAATGTGCCCATTTTGAGGAAGTGAGTCTTTGTAGTATTTTCCTTTGCCAGGGCAGTCCAAAATTGTGAGGTTCACCAATGCCCCTGCATACAGACGTGCATGAGGGCCTGTAAACCTGAAGTGCCCATTGTAAGGAAGTGGGTCTATTGTAGTATAGCCCTTAGGCAGGGCAGCCAAAAATTGGGAGGCTCCACATTGTCCCTGGATAGAGACGTGCATGATGGCCTGTAAACCTGAAGTGCCCATTGTCAGGAAGTGGGTGTATTATAGTATAGCCCTTAGGCAGGGCAGCCAAAAATTGGGAGGCTCCACATTGTCCCTGGATAGAGACGTGCATGATGGCCTGTAAACCTGAAGTGCCCATTGGAAGGAAGTGGGTCTATTGTAGTATAGCCCTTTGCCAGGGCAGCCAAAAATTGGGAGGCTCCACGTTGTCCCTGGATAGAGACGTGCATGATGGCCTGTAAACCTGAAGTGCCCATTGGAAGGAAGTGGGTCTATTGTAGTATAGCCCTTTGCCAGGGCAGCCAAAAATTGGGAGGCTCCACGTTGTCCCTGGATAGAGACGTGCATGAGGGCCTCAAAACATTAAGTGTCCATTGTCAGGAAGTGGGTGTATTATAGTATAGCCCTTAGGCAGGGCAGCCAAAAATTGGGAGGCTCCACGTTGTCCCTGGATAGAGACGTGCATGAGGGCCTGTAAACCTGAAGTGCCCATTGGAAGGAAGTGGGTCTTTTGTAGTATAGCCCTTTGGCAGGGCAGCCAAAAATTGGGAGGCTCCACGTTGTCCCTGGATAGAGACGTGCATGATGGCCTGTAAACCTGAAGTGCCCATTGGAAGGAAGTGGGTCTATTGTAGTATAGCCCTTTGCCAGGGCAGCCAAAAATTGGGAGGCTCCACGTTGTGCCTGGATAGAGACGTGCATGAGGGCCTCAAAACATTAAGTGTCCATTGTCAGGAAGTGGGAGTATTATAGTATAGCCCTTAGGCAGGGCAGCCAAAAATTGGGAGGCTCCACGTTGTCCCTGGATAGAGACGTGCATGAGGGCCTGTAAACCTGAAGTGCCCATTGGAAGGAAGTGGGTCTTTTGTAGTATAGCCCTTTGGCAGGGCAGCCAAAAATTGGGAGGCTCCACGTTGTCCCTGGATAGAGACGTGCATGATGGCCTGTAAACCTGAAGTGCCCATTGGAAGGAAGTGGGTGTATTATAGTATAGCCCTTTGCCAGGGCAGCCAAAAATTGGGAGGCTCCACGTTGTCCCTGGATAGAGACGTGCATGAGGGCCTCAAAACATTAAGTGTCCATTGTCAGGAAGTGGGTGTATTATAGTATAGCCCTTAGGCAGGGCAGCCAAAAATTGGGAGGCTCCACGTTGTCCCTGGATAGAGACGTGCATGAGGGCCTGTAAACCTGAAGTGCCCATTGGAAGGAAGTGGGTCTTTTGTAGTATAGCCCTTTGGCAGGGCAGCCAAAAATTGGGAGGCTCCACGTTGTCCCTGGATAGAGACGTGCATGATGGCCTGTAAACCTGAAGTGCCCATTGGAAGGAAGTGGGTCTATTGTAGTATAGCCCTTTGCCAGGGCAGCCAAAAATTGGGAGGCTCCACGTTGTCCCTGGGTAGAGACGTGCATGAGGGCCTCAAAACATTAAGTGTCCATTTTAAGGAAGTGGGTGTATTATAGTATAGCCCTTAGGCAGGGCAGCCAAAAATTGGGAGGCTCCACGTTGTCCCTGGGTAGAGACGTGCATGAGGGCCTCAAAACATTAAGTGTCCATTTTAAGGAAGTGGGTGTATTATAGTATAGCCCTTAGGCATGGCAGCCAAAAATTGGGAGGCTCCACGTTGTCCCTGAGTAGAGACGTGCATGAGGGCCTCAAAACATTGTTCCCATTGCAAAGGAGCGGGTCTCCTGTCATTGTAATGTCCATTCTGCAAAGAATGGGCGAAAAAATTTACCACTGGGGGTATACCTGAAACAAAGGCCTAAGTATTGCAATTTGTAACGGTCATCATCATGGTGGCGCATGAGGAGAAGGAGGAGCAGTCCAGCGATTATCCAAAGTCCAGAAATGTGTACCCATGGGTGAGTGGAGGTACATGGCAAACTTTAAATTCCGCTCTCATTTGCTGGTGGTGTGGTGAAGTCTGGCCCAATCCAACCCTTGTTCATCTTGATCAGAGTCAGCCTGTCAGCATTTTCAGTTGACAGGCGGGTGCGTTTATTTGTAATGATTCCACCTGCGGCACTAAAAACACGCTCTGACAAAACGCTAGCAGCAGGGCAGGCCAGGACTTCCAAGGCGTAGAGAGCCAATTCATGCCACGTGTCCAGCTTGGATACCCAATAATTGTAAGGCACAGAGGAATGTCGGAGTACAGTTGTTCGATCTGCAAGGTACTCCTTCAGCATCTGGGCAAACTTAGGATTTCTTGTGGCACTACCCCGCACCTCAGGGGCTGTGGTACGTGAGGGGCTGAGAAAACTGTCCCACATCTTAAAGACTGTTCCCCTACCTCTGGCGGATTGGACTTGTGACTCTCTCGGCTGTACGCCTCGGTTGTCCACTGATTCCTGACCTATGCCGCTAGCGTTTTGTGAGGGGAATGCTTTGCCTACTTCCGTGACTATGGCCTTCCGGAACTGATGCATTTTGGTTGACCTCTCCTCCACGGGAATAAGAGACAAAAAGTTCTCCTTGTAGCGTGGGTCTAACAGTGTTACCAACCAGTAATGATTGTCGGCCAAGATGTTCTTAACGCGAGGGTCACGAGACAGGCAGCTTACCATAAAGTCAGCCATGTGCGCCAGACTCTTAACAGCCAGGACTTCAGTAGCCTGACCAACAAGATGACTGAACATGCTGTCCTCCTCCTCCTCCTCCTCCTCCTCCTCATCTACCCTGTCCTCTGGCCAGCCACGCTGAACCGAGGATATGACTGGTGTGCATGTCATATCCTCAATTTGGCCGGAGAGTTGCTCCATGTCTTCATCCTCCTCCTCGTCATAGTCCTCCACTGCACGTTGTGATGAGACGAGGCTGGGCTGTGTGTTATCACCCACACCCACTACTGTTTCTTGCTGCAACTCATCGCGCTCCGCCTTCAATGCATCATGTTTGTTTTTCAGCAGAGACCGTTTTAGAAGGCAGAGTAGCGGTATGGTGACGCTAATAATGGCGTCATCACCACTCACCATCTTGGTGGAGTCCTCAAAGTTTTGGAGGATGGTACATAGGTCTGACATCCATCTCCACTCCTCAGGTGTTATGTGTGGAGTTTGACCCATTTCCCGACGGCTTAGGTGATGCAGGTACTCAACAACTGCCCTCTTCTGCTCACATATCCTGACCAACATGTGCAGAGTTGAATTCCAACGCGTGGGGACATCACACACCAGTCTGTGAGCCGGAAGATGCAAACTGCGCTGAAAGCCGGCAAGGCCGGCTGAAGCAGTAGGTGACTTTCGAAAATGTGCAGACAGGCGGCGAACTTTTACCAGCAGATCAGACAGCTCTGGGTATGACTTTAGAAACCGCTGAACCACGAGGTTGAGCACATGGGCCACGCATGGAACATGTGTCAGCTGGCTTCGCCTCAAAGCCGCCACCAGGTTCCGGCCATTGTCACACACGACCTTTCCTGGCTTTAGGTTCAGAGGTGTGAGCCAGTGATCTGCCTGCTGTTTCAGAGCTGTCCACAGCTCTTCTGCATTGTGGGGTTTGTCACCTATGCAGATTAGCTTCAGCACAGCCTGTTGCCGCTTCGCCGAGGCAGTGCTGCAGTGCTTCCAGCTTGTGACTGGTGTGGAGGGTACAGTGGATGAGGATGCGCAGGAGGAGGAGGAGGCTGAAGAGCATGACATTCCGGAGCTGTAGAGTGTGGGTGAAACACTGACTGAGGTAGGGCCTGCAAACCTTGGTGTGGGAAGGACGTGTTCCGTCCCTCGCTCAGACTGGGTCCCAGCTTCCACAATATTAACCCAGTGTGCCGTCAACGAGATGTAGCGGCCTTGCCCACAAGCACTTGTCCACGTGTCTGTGGTTAGGTGGACCTTGGGTGAAACAGCGTTGTTCAGGGCACGTGTGATGTTTTGTGACACGTGGTTATGCAACGCGGGGACGGCACACCGGGAGAAATAGTGGCGGCTGGGGACCGAGTAACGTGGGACAGCTGCCGCCATCAGGTCACGGAATGCTTCTGTCTCCACCAGCCTAAAAGGCAACATTTCCAGCGCAAGCAGTCGCGAAATGTTAGCATTTAGAACTGTGGCATGTGGGGTGTTGGCAGTGTATTTGCGCCTGCGTTCAAAGGTTTGCTGAATGGATAACTGAACGCTGCGCTGGGACAAGGACGTGCTTGATGATGGTGTTCTTTCTGCGTAGGCAACTGCAGGTGCAGGAGTGGAGGAGGCTTGTTCGCAGGCAGCATGGACAGGGGATTGGCTCGCATGCACAACCAGCGAAGACGTAGCAGTGACATCAGCAAGCACTGCTCCTCGACTCTGTTGTACTTCCCACAAAGTCGGGTGCTTGGCTGACATGTGCCTGATCATGCTGGTGGTGGTCAGGCTGCTAGTTTTGGTACCCCTGCTGATGCTGGCACGGCAGGTGTTGCAAATGGCCTTTTTTGAATCATCTGGATCCAACTTAAAAAACTGCCAGACTCGGGAAGACCTAACATTTGTACAGGCACCTTGTGTCGTCGTGTTGTTCCGGGGAACGGTTGCCTGACTTCTGCCTGGGGCCACCACCCTGCTTCTTACTGCCTGTTGTGATGCTACGCCTCCCTCCCCCTGTGCACTGCTGTCCTCGCTCTGCATATCCTCCTGCCAGGTTGGGTCAGTTACTGGATCATCCACCACGTCGTCTTCCTCTTCCGCACCCTGCTCCTCCTCCTGACTTCCTGACAATTGTGTCTCATCATCGTCCACCACTTGTTGAGACACGTTGCCAACTTCGTGAGAACGTGGCTGCTCAAATATTTGGCCATCTGTACAGACGATCTCCTCATGACCCACTTCAATATGAGCTGGCGAGAGGCCAGAATGTGTGAATGGAAACGTGAACAGCTCTTCCGAGTGTCCAAGTGTGGGATCATTAATGTCCGAGGAGGACGTGTACTCAGCCTGGTGGTAGGAAGGAGGATCAGGTTCAGAAATGTGCGGTGCAGTATCACGGCTACTGACACTTGACCGTGTGGAAGACAGAGTGTTTGTGGTGGTGCCAATCTGACTGGAAGCATTATCTGCTATCCAACTAACAACCTGTTGACACTGGTCTTGGTTCAAGAGCGGTGTACTGCTGCGGTCCCCAAGAATTTGGGACAGGACGTGCGAGCGACTAGATGTGGCCCTTTGTTGTGGCGAAATTAGAGCTTGCCCACGACCTCGGCCTCTGCCTGCACCACCATCACGTCCACTTCCTTGTTCCTTGCCAATGCCCTTGCGCATTTTGCAATGCTGTGCACTGCTGACGTGTATATTCACTACTTGTGCGTTATATCAAAGTTTCTTGAAATTGCACACAAGTGCACCTGTACGCTGCCACCAACAGGCACACACGTGCGGTTTTAAAAACCAAGCATGGACGCAATAAGAACCTAACAGGTTTTTTTGGGGAGCGACAATTACAGACAAGTCAGACACTATCTGGACTGTTTTACACTGTGTACACCAGCCCCAGATATGATGAAGGCTGGTATACGGTCACCACTACCCTGCCTGCCTGCCTGCCTGTATACTGGTACAATAGTCCTGACAAGGACTCTTTTGGTCACTAGCCTGTATTCAGACCTGGCTATACCCTGCCTGTATATAGCAACAATAGTCCTGAGAAGGACTCTGCTACTGTACTCCGACCTGGCTATACCCTGCCTGCCTGTATACAACTAGAATAGTCCTGAGAAGGACTTTTGGTCACACTGTTTGCAGCCCTGCAACTGAAAAAGCTATAAAGGGCCGCAAAGCTTTCCCTGAATCAGCGACACTCTCCCTGCACTGACAGTCTGGATAGCTGTGAGCAGAGCACAGCGCGCCGGCCGATATAAAGGCTCGGTCACGCTGTGCAGGCCGGCCAATCACTGCAATTCCACAACTAACAGGGCTGTGGCATTGCAGTGGTCTGCCAGCCAATCCCTGCATGAGGGCTGGCTCTCAAAAGAGCGCCAACATGCAGAAATGAAGACCACGAGTACAGCACGAGTATCGCGAGATTACTCGGTCCCCGCCGAGCAGCCCGAGTACAGCGATACTCGTGCGAGTACCGAGTAGTTACAAGCATGCTCGCTCATCACTATGTACAACATATCTGTTCGCTGCCTATCTCAAGCACTGCTAATCCTATGATTGTCCTGGAAGACATATGTGACACTCTAAGGACTCCTAGGACAATGCTGAACCATTTTCCAGCTCTTCAATTGCAAACACTAACTTAAAAATGTCAGTAACCTCAACATATGTGGTAAAGGGTTGTTAACAGGTGGAAATCAGCAGCCTGTTTAATAATTAACAACCCAGATAGAATTTTTATTGTTTAGAAATTTAAAAATGTACAATAATGTTTTCTCTGACTATTGTGATCAAGCACACCATTCTCATTAAAGGTTTAGTTTTAGCAATATCCCATGCAGTGAGATTATTCATTTTTATGGGATATCAGTAGTAACAGTGATTCCAAGCACACCATTCTGTCATTGCCGATTAATCAATTCCTGCATCGGGGCCAAATCACAGATTAATAATATTGCTCACAGAGTCCTGTAGTTGTTGACCATCATTCCATTCTTGGCACTGAGACTGTGTCTGTATGTTCTGTCATCTTTGGAAGGTAATTTCCAATATGGAGTACCATGGGAAACATTATGTCAAATGTGGGCAGCATGCAACATGCCAACAAATGACATTGCTGAATGAAGAACCTGTTTTGGAGGGAGATTTGTGATGCTGCAACTGAACAACTGACAATAAAAAAAATCCATTACCAGAAGGGTCAGCCATTACTAATGTCAATTAAATTCTGTTGAACCTGAAATCTTTAAAGAAGTAATGCCTTTTCAAGATAACTGTATAAAGGAAACATGTCACCTTGAAAAATTTTATTTACCTGCAGATGTAGGGTTAAATTCACTAGTAGAATCCTGTGCAGAATTATGTCTCTGCTCAGGCTGGTCAGGAAAAACAGTGATTTTGTGTGGGTCTATGTACCCAAAGAAAGAAAAATCCAGCGCAGTTCCTCAGGATGAATTAAAATCCAGTTTATTGGTAACAACCTTTAAAGATATTTTTCAGTAAACAGCAGGTGTAAAAGTGACCACACAGTTACAACATAGGACTACGCGTTTCGACATGCTGTCTTATTCATGTTCCAAACAAGAAAGGATCACGACAGTCAAAAAGCACCATTGCAGCCTATTGTTACCAAACAGACTTTGGAGCTTGTAGTCCTGGATCATGTCAAACTAATACCCAGTAGAACAGGCTACACTTATGCCCTAGCAATAGTGGATCGTTTCTCCAGGTTCTTAGAGGTCATCCCAGTCAAGGACTTAACCGCAAGGACTGCAGCAAAAGCCTTTCAAGTACATTTCTGCAGACCACATGGATAGCCTGACCACGTATTAACAGATCAAGGACCTGCATTTGAAGCTAAGATATTTCAGGAGTTCTGCAACCTATACGGATGCAAGAAGATTCGTACCACTCCTTATCATGCACAGACCAATGAAATGTGTGAAAGAAGGAATCAGATCATCATTGAATTGCTGAAGACTCTCCCACTAGAGGAAAGAAACATGTGGCCTGAGAAGCTACCAGACCTAGATATACTAATCACCAAGCGCAGTACAAGAAGATGCAAGAATGCATTGAAAACAGCTTGAGCCAGAGTCAAGAAAAACAAGAGAAGGACTTTAACAAGAAAGCAAAAACTGATCCTTTACCACCAGGAGAAATAGTACTGAAAAGAGAGAGAAGAGTTCACAAACTCGACGAACCGTGGGAAGCAGAACCCTACACAGGCTACCTTCTAACACAAACAACAAGATAACATGGGTAATTACCAAGGATCAAGGAAAAACTACATCTATAGTATCAAGGGACCATTTGAAGAAATGCCCGGAACAGTTAAACTTCAAGAAGAGATTTCCAGTATATCTGAAGTGCAAGAACCAAAAGAAAAGGTGATAATACTTGGAGACTTTCCCGAGATCTGGCCTCCATACAATGGAACCATAATCGTACCAGTGATTACATTCCTTCAACAAGTGGAAGACGTCATTCAAGAAGAAATACCTGCTGTAGCAACACCAGAGGAGCCTACAAATAGTACACTCATAGACAATCAAACCAGAAGATTGAGGAGGGACAGACAAACACTTATTTCACTTAGAGACTCTAGAGTGACACAGACACCACATACCAGAGCACCACAAAGACAAGTTGACACACCAGGATTACATAGATCAGTCCGTAGCAACCTAGGTCAACCTCCGCTCAGGCACAGAAAATAAGGTAGAAGGCAGAAAGCCACAATATAAGGGTAGGAAAAGGATAGCATAGTAAACCTTCCTACATGGCACACTCTAAACATATGAAAAACAGGGAGGACAAGCAGAGTGTAATGCAAAATGACAATATTTATTATACAAGAAGGACTGGCACAAAAGGAGAATCAGCGGCAAAATCAGAGGCATGTGTATAACAAGTGATGTATGAAAAACGTATAACATACACATACAGTGTCAAATAGCAACTGTGAGATGGCAATATAAACATGGAGTGCTATGAAAAAATCATGATGAGGCAGGTATATAGTAACTGCCAATACAGGAAAATGGGCAAAAGTCATAAGTCACCTACCCATTCCTTTCACTGCTTCACAGCAGTGAAAGATTTATATCTTTTTGCCCGGAAGGTTGTTCTAAGTAAGCTCCATAATAAACGCACCCTCTCTGGAGGACTATTGGACCCTAATGAACAGCAGGCTATACGGGATCTCGAGGAGCTGCTAGACGAGGTTGCGCCCACTTCGCAAGACAAGTTTCCACCATGTGCTTTACCCAGATCGACCAGGTTTCCCCCCTTGTCCGTTTGTCCTGCTGTCGAGATATTAACTAAACTTGTTGTCAGTGATTTTGAAAAATTGTCCAGGAAACGTCGCTATGATAATCTAACACATCAGGATAGACTGGCGATTGAGTCCCTGGACAAGTTGGACGACATTGTTATCAAGCCTGCGGACAAGGGGGGAAACATCGTGATCTGGCCCACTATCATGTACGAGAGGGAGGCACTTCGCCAGCTACGTGATAAGGCTACCTACCACCGACTCCACTATAGCCCCGCTCAAACTTTTTCCGCTCAACTCCAGTCTATCCTCGGCAGAGCATGTGATGATGGTATCATCAGTAAGCAGGTTGTAGAGGGACTCAGTACGTTTTCCAAAAATATCTACTTTTTATGTACTGCCAAAAATCCACAAAGATGCAACTTGACGAGTTCATGGGCCGACTAGGCATGAATTCTTTCAATATCAGGTTAACCCATAAGAGTGACGCAAGGCGTTTGGATTTTCTTGATATTGACATTGAAATTGATGACAATCGGGTTATCCAGACGGATGTTTTCCGTAAAACAACTTTGGTTAACTCCTTGCTGCATGCCTCGTCGTCCCATGATCAGTCTACTATCCGGGCCATACCGACAAGCCAATTCTTGCGCATGAAGCGCATTTGCTCCTCTGACCTTAAGTTTGAGGAGCAAGCGGCGGACCTTACGATTCGTTTTCAAGAGCGGGGTTATAGTAATAGGAGCATTAAAAGAGCTTACTTACGGGCAAAACATACCCCTCGTTCTACCTTGCTTTATGGTGGCGCGGCTAAGTCTGGAAGCTCCTCTGATTCAAGTTCAATTCGGTTCATCTCCACTTATAACCATGAGTGGAATAACATGCGGTCTATTTTGAGCAGGCATTGGGGGGTTCTTCAGTCTGATCCCACCCTTCGGAATTTATTATCCAATAGCCCCCTTATGACACCTCGTAGGTCACGTAATCTACGTGACATTCTTGTCCGGAGCCATTACATCCCACGCCAGCCCAGTACTTTCCTGGACCTTGGTAGTCCCCTTAGGGGCTGTTTTCCTTGCGGCCACTGTCTGGCCTGCAGCAATGTCCTTCGCACTTCGTCCTTCACTTCTGCTGATGGTGACCGCAGTTATGAGATTCGGCATTATATATCATGCGGCACCAGCAATGTGATTTACTATGCCACGTGCGGTTGCCGCATGATATACAGTTAGGTCCAGAAATATTTGGACAGTGACACAATTTTCGCGAGTTGGGCTCTGCATGCCACCACATTGGATTTGAAATGAAACCTCTACAACAGAATTCAAGTGCAGATTGTAACGTTTAATTTGAAGGTTTGAACAAAAATATCTGATAGAAATTGTAGGAATTGTACACATTTCTTTACAAACACTCCACATTTTAGAAGGTCAAAAGTAATTGGACAAATAAACCAAACCCAAACAAAATATTTTTATTTTCAATATTTTGTTGCGAATCCTTTGGAGGCAATCACTGCCTTAAGTCTGGAACCCATGGACATCACCAAACGCTGGGTTTCCTCCTTCTTAATGCTTTGCCAGGCCTTTACAGCCGCAGCCTTCAGGTCTTGCTTGTTTGTGGGTCTTTCCGTCTTAAGTCTGGATTTGAGCAAGTGAAATGCATGCTCAATTGGGTTAAGATTTGGTGATTGACTTGACCATTGCAGAATGTTCCGCTTTTTTGCACTCATGAACTCCTGGGTAGCTTTGGCTGTATGCTTGGGGTCATTGTCCATCTATACTATGAAGCGCCGTCCGATCAACTTTGCGGCATTTGGCTGAATCTGGGCTGAAAGTATATCCCGGTACACTTCAGAATTCATCCGGCTACTCTTGTCTGCTGTTATGTCATCAATAAACACAAGTGACCCAGTGCCATTGAAAGCCATGCATGCCCATGCCATCACGTTGCCTCCACCATGTTTTACAGAGGATGTGGTGTGCCTTGGATCATGTGCCGTTCCCTTTCTTCTCCAAACTTTTTTCTTCCCATCATTCTGGTACAGGTTGATCTTTGTCTCATCTGTCCATAGAATACTTTTCCAGAACTGAGCTGGCTTCATGAGGTGTTTTTCAGCAAATTTAACTCTGGCCTGTCTATTTTTGGAATTGATGAATGGTTTGCATCTAGATGTGAACCCTTTGTATTTACTTTCATGGAGTCTTCTCTTTACTGTTGACTTAGAGACAGATACACCTACTTCACTGAGAGTGTTCTGGACTTCAGTTGATGTTGTGAACGGGTTCTTCTTCACCAAAGAAAGTATGCGGCGATCATCCACCACTGTTGTCATCCGTGGACGCCCAGGCCTTTTTGAGTTCCCAAGCTCACCAGTCAATTCCTTTTTTCTCAGAATGTACCCGACTGTTGATTTTGCTACTCCAAGCATGTCTGCTATCTCTCTGATGGATTTTTTCTTTTTTTCCAGCCTCAGGATGCTTCACCTCAATTGAGAGTTCCTTAGACCGCATGTTGTCTGGTCACAGCAACAGCTTCCAAATGCAAAACCACACACCTGTAATCAACCCCAGACCTTTTAACTACTTCATTGATTACAGGTTAACGAGGGAGACGGCTTCAGAGTTAATTGCAGCCCTTAGAGTCTCTTGTCCAATTACTTTTGGTCCCTTGAAAAAGAGGAGGCTATGCATTACAGAGCTATGATTCCTAAACCCTTTCTCCGATTTGGATGTGAAAACTCTCATATTGCAGCTGGGAGTGTGCACTTTCAGCCCATATTATATATATAATTGTATTTCTGAACATGTTTTTGTAAACAGCTAAAATAACAAAACTTGTGTCACTGTCCAAATATTTCTGGACCTAACTGTATGTAGGTCTTACCAGCAGAGAATTACGTAAACGTGTGAGGGAACATGTGAGGGACATTTCTGCGGCCCGGACGGTGGTCGATACTTCTAGCTTAAAGACCCTTCCACGTCATTTTCGTGCCTTCCATAATTGTGATTCAAGATCCCTACTAGTTAGGGGCATTGATGTCATTCATGGGGGCGCAAGAGGAGGGAATGTACGGAAAATCTTAGCCCAACGTGAAACCCGCTGGATTTACACTTTGGGAACACTGTCCCCTAGGGGGTTAAATGAACATCTTAGCTTTGCACCATTTTTGCGATAATCACTGTCTTCCTCCTGTTTCCCTGGTTTTAAGTGCCTCATTTTAATTATATAAATTTTGTTTTTAATTTTAGTAAAAAATTCTTTCCTGGCACTTCCTAAGGAACGCTGAATTCTTCCGCATGGCATTTACTCATTCATTACATGACTGTGATCACGGACTGGGACCTATATTCAAGACTGAAGATCTTCTGTATTTTACATCTTTCCTTGTCTGCGTGATCACGTTTGTTTATGTTTTATGCCACCTCCCTCGTCCCTCCCTCCTCTGCGTCTGACAGCTACACCTCCGGGTTTACCTTTCCGGTCTCCTCGGCATCTTGAATCGCCTCTGCGCATGCGTCGAGTGTGGGTGACGCGTCCCCATTCCCGCGCATGCGCATACTGCATTGATGGGCGTTGATCGCTGGGGATTCCGGAGCCCGGAACACCTATGGTGCGGCTGTGCTGACGTCGATGGGGGAGTGACCAGGGAGGTCTGGCGCCATGTTTAAAAGCATGGCTTGCTCACAGCGTTGTTATCCCCCTGAGGAAATGATCATACCAGTATAGGATCGTGAAACGTATGCGTCGGGGTCTTCTCCAGGGGTACCTCTCTGCTGCTACTCACAGGCTGTGTGTGGACCATAGGTATGCATTTCCTGCCTTAGGTCATTGCTGCCCATTGCCTGTTACTTCTTATGTCTCACCTGATGGTCAGTGTGTCTGCAATCTGGTGTTTATTATGCAATTGTTAATTGTTGTTGTTTTCACTGCACGTGTCTCCGTGCGTCGTACCCGCGTGTGCGTGATTGCCGCACGGAGACATGTCCATTTTTTTCTGGCATCACTGATGTCCCACGGACCACGCAGTGGTGTGGTCCGTGAAACACGTGCCAGAAAAAAATGTGCATTTAAAATAATAAACATTTTAACTCACCCGGCGTCCAACGATGTCCTCTGCAGCCCGTGCAGCTTGCTGCTTCTAAGCCGGCTGATTACTGTCGCGCATCTTAATGATGCACGACACAGCCGACCCGTAAGCAGCTGCTGCAGGGGTCACCGCCGGCCGGATGCTGCACCGCGGGAGGATTCAGCACCACGGAGAGCGGGAGCGGGCACAGGTGAGTTGATTGCTAAGTGCAATCACGGGCTACGGAGAACGGAGCCCGGATTGCACTTAGACAACCCACGTGTGCCGTGATTCACGGCACACGCAGGGACATGTGCGTGTTTTACACGCCAGTGAAAAACGTCTGTGTTTTTCACTGACGTGTGAAACGGGCCTTACCCTGTAAAAAGTTGAACCAGTTGTGCATCACCAAAATACCACCAGTGGACCCTGTTAAAGCACCGCCACCAAGAGAGGCCGTGTGCAGGAAAAGGTCCGGGACAGAGATGGTCCGGACCTGGTCACCAACGGAACCGGTGACCTGCCTCCTTAGTGGGTTCTGGGACCAGGAACTTTGGATGGTGGGTGCAGGGAGGGGTACTCCAGTTATTGAAATGTTTAAGCTTGAAACTCCCCTGTGCGGGAAGACCTGTTGTTTTTCAGTTATTTGTGTGGAAAATAAAAGTGTAACCAGTTTCACTTACAGCCCAAAGACGTGCTGGAATTAACCAAGGGGGAATGTAGCGCCCCTGAAGACATCAGGGAGCTACAAGGTTATGCATCCCCACCAGGATGCAGGGCCCCATAGGGACCCTGAAGCCTAGTGCCGGTCACACACAAACACCTACCTGGAGGTAATCCCAGTTTTCCCCAACAATCCCCATACAATGGTACAGGGCTAGGGTCTGACCAATGGATGGCCGTCTAGAGGTGGCGCCAGTCCAGTGCACTAGTTGACCTGGTGGGAGGGGTGGACTGAGGAAAGGGAGTCAGATAGTCTGAGGGAGTCGAGGAGTGAAGGTGGACAGGAGGAGACGCACTGACATCATGGGGTGACAGTAACCTAGTGCCCATCAGAGTAGTTGCTGGAGGAGTACGGTGGAGTACTCCCGGAACTATGCACCAATGGGATACAGGACCCTAGGACAGGCAGAAGCTCCAAGCTGGCTAGTTAACACCTGCACAGTGAGGGGACCATCAAGGAACTCGCTGACCCTAAGAATCTGAGACTCAGTATCAAAGAGAGAGTTGAGGACAGGACTGGAGACTCCAACCTCACAGGGTTCACGCTACTGTCAGGCGAACAGCAGTGGAAAGAAACACCACCGGACAGGGATTTCCAGTGTCTCTACGCCACGGGGACCCACCAACCAGAGACAGGTGCAGGGGAAGAAGGCACCAGATCACTAAACTGGCACTGGGACTAAGGGAACCTGCAGGTGAAACCAGCCGGCCTCGGGTAACCAGTTACCACCAGCAAAATTGAGTAAAAACCCAGTGGCACTGAACTCTTGTGTGGACGTGAACTACCTTCTTCCGACAACCATCGCATCACCTACCCTCTGGGGCCCAGCCCTGCTTGTGGAGGGCCTACCATCCAGGCTTCCATTAACACCAGCCCCTGTAGTGGACATTGTGCAGCGGCGGCTCCATCCACATAGCCGCAACACTGCAAGTGGTGTTATGTGTGAACATTATCCTAACCCCTTGCAAATATATCCCTTTTAAAAAAAGGGCCCAGGGCACGGAACCGGGCAACGGTCACCAAAGTGACATTCCCCAAATATACACCGCCCGGGACCGAGTACCCCATAACCCTGGGTGTGACATTAACCATATCAGAGTTTTTACATAGATTTATTCCTGTTGTTTCCTGCTGTATTTTGGGGGGGGGTTTGGCTCTGCTCACACTTCCAAATTTCTGCCCAGTTTTTGACAATAGTGCCTTACTACTTTGTACCATGTTTTATATTATTTGTATAAAGTGCCTTGCGAAAGTATTTGTCCCTTTTGAATTTTTCAACCTTTTCCCACATTTTAGGCTTCAAACATAAAGATACAAATTTTAATGTTATAATGAAGAATCAACAACAAGTGGGACACAATTGTGAAGGTGAACGAAATTTATTGCTTATTTTATATTTTCGTAAAAAATAAATAACTGAAAATTGGGGCGTGCAATATTATTCGGCCCCATTACTTTCAGTGCAGCAAACTCACTCCAGAAGTTCATTGAGGATCTCTCAATGATCCAATGTTGTCCTAAATGACTGATGATGATAAATATAATCTACCTGTGTGTAATGAAGTCTCAATATAAATGCACCTGCTCTGTGATAGTCTCAGTGTTCTGTTTAAAGCACAGAGAGCATCATGAAGACTAAGGAACACAACAGGCAGATCCGTGATACTGTTGTGGTGAAGTTTAAAGCCAGGTTTGGTTGCAAAAAGATTTCTAAAACTTTAAACATTCCAAGAAGCACTGTGCATGTGGACTGCCCCAGGGCTATGGGGTACTCGGTCCTGGGCCATATATGTACGGGGATGCTGTGTCACGGGTGTGTAATGGCCGATGCCCGGTTCCGTGACCTGGGGGTCACTTTTAAAAGGGGTTATATACAGGGGAGATTAGAGAGTTTATGTCTTGACGCCACTTGCGGGTTGCAGCTAAGTAGATGGAGCCACCACTGCATAGTTTATTGCCACTGTGGCTGATGGTGATGGCAGCTTGGATGTTGGGCACTCCACAAGTAGGGCCAAGCCCCAGGGGATGAATGATGGAGTTCGGCATGGAAAGAAGGGAGACCATACAAAGAAAATGCAGTGCAATTAGTGTTTACTCACAGCGATGGTGATGCTGGTTCACTGAGGACAGCTGGTTTCGACTCCTGGTCCCTTTAGCCCCATTGTCGGTGTGGTAACCTGGTGGCTTCTTTTCCCTGCACTTCTCACTGGTTGGAGGAACCCTGTGGCTTGGAGCGTCTGGGGGTCCCCTCCTGTTTGTCGTTCAGAGGGAACTACTGGGGATGTCAGAGGCGTATCTAGGGGGGGGCTGGCGGGGCACGTGCCCCGGGCACAGTGTCAGGGGGGGCGCTGTCGGGCTGCCTGATGCAGCACTCTGAGTCTCCCCAGCGCACGGGACCAGCGTCAGCACCTTTCAGCAGGGGCGGTGATGTATGCTGCGGCCCCGCGGCCGAGTTTCGTGGCCCGAAGCACTGATGCCGGCAGCTGCAGGCTCTTAGATCCACACCTGAATGCAGCCTTCACCGCTGTGTAGGGGTTAAGTTTGTCTGTGGGCGGAGCTAGCACGCACCGTGCACTGCCCTGCCGTCCCACAGATGAATGTGAGCAAGGATGGTTGACCTTAGGGAGATCAACATCCACCACTGCGGAGACACCATCACGTGTTTCTCAACGCAGTGATTCTAGAGCAATGCCCCCTGGGAAATATTCAAAGCAAGAAGGCCTGCGGAGACACCATCACATATTTCTCAATGCTGGCAGGAAACTAGCCAGGTCTTTCACCGGGAAGGAACAACCACGGGAAGGGCAGTCTCCAGTCAAGGAGACCACCTATGCCAAACATGGTATCCATCCACAGACAGCCGTTTCGGGGTATTTGCCCCTCATCAGTGTGGAGTAGGAATCTGGCTAGTGGGACATTGCCTAGTAAAAGACTATGTGAGCAAGGATGGTTGACCTTAGGGAGATCAACATCCACCACTGCGGATACACCATCACGTGTTTCTCAACGCAGTGATTCTAGAGCAATGCCCCCTGGGAAATATTCAAAGCAAGAAGGCCTGCGGAGACACCATCACATGTTTCTCAACGCTGGCAGGAAACTAGCCAGGTCTTTCACCGGGAAGGAACAACCATGGGAAGGGCAGTCTCCAGTCAAGGAGACCACCTATGCCAAACATGGTATCCATCCACAGACAGCCGTTTCGGGGTATTTGCCCCTCATCAGTGTGGAGTAGGAATCTGGCTAGTGGGACATTGCCTAGTAAAGATGTCCCACAGATGAAGGTAGATGATAGAATGTATGGGCTCCGTCCAGGTATGCCTTAATTTGTCATGAAGCTGGTCACGCCTATTACCTGGAAGGATCCCATACATTCTAGGCTCAACGCACAGAGGAAGAAAGGAGCCGCCGAGCTGTATGTCCTGTCACCCCCAGTGCTGTATACCCCGCAGAACTGCCTATAATATCCCTCCCCACCTCAGTTCTATATACCCCCAGAACTGTCTATAACCCCCCAGTGCTGTATACCCTGCAGAACTACCTATAATATCCCCCCACCCCAGTGCTATATACCCCCAGAACTGTCTACAACCCCCCAGTGCTGTATACCCTGCAGATCTGGCTATAATATCCTCCCCACCCAGTGCTATATACCCCCAGAACTGTCTATAACCCCCCCAGTGCTGTATACCCCGCAGAACTGCCTATAATATCCCCCACCCCAGTGCTATATACCCCTAGAACTGTCTATAACCCCCAGTGCTATATACTCCTAGAACTGTCTATAACCCCCAGTGTTGTATACCCCCAGAACTGTCTGTCCCCTGATCCCAGTGCTGTATATCACCCCAGAACTGTCTGTCCCCTGACCCCAGTCCTGTATACCCCCCCCAGAACTGTCTGTCCGCTGACCCCAGTGCTGAATAGCACCCCAGAACTGTCTGTTCCTTCACCCCAGTGCTGTATACCCCAGAGCTGTTTGTCCCCCACTCCAGTGCTGTATACCCTCAGAGCTGTTTGTCCTCCACCCCAGTGCTGTATACCTCCCAGAGCTGTTTGTCTCCCATCCCAGTGCTGTATGTCGCCCACTCCAGTGCAATATACCACCTAAGAGCTGTATACCCCCAGAGCTGTATCTCTCTCCAACCCAGTGCTGTATACCCCCAGAGTTGTTTTTCCCCCCACTCCAGGGCTGTATACCCCCCAGAGCTATATACCTCCTCAGATCTGAATGCCCCCCTCTAGTGCTGTATGCCCCCTCTGGAGCGGTATGTCCCCCCATTGCTGTATGCCCCCAGCCTCCCCTGTGATGTATATACAGCAGTGTCAGTGTGCTCTGTGTGTGGCTATGTCTTTAAGTCATGGCCACTAATCAGCGCGGCACAGCAACATGCCCAGGTGGAGCTGGATGTGAGACAAGCGGGGGAGGTGAGTGAGGCTGCTGCCGGCTTCCCCATATTAATAATATCTGTAATGTGTCTGTGTGCATGTATGATGTGTGTCTGTGTACGTCAGTGTATATGACTGTGTATAGATTTATCTCTATTTATATGTATGTATGCTTGTATGTGTACATATTTGTATATGTGCGTGTCTATGTGAGGATGGGGCCCATTGAGACTCTTTCACCCAGGGCCCACAAAAACCTGGAGCTGGCCCTGCCTGCAGCTGCATTTTGCCGCCCCCGTAGTGGGAGCCGGTTATTCTCTGAGTCCGGCTGTCAAGAAAAGGGGATAGCATGAGAGGATAGTGTGAAGCCATAGTAAAGAGGAGGAGTGTGATGAGGGGCACAGTATAAAGACTGGGCAGTGTAAGGGGACATAGTGTAGAGGACAGTGTGAAGAGACAGTATGGAAAGTAGAGGGCACTGTGGAGGGCATGTACCATAAGAGGGGCTGCATGTGCGTCATGTTTTGTGCAAAGAATACAATGAGAGGCCATTATTTATTCAGGTGCACAGCGTAAGGCAATATTTTTATATAGGAGTATTATAATCATTCTGCTATTTTTAATGGTATCATGCCAGGATGTTCTGCAGAAGAGCGAAGAAGATAGAAGTCTGCAGAGACGAACTGTTGATGTGAAAAGTCATCATGGCGTCTGGACTAGATGACTCTGATCAGAGACAACATCATCTATAAGGTACCTGAATGTAAATGTTTATTTGTGATACTAATTCTCATCATTAGGCCTCAGTCCCACTTGCGCATTGCTTCCCATACAAGATCATCAGATGCAATATTCTAATGACCGTCGACTCAGGCTCTGCTGCGAGCATGAGCCGAGTGTCATGCGACTGTGATCCGATCTTGCGATCGGATCACAGCTGCGGACAAGACAAAGGGAGGGAGTAATTTCTCCCTTCTCCACGGCCTCTCTGCGTACATTGTACTGCACTGTGATCACATCCAAGTGCAGTGTGATGTTTCACACGCTCCCGTAGACTTGTATGGGTGTGTGAGCTGAAAATCTCTGACACTCGCAGCATGCTGCAATTCTTTTCTCATGCCAATATATCATGCAAAATCAATTGCAGATGGACACTCGATGTTTTATCAGATTGCACTCATCCGTGCAAAACGCAAGTGGAACTGAGGCCTTACAGTAGTTCCTGTATGGTCCACAGTCTGATGATGACTGTTAACTCCCAAGTATCTACTTACCATTGTTAAAAGGAACCTGTCACCAGGTTTTTGTGACTCCATCTGAGAGCAGCATAATGTAGAGACAGAGACTCTGATTCCAGCGATGTGTCACTTACTGGGTTGTTTGCTGTCATTTTGATAAAATCAATGTTTTCTCTGCTGCAGATCTAGCAGTTATACAGAGCTGATGAATATGCTGGTCTACCTGGCAGCATGCCAAGCAGTCCTGTAATGATAATCTACTGCTAATAAACAGTGATTTTTATCAAAACTACTCTAAGCAGCACAGTAAGTGACACACTGTTAGAATCAGGATCTCTACCCCTACATTATGTTGCTCTCAGAAAAGGTGTTAAAATCCTGGTGACAGACTGCCTTTAAGGATGTATTGGAAGTTGTAGATTCCTGCAATGGAAATGTCTGTGTCTGACCTGACATTTCAATTGATATACCATGCTTGTGGTTCTGATGATGTATTTCTTTACTGAAGAGGGTTTTGATGCTGTTTCTGAACTGGTGGGGTTATATTGATGTATTTCTGTACTGCTGGTGGTTGTGATGAATTTCTGTACTGCTGGTGGTTGTGATGCCGTGTTTCTGTATTGATGGGGGTTCTAATTATGTATTTCTGTACCTCTGGTGGTTCTGGTGCTCTTACTAGTTCTGATCCTGTACACAAGTAGCAATACATAAATTGTGAGATTGGACAACCCCTTTACTTAGAATTCGGCTATACTGCTTAATTTTATAAGTAAAGTCTTGTCCAGGTTTGAGATGAAAGTTTCTAGTCTCTCTAGGTGACTGCAGGCTTCTAAATTCTCACAGCTTGCACTGCACATTTTTAGGATTCTCCAGTGGCATTGGCAGGAGTGGACAGTCATGTGAGCGAAAGTATGAGATTTTTATATTTCTGGCCACATTCTGATTTCACGTGTCCGGCCTTACTCAATTCATTTTTATTGAGCGAGGCCATACATGTCTAGTTGGGATGTGACCACATGAATGTAAATCGCATACTAGCGGTTTCGTGACCTCCCACTCTCACCGCAAGCAGCAGAGAATCCTGACAGTGTGCAGTGTGAGAATTCAGAAGTCTGCAGTCACATAGAGTGACACATAGAGTGACTGCAGATTTTTATCTTAAACCTGGAGAAGCCCTTTACTTGAAAAGATTAAACGGTTTAACCCAATACTAGCAGCGTGCAATATACTCCCTGTCAGGATTCAGCTCTGCTTCTGGTTCTAGTAGTCATCATATGGCCCCACCACTCATATATGATTTTCATACCTGCATGTGACAATTAGCTTTTCTTCCTAAGTTTCTCTTTGAACATCGAGTGAATTATTAGGAGCAGCTCATCATCATGTGACTGTAAGTGTGCAAATCCCATTTGAATAATTGGTCACATGGGGGGGGCGCCAAATTGAATTCTTGCCCCAAGTGCTGGAAAGCCTAGATACACCTCTGGGGATGTTTATGTGTTGTGATATACACAAGCGGTCGTATTGAAATGGAAGGAGTATGATGCCACTGCAAATTTACCAAGACCTGGCCGTCCCTCAAAAATTTCATTTAAAACAAGGAGAAGACTGATCAGAGATGCAGCCAAGAGGCCCATAATCACTCTGGATAAACTGTAGAGATCTACAACTGAGGTGGGAGAGTCTGTCCATAGGACAATAATTAGTCGTACACTGCACAAATCTGGCCTTTATGGAAGAGTGGCAAGAAGAAAGCCATTTCTCAAAGATATCCATAAAACATGTTGTTTAATGTTTGCTACAAGCCACCTGGGAGACACACCAAACATGTGGAAGAAGGTGCTCTGGTCAGATGAAACCTAAATCGAACTTTTTGGGTACAATTTCAAATTATATGTTTGGCGTAAAAGCAACACAGCTCATCACCCTGAACACACCATCCCCACTGTCAAACATGATGATGGCAGTATCATGGTTTGGGCCTGCTTTGCTTCAGCAGGGACAGGGAAGATGGTTAAAATTGTCGGAAAGATGGATAGAGCCAAATACAAGACCATTCTTGAAGAAAACCTGTTGGAGTCTGCAAAAGACCTGAGACTGGGACAGAGATTTGTCTTCCAAAAAGACAATGATCCAACACATAAAGCAAAATCTACAATGGAATGGTTCACAAATAAACGTATCCAGGTGTTAGAATGGCCAAATCAAAGTCCAGACCTGAATCCAATTGAGAATCTGTGGAAAGAGCTAAAAACTGCTGTTCACAAACGCTCTCCATCCAACCTCACTCAGCTCGAGCTTTCTACAAAGGAAAAATGGGCAAGAATTTCAGTCTCTCGATGTGCAAAACTGATAGAGACATACCCCAAGTGACTTGCAGCTGTAATTGCAGCAAAAGGTGGCGCTAGAAAGTATTAACTTAAAGGGGCAGAATAATATTGCATGCCCTAATTTTCACTTTTTTATTTTTTACAAAAATTTTAAATAAACAATAAATATCGTTCACCTTCACAATTGTGTCCCACTTGTTGATTCTTCACCATAAAATTTTAACTTTTTATCTTTATATTTGAAGCCTGAAATGTGGGAAAAGGTTGAAAAATTCAAGGGGGCCGAATACTGGCGCAAGGCACTGTATATTGTATATAGTGTTATTCTATGTTTTGTCCCTCATCTATATATATTTTCTTCTCTCGGCGACTCTGAACAAGGCCATCTTGGCTGAAATGTTATTATTTGGTCGAATATCCTGGTCGCACTGTGGATACACTGTTGGGGTTCAGGCTTCCACCTCCACTGTACAGTTGGTGCGGAAAGTATTCAGACCCCTTTAAATGTTTCACTTTTTGTTTTATTGCAGCCATTTGATAAATTTATTGCAGCTATTTGGTGAATTCAAAAAAGTTAATTTTTTTCTCATTAATGTACACTCTGTCAGAAAAACACAGAAATGTAGAAATTTTTGCAAATGTATTAAAAAAGAAAACCTGAAATATCACATGGTCATAAGTATTCAGACTTTTTGCTCAGACACTCATATTTAATTCACATGATGTCTATTTCCTTGTGATCCTTCTTGAGATGGTTCTACTCCATCATTGGAGTCCATCTGTGTTTTATTAAACTGGTAGGACTTGATTTGGAAAGGCACACACCTGTCTATATAAGACTTCACAGCTTACAGTGTATGTGAGACCAAATAAGTATCATGAAGTCAAAGGAACTGTCCAAGGAGGTCAGAAACAGAATTGTGGCAAAGCACAGATCTGGCCAAGGTTACAAAAGAATTTCTGCAGTACTCAAAGTTAATAAGAGCACAGTGGCCTCCATAATCCTTAAATGGAAGACATTTGGGACCATCAGAAGAGCCTTTATGAGAGAGGTAAAGAAGAATTCCAAGATCACTGTGGCTGAGCTCCAGAGATGCAGTAGGGAGATGGGAAAAAGTTCCACAAAGTCAACTATCACTGCAGCCCTCCACCAGTCAGGCCTTTTTGGCAGAGTGGCCTGACAGAAGCCTCTCCTCAGTGCAAGACATATGAAAACCCACATAGAGTTTGCAAAAAAACACATGAAGGACTCCCAGACTATGAAAAATAAGATTCTCTAGTCTGAAGAGACGAAGATAGAACTTTTTGGTGATAATTTTAAGTGGTATGTGTGGAGAAAACCATGCACTGCTCATCATCTGCCCAATACAATCCCAACAGTGAAACATGGTGGTGGCAGTATCATGCTATGGGGGTGCTTTTCAGATGCAGGGACAGGACGACTGGTTGCAACTGAAAGATAAATGTGGCAAAGTATAGAGCTATCCTAGACGAAAACCTCAGTATGAGATCTGCCTGCTGTTGTTAACCAGTTAAATTATGCTGTCAATTCCGTACAGCGGGATTTAACACACGCCACCAGGGAGCGCGTCATCGGTGGCCGCTTGACATGATCACGGGCCCCACTTTCACATCATCGAGCACTTTTAGATTAACTAGAATGGCGATTGTGAGCCAAACTCATTCATTCAGCAACTGTTTTTAACACAACATATGCTGTTTTGAAAGAATGAGCAAAATTGATATGTAATATTTATTTATTTATTGTATCCCTTTTATAAAATTAAATATGTCAGTCCAGGGTGTATGCAGAATTCACAGTACAAATCCAATCTGCAGAGAAACAATGGAGTATCCTTTTTCAAATAAAATATTTCTGTATTTTTTATTCATGTCACAAAATTTCATTATAGACCAGCTACCAATGAAGATAGTAATAAGTGATGTTCCTGAAATTTTGTACAGCAGCACCTGAATAATTAGTTAATAAATATTAAAAACACATCCAGTTTCCTATTATTGCAAATTGTGATAGGTATTATTTTATCTTTATTACTACCAATATTTTCTGTTAGCATTACATGTTGCTGGAATGCAACAAAGCTTTTAATTTTGAATGAAAAATTATTCATATTTTTTCTGCTCAAAAATCAGTCAATACTAAAACATCATCCATATAATACTTGGCATTGACTGCAACTATTACCCTTTAGATAGTAACCCCTTAATTACCACCAATATGCATTAATATGGTGGCTGTTAAGGAACTTTACTCCCTTATTGCCATTTTAAAATGGCGATCAGTAATAAATAAACAGCACCCGGGGGGTGAAAATCATGAAGGTGACAGCTGTATATGACAGCTGATACACTGTAGCATCGATCCCAACCAGTTTTTCAATTAACCCCTTTTACACCACTCTCAATATCTGGCATCTAGGTGAATAAAAGGGAGTTAACAGAATCCTTATAACACTATTGATCCTCCATGATCCTAATGGTGACCTGTTAGATTCCGCTATACGCAGGGTCTAACAGGTGTGTCAGTGAATAAATGACAGGTCTTAGGCACTACAGTAGACGAGTACTGCAATGCATGAGACCAATGTTCAAAAAGAAAAATATTCATGTCCCACAGTGGGACTAAGGGGAAAAAAACGTAAAAAGTGAAATAAAATGTGATAAAAAAACAACTGAAAAAAATACAAACAAATAATGAAAGCCCGTCTCACCACTTAGAAGGCAGCCTTTTCGTAAAAACAAGAATAAACACAAAAGTATACACATAATTGGTATCATCGTGACCGGAAAGACTACAAACTACAAAACTGTCATGTTATTTATTCCAAACAGCTAACATCGAAAAAAAATATTAAAACATAAATATAGTAAGTGGTTCTGTCGAGCTTTTTGTCTGAGTCGCATTTTTGTGGGATTTACATGGAAGCCCCATAGTAAGTGTTCAGTTTAGAAGAAAACAATGTGATGCCCACCTTATAATGAAAATGAATAAAAAAATTCTGTACCCCAAAATGTTACTAAGAAAAACCCTACCTTATTCCACAGAAAAACAGCTCCCATTCAGGTTTATCATCTGTCACTTGAAATATAGGAGGCTCCCACGTTACTGATAGGACAAAGACTCTGGAAAAGCGAAATGGCTCCCACACCTCATATAACATTCAGGGAAATTTGCGCTCCCAAACCCAAATACTCCCATCTTTCTGAGACTCACTGTTCCTAAACTGCAGTAAGCAGCCACATGTTTGGGGTTATTGTAATGGCCAATTAACAATTTACGAGTGTATGTTGGTAAAAGCACAGGCTGAGCACAATGAATTGGTACTAAACTGGCAAGTTCCCATTTCTCCTGACAAAAAGTGTTTTGTGGATGTTACGAAATACCTTATTTTTTGAAATATAAGATACACTTTTTTCCCAAAGATTTTCGAGAAAAGGGTTGATGCGTCTTATAGTCTGAATGTACCTGGCTATGGCTGTGGTGGGAGCAGCAGAGGACACAGGAGAACAGGAGACAGAAGCAGGGTTACAGGAGGCAGGAACTGGCGATGTTGCAAACAGTGTGCCTGCTAAAAAAGAAAATGAATATTCACTACTCCCCATGTTCATAATTCTGCCCTCGTATCAATACTGAACCTGGCAGTGAGAGGTGGGCGGTATTATGGTGTAGGAAGCAATGAATGTTGATTCTCTTTGATAGCGGGCACATGAAGTCACATAGCCGCCAGCTTACTGCAGTGGCTGGGACATTAATAAAGAGAATGAATATTCACTGCTCCCCATGCCCATAATCTGGGCATGGGGACAAGTGAATATTCTGGTAGTTGATATCAGCATCTAATTGGGCGCGCTAACATTGACGTCATGCTTTGCACCGCTTACATGCTGAAGTCAGTTGCTGGCATCAGAAGAGGACACCATGCACCTGAAAAACAGATGGAAAGTGAGTCAAAATGTTTATTTTTTATGTGTGCGGTGATTTGGGAGGCATATACACCAGGATGGGGATCATATGTACCAGGATTAGAAACATATATACCAAAATTGGGAACATAGATACCATGATGGAGATCATATATGAATATAAAGTTTCTCTACTTTCTCTTCCTCCCTGATGAAGCTGCTAACGGGACGCACAGACTCCCTGACGGCTAAACATTTGTTGGTGGGCTGGGGGGAAGCTTCCAATCTGGGATCTGGCTGTTTGGTCCTTCGGTGCTGACATCTGCACTTTTTGGTGGGTAATTGCGCTTAATGGTAACAACAATGCCCCATTTCTGCGGGTTACCTATGCACCTGACACTTTAAACCATTCATTGGGATATAGGCAACTTATTGTCCACTTATTTTGGAGATATGTCTGATTTATGTGCACTGGCCACTTTAATATAAAATCCTTGCTGACTTCCCATAATATCAAATTCTGCTTGCATGTATTTATTTGTAATATGACTGTACTCTTTATTATTATTCATATGATTACAGCTATGTGCAATATGTGCAATGTATACCTATACCCAGTCATTCCATGTGTATGTTTTTAAACACCTCAGTTTTTATATGTGTATTCAGCAGAACCCCTTCCTCCTTTTTTGATAATAAAAATATTTGCACAGTGTACTCCTTTTCCTCCTATTTTTCAAATATTTGGCATTAGTAGCTCAGCGGCCTCATTTTGTATTTGTCCAGCAGTACCAAAAAGGACCTGCCGACAAGAGAAGCACTAGGGGGCAGTCTGATTTTGACAAATTGATGAACAGTGGGTGGATCTTGTGAGACAGCCACCCAGCTGTTCGTGACAATCTGGTGGCAGCGGTTGGATATCTTAGTGACTCCCTCGGCTGTTCATGACGTTGGCATATTGGAGTCCTGGTGTCCCTTCTATACCGCTACCATACTCCCATCCCCAGTAATTTAGCCCCTTATTAAAATAACCACAGACACATAAATGGATAAAATGGACATAGCAGCCTTTATTTAAACATAACTTACAATAACATTATAAAAGGGGGTTGTGGTCCTCGAAGCTCAAACAATCTGATGATCACCCAATACTCCAATCTTCCCTCCCCCCTAAACCCACATTACTTCCAGCCGCAACCACCAACTCGGGAGCACCAAAACAAAGATGAGGGGGAAGGGTTAAACCACCAAACATGGGAACCGACACCACCAAGCCGACGTTCCCCCATGATCACCAGACCAACCACCCAAACCAGTAAATTAAAGGGTTCCACCTCCATTGGGACCCACAATCCAATTTACACAAACTTCAAGGACCCCACCCCAACCGCCACAACGAGAGCACTTTGACCCCCTCAAATCCTCGAGACCCTCCCTACCTGACTGCCATGGCCCGCTCAATACCCTCCTGAATCCCCAAGGACCATAAGTCCGTCCCCACTGCATTCAGGTGGACCCCATCAGCCAACCAGTAATCCTGGTCCACCGCCTCCAAATCAAAATGGCGTACCGCCACAACCCCATTCCTCACCACAAAGGCCAAAATTGACCGATTGATTTTTATACGAGTCTTATTCAGCCTTTTCACAGAACGGGCCCTACGCCACGTCCGTCTCAGGACCATTTGTGACCAGACCGTCCGAAGTCCTGGCACAGAAACCCACAGCCGCAGTAAATCATGTTTGATATCCCTTATCAGTTCCCGACCCGCCACTATCCCCACATCATTTCCCCCAACATGCAAAACCAGAATATCTGGCGCCTGATCCAGCCGCATCGCCCTGTGCACCTCGGGCAACACCCTCATCCACCGCATGCCCTGGAAACCCAATCAACTGATGACCGCAGCACTTTGTGCAAAGCCCAGCTGACGTCCATCCAAACGAATGTCCGCCCGGATCGCTACCCAGTGCACAAAGGAGCGGCTCAATATCCAAACCAATCGGGAAATCTCTCCTGCAAAAGAAGACAACAAAACATCACAGTACCATAACATAACCAAACAGCTCCAACAGCTCCCCGCATTTTAAACATTTTTAAAGGCGCACGTAACTCAAATATCTCCTGGATTCCCACCGACCTATCCTCCGCACTACTTCTGAACTCAAACCGCACACCGCCACCTCCGTTGCCACTCCTATCCTAAAAGAATGAGGCGCATAGCAACCAGGATCCAGGTCAAGACCCTCCACACACCTCCGAAAAATTGCCCGATACTGGTAATTCGATAAAAACGAACTATCTTAGTGACAAAGCAACGGACAGTCCCCCCGTGGCCTCAACCTCCAAAACTCCCGCAAACACCTTACCGGACACGATACCCAGCACCACACGCCGCCCTCTCCCGGCTTGATCCGTCTTTGACCTCCGAAGCCAAAATTCCACGCTATTCTCGAATAAAAGCACGTTCTGCGCCTGAATCCCCCCTGACCTTGCCGACTAACCGCCACCAGCTCCCCAATCCTGAGCGCTCAAAAAAAGCGAAAAAAAACGCCAGACGGAACAAAATAACCTCAAAAACTGAACTGCACACCATACTCAATTGGGCCCCTAAGTGTTCCAAAAGAGCAAAAGATACTGGCCTCCTCCTATGTTCACTGCTCTGCCCTCGGGGAAACCCCTTCAATGCCTGCCGCACCAAAAAAGTCTTTGTTAAATCCGGCCTGTTCCGCAACTTAAAACCAAAGGCCAAGCCCGCTACCTCTCAACCCACCTTTGCCTGGGACCAACCCCATGCCGACCACCGCCCGACCCACAAGAGCAACACGCCTACCTGATCCTCCACCGACCGAATCAAGTCAAAAGACTGAACCCAATCCTCCCATTGTTACCAAGCCTGCTGATAAGCCGTCCAAGTCGCCTTTGCCAATGATCCCTTGATTAAGTGTCCAACGGCCCTCATACCACACTCCAGAGTTCGGGAGGGCACTCCAATCCCTCAGCCATAGCCCCTGACGCCAATTCCCTGAAGCGGTCCCACTGGAAACGAGAGAGAGCATCAGCAATAGAATTCAGCACCCTCGGCACGTGAGACGCAGAAACACAAGCATTGATGGACAAACAAGCCAACACTAATTTCTGCAGCACCCTAATCACCGGGGGAGAATTAGCCGAAATATTATTAACTGAAAACACTACCCCCATGTAGTCACAGTAAAACCGAATCCATCTGTTCCGAAAACGCTCCCGCCACAGCATAACTGCCACCAAAATCGGGAAAATTTCCAACAGCGCCAAGTTCTTCGCCAAACCCACAGAACACGAAGCCTCCGGCCACCGCTCCGCACACCACTCCCCTCCAAAATAGGCCCCCAAAGCCTTGACCCCCAGATGCATTGGTAAACAGATCTAACTCCGAATTACCCACCTGAGGCTCCATCAACAGTGACCGCCCATTGTAGTCCACCAGGAATTAATTTTTCCCATACCTCCAAATCCGTCTTAATCTCGGCCGACAGACACACAAAATGGTGAGGTGCTAGCACCCCCATAGTGGCCATCGCAAGCCTCCGTGAAAAAATCCGCCCCATTGGCATCACCCGACACGCAAAATTGAGTTTGCCCAGCAATGATTGCACCTCCTGCAGGGTGAGTTTTCTAACCCTCAGTGCCCTTGTCACCTCCTCCCTGAGGGCCACCACCTTGTCCGCCGGTAACCGAAATTCCCACCTGTCCGAGTCAATAACAATCCCTAGGAAAGAAATACATGTTGCCGGACCCTCTGTTTTCCCCGGCTCCAAAGGGACCCCGAACCGCCGAGCCACCTACTCAATCGTTGCAAGCAAATTCTGGCAAACCATTGAGTCCCCCGGAACAACGCAGAAAAAAATCGTCTAAATAGTGAATAACAGACTGCAAATCAGAAACATCCGTAACCACCCACTCCAAAAAAGAACTAAACGCCTCGAACAATGAAAAAGACAACGAGCATCCCATGGGCAGGCATCTATCAACAAAATAAATCCCTACTCAAAAACAGCCAAGCAAGCACACACTATCCAGATGAACTGGCAACAGCCGAAATGCCGATTCAACATCCGTCTTTGCCATCAGGGCCCCCTTTCCACACCGCCTCACCCAATCTGCCACCTCATCAAAGGACGTATACACCACTGAGCATAAGTCAGGATCTATACCGTCATTTACCGATCCCCCCCACGGATAAGACAAGTGGTGAATAAGATGAAACTTATTCGCCTCTTTCTTCGGCACCACCCCCAGCGGGGAAACCACCAGATCGGGAAAAGGCGGGGACCTAAAAGGCCCCGCCATACGCCCCAACGACACCTCCTTTGCCAACTTTTCCAGAACCACCTCCGGATGCTGGCTTGCCGACTGTAAGTTCTTAAAATGCCCCGGTCTCTCTCCCGAAGGAATACAAAAAACAAATTTGAAACCCCTCGCCAGTAACTCCGCATCCTCCCTCTTCGGGACCCTACTTAGATAGGGGAGCATCTCGTGAAGTTTCACCGGAGTCTCCCCCTTTCGAATTACCAAGTCCCCCCTTGACCCTGCTATGCCGGAAACACTTCGCCGCCCCGTGATTGGTTCCACTACAGTGCAAGCAGTGGTGCTTAAACTTACACTGCTCCCCAAACTTGGACTGGCCCTCATTAAAGAGCCAGCAGAGCCCTGATTTTTGGGATTCCGACTGATCTGTGGCTCCCCGGCCGGATTGTTGCCCATACCGCCCCCCCAGCCTGGCCGGAAGCCCCGGCCACCCCTGGAAAGGATTGCCCATACCTCGTCAGTGCCATTACCCACAACCAGAGCCCAATATCCTTCTGGTCCCATCTTATGGATGGCCGAATAGCTTTCCGCTGACGAAACTGTTCGTCATACCGCAACCAGATCTGCCCCCCATACACCCTTTAGGCTTCCCCAATGGAATCCATATTGCAGAAAAGATGTGAACAATTGTCCGGCGCCTTCTCTCCTATAACACTGGCTAGAATTGAAAATGCTTGCAGCCAGTTTGTGAAAGTCTGCGGGATCAGCCGCCACCGCCGCTTCTCCTCATCCTCTTTTTTGTTGTCGTCTTTCTTAGGCTTATTCAAATTTAATTTTTCTAGCGGCAGCAAAGAGAAGATTTCTACATATTCATCCCTCCAAATCTTCTCCCTAACCTCCTTCTTTAAATGTGACCCCAGCGGCCCCTCAAAGCACACGTAAACCTCCCCCCTCGCCTTATCATCCAAGTGAATCATATCCTTGTCTTTCTCCGTCTGCATTGAAACCGACACGGGATCGGACCCCCTGTGTACCCCCGACGGACTCGCAGCCACCACCCCGACACTTGAGACCCCCGATCACACCCTCGCCAAGGCACAACCCCCGACACTCCCGCTCCCCTCCAACCACGCCAACAACTGCCTGACTTCAGACAAGACCTCCCCAACCCCTACTGACCCTGATGGAGTCGCCTGAACCTAAGCCCCCATCCCAGCCCCCGCCGGACCCGCCACACTACCCGGAACATTAATAGCAAAAGGGGATGAACAAAACATAGAACTGTACTCACCAAGCTGTGCAGAAGCTGTGATCCCGCCAGCCGACAATCCTGATTCCTGCCGTCCAGCCATCGCCACTGGCGCAGCGTAGCTCTCTTGCCTGCCGTCCTCCACTCATCCAAGCGGCAATGGTAACCTCAGATCGGTCGGTCCCGAACCCTATCCAGGCAGCCCCCACACTGCTGCTCCTGGTTCCCGGCCACCAGGCTGCCGCTGAGACCCAGAGCCGTCCTGCCCTGGCCCGCCAACCTCCTGCTAGGTTTCCCAACTTCCGTCCAGAGCTGCACCCGTAGTCAAGCCAGGCCGCCCGACAGGGACACCACCAGTGCGGCCCGCCAAAGAATCCAGATCCTCCTGATGACAGGCAGCAGTAGCCCCTCCGACAAGCTGAGGCCTACTCACCACCGCCGACCTCAGCCGTGGCCTTGAATTCCTCCCAGCGTGGAGGGGGCTCCAAAGGCTGAACACCTCCCCCACTGCCAGAGGGTCCCGTACGGGGCTTCTCCGCTGCCTCTGAGGTCCCGCAGGCGCTGTACCGGACCACCCCGGCTCCAGCTAAGGCCTGCGAGCAGGCCGCGTCTGCTCAGCCACCGGCCCAGATCCTCCAGGAGAGAGCCTCTCCAGAGGCCTGGACCTGCAGTATGGCTGCCCCCGTGTCATCGGAAAGACCTCCACGGCCGCCCCAGGAGCCTCCAGCAACCGTGGACTTTCACTATGAGCAAGCCGCGCCTGCGGCCTAGCTGGGGCAGCCGCGCCTGACGCCGCACCGCCGGTCAGGACCGCCCGCAGCTGCTCCTCCAACCAGCCAGGGGGTTGGCGCCGGCTGTCTCCCGCAGCTCCTCCATTAAGCCGCTGACATCCGCCATAGGTGATCTGTATTGTGGCACACACTGTGACCACAATTTCGTCTGCCACAACGCACTGCAATGGCTCCCTCCCCCTTGGGCTTACAATTTTTCCCCCTAACGGTCCCTCTATGACCCCACCCCTCTCCCACCTCACCCTATCATCCCTAGCCACGTCATGCCGGCCTCCACCTACCCCCTGGGGAGGGCGTGGAGGTTCCGTCCGGGCACTTGACAAGGATGCAATAGTTACGGCAGCTGTAGATGAATTTATTAAGAGGTGCAATTTCTACAATGGGTGAAATTCAATTTTTTTTTCTACTGTTCTGGCACCTTAGAGGCTCCACGAATGTTGCCCGCAAGTTATTCTATAAAAATTGGTGCTCCCAAAGCCAAATATCTCTTCTTCCTGCTCAGCCCTGTTCTGTGGCCAAATAGTAATTTATGATGACATATAGGGCATCACTGTGTTTGGAAGAAATTGTGCAATAATTGTGTGGTCCAGCTTCACCTATTAACCCTTGTGTAACTGATAAATTTGCTACTAAAAAAAAAACATTTTTACCACTAAGATGTTATATTTCACATCTCAATGGTATATAATTATATGAGCCACCTGTGGGTTCAAAATACTCACTATACCTCTAGTGATAAAGAAAAGTCCAGTTCACTCACCACCAGGTGCATGGATCACACGGTCAACCCCTAGGTGAAATCCTTAAGCAGAGAAGTTTACCATATGGAGTCACTTTTTGGGAGTGTCTGCTGTTCTGGCACCTCAAGGGCTCGTCTAATGGAGCCCACAATCTACTCAAATGGAATATGTGTTTGAAAAGTCAAGTAGCGCTCCTTCCCATCCCTGCCGTGCACTCAAAGAGTAGTGATGTGGCGGGGTAGCTCATGAAATTGCAGTTTTTTGCCAAAAATCTCAAATTTTAATAATAAGTACAGTTTGGAATTTTCATTGCAGTAGTGCACAGTTAGTGCTGGCTATCTTGTTTTTTCTTCATTTAATTGGTCGGTGGCTGACCCCCACCTTGCCATGCACCCCAATTTGGGTTGTATTCCACCTGTCTTGATTTTGCCAATTGGTGGCTGTTCCCATTCACCCATCAAGCCCTGTCCACAGGCTATTTACTTCAAGCAGCATTTGCTTGGGCCTGTCCTGCCCATAACCATGATTCAGTCATGGGTACGGGATTGAAAAGCACCAGGTAAGTGCTGCTATAAACAATTCAACTTTTTCATATGTGAGGTGATATGGCACATTTTATATAAAAATATTTATGAGTAGGACTGCCCCAAAGAGATTTGCCGTGATGTGGCGGAGTAGCTCAAGAAATTGCAATTTTTTGCCAAAAATCTCAAATTTTAATAATAAGTACAGTTTGGATTTTTTTAGTGCTGTAGTACACATTTAGTGCTGGCTATCATGTTTTTTCTTCACTCAAAGAGTAGTGTACAAGCACATATGGGGTACTGCCATGTTTGGTAAAAATTGCAAATTACAAATTGTCCTGCCAATTTTCTCCTATTACCCCTTGTGTGAATTCAAACACATTTTAGCAGTGTATTAAGAGGTTAAAATGTGCGTATTAAGAGGTTTCCCTTATTGCAGAATGTTGTGCATTATTTCAGCGTTAAGCCATACCTTTCTGGTAATCTACACCCCCATCTAGCTACTGTAACCCCTTGTCCATCAAAGCACAGAAAGTGTCTAAAATACATAATAAATATGGTGCAGGCCATGAAACATAGTTTTTGGTGCAAATTGTGCATTTAGCTTGATGTAATCTTCTCTAATGGGTAAATGCATAACTGAAACTCTGCATGCTGGATTTGCTAGCAGAGCTCTCACTATCCTTTCAGGGTTGTCCGGCATCTGACCAATTTCAAAAACACATTAAAAATGTCCCAATGCTTATAAATAGACTTCCTTTATGTCTCCTTTTCTTCCCAAACACTCATATTTCTATTCTTGCCTAAGAAAAGTTAGTTAATTAAATACAATAACGGTTTAATATTCTAAATTCCCATTTTCCGTGGCACCCTCCCCTTTGCATGTGCATCAGTTTAGTCAGCACTGCCATCTATTGTACACAACAATTTCTGAGTATCTAACCATGTTTATTTCTTTTATTAAGGTCTCCAAATTTGAGCAGTCAATTCAGATGTGCTCACTTTAGGGCAAACTAATGTATTTGATATTTTTGCTGAAATATTAAAATGGAATGTAAAATGGGAAGAAGGAATGTATTTATTTGACTCCTTTGCACAGTTATGGCTCTAGCTTTTAAAAGAGTGCTGTAAATTCATCAACTCCACACGATTTTGTCAAATCTGACAGCTAACTTCGATGTTACGACAAATCTGGCCCCAGAGGATATTAAGGAAAGACACATGAGCCTATAATTTTCTTCTTCCACATGTAAGATGCTATAATGATCAAAAGAAAATGACTTTCTAACTACCACATCTCTTTGTGCTGTTTTCTTCATGCCTTCTGCACTAATTGAATCCCCCCAGAGTCACTGTATCAATTCTAACTTATGTATTAGGATTTAATCAGGCATGTTGAAAGACCAGCTTGGAGAGGTGAGGGGTCTTTTGTGAGGTGTCCATCTGCCTCAGATATTAGAGCCAGCTGAATGCAATGTGGATGGATAGCCCATGAAAGAACTGTCAGGACGCTGTCTATGAGATAAATTTTGGAAGGCAGTTCATCTAAGAATCCAAAATAGGCAACATTTTTGATATTTGTAACTAAAATCATAATATCGATCTATGGAATTCTTTTAAAGGAACTGCATTTCATTACTTTGCATTCCCCTTTGGAGATATCATACAAGAAGCATAAAACAATAATTCTATTAGAAGTTTCAGGGAATAACAATGATATTCTGTCAATTAAAAAAACCTGGAAGTGCACAGAAAAAACGAATCTTAGATGTCACAAAACAATTCAAACTGAGAATATACACATTACAATGGCTGAGGAACAACAACATTTTTATGGGCTAGTCAAATTCTAGAACAATAGATATGCTACAGAATTAAATAAAAAGAAAATAAATAAAACTGACCTTAACAGCATTGGTGGAGGAATTTACTCTGGCTATGTACTAAAGAGGTCAAAGAAATTCTAAATCAATTGACATAAGTAAGCCCCATACTTATCATAAGACAAAATAAGACTTGTCATAAGACAAAATAAAAGAAGCGGTGTTATAACTTCTAAGCAAAAATTGTAACAATAAGATTAAGTTGGAAACAACCCTAAAAAAGGTCTTAATCAATTTTATGGCAATTTTGGGCTAGACCACAGAAGTAAAAATCATATTTAGATGATGAAATGGCAATTTGTGGCTGGACCATAGAGTTGATAATTAATATTTAGATGATGAAATGGCAATGTTTGGCTGGACCACAGAAGTTGCAATCACTATTTACAGTGCTGGCCAAAAGTATTGGCACCCCTGCAATTCTGTCAGATAATACGCAGTTTCTTCTTGAAATGATTGCAATCACAAATTCTTTGGTATTATTATCTTCATTTCATTTGTCTTCAATGAAAGAAAATAAAAAAAATTGTCATAAAGCCAAATTGGATATAATTCCACACCAAACATAAAAAAGGGGTGGACAAAAGTATTGGCACTGTTTGAAAAATCATGTGATGCTTCTCTAATTTGTGTAATTAACAGCCCCTGTAACTTACCTGTGGCACCTAACAGGTGATTGGCAATAACTAAATCACACTTGCAGCCAGTTGACATGGATTAAAGTTGACTCAACCTCTGTCCTGTGTCCTTGTGTGTACCACATTGAGCATGGAGAAAAGAAAGAAAACCAAAGAACTGTCTTCACTTGAGAATCCAAATTGTGAGGAAGCATGAGCCATCTCAAGGCTACAAGTCCATCTCCAAAGACCTGAAAGTTCCTGTATCTACGGTGCGCAGTGTCATCAGGAAGTTTAAAGCCCATGGCACTGTGGATAACCTCCCTAAATGTGGAAGGAAAAGAAAAATTGAATAGAGATTTCAACGCAAGATTGTGCGGATGGTGGATAAAGAACCTCGACTAACATCCAAACAAGTTCAAGCTGCCCTGCAGTCCGAGGGTACAACAGTGAAAACCCGTACTATCAGTCAACGTATGAATGAAAAGGGACTGTATGGTAGGATACTCAGGAAGACCCCGCTTCTTACCCCGAGACATAAAAAAGCCAGGCTGGATTTTGCCAAAACTTACCTGAGAAAGCCTAAAATGTTTTGGAAGAATGTTCTCTGGTTAGATGAGACAAAAGTAGAGCTTATTGGGAAAAGCCATCAAAATGGAGTTTACAGGGAAAAAAAAGGCATTCAAAGAAAAGAACACGGTCCCTACAGTCAAACATGGCAGAGGTTCCCTGATGTTTTGGGGTTGCTTTGCTGCCTCTGGCACTGGACTGCTTGACCGTGTGCATGGCATTATGAAGTCTCTGAAGACTACCAACAAATTTTGCAGCATAATGTAGGGCCCAGTGTGAGAAAGCTGGGTCTCCCTCAGAGGTCATGGGTCTTCCAGCAGGACAATGACCCAAAACACACTTCAAAAAGCACTAGAAAATGGTTTGAGAGAAAGCACTGGAGACTACTAAAGTGGCCAGCAATGAGTCCAGACCTGAATCCCATAGGACACCTGTGGAGAAATCTCAAAATGGCAGTTTGGAGAAGGCACCCTTCAAATCTCACGGACCTGGAGCAGTTTTCCAAAGAAGAATGGTCTAAAATTCCAGGAGAGCATTCTAAGAAACTCATTGATGGGTACCGGAAGCGGTTGTTCGCAGTTATTTGGCTAAAGGTTGTGCAACCAAGTATTAAGATAAAGCCTGCTTTACACTATCAATTTATCGTGCGATTGCACCCGCCCCCATCGTTTGTGCGGCACAGGCAATTTGATGCCCATGTTGCACAATGTTGTTAACCCCCCGTCACACGTACTTACCTTCCAAACGACCTGGTTGTGGGCGGCGAACATCCACTTCCTGAAGGGGAAGGGACGTTCAGCTTCACCGCGACGTCACACAGCGGCCAGCCAATTGAAGCGGAGGGGCGGAGATGAACGGGATGTAAACATCACGCCCACTTCCTTCCTTCCGCATTGCCGGCGGCCGCAGGTAAGCTGCAGTTCATCGTTCCCGGGGTGTCACACGGAGCGATGTGTGCTGCCTCGGGAACATTAAACAACCTGACGTTCGATATTTAGAAAATGAGCGACGTGTCAACGATGAACGAGAAGATGAGTATTTCTGCTCATTCATAGCTGTCACACGCTACGATATCACTAACAATGCCGGATGTCCGTCACTTACGACGTGACCCCGCCAACATCTCGTTAGATATTTCGTAGCGTGTAAAGCCCGCTTAAGGGTGCCAATACTTTTGTCTGGCCCATTTTTGGAGTTTTGTGTGAAATGATCAATGATTTGATTTTTGTTTCATTCTCTTTTGTATTTTTTCATTGCAAGCAAAATAAATTAAGTTAATAATACCAAAGAATTTGTGATTGCAATCATTCTCAAGAAGAACCTGAGTATTGTCTGACAGAATTGCAGGGGTGCCAATACTTTTGGCCAGCACTGTATATGCTGAAATGTCGATTTGGGGCAAGCAGCAAAACGTCAGATTTAAATATCATAATTTAGATGCTGATATTTTAATTGCTGGCATGACCACAGAATTAGCAATCAGGATTTAGATGCTGAAATGTCAGTTGGTGCCAGGACAGAGTTATTATGAATTTGTATTTACTATATCTGCATTTATATGGAGCAGCAGCACTGTCCCCAAGCTACAGCAGTCTCCAAATGGCGCCGACGCTACATGTCTTCTTTTTATATGCAGAGGGACATGTGACTTAGGCAGCCAATGACACAAGCCCTGTGTCTTAACATTATGGATGGTTTATGTGTCTTGTTTGGCTGCCAAAACATGAAACATATTTAGTTAAGAAAAAATAGAGTATGCCGCTCCTCTGCCCTCTCCCCACTCTCTCCCATTATCAAACACCTCCCCCAGTCATCATACAGCACCACTTTCCTAGTCAAAGTCATAATAATGTGGAAGAAAAGCATTAATGCAACTGCGAACAGTTACTGTACAAAGTCGAACATTGCCTATTTTTGAGAAAAGTGCTGGTGCTTCTGAACCCGAATCCAAATGGGCAGGGCTCGTGCCGAATTTGACATTGACAAGCCTAAGGAGGAAAACTCGCACACTAGATAACTTCATCCACTAAATTTATGTTGAGAACCTCTAACTTTGCTCTTCACTTTGCCAAACAGACGTAATTCACCACTCTGATATCCTCACTTTCCAACACTCCAAACAAACTCTTTGACATCTTCACTCTCTCCTCAGTCCTAAAGTGCAGAACTCTATCATAGACATTTGTAGTGGTGATCTTGCCTCCTACTTCACAGAAAAAATAAAAAATTTCCAGCAGGAAATCAGCTCCCGACCACAAAGCGGCGTAATTCCCATCCCTCCCCACATCTCACCTGGCTCACTCTGCACATCTGACCCAGTCACAGAGGAAAAGTCTCCAGGCTCCTCTCTTCTTCTTGTCCTACTACACGCCCTACTGACCCCATTTCCTCGCACGTTCACCAGTCTCTCCCTCCGGTTGTCACTACTCACTAAAATCTTTAATCTTTCCCTGTCTTCTGGCACCTTCCCCTCGTCCTTCAAACACTCTATCATCACTCCATTATTTAAAAAAAATGTTCTCATGACTAGAGATGAGCGATCCTGTCAAGGACCAGATTGGTTCAAGGTCGCCGAGCCCGCCTGAGATCACTGATCGGATCGGCGATTCTAGCCGATCCGATTGTTGATCTTAGCTGAATCCATTAACTTTATTGGGAGGCAAAAGTGATGTGTTGTAAAATAATGTATGGGGGCTGTAAAATGAAAAATAAATAAAAAAGGTTTACAGATTGGTTGGAGTCACAAATGCTGTGTGTGTCCTTATAATGGTATAAAATAACTAAATATAACAATTGGCATAGGGTCCCTCCTGTATTGATACCAGCACAGATAAATCCACGGCTACAGGCTCCAGCCCCCAGCCTTGCACTTATCTTGGTTGTGTATCAAATTAAGAGGATCCATATGTGGCTTTTTTAAAAACAAATATTGAAATAAATCATTTTTAAAAACGGCATGCCGTTCACCCCAGTTTTGATACCCAGCCAAGATAAAGCCCAGCTGGTATCCTCAGGCTGGGGAGACCCATGCTTATTGACCACCTCGGCCTAAAAATAGCAGCTTGCAGCCGCCCAGGATTGTTGTATCCATAAGGGAATAATGTCAGCTCACATCTGTCCTGGATTAGTGACTGGTAGTGGTTTATGAGACCCTCCCACCACTAATCCTATAAGTAAAAAGAAATAAACATAAACACACAGAAAAATCCTTTAAAAATATAAAAAACTCCCTCTTTCACCAATTTATTAACTACCAAAACACCAAGGTCTGACGTAATCCACACTACGAGGTCCCATGACGATTCAAGCTCTGTTACATCTGAACTATCAGTGTGTGGCCATAGAACATAACCACACATGATAAGTTCAAGCAGAGACTGAGCCGCAGCAATGAGCAGTGAAGTCACTTAGGTTATTTGTGGTCAAAGCTGGAGGTTCCTACAGCTCGCCACCTGTAACCGCATGTGGTAGTGATGCGTTTTGTTTTTTTTGCCAGGAGGTGTAGATTGGGTGCAAGAATATGGTGTGGAAATTTCAGCACCAAATCTGCATCTCTTGGCAAAAAAAATGCACAAAAACGGTTCTGATGCCGTTTCGGTGCAGTTTTCTTCCAAGAGGTGCAAAGTTAGTGCTGAAATGTCTGCATCAGATTTCAATCAGGAGATGCAGGTCTGTGAATTCAGTGAGAGTTATTTGACGTCCCCTGAGATCAGGTTACCTGGGGTCACAGGTGGAGTGCTGTGGGAACCTCCAGCTGTGACTGCAAATAACCCAACTGACATAACCGCTCATTGCTGAGGCTCCGTCTCTGCCTGAAGTTACAGTGTTCGGACATGTTTTATTGTCGCACGCTGTTAGTTCAGATGTAGCAGAGCTGGAATCTTCGCAGCACCTTGCATGGATTACATCAAACCTGGATGTTTTGGGGTTAATAAAGTGGAGAAAGAGGGAGTTTGTTTGTATTTTATTTCAAATAAAGGTTTTTTTTCAGTGTTTGTGTTTATTTCTTTTCCCTTACAGATTAGTAATGGGGGTCTCTTAGACACCTCCCATTACTAAAGTAGGGCTTAGTGGCAGCTGTGAGATGCAATTAACCCCTTATTACCCCGATTGCCACCGCACCAGGGAAATCGGGAAGGGCAGGGGAAAGTGGATGCAACAATACTGGGAAGCTGCAGGCTGCTATTTTTAGGCTGGGGGGCTCAATAACCAGGGATCTCCCCAGCCTGAGAATAACAGCTCTTAGCTGTCAGGTTTCATCATGGCTGAGTATCAAAATTAGGGAGGACCGCTTGCCATTTTTTAAAATTATTTATTTTAATAACTGAAAAAAAGGTGCATGCGGTTCCTCCTATTTTGATACACAGTTAAGATAAGCGCACAGCTTTGGATGTGGACTATAGCCATATGATTTATCTGTTCTGGTATCAATAGATGGGGGATCCTAGGCCAATTGTTTTGTTTATTTTATACCATGATAGTGACTCACAGATAGAGTCTGTGATTCCAACCAATCACAGATGTTGCCTTGCGGCGGGGTCTGACAGCAGCCAATCAGAGATGCTGGTGAATGGGGAAAGCAGTGAATCAGGATGAGGGATAATCTGCGGCCCTGGATGTACAGCTGTGGAGCACTTACAGTCGCGGGGAGGTTCAATAAGTATGTATTAATTTTACCCTTTTGCTTCCTTTATTTTTTACATTGGCCAGTCAACACCATGTCAATACTTGACAAGTCTGTAATGGGCAGGGAGAGGATGTTTTTTGCCATCCGAACATTTACCGATCCTTGGAAAAATCGACAAATTTTGCAGTAAATGATCCAATCCTGATTTCATCCCGCCAAAGATCATACAATTTTATCCTGCACAACTAACTACAGACCAGTCTCCAATCTCCCTTTCATCTCTAATCTCTTGGCGATCCTGGTCTATGTCTGCCTTACATGCTACCTCTCTACTCACTCTCTTTTAGATCTATTACAGTCCGGCTTCTGCCCCCTACATTCTACAGAATCTGCCCTCATCAAAGTGAGCAATGACCTTTTTACAACAAAATGTAATGGTGACTACTCTCAGCTTATTCTTCTTGACCTCTTTGCAGCCTTTGACACTGTTGACCACCATCTCCTACTTGCTAGGTTCCACTCAATCAGCTTAAAGGACACTGCTCTCTCCTGTTTCTCTTCCTATCTTTCTGAATGATCTTTCAGTGTATCATTTGCTGGCTCCACTTCATCTCCTCTTTCTCTCATTATTGGGGTCCCTCCACAGCCTCCCCAGGGTTCAGTCCTTGGCCCTAGTCTCTTCTCTCTCTACATGGCCCCAACTGGACAGACCATCATCAAATTTGGCTTCCAGTGCCATTTTTATCTTGATGATACACAACTATATACTTCATTCCCTGAACTCATTCAGCTATGCTACTGAACATCAGGGACTGTCTGTCCACCGTCTCCAACATCAAGTCCACTCTTTATCTGAAATTCAACTGTTCAAAATCTGAACTTCTTCTGCTCCTGACATCCACTAATCTCCCTAAATCTGACATCTCTCTCTCTGAGTGCGGCACCATAAAAACACCTAAGCAGCAGGTTCACTGTTTGGATGTTATGTTTGACACCAATCTTTCCTTTACCTCCAATATACAATCTCTTAAATCTCTGGAATCCACCCCTTTCTGACCATGGAAACAACAAAAACCCTTAGTATGGCCCTGATACACTCCCTCTTTGATTATTGTAGTAATCGGCCTCCCCCTCACTAGACTTTCCCCTTTTCAATGCATCCTTAATGCAGCAGCCAGGGTCACCTCTTTGGCCAATTGTTATTCGGATGATTTCGCTCTCTGCCAGTCCTTGCACTGGTTTCCCATACATTATAGGATTCAATTTAAATTGGTTGTTCTCATCCACAAACCTCTCCACTATGTGGCACCCTCCTACACCTTCAGCCTCATCTCAGTCTATCACCCTACCCATTCTCTGTGCTCTACAAGCACTTTTCGACCAACATCTGCACTAATCCAAGCCTCCTTCTCCCAGCTCCAAGACTTCTCTGGAGCTGCGCCAATCCTCTGGAATGCCCCTACCCAAGAAATTAGAACTAACCACAACTTACACAGTTTTAGATGCTCTCTAAAAACATCTTTTTAGGGTGGCCTACCATGTTCTAATCATAGTCCTTTTCTATACAGCCCACTCACTCTTTCTCTGAACATAATTCTCCAGCAAACTCCCCCACACTGAAAGCACTACAAAAATTGGCTGGTGACTGGCTCATACAGCCTTTTTCTATCTCTCATTTGTTCAAGATGGCTGGACCAACATCGTAAATAAGCACCTGTACTTTGTGTCTCCCTCTCCACATTGTAGATTTTAAGCTCTTACATGCAGGGTTGTCATTATTTTTGTTTTAATTATTGTATTTTCTATAACAGTTACTTACGACTATATATGAATCTCTGAATCGTAAAGTGCTGCGAATATGTTGTCGCTATATAAATAAAGACCATTATTATTATTATTGCCTCTCAAAATGACATACAAAGTTCTTTGCATTCTGGCCCTATTTTAAATCTATGCCTTCAACTCTGGCCATTATCCCACAAGATGTTCTTTTTTAATTCTCTCCCTCTTCTCTTTTGAGACTTTCATTTCCTGGAATTCACGCTATATATTAGACACAATTCTACACTTCAGGTTTTGCAAATCAATTTAAAAACATACACCTATAGCTAACAAAGTTCACAATTTATCATACATAACTTTTTTCCACTAACACCATATTCACAATTGTAGATACTGTTTTTATCACAAACCTACCCTCAGGCTGTCTTTTTCATATGAGTTTATAAGACTTACCCCTTAGGGAGTGAGCCAATTTTGACCTTTATGACTAAGTCTAATTTTTGAAATCTGACCAGTGTAACTTGATGTGGTAATGATTCTGCAATGCTTCAATATATCCCCGTGATTCTGGGATTGTTACTTAATCACAAATTGTACTTTATATTAGTGCTAAATTTTGTTTGTTTGTTTGTATGCTTATTTGTAAAATATCAGAAATTTTGTGAAAATGTTGAAAATTTAGCAAGTTTAAAACTTTAAATCTTTACATCCTAAAAGGAGTTAGTCATGCTGTACAAAATAATTAATGAAAACATTTTGCATATGTCTACTTTACATCTGCATAATTTTTTAAACGTCATTTTATTTTGTTAGGGTCTTAAAAGGGTTAAACGGTTAATAGAAATTTGTCATTTTTTTCAAGAAATGTACAAAACCTGTTTCTTTAAGGCCGCTTTACACGCAGCGACATCACTAAAGCGATGTTGTTGGGGTCACGGAATTCTTTGTGTGTGACACACGTGCGATTGAAAAAGTTCGCAAAATCATTCAAAATCGTTAATCGTTGACATGCTCCTCTATTCCCAATTATCGTTGCTGCTGCAGGTACGATGTTGTTCGTCATTCCTGCGGCAGCACACATCGCTATGTGTGACACCGCAGGAACGAGGAACCTCACCTTACCTGCGGCCGCCGGCAATGAGGAAGGAAGGAGGTGGGCGGGATGTTACGTCCCGCTCATCTCCGCCCCTCCGCTTCTATTGGGCGGCCGCTTAGAGACGTCGCTATGATGCCAAACGAACCGCCCCCTTAGAAAGGAGGCGGTTTGCCGGTCACAGCGACGTCGCTAGACAGGTATGTGTGACGGGTCTGAGCGATTTTGTGCGCCATGGGCAGCAATTTGCCCGTGACGCAGAAACGATGGGCGCGGGTACGCACGCTAGCTATCTCGCTTGCGAGATCGCAGCGTGTAAAGCGGCCTTTAGGGACCTCTTCAGATTTAATTGGATTTTCAGGGGCTCTTATTTTGGAAATTCCCCAAAAGTGATACAATTTTAAACACCGCACCCCTGAAATAATCAAAAAACTGATGTTATGAAATCTTTAACCTTTCAGGTGCCTCACAAAAATAATGCAAATTAAAATACTAAAAAAAAAGGTTTAAAATGTTACTTTAGGACCAATTTTTTTACTTTTAGAAAGTACAGCACAGGAAGTTGAATAGCACAATTTGTTACCCAATTTGTTATGCTTATACCCCACAAGTGGTCAGAAACCTTGGTTTTGACAAACGGCAAGGCTGAGAAGGGAAGGAGCAATATTTGAATTTTGGAACACAAATTTGTCTGAAATAGATTGCAAACACAATGTCACATTTGCAGGGCCCCTAAGGTGCCTTAAATAGCATAAACCCTGCACAACTAACCTCATTTTTTAAACTACACCCCTGAAGGAGTTTATTCACAGGTATAGAGAGTATTTTTAACCCATAGCCACTACATAGAATTTTATAACATTTGTTCTTCATATTGAAAATTTTGATACTCTTCACTAAAAAATGTTGCCTTGGCCCCAAATTTTTTACTTTTGCAAGAGGTAGCATGAAAAGGTAGATGTCATGGCTTATTACTCGCTTTCTTCTGAGTATGGTCATATCCCACATGTAGTCAAAATGTTTTGTTTGGACAAATGGGAGAGCTCGGCACAGAAGGAGGACTAATTGAGTGTTGGAACACAAATTTGGCTGAAATAAATTGAGGGCACTAGGTCACATTAGCAGGGCCCCTAAGGTGCCTAAACAACAGAAACCCCCCACAACTGACCACATTTATGAAACTATACCCCTGAAGGAATTTATTCAAGGGTATAGTTAGCATTTTGAACCCATGGCTACTACACAGAATTTGATAACATTAGGTTGTTATATTGCTAATTTTCATTTTTATCACAAAAATGTTGCTTTATCCCCACAATTTTCACTTTTGCAAGGGGTAATATAAAAAAGTGGACCACACAGTTTGTTACACACTTTCTATGAGCATGGTGATACCCCACATGTAGTAAAACAGCATTTTAAACCTATAGATGCTTCACGTAACATTTTGAAATGTAGATATGACAATGAAAATTATGGGTTTTTTTATGCGAAAATGTTGTTTTAGTCCCAAATTTTGCAATTTTCACAATGGATAATAGTTCAAAATGGAATGCATAATTTGCTACACAATTTCTCCTGAATGCTATGATACTGATATGTCATCAAAAAATGCTGTTAGGAAACATGAAAAGGAAAGAGCTCTATTTCATTTTTGGAGCGTAAATTTGTCTGGAGTAGATTGTGAATGTAATGTCACATTTGCAGAGCTCCTAACATGAAAAACCACCAGAAACCCCCCAACAACTGACCCCATTTTCATCTAGGGGTGTACTGTGCATTTTGTATCCTACAAGTGACACACAAAACTTTATAACATTTCCATGTGAAAACAAAAATTACATGTTTTCACTAAATGCAGGATGTGGTCCTTTCCAGGAGTGAATTCAGATTTAACTAAAGTTTTCCAATAAGATTTAACCCGATCCAACCCATAATTGATTAAAGCCAATGGAGGTTAAAATACATTAATAATTAAAATACAATGTCTTTCGGCTGGTCATCATTATCTTTCTTCAGGTAAAGAATTAAATTTTTCGATAAAATATTGTTTTAGCACCAAATATATTATTTACATTAGGGATTATAGAAGAAAATTAATAGCTTTAATTTGTTATTCATTTTCTCTCAAACATAATGATACCACATTTGTGGTCCAAAACTAATGTTAGGGCACATGCAAAATTCTGAAAGCAAAGATAATTATTTAATTTTTGGACTGCAAATGTGGACACCATGTTGCATTTGCAGAGCCACTGCGGTGCCAAGAAAGCAGCAACACTCACATGGAAATTTTGCTGCTTAAGGAATTGATAGGGTAGGGTTTTTAGGCTAAAATTTTAGCTCCACTGTTTAGGCACTTCAGGGGGTCTCCAAACGCAACATGGCATCTGCTAATGATTACAGCTAATTTTGCTTTAAAGAAATTCAAGTGGCGCTCCTTCCCTTCCGAGCCCTGCCGTGCACCCAAACAATTGATTTCTACCACACATAAGGTATCAGTGTACTGAGGAGAAATTGCACAATAAATGTTATGCGGCTTTTTTTCTTGATACCCTTGTAAAAAAAAAGCTATCTGGTTGAAACAATAGTTTTGTGGTAAAAATGTATTTTTTCATTTTCACGGCTCAACGTTATAAACTTCTGTGAAGCCCTCGGGATTCCAAGGTGCTCAACAAACATCTAGATACTGTACATTTCTTGAGGGGTTAAGTTTCCAAAATGGGGTCACATGTGGAGGAGCTCCACTGTTTAGGCACCTCAGAGGGTCGCCAAACATGACACAGCGTCCGCTAATTATTCCAGCTAATTTTGCATTCAAAAATTCAAATGGTGCTCCTTCAATTCCGAGCCTTGCTGTGCACTAAAACAATTGATTTCCATCACATATGAGGGTATTCGCATACTCAAGAGAAATTGCACAATAAATTTTATGGTGCATCTTTTCCTTGTATACTTGTAAAAAAAATCTATCTGGTTAAAGTAACAATTTTTGTAGTAATTTTTTTTTTAATTTATTTTCACGGCTCAACGTTATACACTTCTGTAAAGTCCCCAGGGGTTAAGGTGCTCAACATCTCGATAAATTCCTTGAATGGTCTAGTTTCCAAAATGGGGTCACTTGTGTGGGAGCTGTATTGTTTAGGCACTTCAGGGGCTCTCCAAATGCGACATAGTGTCCGCTAATGATTCCAGCTAATTTTGCTTTAAAAAAATCAAATAGCACTCTTTACCTTTCCAGCCCTGCTGTGCTCTAAAGCAATTGATTTCCACCACATACGAAAGTATTGGCATACTCAAGAGACATTGCACAATACATTTTATGGTACATTTTTTCCTTATACCCTTGTGAATATGCAATACTTTTTAGCTAAAGTAACATTTTGTGGAAAAAAGTAAAAAGCGTTGGCTTCTGTGAAGCACCTAAAGGGTTAATAAACTTCTTGGATGTGATTTGTAGCAGTGTGAGATGTGCAGTTTTTAGAATGGTGTCACTTCTGGGCATTTTCTGTCACCTAGGCCTCTCAAAGTCACTTCAAAAAAATGGTTTAGTAAATTTTGTTGGAAAAATCAGAAATTGCTGATAAACTTTGAACCCTTCTAACTTTCTAAAAAAAAATGTGTTTCAAAAATTGTACTGATGTAAAGTAGACATGTGGGAAATGTAATATATTAACTATTTTGTGTAACAACTCTCGGATTTATGGACATAAAAGTGTGAAATTGCAACATTTTTGCCAAATTTCCAATATTTTCACAATTAAACTCAAACAATATTGGTCTAAATTTACAACTATCATAAAGTACAATATGTCACAAAAAACTAGGTCAGAGTCACTGGGATCCGTTGAAGCGTTCTAGAGTTATAACCTGTCAAAGTGACACTGGTCAGAATTGAAAAAAATGGTCTGGTCATTAAGGTGAAAATGAGCTTGGGTTTAAAGGGGTTAAACACTCTGTAGACCTTACTCCATTACACTCTATGTTCTATAAGAAGGAATGATAATAGCGGTTTGCTTGGGACAGAACTTGGTAATTTAACACAATCAACCCTTTTTTACAGAAACTGAACCATACCCCGAAATTTCTCCCTGTACTAGCAAGTTCTTAATAGCAGCTATTTTTGAATAATTCCTTTACAATGGCATCTTCTTTGTGGCAGCAACAGGTCATTTAAAACAATCACCCCTACCTAAATACTTTTTAAACACACTATACTCTACTCCGATATTGTGACCTGCATTAACAAACTCTTATAACAGTGTATTAGAATGATCTGTTTAAAAAATATGTCTTCTTTATAGCAGCAGTAGGCCATTTTAAACAATCAACTGCCTAAATGCCTTTTCACATAAATGGTTCCCTAAAGCTCTCCCTGTACTAAATTCAGCTTGCAGCGGTCTTTTGACTTAGCCCTGAAAATGGCTGTTTGTTGAATCTTCCAGCCGGTCCTGTCACGTGCTAACGCTGTCCCTTCTCCAACAGCAGCTCTCCCTATACTCGCTCCAGACAAAATAAACATAAGATGACGTTGGCATGTCTTACATAGACCCGATGATATAGATATAAAAATAGGAAAACGGGTTTTAGCCGCGCTAAAAAACCACTGTTGCCAGGATATTAATAAAATCTCTTTTTATTTCAGCATTCCAACGCGTTTCAGAGACAAAGACCGTCTCCTTCGTCAGGGAAAAGAGAAATCATACACACAGTTTGCAGACCAGTCACTTATAGAGGAGTCTATACTGCCACGTTGACATCTATGACGTCAATGCTCACATGGTATCGAAGTGACTCATAGAAACGTGAAACTGCAAAGGAGGAGTGTTTTCCATTAACACATAAAAATAAAGTGAAAATAAATACATCAATAAAGGCATAAATAAAAAATATATGATTGTTTTTTTCAGAGCGCGTCAATATGTTAACAAACATATGTATTTAATACAATTTGCGAATCTAAAAAAAGGGGGGAGGTCATTTGGTTTTCCATGGGGTGGTTAGTAATTAACCATTACAGCAAGCTAACCGGTTTAGATGAAATGAAGATTTAGAAGGTTTCACTGGTATCACGGAAAAGCAACATTTAGAAAAAATGGGGGAAAGAACGTGAGAAGGAGGTGACATGTAAAAATATTTTGTACAGAAATCAAGTGTGATGATTTGATGGGGAAAACATGTGCGCATTAAAAGTCTGTTAAAAACATAAATATATACTTGTATAAAAATATATATATATATAATGAAACTATAGCCAAGATGTTAGAAAATGTTCCTAGAAAGCAGGAAACAGTGTAGATGAGCAGCGGGAGTGAAAAGGGAAAGAGCGCATGCGTGAAGAGACTAAGCAGGTTTCAGAGCGAGCCGAGGTGAAATAAGTTCAAACCGTGGGAACTAAAAAGAAAGCGCACGCGCAGAACATCAAATGTAACACAGTGAAGGTGACTCAAGTTCAGGGCCGTGGGAAAAGCAGCCCACAGCAGGGTCCTGGTGGTAGAAGGAGGACCAGAGTGGGATATATGGAAAAAAGGGGGGGCTCGTGTGAAAAAGGGTGAACATGAGTGAATAACTAGATAAATAAATTTCAATTTGAAAGTGCGGTGCAGGTGAAACTAGCGTTAATAGAAAAACATGATATCAGTGGGATATGCCTGTCATATTGTTACGAAGGATAAAAATGTATAGCTGCATTAAAAGGGAGACTATGTCAATAATACATGGCAACGCGCTGGGATAAAATACTTAAAAACAAAGTTTAAACTACAGGACAGCACTGTACGCATATGATTCATAAAAATTGTATAAAAATAGATGTAAAATGAATGCTGATATTTCATGAACAAGTAACAAGAAATATATTATAATATAATATAATATGAATTATGCATAAAAAATTGATGATAATGATAATACACCTATATATACATATATATATATATATATATATATATATATATATATACATGCATGCATACAAATAAAAGGGACATTTCAAGGGGAGCAAATATACAGATGATAATATAAATAATTGGATTGCAATGGGTAAAAAAACGAATAAAAAATTGATAAAAAGGCCGATATCTAAGAGCTAATAAAAAAGGTCAGCCACCTCATTTAGACCAAAGGGATTTAAAGTATTGAGTTTGTGGATCCAGAAAGTTTCCTTATGGCTTAGAGCCTCGGACCTATTGTGCACGAAGGGGTTGATTTGCTCGATAGGTGTGATCTTAAAATCCAAACTTTTGTTGTGTTGGATCGTACAATGTTTTGAAAGGCCATGTAGGAGAAAACCAGATCTTATGTTATGGCGATGTGAATTAAGCCTATTGTGAGGGGCTTGGCTTGTTCTGCCAACATACTGCTTGCCACAAATACAGTCTATAAGGTATATGACAAAATTCGATTGGCAGGACAAACAATCTTTTATTTTAAATGATTCATCCCCATTTGAGGAGCAAAAGGAGGTCCTGCCATGACAGATGCTTTTACAGCATAAACATTTTCTGGATCCACATCTGTAGGAACCTGCTGTAGCAAGGAATTTAGGCTGTGCTGGTTTGGACCTCCGTCTACTTGGGGCCAGAATATTTTTAATCGTAGGGGCCCGCCTAAAGGTGATCCCTGGAGCAGGGGGTAGTATAGATTTAAGGATGGGGTCACTTTGAATTTTGTCTGTCAAATCTGCGGTGTCTATTCCTCTTTAGAAAATGGCTGCCGCTTCATTAGTCAATTAGTTATTCCATGCTTTCCCCGCCCACCGGCGCCTATGATTGGTTGCAGTCAGACACGTCCCCAAGCTGAGTGACAGCTGTCTCACTGCAACCAATCACAGCCGCCGGCGGGCGGGTCTATATCGTGCAGTAAAATAAATAAATAATAAAAAAAAAAAATGCGGTTTCCCCCATATTTGATACCAGCCAGGATAAAGCCACATGGCTGGAGGCTGGTATTGTCAGGATGGAGAGCGCCACGGTATGGGGAGCCCTCTGGCCTAACAATATCACCCAGCAGCCGGCCGGAATAGCCGCATCCATTAGATGCGACTGTCCTGGGGGACTCTACCCAGCTCATCCCGAATTGCCCTGGTGCGGTGGCAATCGGGGTAATAATGAGTTTAATCATGCCAGGCGTCTCCCCGAGATAGCGTCCATGATTAAACTTAAAGTGAAAGTAAAGAAACACGCACACACACCGAAAAATCATTTATTTGGAATAAAACACAAAAAATCACCCTCTTTCATCCCTTTATTAACCCACAAATACCCCTCCAGGTCCGACGTAATCCACACGACATTGTCAGCTCTGCTACAGAACACGAGTGCTCTTAGTTATCAGCTCCACTTGAATCGTGCGGTCAGCAGAGACTTCAGCAATGCAGAAGTCAAGATTACCAAATCCACTTATCTGTACCTATAGGAGCAGTAGACTAGTGGATAGAGTGCTTGCATAAGAACAAGGTTGCAAGTTCTAGTCCCAGTAAAGAATTTTTTAAAATTTTTAAATTATAATTATTATCTATTTATAAAGTGAAAGTTAATAAACACACACCACGAAAAATCCTTTATTTGGAATAAAGACAAAAAAACACCCTGTTTCAGCATTTTATTAAAATCCTCCAATACCCCTCCAGGTCCGATGTAATCCACACGACACTGTCAGCTCTGCTACAGAACACGAGTGCTCTATCAGCTCCACATAGCAATCAAGTGAAGTGGTCAGCTGAGACTTCAGCATTCCGACTTCAAGATTACCAAATTACTGCCTATCTTTATCATAAGAGTCAGTAGCTGAGTGGATAGAATGCTCACCTATGAAACATGAGGGTGCGAGTTCTAGTCCCGGTAATTTCTTTGTTTTTTTTTAATTATATTTATAATATATTTATAATTATAATTTAATTATGCACTGAGGGGAGGAGCCGGACATCAGCTGTGAGCGCTCTCTCTCCTTTCTCTCTCTCTCTCTCCTTTCTCTCTCTCCTTTCTTTCTCTCTCTCTTTCTCTCCTTCCTCTCTCTCCTTTCTATCTCCCCTTTCTTTCTCTCCTTTCTCTCTCCCCTTTCTTTCTCTTCTTTCTCTTCCCTCTCTTCTTTCTCCTCTTTCTCTCTCTCTCTTCTTTCTCTCTCTCTTTTCTCTCTTTCTCTCTCTCTCTTCCTTCTCTTCTTTCTCCTCTTTCTCTCTCTCTTCTTTCTCTCTTTCTCTCTCTCTCTTCTTTCTCTCTTTCTCTCTCTCTTATTTCTCTCTCTTCTTTATCTCTCTTCTTTCTCTCTCTTCTTTCTCTCTCTTCTTTCTCTATTTCTCTCTCTTCTTTCTCGCTTTCTCTCTCTCTCTCTCTTCTCTCTCTCTCGCTTTCTCTCTCTCTTTCTCAGACCTGGCGATGATCAGCTGATACGGTCACCTGACGGAATTAGCTGACACTATAAGTCGAGCGGTGAGGCCGGCTTTTTACCGCCCGGCCGGCTAAACTATCAGCTGATGCCGTTGGACAGGAGTCTGCACTGAAGTGTGTAGTTTGTTTTGTTTTTTTTTGCACTGATGCATCAGCTGATTGTATAACAGCCGTTTATACAATCAGCTGCTGTGTCATGTGATTCAGGCCCTTTAACCTGACACATCATCTGATCGCTTTGCCTTCCAGTAAACCGATCAGATGATATTGGATCCGGATTGGGCGGTACGGGGCCCTTGACCCAGGATTACTGCGGAGGGGGGTTCTTTATTTCAATAAAGATGGAGTCACTAATTGTGTTGTGTTTTATTTATAATAAAAATATTTTTCTGTGTGTTGTGGTTTTTTTTATCGGTACTAGAAATTCATGGTAGCCATGTCTAATATTTGCGTGACACCATGAATTTCGGGCATAGGGCCAGTTGATAATTTACAGCTAGCCCCAACCCCATTATTACCCAGCGAGCCACCCGTCACCAGGGCAGCTGGAAGAGTTGGATACGGCGCCAGAAGATGGCGCTTCTATGAAAGTGCCCTTTTCTGGGTCGGCTGCGGACTGTAATTCACAGCAGAGGGGCCCAGAAAGCTCAGGCCAACATGTGCTGTGAATTCAAATCCCCAGCTGCCTAGTTGTACCTGGCTGGACACAAAAATATGGCGAAACCCACGTCATTTGTTTTTAATTATTTCATGTAATAAGTGAAATAATTAAAAAAAAACGGGCTTCCCTATATTTTTGGTTCCCAGCCGGGTACAAATAGGCAGCTGGGGATTGGGGGCAGCCCGTAGGTGCCTGCTGTACCTGGCTAGCATGCAAAAATATGGCGTAGCCCACGTCATTTGTTTTCTAATTAATTCATGAAATTCATGAAATAATTAATAAAAAAAGGGCTTCCCTATATTTTTGGTTCCCAGCCGGGTACAAATAGGCAGCTGGGGGTTGGGGGTAGCCCATAGGTGCCTGCTGTACCTGGCTAGCATGCAAAAACATGGAGAAGCCCACATAATCTTTTTGGGGGCAAAAAACTCCTGCATACAGTCCTGGATGGAGTATGCTGAGCCTTGTAGTTCTGCAGCTGATGTTTGTCTATATGGAGGAGATCAGACAGCAGCTGCAGAACAACAAGTCTCAGCATGCTCCATTCAGTAGTGTATGCAGGAGAGCAGACAGCAGCTGCAGAACTACAAGACTCAGCATACTACATCCAGGACTGTATGCTGGAGTTTTTTGCCCTCCAAAAAAAGACATGAGCTTCGCCATATTTTTGTATGCTAGCCAGGTACAGCAGGCAGGTACGGCTGCCCTCAACCCCCAGCTGCCTATTTGTACCCGTCTGGGAATAAAAATAAATAGGGAAGCCTATTCCTATGAATTTCATGAAATAATTAAAAAAAAAATCCACATGAGCTTCGCCCCATTTTTGTGTCCAGCCAGGTGCAACTAGGCAGCTGAGGATTGGAATCCGCAGCACAGCTTAGCCCGAGCTTTCTGGGCCCCTCTGCTGCAAATTGTAATCCGCAGCCGCCTCAGAAAATGGCGCTTTCATAGAAGCGCCATCATCTGGCGCTGTATCCAACTCTTCCAACAGCCCTGGAGCCGGGTGGCTTGCTGGGTAATAATGAGTTAATACTAGCTAGTAAAACAAAGCTAGTATTAAGTCAGAGATTCTTAATGTCAGGCAAGTTTGACCCAGCCATTAAGAATCTCCAATAAAGGGTTAAAAAAAAAGACACCACACAGAGAAAAAATACTTTAATAGAAATAAATACACAGACACACTTAGAGACTCCATGTTTATTACTCCCTCTTATCCCTCAACGATCCTGCTCTTCTGTCTTCTTTCTCCTTCAACCCAAGCAGCTCTGCTACATCAGCAGCGCTGCATGGGAGGAAGACACTGCTGTTCCTGTGCAGTCTTTTCACTCCGTGAGTGACCAGAAGCTGCTGCCTGTAAGCGGTGACATCACTGCTGACAGGCGCGTTGCTATAGCAACGGGATCTTTGTTTTTGACCGGCTGTGGCAGCCGGTGAATAACGGAACGGGGAAGCAGAACGGGGAGTCGACCGTGTGCCAGAGCATGTCGCCGGTACACGGAGATATACAAACGATCCCTGCGTACTGGAGAGATGCACTGACAGGTCCTAGCATGACGTCAAAGCCATGTGACCAGTCTGTAGCCAATGAGATAATAGACACGTGACTGGTCACATGGCTATTTTGACGTCACGATAGGTCCTATGCTGGTGATGGTTACCGGGAGGACGCAGCGATTATCGGATGGAAAAGCGGCGGGAGACAGAGTGCAGGGCGCATCGCGGGGACAGGTAAGTTTTATGGCAATGTTTATTAACTGTATGTTTACATTTATAATGTGTTTTTATGTGTTTGTGTTTGCCTCCCATTGGTTTCAATGGGGTTCGAGAGGTTCGTCGAACGGCTCGCCGAACCGAACTCGAACGCGGCCTCCGTTCGAAGAACCGCGTCGAACTCAAGCCTCTAGAGATTTGCTCATCTCTACTAGTTACACCAATTGGGAAACACATATTGGGTCCTTATGTCCTTTATCCTGCCTGGTACAAATAGCTGTATCATATTGATACTGACTAATGGGATTTTACACAATTCTTTATATATACGCTTTGATGTAAACCCATCTGTGGCATTTTTGTGATTGAAATACCTTGTTAAACCTTGTGGTCATGTTTTTCTGCTTATCCTATATGTTCTGCAAATATTGATGCAGAATTCTCTATTTTATATATTCAATTAACACCTTCCGGATTGATTATGGCGCATCAATGTTTTTAACTTCTTTACCGAAATTTGTCACCTTTTTCATAATAAATGATGTTTATTTGCACTAGAAAAACTCGGATTGTTTGTCCCTTTTGAACTATAAATATGAGTTTGTGCTTTCCGTGGAGTCCTCGGAAACATTGGAACCCTGGGATTTTTTCTAATATGGTTATATGGAACCTTTTTCTAATATTGATATGTCAGTGTATTGATGACTGCAGCACTGACAGTATACTGCAGCTTAGCAGTTCTGCCAGTATAAGTGTAATACTCCTTTTAGAGCCCCTAAGCATACTGATGACTTACTCGTGACTGATATTTACTCATTATATCAGTGCTGCAACAATGTCTTACACCAGAAGTAGCAGCGGAGCACCATCAGTGTACCCTCGGAAGGTGAGTGCAGCACAATTTTTATTTTGTAACAAACCGTAGGCATGAATTAAAAATTATCGGAAAAAGATAATTAAAAGAATAAAAAAAGAAAAAGTTTTATCAAAGTTTTATTTACTGTTAAAGTGACCTGATACCTGATTATATTTACTGGCAAAACACAAAATGGAAAAAAGATTCTGGTGAGACAGCAATTACAATATTTGTACATGCCCTAATAGAAATGAGTGTTTGATCACCAAAGAAAGACTAAGTCGAATTTAATGAAATTCTCAAAGAATTCAAATACTCTATGATTCGATTTGCAAGAGTAGTAAAAAAAATGCCCTGTGACAATTTACAGAATGCGAAAGACTGAGAAAGCATGCTAATGATGACATCAGACATGGTTGTACATGATATCCCATAATATCAAGCAGCTATCATATCATAAAAGATGGGGGCCCGACAATCAGCAGCCCGACAATCAGCAGTATTTTAATATAGGTTCTCCAGCTGTTACACCGTAGGTGCCCTCGCACTCCGTGTGTTACAGGTGTTGATGCTCTCACCCTGGCACCTTTACATTCTCCGCAGCATCTTTCCCATCCTCCAGTGCCCACCCATGGCCCATTTGCTGCTCCTGTGGCACCCCCACAGTCTGTCTGTCTGGGGCGCTGACACTCCCTGCCAGCTATTTCCTTGGTTCTGGCTCCCGAGGCCCAAGCCTGTGCAGCAGGAATCTTGGAACCCCTCTTAGGGCACGGCTGTGCTGCTTTCCCTTTTCTTAAAAGGACAGCGTAACCTAACCCGGAAGTGCTTCTCAGCCAGTTGCTAAGACACAGTGTATATAATGCATCCTCCCCCATTAAGAGATGCCTGTTCAAAGTGTCCCTTTAGTAGTTCTGCATGTGCTAGTTGTCAGGTCCCTGTGATTCTGTCTGCACTCCATATATTATCCAGTGACTCTGTTTGTGTGTCCACCTAGTCAGTGGATGTGTCTGCCTGTACTCTCTTTGAATTTGCCTGTCTCTGCAAGCATACATCAACCAGCCCATGTCCGCCAGTATCAACCTGCAACTGTCTGTAAGATCCTCTTCCTGATATGTACCAGTAACCAGTCTCTGTTCTTTGGGACCAGCTGCTGAGGTACTGAGATCCCCCAGGGCAGCCTCCTTTCGGTTACCTACCACCACATGTATGTATTTCCTTCCCCTATTGTTGCAGTGAATAGATATGAGCCACCCCCCAGTGTTCGAGTTCGGTTCGTCGGACGGCGGCTCAGTTTGGCGAATGTTCGACGAACACCTTCGAACCCCATTGAAAACAATGGGAGGCAAACACAAACACATAGAAAACACCTTCTAAGGTGCCCAAAAGGTAACAAACAACTCACAAGAAACCACAAACACATGGAAAGTGATAAGTACATATACTCATGCTGAAACAAAAAAGCTGGATGAGTAAAAGGAGGAGGAGACACAGATATAGGCATGTCATAGCCTTCTAAAATCATCTAAAACACAGCAAGACGACTCCAACCAGAGTCTCCTTTTTTTCCAAAAATTGAGCCACAGACACCACTTAAGTGGCATCAGTTGTCCCCCAGTTGCAAACTTGACATGTTGCTTTGCATGAAGCACAATCCAAATCCACAAGCCTTTACTCTCCCCAGGATGACACAGGGGTAGAAAAGTCCTTGCTGATCAATGACTTCTTTATCTTGATGAACGATCATCTAAAACATAGCAAGGGGACTCCAACCAGAGTCTCCCTTTTTTCCAAAAATTGGGCCACAGACACCACTTAAGTGGCATCCCTTGTCCCCCAGTTGCAAACTTGACAGGTTGATTTGCATGAAGCACATTCAAAAATTCACAAGCATTTACTCTCCCCAGGATGACACTGGGGTAGAAAAGTCCTTGCGAAACCATTGTTCTTGATGAACATTAGTCTGTCCACATTGTCACTGGACAGACGCGTGCGCTTTTCTGAAAGCACACCCCCAGCAGCACTGAAGACAAGTTCCGAGAGAACGCTGGCTGCAGGACACGACAAGATCTCCAAGGTGTAAGTGGTGAGCTCAGGCCATTTTTCAAGATTTGAAGCCCAAAATTAGCAAGGCTCCAGTTGCAGAGTCATGGCATCTATATTCACTTGGAGATACTTCTGTATCATCCTCTCCAGCCATTGACTATGTGTCAGACTTCTTGTCTCTTGTGGCCTTGCAAAGGATGGTCTAAAAAAATCATGAAACGATTCAATAAAATTGTTGTTACCACCAGATATGGTGTTGCTGGTATGGTTTAACTGATGATGACTCGACAGTCCCATGGTTGGAAAGTTACAACTGTGAGATTCACTCTGTGCACCACTGGTGTTTAGTGGAAAAGCCGAGCTAAGATTGCATAACAGCTACTGCTGATACTCCTGCATACGTGCGTCCCTTTCCATGGCTGAAATTAGTTCACCAAATTTTGACTTGTACCGGGGATCGAAGAGTGTGGCAACCCAGTAGTCAGCATTACTTCTAATTCGGACAATCCGAGGGTCATGTTGTAGGTACTAGGTAGTGCAGCATGAAGGCGCTCATGTGTCTTGTGCATCCATGCGGACCAAGTCCTTGCTGTGTTTGTGTCGGCGAGGTGATAACCGTGCTTCCTTCCTCTGACATCTCCCCCCAATCTCGAACAACCGAAATTTGACCAAGGTCTCCCTCATCTGCTGAGTCTTCCATGCCCATCGCCAGTTCGTCCTCCATTTCTTCCTGGGCTCCTGCACCTCCCTCAACAGTTTGACTGCTAGCATGCTCTCTTGTTAATCCCTCTCCCCCACTGTCCCATGCCTGCCGCCTTGGTAATGCTGAACGTCTGGACCTTGTAGATCTTGGTATCCCTTCCGCGTATGAATCCTCCTGTACTTCCTCCCCTTCCTGGAATTGTCATGCTGATAATGGCAATGTCAGCGCTAAACATCTTCGTCGCCATGTTGAAACTGTGCAGAAGAGTGCATAGGTCCTTGATCTGAGACCACTTTATCAGCGTGATCTGCCCCACCTCTGCATCTTGTTGGCCCAGGCTATACGTCATAACGTATTGCACCAGGGCTCTGCGGTGCTGCCACAGTCACTGCAACATGTGGAGAGTCGAACTCCAGCATGTTGACACATTGCATGTCAGGCGGTGAACAGGCAGGCTGAAAGACTTCTGTAGCGATGCAAGTCAGTCAGCTGCGCTGTTTGAACGGCGGAAGTGAGCAGATAGTGACCGTGCCCTGTGCAGAAGCCCATCTAGGCCGGGATAGTGGGTTAAAAATTGCTGGACAACAAGGTTCAACACGTGAGCCATACAAAGCACGTCTGTCACCTTGCCCCAGCGAAGGGCCGCACCCAGGTTTGCAGCACTGTCGCATGCGGCATTCCCTGGCTGCAGGTTGAGTGGAGACAACCAGTTACAAAACTCGATCTCCAGAGCTGACACAACTGGTCAGCTGTGTGACTCTCATTTCCCAGACATTTCTACGTAAAGACCGCCTGATGCCATTGAGCTCTGCTGCCAGCATAGTAAGGAGGTGTGCGGGATTCCTTGTGCGCAGTTACCACCCATGTAGCCTGACCAGACTTTGGATGGAGGTGGAGGACCCAGATGAGGTTGAGGAGGCAGAAGCAGTTAAGGAACTTCTACACACAGAGGATTGATGCACAACTCGTGAGGACGGCAAGATTTGTACAGCAGACCTTTCTCCATTTCTTACCATAGTTAGCCAGTGCCCAGTCAGTGACATGTAACGCACCTGTCCATGCTTACTGGTCCAAGTATCTGTGGTGAAATGCACCCTGTCACACACAGAGTTTCTCAAGGAAGCGGTGATGTTGTGTGTGACATGCTAGTGTAGCGCAGGCACACCTTTCTTGGAAAAGTAGTGGTGACTGGGCATCTGGTACTGGGGCACTGCGACGGACATAAGGTCTGGAAAATCCGCTGTGCCCACCAGGCGGAAAGGCAGCATTTCTGTAGCCAACAGCTTGCAGAGGGTGAAAGTCAACCTCTTAGCTTTGTCATGGCTAGGAGGAAATGGTCTTTTATTTGTCCACATCTGAGGGACCAAGGGCTGGCTGCTGTGCTGAGACGGCGTTGAGTATGGTGTCCCTGGAACACTGCTGGTCTGTGAGGAAAGTGCAGGTGGAGACATAATGTTGCCTTCATCTAAAGGTGGTGCTCTCGATATCTGAAAGAGCTCAACACCAGCAGCTGTTTCCACTTCCAAAACAACTGACGACCTGCCAATCACACTGCTTTTTGCGGTTAAAGAGGTGGAAGGTCTGCGTCGCAAAGCATGTGTGACTGCTGTCCCCACAGTCATAGAAGATGAAGAGCGCGCTGATGGACTTGAAGGGGCAGGCGGCGGTTGGCGCGCTCCGCTAGGCTGCATTGTAGCACATTGTATGCTTAATATCCATGTGACGGTTCATGGACGAAGTAGTCAAACTAGTGAGGTTTTGCCTCTACTTAGAGATTGGTGACAAATCTTACAGATGACATGAGTTGGGAGGTCCTTTGCGATGTCAAAAAAGGACAAGGCTAGGCAAGGCTTAGAGCCCATACGACCTGCAGAGCCACCCCTACTTGTGCTCAGAGGCAGAGTTGTGGCTGAGGATGCAGTTGTTGATGTGCTTCCAGTACTCTATACGTCTCTGTCCAGGAAGGCACAAGCTAACCTCATCGTCAGTTGCATCCTCCTCCACCGCCTTTTCTGACCTCATCGAGTGCCTGACTGTGGGTTGACAGTAAGTGGGATCTACAACCTCATCATCACCCTGTGTGTTTGCCCTTCCCTCGTCCTCAGAGCTAAACTCTTCCTGCCGTGACTGAATAGTTAAGTTGTCATTCCAAACAGGTATCGGAGTCTCATCATCATCAGAATGTTCCTCATTGTCTCCACCAAGAGGAGTTACAGTTTGGGAATGAGGGTCTACATTATGCTCAGAAACGTCTTCATCAGGGCCTGAATCTGACTCACAAAGCTTCTAGCCATCACTGCAGATCATTTCCTGGTCTGGACTCACTGTAGCTTTGGAGCAGACCTCTGATTCCCAGGCAATAGTGTGGCTGAACAGCTCTGCAGACTTAACCATCTCTGTTACCCCATAGTCTGCAGGGCGGGTGGAGACTTGATAGCTGTTAGAAAGCAAGTGCGATTGGGGTGACAACTCAGAGGACTGGAGTCTTTGGGATGTTGAAGTTGAGGTGGAGGAGAGGCCATTTGATGGAGCACTTGAGATCCATTCAAGCATGTGCTTTTTTTGTGCATCATCTACCTTTGCTAGAGTTGTTCGGTTCCGTAAAAAAGGGATCACATCAGATTGTCCACGGAAAGTAGTAGACATTTTACTTTTGCTGGAAGATGGCCTTTTTTCAGCAGATGTTACTGTTGCTTTACCACCTACCCCACGGACACAAACTTTTTTTCCCTTTCCAACATGCCTGTTCCCCTTTCCACCAGCATCTGTCCTTTTGCCACTCATTTTGTTTGTGAACAAATTGGACACAAAATGTCGTAGCAAAAATGGACAGGTGGTGTAGATTGCAGAGGTGGTCTAGCTTTATTGAGAGCTGAAGAACCAACACTGACTATCACAGACAATGAAAGTATGGCCCTAAAAATGGCAGCACTTTTTGCAATTAAAATTGCGTAGCAAAAATGAACATGTGGTGTACAATGCACAGGTGGTGTAGCTTGCTTAACAGCAGAGGAACCCTAACGTAGTATCCCAGACAATGAAAGTATGGCCCAAAAAATGGCAGCACTTTTTGCAATTAAAATTGCAAAGCAAAAATGGACAGGTGGTGTACAATGCAGAGGTGGTATAGCAAAATTGTCAGCAGAAGAACCCTAACGTAGTATCCCAGACAATAAAAGTATGGCCCTAAAAATGGCAGCAGTTTTTGCAATTAAAATTGCGTAGAAAAAATGGACAGGTGGTGTACAATGCACAGGTAGTGTAGCTAGCTTGACAGCAAAGGAACCCTCACGTAGTATCCCAGACAATGAAAGTATGGCCCTAAAAATGGCAGCAGTTTTTGCAATTAAAATTGCGTAGCAAAAATGGACAGGTGGTGTGCAATGCACAGGTGCTGTAGCTTTCTTGTCAGCAGAGGAAGCCTCACTTTCTATCCCTGACAATAGAAACTATGCCCCAAGGTATTGCCTGAGCTGATTTAGCCAAGCACTGTGATATAAACCCCTGCACAGCGCTGACACAGAACTGCCTAGCAACAATGGCTATGAACGGCTGTAATGTAGCCCTGAAAAGGGCTGAAATTACAAGTAGTCCATAATCCCTAAAGCGATGTGTAGATTGCACTGTATGTCTATAGCGCACACAGCAGCAGCGGGAGCGGTGACTGTCACCCACCCGCAGCAGAGAGATAATGGCGGCGATGGGGAAAGTGGCTGAGTCTTATAGGGCAAAGACATGTGACATGCACAGCCTATGACACATGCCCTTGCTTGTCTGGCAAAAATCCACTTTGCTGTGTGTGTGTCTGTGATTAGCTAACAGCCTGGCCCACCCCACTGTACGCGCGGTTAAGAAAAAAAAAATGGCGATCGCCATTCTTTCAGCACTCAGCAGCAGCACTGATCTAAACCCCGTCCCCCCCGCACACTATACGCTAAATTTTGATAATATCATTAATAACAGTGACTCACAGTATTACTGTGAAAAGCCAGCTAGTAACTACCTACGCTTTTTGGTGATCGAGCCATTATCGATCGGTAACTCGAACTGTAGAACTTGAAGCAAATCGTTCGAGTTCGTCGAACGACTCGAACACCGCCCAAAATCACTCGAATTTGAAATTGGCGAACCGTTCGAATCGAACGTCGCTCAACTCTAGTAGTGAAGTCTTGCTAGCTGCTCAGGTCTGCTCTTCCAGATCAGTAAACAATATCTTGGACCAGTGTATCCACTCCCTCCTTGTCCTGTTTGCTAGGCATTAGTGATGAGCGAGTACGCTTGTCACTACTCGGTACTCGCACGAGTATCACTGTACTCGGGTTACTCGGCGGGTACCGAGTAATTTCGCGATACTCGTGCTGTACTCGTGGTCTTCATCCCTGCATGTTGGCGCTCTTTTGAGAGCCAGCTCTCATGCAGGGATTGGCTGGCAGACCACTGCAATGCCACAGCCCTGTTAGTTGTGGAATTGCAGTGATTGGCCGGCCCGAACAGCGTGACCGAGCCTTTATACCAGCGGGCACGCTGTGCTCTGCACACAGCTATCTCGTATTCCCTGCTTTCCTCACCCACAGGCGCCTATGATTGGTTGCAGTGAGACACGCCCCCACGCTGAGTGACAGGTGTCTCACTGCACCCAATCACAGCAGCCGGTGGGCGTGTCTATACTGGGCAGTGAAATAAATAATTAAATAATTAAAGAAACCGGCATGCGGTGTCCCCAATTTTAATACCAGCCAGATAAAGCCATACGGCTGAAGGCTGGTATTCTCAGGATGGGGAGCCCCACGTTATGGGGAGCCCCCCAGCCTAACAATATCAGTCAGCAGGCGCCCAGAATTGCCGCATACATTAGATGCGACAGTTCTGGGACTGTACCCGGCTCTTCCCGATTTGCCCTGATGCGTTGGCAAATCGGGGTAATAAGGAGTTAATAGCAGCCCATAGCTGCCACTAAATCCTAGATTAATCATGTCAGGCGTCTCCCCAAGAAACCTTTCATGATTAATCTGTAAATTACAGTAAATAAACACACAAACACCTGAAAAAATCATTTATTAGAAATAAAAAACACAAACCAATTCCCTCGTAACCAATTTAATAAGCCCCAAAAAGCCCTCCATGTCCGGCGTAATCCACGGACCTCCAGCGTCGCTTCCAGCTCTGCTGCATGCAGGTGACAGGAGCTGCAGAAGACACCGCCGCTCCTGTCAGCTTCACACAGCAACTGAGGTGAGTAGCGCGATCAGTTGCTGTCAGTCAGGTAACTCACAGCCTCCGCTGTGATCCAGCGGTGGCCGCGGATAAGCTTAGTGACAGCTCAGCTGACCGCGCTACTCACCTCATTTGCTGCGTGGAGCTCACAGGAGCGGCGGTGTCTGCTGCAGTTCCGGTCACCTCCATGCAGCAGAGCTGTAAGCGACGCTGGAGGTCCGTGGATTACGCTGGACATGGAGGGCTTTTTGGGGCTTATTAAATTGGTTACGAGGGAATTATTTCTAATAAATGATTTTTTTTCAGGTGTGTGTGTGTGTTTATTTACAGTAATTTACAGATTAATCATGGAAGGTTTCTCGGGGAGACGCCTGACATGATTAATCTAGGATTTAGTGGCAGCTATGGGCTGCCAATAACTCCTTATTACCCCGATTTGCCAACGCACCAGGGCAAATCGGGAAGAGCCGGGTACAGTCCCAGAACTGTCACATCTAATGTATGCGGGCAATTCTGGGCGGCTGCTGACTGATATTGTTAGGCTGGGGGGCTCCCCATAACGTGGAGCTCCCCATCCTGAGAATACCAGCCTTCAGCCATATGGCTTTATCTGGCTGGTATTAAAATTGGGAGGACCGCACACCGTTTTTTTTAATTATTTAATTATTTATTTCACTGCACAGTATACACACGCCCACCGGCTGCTGTGATTGGGTGCAGTGAGACACCTGTCACTCAGCGTGGGGGCGTGTCTCACTGCAACCAATCATAGGTGCCGAAAAGCAGTAAAGCAGGGAATACGAGATTGTTTAATGAGCGGCCGGCTTTTTCAAAAGAGGAAAAGCTGCCGGAGTTTAGTGAACAGCTGTGCAGCGCCGCGGCAGTGATCGGGGAACGGTAAGTATGAGAGAGGGGGGAGACTGACCGACAGACTGTGAGAGGGGGACAGACAAGACAGAGAGAGACCGACAGACAGACAGAGAGACCGACCGACGGACTGAGGGAGATAGAATGAAAAAAAAAAATGACCGACATCGCTAGTAAAAAGCACAAAATGTGCGTTTTGGACATCGGAGTGCCACACAATGTTTTCACTTAAAATCTTTCATGTAATCTCAAAAAGTAACATATACCAGCTCTATCTCACTATTGGGTATGTGCCCTTAACATTTCCGCCATGAAAATTCATTTTGGTGTCATTTTGGAAGGTTTTCTGGTGAGTCCGTAAAAATGGCATAAAACTCGGACAAAATTGTTCACAGCTGTGACTTTTGAGTGATAAATGCTTCAAGGGGTCTTCCCCATGCTGTTGCCATGTTATTTAAGCACTCTTCTAAGACTTTTGTGACATTTTTAGGGTTTCTACATGCTGCCGGTGGTCATTTCATAAAAATACTCGGGTCTCCCATAGGATAACATTGGGCTCGGTGCTCGGGCCGAGTACACGAGTATCTTGGGATGCTCGGCCTGAGCCTCGAGCACCCGAGCTTTTTGGTACTCGCTCATCACTACTAGGCATCACACCAGCCTATGGATAGGAGGTCAAAGAAGACAGCTCATCAATTTGATTGTGATGTTCTATTTCATTACTCAATCACATTGACAATGGAGAGGTAGTCTCTTTCTTTCAATTCAAAGGGATATATAAGATTGTGCTGTAGCATTTTACTCAGCGTGACTTTGACTTGACTGATATGAGCTATATTGCCGTAACATTACCCTAATAACAGTCTTTTATATTCTTCACACACTGCAAACAGAGCAGGCAGTAATCCCGAGTGTTTGTTTTTTTTATTTACTAAAGTAGAATTCTTAATCCAAGGCTTGTGCCTGCTTCCTGTAATATGAGATGGGCAAACCATATCTCTATATTTTTTTATTTAAAGGGAAACTGACAGGATACATGATGCCTAATTAATGGGCAACAAGTATCAAAAATTGGCTGCAGTGAAATTTCAGAGAAAAACATACTTTAAAAACCAACTAGGGACAAGCCACCCAGGAGACTAGTCAGACAGGTCGGTCCCCAGTGCTTTCTCTCTATCCATTGTCTATGACTGACAGGTCTCTCCCTATATGATTCTTATGTAGGATGGTACCCGTCAGGGACTGACTCAAGGAAGGAAGAAGCCGACAGGTACCTGCCTCTCTGACTAGTCTCTTAAGCGGGCTTTACACGCTACGACATCGCTAATGCGGAGTCGTTGGGGTCACGGAATTCGTGACGCACATCCGGCCGCATTAGCGATGCCGTTGCGTGTGACATCGATAAGCGATTTTGCATCGTTGCAAAAACGTGCAAAATCGCTAATCGGTGACACGGGGGTCCATTCTCAAATCTCGTTACTGCAGCAGTAACGAGATTGTTCCTCGTTCCTGCGGCAGCACACATCGCTCCGTGTGACGCCGCAGGAACAAGGAAGCTCCCCTTACCTGCCTCCCGGCCGCTATGCGGAAGGAAGGAGGTGGGCGGGATGTTACGTCCCGCTCATCCCCGCCCCTCCGCTGCTATTGGGCGGCGGTTCAGTGACGTTTCAGTGACGTCGCTGTAACGCCGCACGGACCGCCCCCTTAGAAAGGAGGCGGTTCGCCGGTCACAGCGACGTCGCCGGACAGGTGAGTATGTGTGACGGCTGTGGGCGATGTTGTGCGGCACGGGCAGCGATATGCCCATGTCGCGCAACAGATGGGGGCGGGTACCCACACTAGCGATATCGGAGTGTGTAAAGTAGCCTTTAGGTGGCTTAGTCCCCAGTCAGCTTCTAAAGTATGTTTTTCTATGAAATGCCACTGCATGCAACCAGTGTCTGATACACTTATGAGAAAAAGGGTAACAATGTTTTGAACTTGTTTGACTTTCAAGCTCCATACCTTATCATTCACTAATGTTTTGATTATGAGACTACTTTCATTTTATAGACAAGCATCCTGGCTATCTCATACACAAATTGGTTTTTCGACTGTTCAGGCTATAATCAGCTATGCAGATTCTTGTCATGTCACTGCATTGATACTGTTTTGCTCTTGGTGGTGGAAAAATATTTTTCTTCTTGTATACCACAAATTACAACCTGTTCTCGTATTCCCAAATAGCTCAGTGTGTTATCAGGTTGATTCCTGAAGGAAAGGTCACTGGTTCAAATAAAGGGTTAACAGATCAAGAAATTAAAGGAACCATCAAGTTCAGTGAAGGAAGCCTGATGATATGGCTTTGTTTGACATCCAAAGGCATTAGATACTTGACCAGCATAAAATATGATTTCAGTATTGAGCTGTATGTAAGTATCTGTCACAATGGTAGGACAACAGAGAGTGGTTCCCTCTATTTCAGGTGTCATGAGATCGCACAGCAGGGCTACAAACACACTTGAACAGGTTAATATTGCTGGATGTGCAGATTCTCTTTCATACGGTGCTGCAAGGGTAAAGTACTTCATCTGGTCTTTAATTCTAGATGAAAAGCTGGGTTTCAGCTGTTCTGAATTTTCCATTGACCTCAGCTTAGGGAATTGCCAGAGACAGCTTTGCTGTTCTTTGGTCTCAGGATTGGAATTGTGAGCGACGGGCTAAGAAATCATTTTTGGAGCTGTAGCCAAAGATTTCTGTGTGGAAGCTGTGTAGTGTTTTCCCTTCTTTTAATCCCATTTCAGTTTGTCTCACTAAACTATTCCCTTTACTCCTTCCTGTAGTTTCATGTGGCCCATATAATTGTGTTTCTTTTACCCCTGTATGTGTCGCGGGCGGAGGAGGGGACGCCGCGCTCTCCCTTCTGCTCGGGTCCGGCTGGCACTGCGGCCTGCTGCTGCCGCTGCTCGGTGGCTCGAGCGATGGGCCGGATCCCGGGGACTCGAGCGGCGCTCCTCGCCCGTGAGTGATAAGGGGGGTTGTTTGGGTGTGGGGATTGTTTATTGTCCGTGACGCCACCCACGGTTGTGGTGATTTGTTAGCACCACCGCTGCTCTGTATGGGGATCCCGGGAAGGATGGTATGGAGCAGCCAGTTGTTGTGTTGCCCCTCCGTGGGTAGGGGTTGGTGATCCCGGGCCCTGTGATGAGTTGGGAGATGCAGGGCTTGGTTGGCGCAGGGACGCGGGGGCAGCGCTGTGCCTTGCGGCACTGTGGTACTCACTCAGCCTGAGACGATTACACAGTTCTCGGTAAAACACACGGCTGGAAAGACGGTTCCCACGGACGGCTGAACTTGCTTTCCCCAGTAGGTGACGGTGATGGTCACTCTGTCCTGCACCTATGTTTCTGTGTTGGTAGCGATGGGTTCCCACCGGTAACCCGCTCCCCGGCTTGGATATGGGCTGGAGGAGCCCTACTTTGCCCGCAGGCGCTGGCCCTGAGAAACTGGTGCCCTGGCGGTGGCGGTGTCTCTCCTCAATGGTTGGACTGTTGCCTTCAATCGGGACTTGGTTGTTTGGAGACAGACGTCCCCTTCACTGACAGATTTGACAAATTTACGGTGACTCCTAGCCTTGCCGGGGTCCGAGAGGCCCCTGCCTTGGTGCTGACTGTTCTTCGTATACTGCTCCAGACCGCCGGGCCACTACCCGTCCGCGGTCCTTCCAGCAACCTCCGAGCAGTCCCCCTCCAGACTGTCACCGCCGTCTGCTGACCTTGCTGACACTGTCCTGGCACACAGCCGGACCAACTTCAGGCTTTCTTACTGACACATTTACTCTTTTCTTCTTAGCTCCACTACTACTTCACTTCCCTCACTAGACTTATCTCTGTTCACGTAGCTCCTCACTCAAGCTCTCCCTGAGCTAATCTCTGTTCTTTCCACTTCTTCCTCCTGAGCTAAACAGCACCTCCTTCTACTTCCTCCTTCTAAACTCTTCTGCCAGGTTCTTCCCGCCTCCAGGGCTGTGAACTCCTCGGTGGGTGGAGCCAACCGCCTGGCCCACCCCCTGGTGTGAACACCAGCCCCTGGAGGAAGACAACAAGGATTTTGGTAGCTTTGGTGTTCCTAACTGGGGTGTAGGGTGTGGTGGTGTGATGACCTGTGACCCCTGGCTTGCCCAGGGCGTCACATATGTCTCATCCTCTTTGTGTCTTTAACCTAAAGTAAAACTAGTGTTCCCACTGCCCTGCTCACTAGACAGAGCCATGTTCAGCCAAAGACAGGGATAGGAACGTGATCACCGCACGGCATGAAAGAACCCATCTGGGGACGTGAGGGAGTTCATGGTTGTTTAGGGTAAGTTGCAGGGATTTTCATTCCCTAGTGGCAGTGTATACCTTCTCCCATCCCACTTTGCACCCACCCGCCCCCTTGGTAGAGTGCAACAACCAGGAGCTGCCCTGGAGTGGTACCTGGTGCCCATCATCAGACAAGTCTGCCCATCAAAGGCTCTAGTGAAAATTGGGTAGACACTTAGGGGTACTTTACATGTTGCGACATCGCTAGCATCGGCTAGCGATGCCGAGCGCGATAGTACCCGCCCCCGTCGCACATGCGATATGTGGTGATTGCTGCCGTAGTGAACATGATTGCTACGGCAGCTTCACACACACATACCTGCTCAGCGACGTCGCTGTGACTACCGAACTATCCCTCCTTCAAGGGAGAGGTGCGTTCGGCGTCACAGCGACGTCACCGCGACGTCACTAATCGGCTGGCCAATAGAAGCGGAGGGACGGAGATGAGCGGGACATAACATCCCGCCCACCTTCTCCCTTCCGCAATGCCGTCGGGATGCAGGTAAGGAGATGCTTGTCGCTCCTGTGGGTTTACATGCAGCGATGTGTGCTGCCGCAGGAGCGACAAACAACATCGTACCTGCGGTCGACTCGACATTATGAAAATGAACGACACTACACAGATCACCGATTTTCGACGCTTTTGCGATCGTTTATCGGTGCATCTAGGATTTACACGTTGCGATGTCGTTACCGGCGCCGGATGTGCGTCACTAACGACGTGACCCCGACGATATTTCGGAAGCGATGTCGCAACGTGTAAAGCCCCCCTAAGTCATGCCCTTCTCACAGTAAGTCATGTTCTGGAAGCAGTCAGTCTACGTCCCTCTCTTCACTCCATTACTGTTCTGTGACAGTGACAGTATCCCACAAGAAGAATTACTTTGTACACTCAAGTACTATGGGCAGGAAAAGAACAACATAGTATTCCAGCAGGACAACGATTTGACGCATACATCGAGACTGTCCCACACAGTCCCCACATCTCAAGCCGATCGAACACTTGTGAGTAGAGTTGATGAAAAAGCTGTACACAAACCCAAGGGAGTCAACCAGTATGCATCAAAACTGGGAACATGTAGAAGAGACCTGTAATCAACTTTGGCCAAGATATGCTTAAATCTGATCAAGAGCATGAGCCTTGGGAGACCAGGTGTCTACATTGCTGTCTCTGGAGCTCGGAGCTAAAGCAGTGGTGGTGAAGGACCTGGGCTGATGTCATGATAATGTGACCGTAATGGGCAGAGCTCAGCAGAGAACTGATGTGGATTGACCTGTAGTAATCAGCATAAGAGAAGTGGTTGTGCAGAACCTGTGGTGATGTCTCGATCATGTGACTCTAATGGGCAGAGAAGTGATGAAGTAGGACCTTTGATGTAATCATATTACAATGATGGGGGTGTTAAAAAAAGAATCTTGCCTGAATGCGAGTGACAGTGACTGATCCCAACAAAAGTGCCATCCCTATAACTAAAACCTAAAGTACTATATTTACTGCATTCACCAAAAGCATATAAAGTTATTTTAAGATAAATATATAGAATTTTTTAAAAAACCATGTTAGTGATGCGCATTGCATCATTTAAAACATATTGGGGCGGTTTAATATAAAAAAAATGCAGCAGGAATTTTGGTTCACTCCTCCTTACAGATCTTTTCCAGATCTTTCTGATTTCAGGGCTGTCACTGCAAAACATTGAGTTTCAACTCCCTCCAAAGATTTTCTATTGGGTTCAGGTCTGGAGATTGGCTAGGCCACTTCAGGACCTTGAAATGTTTCTTACAGAACCACTCATTATTTACCTTGGCTGTGTGTTTCGGGTTTTTGTCATGCTGGAAGACCTAGCCACAACCCATCCTCAATGTTCTTACTGAGCAAAGGAAATTGTTGGTCAAAATCTTGCAATACTTGACCCCATCCATACTGCTTCTAATACAGCACATTCTTCCTGTCCCATTTGCAGAAAAGCACCCCTAAAGTATGATGTTTCCATCCCCATGTTTTACAGTTGGGAAGGTGTTCTTTGAGTTGTACTCATCCTTCTTCTTCCTCCAAACATAGCAGGTTGAGTTGACACCAAAAAGTTTCATTTTGGTCTCATCTGATCTTCTCCAATGCCTCTTTTAGATCATCTAGTTGGTTATTGGCAAACTTTACACCTTTACACGTGCCTGGACATGTGGTGGCGTGAGCAAGTGTCCTTGCATGCCCTGCAAGATTTCAATACATGGCGGTATAGTGCATTACTATTGAAAATCTTTGAGACTGGGGTACCAGCTCTATTTAGGCTGTTCAGATCATTGACCAGGTCCTCCTGTGCAGTTATGGGCTGATTACTGACCTTTCTCAGAATCATCCTTACGAGGCAAGATCTTGCATGGAGCCCCTGATCAAGTAAGATTGACAGTCATCCTCCATTTTCTAATAATTGCGCCAACAATTGTTGCCTTCTTACCAAGCTGCTTTCCTATTTTCTGTAGCCATCTCAGACTTGTGTAGGTCTAAAGTTTTATCTTTGGTGTCTTCAGGCAGCTTTTTAGGCTTGGCCATGGTGGACAGATTGGAGTGTGATTGATTGAGTGTGTGGACAGGTTTCTTTTATAAAGGTAATGAGTTCAAACAGGTGCAATTAATTGAGAGACAGAATTGTTGCTGGTTGGTAGATGATCAAATACTTATTTCATGCAATAAAATGCAAACTAATTATTTAAAATTTATACAATGTGATTTTCTGGATTTTTTTTATTCTGTTTGTCACAGTTGAAGCATATCTATGATAAAAGTGACAGACCTCTCCATTCTTTGTAGGTGGGAAAACTTGCAAAATCAGCAGTGTATTAAATACTTATTTTCCCCACTGTATGTGTATTACATTGCTCTCTTACTGTCTTCATTTCACTTGACAGTATAATATTTAGAATTTAATCAGCATTTCATTGTAGGACATAGTTTTGTCTTTGAATATGGGTTTCAACTACTTACTTTAAGCATTCCTTTAGAACAATTGTTTGCTAGTATTTGATAACTCAAGAGGGCAACATCTACAATGTCCATCCATATATTATAGCTATGATAAATATTATGTTAGCAATACTAAAAGTAAAGTGCTAAAAGTAGAGTTTACATTTAGCCTTTTTATCTTTTCCTATACAATCTGCCAGAGCTATATTGTTGTGTTAGGGATTCAAGTAGTAGTTGTAAGCAAGGTATGGTGGGCTAATTTAGGCAGTTTTGTTGTCACAAAAATTTCACCCAAACTGCAACCAAAACTGCAAAAAAAAATCCAAGAGTGCCTGGAAATGTAAAAATAAAAAACTCTTGTAATGATGTTGTGTTTTTGGTGCGCTTTTGATGCGTTTTTGACCATGCGTTTTTAATGCGTGTTTTTGAATAGAAGCAAGCCAAAAACGCAAGACAATAAAACATGCTGCAGTATTTTTGTCAGAAGTTTGTGACAAATAATCTGCGGACAAAAAAACTGCAATGTGTTCACAGCAAATCTGAATTCTTGCAGACTTTGCTGGGAAGTCAAAAGTGAGACAATTCTGACAACAAAACTGCAACAAAAACTGCAGCGTGCATGTATAGCCTAAGTTGATGCTTTCCTTGGCCGCAATCCTACTATAACACACCAATTTACCGTGTCTACTTGGGTCCTTATGTAGCACCCAGGGGGCAGGGGGAATCAGGCACGGGGTCTCGTACCTGAGTTGCTCGTCACTGGGCCGGTGTGGTGGTCTGGGATGTCGCGGTGGCCTGCCTAGCTTCGGGTCCCGAAGTGTACACCAATAAGGAAAGAGGATGATGGGGATTGTAATAGGAAGATTGTCGTGATGCCACCTGTGGTAGGCGGCCAGGGATTAGCCGCTTCTGCTGTCGCTGTCCTCTGGGGCGTATGGCAATAGCAGCTGAAGATGGTATTGCTCCCCACAGGTGGAGCTGGCCCCGGGGAGGATGATGAGGGGAGTAGTGATGGCGATGGCCTTTGGCGCTGAGGTGCGGGTCGGCGACACCAGTAATAAGAGTCCGAGTCAGATGATGCGGTTCCAGGTGTCTTTACTCACTCTTTGTGCTGCTCGCTTTGGTAATACTGGTCACTCGCTGTGATGTGTCCCGTCAACCTCGGATAAGTTAGAAGCAGTCACCGGTGTTTGAAAGAAGATATATATCTTTGTATGTGTTAGGCAGTGGAGATAAAACAAAGTTTGTTTAAAAGAACTGAGAGTCCTCAGTAGTTGATACCTTTTAATGGCTAACTGAAAAGATGGTAATAATAGCAAGCTTTCGAGACAACTCAGGTCTCTTCATCAGGCATGGACAGACACCCCAATCATAGGACAATAAAACTTTCACACTGCTTATCTATGAACTACAACAATATTTATGGCCACAACAATTTGCCCCCTTGCCATAGTGATAGTTCTGCTTCACATAACTTGTTTATTTTTTGGGGGGTTTTTTTTACTGCCCTATTCTATGTCCTGTTGTGTATAAATATGTGACTCTTCAGATTTTTTGTTATACCATGCCTGGTGAAGAGACCTGAGTAGTCTCGAAAGCTTGCTATTATAACCATCTTTTCAGTTAACCTTTGAAAGAAGAAAGTTCTTATTCAGAGTTGCCTTTCCAGCTGTGGGAAACCTGGGCAGAGCTCCTCTGCTCCCAGCCGCAGGCCCCGTGAAGACAAGAGAAGAAAAAGGTGATAGTGTTGTGTCCCAGAACTGGTGTCCCCGGTAGACTGACTGAAGTTTGTGTGAGTTTGCTCCTACTTCTACCCCAAGTGGAACCCGCCCCTCAGGTGGCTGGCTTCAGTGACCGGGGAAGTCCCATGCCTCGTGATGGCTACCCCCCTGCCTATCCTTAGCCATCTTCCCCTGTGAGAAGGCTCCTAAGCTGTATGTAAAGTGTGAATGTGGAACACCTGTGATTAACCCTCTCCTTACCTGAGGCGAATATCGCACCTTAAATAAGGTGCAATACTCTGTGGTGACTGGAGCCTCAGGGGCGCCACACTTACATGCACTAAATGTACTAAAATGCCCCAAAAATTATTTTTAAAAATTGCGCTATTAATGAATGGGAAAATATACATTTAACACAAAGATTTTATTTTACAGTTCGCTTCATTTTTAAACGGAAAAAAACGCACAGGCAAAATCTGTAAAACAGTGATCTGTGTAAATTTGCCCCTAATATCATTACTAGTCTATAATATATATGTGGTTTTCAATTACTTAGGCTTCCATTTTTGGGTTATATATTAACCACTGATTCCAAATAAATTAATTTCAATCAAGCTTCCACAGTTTTGAGATCACATGTATATTATAGAGAACAATTAATTTGTATGAAACAAATGTACATTTTAGGGACAATATGCACTAATACAGATATAATGATTCATTTTTTTATTGCATATTTTACTATGTGCTTTTGTTTATTCAGCTTGCTGTGGCATGTGGGGGATTTTATTTGCATATTTTACCTTTTATAACATTGTGAGTTGTCAGAAGAGCAGTACATTGATCTATGCATATTCAGTGTCATAGTTCAATGAGACAATTAGTCAGCAATGGATGTCTAGTTTACAAGACACATTGAGATGATCTATGTTTCAATGACGGTGTAGACCACAGAGCATCTCTGTAGCTTCATCCCTAAGTGCAGAGGATGTCTTTCAGAGTGGAAAGCAGAAGGTGACAATGGGGTCATCATGCCTTTTTCTCTGAATGGAAGCCTCTTGAGTGAGGCACCATATGTCGTCTCTTTCCTACCCATATAAGAATTTTAACGGGTATTGGATGGAAAAATTGGCACAATTCATCTATGCAGTTTCTCAGCTGGTCTCCACACCCCACTTGACATGAAAATGACCTTTCCTTTGTGGACTCCACAAAATAAAAAGATGACATCCCATCCAATGAATTAAAATGTTTTCTACATCCCATTTAAATGATGGCTGTAAAAGCGTGTTTGTTAGAAAGCTGAGGACTGTCACTTAGAAGCAAATTTACAATTAATAACATAAAAAAACTAAATGTTTATTTAGGATTTTATTAAAAGAGAAGTAAAATAGAGCTAAAAGGCCAAGGTTTATATGTAATATGAGCATACAAGTATTATAGATAAAGATGTGCAAGTGATTACATATACTTTATATATATATATATATATATATATATTATATATATTATATATTTATATTATATATTTAAAAGATGAACAAAGAAAGTAAACATTAAAAGTATAATTACCGCAGTAAGTGCCTTTAAGATAGAATGAGAATAAATATCTATATATATAATTGCCTTATTCTGTCTGTCTGTCTGTCTGTCTGTCTTGCTCCAAAATTGTGTCCTTACGGTGACACAAAGCGGATTGGCCGCTGGCCTCGCCATGGCCCCGCCCCCCGCACGGATTGGTCTCTCGCCCTGGCTCCCCCCCACACGGATTGGCCGGCCGCTCGCACAGGCTCCGCCCCTACACGGATTGGCCTCTCGCCCCAGCACCCTGCACGTATTGGCAACTCGGCCACGCCCCGCCCCCCTCACGCAATGCACGCTCGCTCTGGCCCCGCCCCCCGCACGCATCCCCCGAACTGACACGGAGACACGACTCCCAGGTGAGTACTGTACCCCCGGGAGCCCACACCAGCATACGCCGCCAACCCAGCCGACACATACCCTCGCATTGCTGGGGTTTGCCGCCGTATGCTGGTGTGGGCTCCCGTGCAAGTGGGGGACGGGATGCGCTGGTAACCATGGTAGCATAGTTACCAGCGCATCAAGGTCCTGCAGCGGCGGAAAATCCACACGCACACACATAACAACAGACATACACACATACACACACTCACTCTCACACACACCTCTCACACACATCAGATCGCATCCACACACTCACAGCATCCGGAGATATCGCTTGCTTCTCGGCGGCGATACTGTGCTGTGAGCTTCCAGGACCTGCCGGAGGATCACATGGCCAGAAGCATGTGGTATCTTCGGATGTTGTGAGTGTGAGCGCGTATGTGCAATATCGTCAGTGTGTGTGTGTGTGAGTGTATGCGATCGGGTGTGTGTGTGTGAGTGTATGCGATCGGGTGTGTGTGTGAGTGTATGCGATCGGGAGTGTGTGAGTGTATGCGATCGGGTGTGTGTGAGGGTATGCGATCGGGTGTGTGTGAGTGTATGCAATCGGGTATGTGTGAGTGTATGCGATCGGGTGGGTGTGAGTGTATGCAATCGGGTGGGTGTGAGTGTATGCGATCGGGCGGGTGTGTGTGGGTGTGAGTGTATGCGATCGGATCTGTGAGTGTCGGCAGAGGAGCACGGCGTGCTGGAGGAGGCTGGGAGGAGAGAGGCTGATCCTGGGGAAGGCTGGGAGGGGGAGGCTGATGCTGGGGGAGGCTGATGTTGGGGGAGGCTGGGAGGGTGTAGGCTGATGCTGGGGGAGGCTGATGCTGGGGGAGGCTGGGAGGAGAGAGGCTGATGCTGGGAGAGGCTGATGCTGGGGGTGGCTGGGATGAGAGAGGCTGATGCTGGGGGAGGCTGATGTTGGGGGAGGCTGGGAGGGTGTAGGCTGATGCTGGGGGAGGCTGATGCTGGGGGAGGCTGGGAGGAGAGAGGCTGATGCTGGGGGAGGCTGATGCTGGGGGTGGCTGGGATGAGAGAGGCTGATGCTGGGGGAGGCTGATGCTGGGGGAGGCTGGAAGGAGAGAGGCTGATGCTGGGGGAGGCTGGGAGGGTGTAGGCTGATGCTGGGGGAGGCTGATGCTGGGGGAGGCTGGGAGGAGAGAGGCTGATGCTGGGGGAGGCTGATGCTGGGGGAGGCTGGAAGGAGAGAGGTTGATGCTGGGGGAGGCTGATGCTGGGGGAGGCTGGGAGGGGGAGGCTGATGCTGGGGGAGGCTGGGAGGAGAGAGGCTGATGCTGGGGAGGCTAATGCTGGGGGAGGCTGGAAGGAGAGAGGCTGATGCTGGGGGAGGCTGGGAGGGGAAGGCTGATGCTAGGGAAGGCTGGGAGGAGAGAGGCTGATGCTGGAGGAGGCTGGGAGGAGAGAGGCTGATGCTGGGGGAGGCTGGGAGGAGAGAGGCTGATGCTGGGGGAGGCTGGGAGGCAGAGGCTGATGCTGGGGGAGGCTGGGAGGCGGAGGCTGATGCTGGGGGAGGCTGGAAGGAGAGAGGCTGATGCTGGGGGAGGCTGATGCTGGGGGAGGCTGGGAGGGGGAGGCTGATGCTGGGGGAGGCTGGGAGGAGGGAGGCTGGGAGGAGAGAGGCTGATGCTGGGGGAGGCTGGAAAGAGAGAGGCTGATGCTGGGGGAGGCTGATGCTGAGGGAGGCTGGGAGGTGGAGGCTGATGCTGGGGAAGGCTGGGAAGAGGGAGGCTGGGAGGAGAGAGGCTGATCCTGGGGAAGGCTGGCAGGAGAGAGGCTGATGCGGGGGGAGGCTGATGCTGGGGGAGGCTGGGAGGGCAGAGGCTGATGCTGGGGGAGGCTGGGAGAAGGGAGGCTGGGAGGGGGGAGGCTGAGAGAAGAGAGGCTGATGCTGGGGGAGGCTGAGGCTGGGAGGAGAGAGGCTGATGCTGGGAGGAGAGAGGCTGATACTGGGAGGAGAGAGGCTGATGCTGGGAGGAGAGAGGCTGATGCTGGGAGGAGAGAGGCTGATGCTGGGGGCAGAGAGGCTGATGCTGCTGCAGCATGGGGGATGGAGCACGATGGGGGGTGCGCAGCATGGGGGATGCACGTTTGGGAGTGCGCAGCATGGCGGATGGAGCACGTTTGGGACTGCGCAGCATGGCGGATGGACCACGTTTGGGAGTGCGCAGCATGGCGGATGGACCACGTTTGGGAGTGCGCAGCATGACGGATGGAGCACATTTGGGAGTGCGCAGCCTGGCGGATGGAGCACGTTTGGGAGTGCGCAGCATGGCGGATGGAGCACGATGGGGGGTGCGCAGCATGGGGGATGGAGCATGATGGGAGGTGCACACCTCCCCCCAACACACTCACACACACAACACACCACACACACACTGGGAACCACAAACACCGCCCTACACAGACACCCACACACACAGACAACGCTGCACACACACAACACCCAACACACAAACACCGCGGCATACATAAATATACGCACATACCGCACAACACACACATTGCACAAAACATACCTCCCCCCAAAACACACCACACCCACACAAACCGCGCAACACACACACACACTTAACGCTACAGAAACACAGCGCTCCACAAAGAATGCAACACACGCAACACACAAACAACACCGCTCTCACCCCCTGCCACACCCAGACAACACCCAGAACATGTACAGCGCCCTACACAAACACTTGGTAACTACACACAACAACATCTATATATATATATAGCAAAAATCATACATTAACTACACAATACGTAAATTCTAGAATACCCGATGCGTAGAATCGGGCCACCTTCTAGTATAAAATATAAAATCTAGTTCATTGTCAGGCTGGGATCAGATAAGCATTTTCCATGGTCTGCATATGAACCACAATGTTTGGTCTTCCTTATTTTTTCTTCAGGTAGGGAGACCTGCGGTCAGTCTGGGTATTGGACATGTTGAAATACGCTTGTGTAGCGCCCCTGAAGCCATCAGGAGCTACAAGGTACTGCATCCTGTCAAAGATGCAGGGCCTACCTCCAGGGACCCAGAAGACCAGTGGCGGTAACACCAAAACACATATATAATCCCTGTTTTTCCCTTCCCCAAGGACTGGTGACAGACTAGGGTTAGACCCAATGGATGGCCACCTATGGGTGGAGCCGATCCAGTCCACTAGATGACAGCCAGGGAGGAGGGGTCAGACAGTCAGTAAGTGGAAGTGTGAGGAGACGGACGTAACTGTACTGATGGGAGAGTGTACTGGTGACCTGTGGGTCCAGGTGTTTGGTGTCCGGTGGAGTATGGCGGAGTACTCCCAGAACCATAGCACCGACGGTGTGCAGAGCCCTAGGTCAGGCAAACACTCCAGGCAGACTTGATAAAATCTGCACAGTGAGGGGACCATCCAGGACCTCACTGACAGTAAAATCCGGGGGCACCAGCAGTGACGGGAGAACCAGGGACCGGAACGGAACACCGACCCTACAGGGTTCAAACTGCCCGCCGTATGGACCAGAGACTGAAAGACTACCAGGAGGGAACCCCCAGACACTCCAAGCCACGGGTTTTCACCAACCAGAGACAGGTGCAGGGGAAACAAGCCACCAGGTTACCACACCGGCACTGGGACTAAGGGGACCAATGGTGAGGACCAGCCTTCTTCAGGTTGCCAGCCATAACAACGCTGTGAGTAAAAAAAAACAATTACACTGCAATCCCTTGTGTGGCTTACCTTCTTTCCACGCCTAACTCCATCACCTACCCCCAGGGGCCTGGCCCTACAAGTGGAGGGCCCAATATCTAGGCTGCCATTAACACCAGCCCCTAGAGAGACTGTACAGTGGCAGCTCCATCTACTTAGCCACGACCCGCAAGTGGCGTCACGACAAAACCTTTATTATTATTCCCCTGTACATAACCCCTTTCAAGCGATCCCCAGGGTCATGGAACTGGGCAACAGCCACCCAGTGAACTGTCCCTGTAAATATACGGCCCAGGACCGAGTACCCCATAGCCCTGGGGTGAGTCAGCTTTCTGGAGTCACGAACAGAAACTTTATTATCATTCCCATGTACATAACCCCTTTTAAGCGACCCCCAGGGTCATGGAACCGGGCAACGGACACCCAGTGAACTGTCCCAGTAAATATACTGCCCGGAACCGAGTACCCCAAAGCCCTGAGGTGCGTCAGATGTTTGGCATCACGAACAGGATTGGACTAGACCCGTTAACACCGGGTGATGTGCGCCTTATGGACTGTTTTTGTGATTGGTGAAACTGCCGTCATATTGGTGTGAAAACCTGACTGTGCCACAGCAGTGGTAAAAAGGGGGTGAAAATCAACCCTGCCCCCTGGGAGTGTCCAACAATGTGAAAATGAAACTGATTCAGAGTACTGGAGCCCTGCAGCAGAATGCTTCTGGGAAGGAGAGGAGAATGGCCACTCCAGGAGAGGAGAGAAGTGCACCAGGTCGATCTGAAAGGTGGACTGCTTGGAGGCTGGAAGAAAAGGTCTGGCAACTTTGCTGTGTCATGCAGGCTCAGCAGCTCCAGCAGATAGAGGAGTGGAGAGCCAGTATGATGGAGGTTGTGGCTACCATGCGGGCCCATGAGAACCGGACGCCGCTTGCCCGGGTCGCATCAACCTGTCTGCCGCAATCCACCCTCGACCAGGCCGCATCACCGCCAGACCTGGCCGGACTAGACCAGGCTACATCACCACCTAACCCCGAACGCAGCCCTCCAGCACTACCAGTTGGCAAGAAAAATTAATGTCATATATGCTGCATAAGTGTTTTTTGTTTTGCAGGTTGCAATTGGACTTGAATACCAGAATACCAGAATTCTGAATACCAGAATTATGACAAAATGTTAATATTGCCTCCTGAAAAGGAAATGTTTGCAGTTGTTGAGCATTGGAAAACTTTTCCGGTATGCACTGAGTTTTTATATTTGAGGCCCAGGAGTGCTGCAGTTTGCTGCCGGGATATGTGGCGCCCCTGAAGCTCTGATCACCACAGGGTACTGCAACTGAGTTAAGGAGCAGTATCTATCTATCTGGGGTAAGTGACAGGTGGTTTGCCGGTGCTCACACCAGACACGTTTCACATACAGTTAGGTGCCTTCCCCACGGGGCGGGGGGGTAAACTGGGGTGGGCAGGGAGAGTTAGCCATCTAGTAGTATGGGACTTCTTGGTCACCAGGACAACCACTGGGGGGCGGGAGCCATATGAGGTATAAGAGGAGGTAGCCATGGCACATAGAGAGCTTTCTGGAGGGACGTCCCACGAGACCAGACTGGGTGCAGGAAAGCACCAGTGCTGGTGGAATGACACACAGTTTGTCTTTCCGTTGTGGAGCCTGGGGCTTGTGAGCTGGAGCTCAGCCCTTGTTCCTTCTGCTGATCGCTGGAAAGCAAGGACAAAGTGTTATGATCCGGAACCATGAAAGACCACCACAAATCATTGGTAAAAGGTGACAATAGCATTGGCAACTAATCTGGCCGCCATCCCCTTACTAACCATCACAACTAGAAGTAGCCGAGGGGTGAACTAACATCCTGTGCACCGCGAACCCAGCCGGAGAACTAAAGGAAGGAAAGATAAATAACTCTCTGCCTCAGAAAATAGACAAGAATAGCAAGCCCCCCACATTCAAAGACTGCGGTCATATAGGAAAAACACAATACACAGATAGATGACAGGATTAGCAAAAGGTGAGGTCCCCACTGACTAAAATAGGAAAGGACAGGAAAGGGACTGATGGTGGCCAGAGAGAAACCCTGCAAAAATCCAAATTCCTGATAGTACAAAAAGTCCCTCAGATCGCACGATCTGAACTCAGTCCTATACCAGGTGCTTTTGTCATACCAATGAACAGAAAACAAGAATCACAACAAATTCAACAAGCCACAAACACATGGACCCAAAGGAGCTATACTCCAAACAAAACTGCGGGGAGTTCCCCAGCCCAACTGAGGGGGAAAATCCCTGCATGCAAATAAACTGAAAACAACCACAGCAAGTGACAAACCCAGAAAAGAGCAAAAGAACCGAACAATAAATAAAGAGCAAGCACTTATCTGGGGTAGATGTGGTGTGGAGCAGAATGAAGCAGGCTGGTGATACAAAGAACAAATGACATCCGGCATCGCCTGCTAACAGACCAGGATTTAAATAAGCAGAGAGTTAGCAAAGGAAACGCCCATTGCACAACACACCTGGTCCAAGTCCAAACCATTCCTGGCCACCAGAGGTTGCCTGCCAGCAGCCAAAACATAACTAACATTCACAACAGTACCCCCCCATTGAGGAGGGGTCACCGAACCCTCAGCAACGCCACCGGGTCGCTCGGGATGAGCATGATGGAAGGCGCGAACCAACTTGTCCGCATGAATGTCAGAAGCCACAACCCAAGAGTTATCCTCCTGCCCATAACCCTTCCATTTCACAAGGTACTGAAGCTGACGCCTACTGCGACGGGAATCCAGAATTTTTTCAACCTCATACTCCAGATTCCCTTGTACCAAAACAGGGTCAGGAGGCGCTGCTGCAGGAACTGTTGGCTCCACATGTTTCTTCAACAAGGACTTATGGAAGACATTGTGAATTTTAAATGACGCAGGCAGCGTCAAACGGAAAGATACAGGGTTGATAATCTCCGAAATCTTATAAGGTTCAATAAATCTGGGCTTAAATTTAGGAGATGGAACTCTCATAGGAATATTTTTAGAGGACAACCACACCATGTCCCCTACTTTAAACCGGGGACCAACAGTCCGACGCCCGTTGGCGAACTTTTGGGCAGTTTCTTGGGACTGAAACATTTTATCCACTACCTGCCCCCAAATCTTCTGCATTCTGTTGACCACCGAATCCACCCCTGGACAGTCAGACGCCTCAAGCTGCCCTGAGAGGAACCTAGGGTGATACCCAAAATTGCAGAAAAAGGGGGACACCAATGTGGTAGAGCTAGCTCTATTGTTAAGGGCAAATTCAGCCAAAGGCAAAAACGAAACCCAGTCATCCTGATCCGCAGAAACAAAACACCGTAAATAGGTCTCCAGGGTCTGGTTAGCCCTTTCAGTCTGACCGTTGGTCTGAGGATGAAACGCAGAGGAGAAAGACAGCTGAACACCCAATTTGGAGCAAAAAATCCTCCAAAACCTGGATACAAACTGCACCCCTCTGTCAGAAATAATGTTTTCGGGAATACCATGCAAACGAACAACATGTTGGAAAAACAAAGGCACCAACTCTGATGAAGACGACAACTTAGATAGGGGAACCAAGTGGACCATCTTGGAGAATCTGTCACAGATCACCCAAATCACAGTCATTTTCTGAGAGACGGGAAGCTCTGAAATAAAATCCATAGAGATGTGCGTCCAAGGTTTCTTAGGTACAGGCAAAGGCAATAATAGCCCACTAGAACGTGAACAACAGGGCTTGGACCTAGAACAAACTCCACACGACTGCACAAAACGACGGACATCCCGGGACAGGGGGCCGGATGTCCTGTTATGATCCGGAACCATGGAAGACCACCACAAATCATTGGTAAAAGGTGACAATAGCATTGGCAACTAATCAGGCCGCCATCCCCTTACTAACCATCACAACTAGAAGTAGCCGAGGGGTGAACTAACATCCTGTGCACCGCGAACCCAGCCGGAGAACTAACTATCCAAAGGAAGGAAAGATGAATAACTCTCTGCCTCAGAAAATAGACAAGAATAGCAAGCCCCCCACATTCAAAGACTACAGTCATATAGGAAAAACACAATACACAGATAGATGACAGGATTAGCAAAAGGTGAGGCCCCCCACTGACTAAAATAGGAAAGGACAGGAAAGGGACTGATGGTGGCCAGAGAGAAACCCTGCAAAAATCCAAATTCCTGATAGTACAAAAAGGCCCTCAGATCGCACGATCTGAACTCCGTCCTATACCAGGTGCTTTTGTCATACCAATGAACAGAAAACAAGAATCACAACAAATTCAACAAGCCACAAACACATGGACCCAAAGGAGCTATACTCCAAACAAAACTGCAGGGAGTTCCCCAGCCCAGCTAAGGGGGAAAATCCCTGCATGCAAATAAACTGAAAACAACCACAGCAAGTGACAAACTCAGAAAAGAGTAAAAGAACCGAACAATAAAAAAAGAGCAAGCACTTATCTGGGGTAGATGTGGTGTGGAGCAGAATGAAGCAGGCTGGTGATACAAAGAACAAATGACATCCGGCATCGCCTGCTAACAGACCAGGATTTAAATAAGCAGAGAGTTAGCAAAGGAAACGCACATTGCACAACACACCTGGTCCAAGTCCAAACCATTCCTGGCCACCAGAGGGAGCCTCCCAGCAGCCAAAACATAACTAACATTCACAACACAAAGAGGACATTTACACTGCCACCGGTAACCACCTGGATCTTGACCAGATAACCAGAGACTTACCAGCAGTGAACCAGTATGCTCTCGGACAACCTACTAACCAGAGCTCTTCACCTCATTTCCATTATTTACCGGTGATGCTGTCCCGCGCTCCGGCGACTACAACCACCATCTTCTATCCCCTGGGGCCTGGCCCTATTTGCAGAAGGCCGCAACATCGACACTGCCATTAACATCAGCCCCAGCAGTGAGAGACTGTGCAGCAGTTGCACCATCTATATAGCCGCAACCTGCAAGTGGCTTCACTACAAGAACTTTATTATCATTCCCATGTAAATAACCCCTTTTAAGCGACCCCCAGGGTCACAGAATTGGGCCACGGCCACCCAGTGTACTGTCCTGGTAAATATACTACCCAAAGCCCTGGGGCGTGTCACTTGCATCGCCTTCCATCGTACCACTAAATCTCTACATAGTACAGCATCAATTTAAATCCACTATCCATGTACAATTCTTGAACATCAGTACTTTTAAACAATAAATGCTGTCATATTGATTGTGGGTTAACCAACTATCATTTTATTTTATTTTGACATATATATATTGTACTTGTCATAATCTGGCTGCCGGATAGCGAGGGACAAAGGGCTCCTATGCTGCCTCTCACTCTAGGGGACCCTAGGCTATCCCGAACCTCAGGTTTACCAATAATGGTGGAGATGCCTAAGTCTCGTACCTGACTTTTCTCTTGACCAGATACAATCTGTTACCCCCCAGGAAGGAAGGAGCAGGATTGTGATGGTAACACAGATTACTACAGACTGTGAAAAACCAAAACTTAGACACACTGCAAACTGACATTGACAAATAATAAGAGACTAATGAGAAAAATAAAACCAGGAAAGTAGCAACAAAATGACAAACAAGTAAACAACACAACTGCTCATGACAATAAAGAACTACAACCACCATTTAGGCCTTGTGCGCACTGGGAAATGGAATTTTCTTGAGAAAATTCCGCATGCTCTCAAAGATTACCGCACCCGCGGTAAAAAACCGCGGGAAACCGCATGCGGTTTGCCGCGGTTTGCTGCGGTTTTACCGCGGTATTATTCGCGGTATTGCCGCGGTTTTGCCGCGTGCGTGTTGGGATGTGCATTATTGCATTCAATGCAATAAAGCACATTGAAAAAAAAAAAAAAAAAAAGTCATTTAATTCTGAGATAGTAGATAGACAGAAGAATAGATAGGGGGATAGACAGACAGACAGAGGGATAGATAGATAGACAGACAGATAGAGGGATAGATAGATAGATAGATGACAGATCGCTGCATTTCCCACGGTCGGCAGTGAGTTCACATTACCGGCCGTGGGAAATGACCGGTAATTACCTCTGCTGTCTGCTGCATTCATTCAGCGCTGTGTCTGTGACAGTCGCGGCTGGATGGAAGCAGCGCAGGACCTGTGGATTACGCCGGAGCGGTGGATTACGCCGGAGCTTTGGTGCGGGAGGGGTTAATAAAAGGGTGAACGAGGCTTGTTTGTTTTATTTAAAATAAAGGATTTTTCGGTGTCTGTGTTTTTTTCACTTTACTTACGGGTTGATCATGTCAGCTGTCACATAGACGCTGCCATGATCAAGCCTGGAGTTAATGGCGGTGGTCCCCCACCACCATTAACCCCTTGTATTACCTTGCTGCCACTGCTACACGGTGGCAAGAAGAGCCGAGGACACGCCGGTACTGCCGCATAATGCATGCGACAGTCCCGGGGCAGCTGCGGCTGATATTCTCGGCTGCCGGAGGGGGAGTGAGGCGGGGGACATTATCCCTGCCCCTTTCCCTCCCCAGCCTGAGAATACCGGGCCGCCGCTGTGTGCTTACCTCGGCTGGACGGTAAATATGCAGCGGAGCCCACGTTCTTTGTTTTCTATATTTCCGTTTTCTTTCTATGTGTGTTCTATGTGTCTGTGTCTATGTGTTCTATGTCTGTGTGTCTGTGTGTGTGTGATCTGTGTGTGTTTACTCTCTGCACGGCTTCCTCTTCCTGTAATGACATCACTTCCCTGCAAACCGCAGACAGGCGATGTACATTACCGGAGGTAAACCGCGAAATACCGCAGGGAATAACGCAGGAAAACGCAGTGAACCGCACAGAATTTGTTGCCTGCGTTATTCCCTGCGGGATTTCATGATTACATTGGAGTCAGAGGAGTGAAATCCCGCAGCGATGTGCGGAAAAGAAGTGACATGCACTTGTTTTTGCTGCGGGATTCCCGCAGCAAAACATGCAGCTGTCAAATTCCGCCCAGTGCGCACAGGATTTTTTTTCTCCATAGGAATTGCTGGTGATTCACTGCAGAGATGTTATGAACATTTTCTGCAGCGAAACATGCAGCAAATCCGCGTAAAATCCGCGGCAAAATCCGGTAAGTGCGCACATAGCCTAAGGCCCGTTTCACACGTCAGTGAAAAACAGTGACGTTTTTCACTGGCGTGTAAAACACGCACATGTCCCTGCGTGTGCCGAAAATCACGGCACACGTGGGTTGTCTAAGTGCAATCCGGGCTCCGTTCTCCGTGGCCCGTGATTGCACTTAGAGATTCACTCACCTGCGCCCGCTCCCGCTCTCCATGGTGCTGAATCCTCCCGTGACACAGCATCCGGCCGGCGGTGACCCCTGCAGGAGCTGCTTCCGGGTCGGCTGTGTCGCGCATAATGAATATGCGCGACAGTAATCAGCCGGCACAGAAGGAGCAGGGAGAACGGGCTGCAGAGGACATCGCTGGACGCCGGGTGAGTTAAAAGGTTTTTTATTTTAAAAGTACGTTTTTTTCTGGCACGTGTTTCACGGACCACACCACTGCGTGGTCCGTGGGACATCAGTGATGCCAGAAAAAAATGGACATGTCTCCGTGCAGCAATCACGCACACGCGGGTACGCTGCACGGAGACACGTGCAGTGACAAATCACTGACGTGTGAGCAGACCCATTCATTATAATGGGTCTGCGTATGTCAGTGATTCTGGTACGTTTAAAAAAAAGCACAAACGTACCAGAAACACTGACATGTGAAAGGGGCCTTAGTCTGGATCACAAAACTTCACCAGACCAGTATAGATACACTATAGCTGGCATTAGTGAAATAGTCTAGCCAGCATATATAGCAGAGGAATGTGAATGGCTCCCCCACAACATGTGATCAAAGAGAGTAACAAGTAGCCCAGCAGAGATTAACTCTTGCTAGCCTCCCTAAGCCTGTAGGTCGATGTCCGCGTCTCCCTGTGCTGATCACAGACTTCAGAGAAGTTAGCAGGCAGAGTGCCGCCAGTCTCTGTAGTTTCCACAGATCCTGAAGACACAATGACAGTTTCTCTGGATGGAGATGGTGAAAACTTGATGGTATGGTGATAAAATGTGTACATCTAGAAAGCCTATCTACAATCCCTTTTTGTCAGCAGAGGAGGGTAAACCCATTATAAAATTAATAGAAATGTCTAACTAAGGTTGATACTCAAAGACTGCAAACATCCCAAAGAATTAAACTGTGATCCCTTAAGGTGCACAGTTGGCACACGCAGACCCAAAGGTTGCCACATCCTTCCAGATTTTGTGCCATCAAAAGCGACGCAACATTATATTAAGAGTTCCTTTAATCCCAGAGTGACCAGCAAGAACAGAATCATGATGTTCCCACAAGACCGCAAGACAAAGATTCAGAGGAACAAACTACTTGTAAGTAGAGATGAGCCACCCCCCTAGAGTTCGAGTTCGGTTTGGTTCGTCGAACGGTGCCCCATTCGACGAGCCGTTTGACGAACCGTTAGACGAACCTCTCGAACCCCATAGGAAACAATGGGAGGCAATCACAAACACCTAAAAACACCTGAAAAACACCCTCAAAGGTGTCCAAAAGGTGACAAACAACTCCCAAGACAACACAAGCACATAAGAAAGTGACAAGGACAAATACCCATGCGAAAACTAAACAGCTGGACAAGGAAAAAGAGGATGAGACACAGATATAGGCATGGCATGCCCTTCTAAAGTCATAAAAAACACAGCAAGGAGACTGCAAGCTGAGTCTCCCAGGGGTGGTTGGTTTGTGGAATTTAGTCCGTGACGCCACCCACGGGTCGTGGTGAAGATAGGCACCACCGCTGTTGGTGACGGGGATCCCGGGAGCAATGGTAGGGAGCAGCTGGGATGTTGTTTTCCCCCTCCGTGGGTAGGGGTCGGTGGTCCCGGGGCCGGTGATGTGACGGAGAGGCAGGGTCGGTGAGGTGCAGGGTTGCAGGGGCAGCGCGGCGCGGTGCGGTGCCGGATGGCACGGGTGTACTCACTCAGCAAGAAAGGTACAAAGTCCTCGGTAAACCAAATGGCTGGATGGACGGGTCCCACAGCCGGCTGCAGTGTCTCTCCCCGGACAGGTGATGGTGGCTGTCTTTCCCTGCACCTTGATGTTCTTCTGCTGACTACTATGGATTCCCAACGGTAGTCCGCTCCCCGATGTATGAGTACCGGAGGAGCCCGTTTGCCCGCAGGCGCTGGCCCCTGGGTCTCTAGCCTTAGGCGGTAGCTTTATACCCTCACGGTGTGGGCTGTTGCCTTCAATCGGGACTTTTACTGTTGTGAAACCCTTGGGGTTCCAGTCACATTCGGATCTGACTATTGACGGCGGCTCCAAGCCTGGTCGGGGTCCGATGGCCCTGCCTGTGTGTGCTGGCTTCACTTCGCTCCCCGGTCGGTACAGGCGGGCCGTCGCCCGTCCCCGGTCCTACGGTTCCGCGTTGCTCCACCACTCCTGCAGACGGCCACCACCGTCTGCCAACCTTGCTGTCAGTGCCTGGTCCACAAACCCAGACACCCAAGTGTTTGCTCCTCTCACTTCGAACTCTCCAACTCAACTCCCACTTTTCCCGCCTCCAGGACTGTGAACTCCTCGGTATGTGGAGCCAACCACTTAGCCCCGCCCCACCTGGTGTGAACATCAGACCCTGGAGGGAGGCAACAAGGATTTTTGTTTGGCTGGTGTCCCTGTCTAATGGGGGTGGGGGTGTTTGTATGTTATCTGTGACGACCTGGCTAGGTCAGGGCGCCACATTCCCCCTTTGTAAAATGCAGACCATCCGCGGGCTGCCCGTCTGTTACGGTTGCTGCGAGCACTGGAGACTATGTCTAGATTTCTTGCTACTGCACATGTGCGAGGGCTGGAGACTAAGTCCAGATTTCTTGCTACTGCACATGTGCGAGCGCTGGAGACTAAGTCCAGATTTCTTGCTACTGCACATGTGCGAGCGCCGGAGACTAAGTCCTATCTTGGAGCCATTGCACATGTGCGGGTGACATCATCGCTGACACGAGGTCACATGTCTCTGACACCTTCTATGCCGATTGGTCGCTGGTCATGTGCTTGTGATGCCTTGCTCGGTGATAGGCCAGCATGACGTCACTCCTGTCGTTCTGGCAGCGGATTGGCTCTGGTGTCCTCCATCTTGGATGAGGCACAGAGTCTATATAAGACCCTGACACACGCCGCATGGCGCTCAGTCCTCTTGGTTCATGCATAAGAGTAGACGCTCTGTGCGCGTTCCTCTAGGCATTCCTCTGTCTATGCTAGGTGAGCGCTACCGGCAGGGTAGCGTTCTTATACCTTACAGCTTCGGCTGCTGTCCGTATCCTTACCTCTTAGGGGAGCGGACATAGGCAGGTGCCTGAGGCACATGGTCTGGCTGGGCCTTGTGGTTCGACTCGTAGGTGGACGTTGCCGCTAGGGTAACGTTCCTTATACTGCGTCTGGCAGTTGTTCGTATCCTCGCACACTAGGGGAGCGAACAGAGGTAGGAGCTTTGTGCGGCTTACGCTGCTGTTCGTCTCTTTTGCACCACTAGAAGAGCGGACCTAGGCAGGTGCCATATCTAGTGGTTCGTGTCCTCGCACACTAGTGGAGCGAACACAGGTAGGAGCTTTGTGCGGCTTACGCTGCTGTTCGTCTCTTTTGCACCACTAGAAGAGCGGACCTAGGTAGGTGCCATTTCGCACACATTGCCTTTGTCTCTGTGATTATTAACAGAGATCATTCATCACACCCTCCAAGTAAGGGAGGAATTGCTTTACTTACTTATTATATCCTTCTGTGAGTTAACAGAGGTATTGCACTCTGCCATAGTCTGCAGCAGAGTCTTTGCACGGTGGACCCTGACTGTCTGATACTCCTTTAACTTATTATCAGACAGCCCCCCGTAACACCGTCCATCACCGGTTTTATTTTTTTCCAAAACTGTAAAGATATAAATAACATGTAAACATCTTCAAAGATAAGCATTTTTGGCTAGAACACTTGAACGTGGCACATATATAAAACATTTTTGATAATAACGGACGGACGGACGGATGTCTTCTGCTCTCCCACCCAAGCAACCTAGCTCTGATGCTGCCCCTAAGAAGTGGACAGCACCCCTTGACCCCAGTCCAGGTTCAGGCTGTCCGAGCGGGAACGGGTACGGTTACTCGCACCCGGCTGTCACTTCAGGGGACCCCACGTTATTGGGGGACCCCTGACCCCCGGAGGATGGCCACCGGTCCTGGTGGTGGCCCGGCCCCTGCCTGCTCTGCTGCGGGCCCTTCCTTCAATCTGCCTCTCCAGACGTGGCTCCAATGGAAAATCCCCCCTCAACTTATTTACAAGCCCACAAGTTCGTGGGTGGCCTGCCAGTTCTCAGCCATGTCCATGAGTAGTCTCTCATGCAGGTTGTAAAACACACAGGGTCCCTCCGGGGACAACTTGCTGGCAACGGCCGGAATAATCACACAGATAATCAGGTAAAGGTTCACGGTTCATTAGAGTCATTCAATCACATATTTACATGCTTAACATATGACACCCCTAGATGGTAGTTTCCCTGTACCTAAGCGGGGGTTGGCCTAGGTTGGGGTGCGTGGACCTTCTGGGCCCAATGCTATCAGTGGCAGGCAAGGGGACAGAGGAGACAGTCAGCTCCTCTTCCCGTCTACTGTGTGGGGCCGGCGAAGACTCATGGGGACTGGGTACAGGTGCAGCCCTGGGCACTGGTTCACTGGCGGGTACTTCCGTCTCTTTTTCCTCCACGGTTGTGGGAATATTATCACCGGAATAAGCACCGCGCCGTTCTGTGTAGACCAGTCCGCTGGGAAATCTTCCATTACTGTGTGGATCACCTCTTTCTCCTTCTCCTCGGTTGGTCTGGGGGTTGGAACTTCAGCTGCTACCTTCAACGGTGATGGACACCTCTTCAGGTGGTCCCTGGACACCGTAGCTGAAGTCTTCCCCTGGCCACGACTAATCTGGTAGGCCTTCTCATTCTCCCATTCAGTGGGTTGTATGACATACGGGGTCCTTTCCCACTGGTCGTCGAGCTTATGGGTTCTTCTTTTTCGTTTCAGCACTACATCTCCAGGTTTAAAGGGGCCAGCTGGAGCCCGCTTGTTGAAATACTGTTCCTGCTGTTCCCGGCTCCGACACAGGTTCGTTTCCACGTACTCCTGAACCTGTCGGTACTGCGCTCTCCGCCGAGTGTCCCATCCAGCAGTCGAAGGGAGGGCTTCTGGAGCTTCCAAACCCATTTCTAGGTCAACCAGCAGCCGGCCCGGCCGAGCTCTCATCAGGTACGCTGGTGTACATTTGGTAGAGCTGGAAGGGATGTTATTGTACATATCGACCAGGTCAGCTAGCTTTTCTGGCCACAGGTTCCGCTCTTCTAGCGGTAACGTCTTGAGGAGACGCAGGACCAGATGGTTCATCTTTTCACACATGCCATTGGTCTGGGCATGGTAAGGCGTGGTCCGAATCTTCTTGCAGCCGTTCAACTGGCAGAATTCTTGAAACACCTCCGCTTCAAAAGCCGGGCCCCGGTCGGTAAGCACCCTCTCTGGGTACCCGTGCGGTCGGCAGAAATAGGCCTGGAATTCTCCAGTGGCAGTACGGCCGGTCAGGTCCTTGACTGGGACAACCACCATGAATCTCGAGTAGTGGTCTACGATGGTCAGGGCATAGGTGTACCCACTTCAGCTAGGGGTGAGTTTGACGTGGTCTAGGGCGACCAACTCCAGCGGCTGGTGGGTGATGATCGGGCGTAGAAGGGCTTTCTGGCTGGCATCGTCCCTTCTTCGCAGTGCACAGGGACCACACTCTCGGCACCAGGCCTCCACAGACTCCCGCATTTCACTCCAATATAACCGCTCTCTCAACAACATCTCCAGCTTCTTCCATCCAAAGTGCCCGGCACCGTCATGGTAAGCCCGTAGAACTGTGGGCACACTAGCTTGGGGGACCACCAGCTGACGAACCTTCTCATGGGTCTTCGGGTTGATCAGTTCCCGATACAGTGTACCCTGGTCCAGATGCAGCTGGGCTCGTTCTTTCCACAGTCGTTGGGCCTCGGGCGGAGCAGCGGGGTACAGTCCAGTGGAACCTTGTTCAATAATGGTCTTGACCACTTGGATGGCAGGCGCTTGGTCTTGGGCTTCTTGCCATCCCTGACTTGGCAGCGGGTCCAGGCTCGCCTGTTGCTGCTGGACATGCAGCTTCTCGACCGGTGGCTGGTGGAATGCGGGCAGCTCGATTTCTTCGAGATCGTCGCCTTCCGGTCCCTCATCCGATAGGTGGGGCATCCGGGATAGCGCATCCGCGTTGGTGTTCTTGCGGCCGGCTCGGTACTTGATCGTGAAGTCATAATTAGACAGCCGGGCTACCCACCGCTGCTCCAACGCGCCTAGTTTGGCTGTGTCCAGATGGGTTAATGGATTATTGTCCGTATAGGCGGTGAACTTAGCGGCTGCAAGGTAATGGCGGAATTGCTCAGTAATGGCCCACACCAGAGCTAGGAACTCAAGCTTGAAGGAGCTGTAATTCTCAGGGTTCCTCTCCGTGGGCCGGAGTTTTCTGCTGGCGTAGGCGATCACTTTTTCCCTTCCATTCTGGACCTGGGACAGGACGGCTCCCAAGCCTACATTACTGGCATCGGTGTAGAGGATGAATGGGAGATTATAGTCGGGATACGCCAGGATCTCTTCCCCTGTCAAGGCTGTTTTCAGCTGGCGGAAACACTCTTCGTGTTTCGCTTCCCATGCCAACGGGGTTCCAGAGGGCCTGCAAACCTTGGTCTGTCCCACGAGGAGGTCTTGCATGGGGGTGGCCATCTTCGTGTACCCCTTAATGAAGCGACGATAGTAGCCCACCAGGTCCAGGAACTGCCTCACCTCTCTCACTGTGGTCGGTCTCAGCCAGTCCTGAAAGGCAGTGATCTTCTCGGGATCTGGGGCGACGCCTTCCGCGCTCACCACGTGTCTGAGGTACTGTACCCTCCTAGGTTTAAGTAGGTGGCACTTAGAGGGCTTCAACTTCCTCCCATATTTGGCTAGGGATGCGAACACTTTAGCCAAGTGTTCCAGATGAGCCTCGTACGTTTGGGAGTACACGATCACATCGTCCAGGTACAAGAGGACAGTTTCGAAGTTGAGATGTCCCAGGCAGCACTCCATGAGCCGTTGGAAGGTTCCAGGAGCATTGCACAGCCCAAACGGCATGCTGTTAAACTCACAGAGTCCCATGGGAGTGGCGAATGCCGTCTTCTTACGGTCCTCTGGCGCAACCGCTACCTGCCAGTACCCGCTAGTAAGGTCAAGGGTAGAGAAGAAGTTAGCCGTTCTCAGTGCAGCTAGTGACTCTTCGATACGGGGGAGAGGGTAGGCATCTTTATGCGTGATCTGGTTGATCTTCCGGTAATCTACACACATTCTCATGGTGCCGTCCTTCTTCTTGACCAGCACCAGTGGGGCTGCCCAGGGACTACAGCTATCCCGAATGACCCCTGCCTCCTTCATGTTCCTCAACATGTCTTTAGCGCATTGATAGTGTGCTGGCGGAATGGGCCTGTATCTCTCTTTGATAGGTGGGTGTAGGCCTGTAGGGATATGGTGTTGAATCCCCTTAATCCTCCCAAAATCTAATGGGTGCTTGCTGAAAACCTGCTCATACTCTTGCACTACCCTGTATACCCCCTTTTTGTGATGTGTGGGTGTGGTTTCAGTACCTACGTGTAGTTCCTGGCACCACCCCTCTAACTGTGCAGAGGGTGTATGGTTACTGACAGGGGATGCCGAGGTAGGAGGGACAGCTTCGTGAATGGTGTGAGGGTCTAAGATGAGCAACTTGGTGAGGGTAGCATAACGGGGGAGCCTGACTTCCTCCTCTCCACAATTCAGCACTCTTACAGGCACTCTCCCCTTTTTAACGTCAACCACCCCTCTGGCCGCAATCACCGTGGGCCAGTGTTTAGAAGGCGTGGGTTCCACCATTGCCGGGTAGTAGCGCCCCTGGGGGCCTACTGCTGTCCTGCACCAGATCATCATTTCACTCCGGGGTGGCACTACTAAGGGGGCCAGTTCCATCACCCTCACCCCACCAATCTCTCCGCCAGTCGAGCTCACTTGTTGCCGATACAGCAGGGCCCAGATCTCACGCTGCACAGCCCTCTGTCGGCCTCCTCATGCGGTGGTGGCCAACTGCTGCAACAGATTCAGCACTTCACTCATACAATGCTCCATTACGTTGGTCCCCAAGATTACTATCGGGGTGTGATCACTGGGTTCATTCATTACCACAATCATCCCTTGATTCTTTAACCCCCGCACGTCCCACAGTCAGGGTCACTTGCTTATAGCCCACCTGGGTTAGCGGGAGTCCATTGGCTGCAATCAGGGTCAGACTATCATCAGAGGGGGCAAGTTCATCAGTACCCCAATACTGCTGGTACAGTGTATATGGTATGGTGGTTATCTGTGATCCCGTGTCCAAGAGGGCTATGAGCGTGATGCCTTCCACTGCCAGGGGGATGATGGGGCGAGCTCCGACATACCGGTCTCGCCAATCAGGGGGGCCGTTGGTGTCTACTCCTGAGGATTGGCCCTTGGCCCCAGGGGTTGCTTGTTTAACGGGCACCGCCTAGATGAGTGGCCAGGCTTGCTGCACCTGTAACAGATAGGAGGCCCATACTGTGAGTCATTGGTCCTTCTCCGCTGCATCCAGGGGACGTCCTCCAGGCTGTCGGCGAGCTGGATCCCTCCTGGGGGCTTGACTCTCGTCGGAAGCTGGAGTGCGGCGAGGATCTTGGCTACGCCTCCATCCATGCGGCGGACCTGGTCGGCTAGTTCCTTCATCATCCCGATGGGTGCAGCAGGAGGCGGTAGAGCCGGAGTTGGAGGCACCACCGTGATAGGAGCGGTCTCAGCCGGTCATGGGGCCGCCTCAGGAGTGTCTAGTGCTGGGACCTGCAGGGCCTTGATGGCCCGCTCTTTCAGCACTGCAAAGTCCAGATTAGGGTGTTCTAAGGCCCACAGCCGCAGCTGCTTGCGGTCTTCCATGGACCCCAGTCCCTGCAGGAATTGCTCCACTAGCATCTTATTACTGTCCACATCATTAATGGTGTCCACCCGCTTCAGTGTACGAAGGGCTGTTTGCAGGCGCAGGGCGTAATCTCTTACATTGTCCACAGGCCGTTGCCGGCACTGATAAAACTGCATCCGCAGCTCCGCGTCGGTGCGGGTCTAAAAAGCGATTTGTAGTTTTTCGAAAATGGTAGTCATCGAGGCCCGGTCCGTGTCGGTAAGGTCTCCGCCTCCTGATCAGCCGCGCCGGTTAGCTGCCCTAGCACTACCGCTGCCCGCTGTCTATCAGCCAAGGGATATAAATCGAGGACCGGGCTGATCTTTTTCCGGAACACCTGCAAAGCATCAGGCTTCCCATCATACTGAAGTAGCCAGGTAGCACCGGGCACATAGGGCAGGGAGAACGGCATCACCTGGGCGACCGCTGGGCCCGCGGCCTACCCCGCTCCTGCGACCAGAGCAGGGGCTATCCCGTTCCCATCTACGGGCGCGGCGGGAGCTGCAACCGCCACTCCTCCAACAGCTCCGTCAGGCGCAGACATCTTTTTCCCGTCCCCCTTTGGTACTCTTCAGCACTTCCGTTTGTTGAGGGCGGGGCTTCGCATTCACGCCTTCACTGCTAGGAGAAGATGCTCGAGCGGGAGATTTTCGTGCCAAGATGGCGGCGCTTCAAAATTTTCGGCGGAGATCACAAGGCGCACTTCCACTGGTAAGTAGATGAATTCAATCCTGTTTGTGACGCCAAGTTGTCGCGGGCGTGGAGGACGTCGCTGCTGCGCTCTCGCTAACGCTCGGGTCCGGCGCTGCTGCGGCTGCTCGGTGGCTCGAGCGGTGGGCCGGATCCAGGGACTCGAGCGGCGCTCCTCGCCAGAGAGTGAAAGGGGTGGTTAGTTTGGGGAATTTAGTCCGTGATGCCACCCACGGGTCGTGGTGAAGATAGGCACCACCGCTGCTGGTGACGGGGATCCTGGGAGCGATGGTAGGGAGCAGCTGGGATGTTGTTTTCCCCCTCCGTGGGTAGAGGTCGGTGGTCCCGGGGCTAGTGATGTGACGGAGAGTCAGGGTCGGTGAGGTGCAGGGTTGCAGGGGCAGCGCGGCGCGGTGCCGGATGGCACGGGTGTACTCACTCAGCAAGAAAGGTACAAAGTCCTCAGTAAACCAAATGGCTGGATGGATGGGTCCTGCAGCCGGCTGCAGTGTCTCTCCCCGAACAGGTGATGGTGGCTGTCTTTCCCTGCACCTTGATGTTCTTCTGCTGAATACTATGGATTCCCAACAGTAGTCCGCTCCCCGGTGTATGGGTACCGGAGGAGCCCGTTTGCCCGCAGGCGCTGGCCCCTGGGTCTCTAGCATTAGGCGGTAGCTGTATACCCTCACGGTGTGGGCTTTTGCCTTCAATCGGGACTTTTGCTGTTGTGAAACCCCTTGGGTTCCAGTCACATTCGGATCTGACTATTGACGGCAGCTCCAAGCCTGGTCGGGGTCCGATGGCCCTGCCTGTGTGTGCTGGCTTCACTTCGCTCCCCGGTCGGTACAGGCGGGCCGTCGCCCGTCCCCGGTCCAACGGTTCCGCGTTGCTCCACCACTCCTGCAGATGGCCACCACCGTCTGCCAACCTTGCTGTCAGTGCCTGGGCCACAAACCCAGACACTCAAGTGTTTGCTCCTCTCACTTCAAACTCTCCAACTCAACTCCCACTTTTCCCGTCTCCAGGACTGTGAACTCCTCGGTAAGTGGAGCCAACCGCTTAGCCCCGCCCCACCTGGTGTGCACATCAGACCCTGGAGGGAGGCAACAAGGATTTTTGTTTGGCTGGTGTCCCTGTCTAATGGGGGTGGGGGTGTTTGTATGTTATCTGTGACGACCTGGCTAGGCCAGGGCGCCACAGCAGCACTTGTGCCCCTGTTGTACACTTCACAGGTACATTTCCATCACGCACATTCAAAAATACGCCAGTCTTAACTGTCCCCAGGATGACACCAGGAAAGGTCTAGCCAAAGTTTTTGCTGATCCCAGATCTGTTCATCTTGGATCATTTTTAAAAACACAGCAAGGGTTACTCCAAGCAGAGTCTCCCTTTTTCCCAAATATTGGGTCCCACAGACACCACTTCAATGGCATCACTTGTGCCCCTGTTGTACACTTCACAGGTAGATTTGCATCAAGTACATTTCAAAATACCCCAGCCTTAACTGTCGCCAGGATGACACCGGGGTAAGTAGCAAAATCTTTCCTGAACCATGACTTGTTCATTTTGGCTCGTTTTTAAAAACACAGCAGGGAGACTCCAAACAGAGTCGCCCTTTTTTCCAAAAATTGGGCCACACAGACACCTCTTCAGTGGCAGCACTTGTGTCCCAGTTGCAAACTTGACAGGAACATTTGCATCAAGCACATTCCAAATCCACAAGCCTTTACTGTCCCCAGGATGACACAGGGGTAGTAAAGTCCTTGCGAATCCATGACTTGTTCATCTTCATGAACGTTAGTCTGTCCACATTGTCACTGGACAGACGCGTGCGCTTATCTGTCAGCACACACCCAGCAGCACTGAAGACACGTTCTGAGACAATGCTGGCAGCTGGACACGACAAGATCTCCAAGGCGTAAGTGGCGAGCTCAGGCCATTTTTCAAGATTTGAAGCCCAAAATGAGCAAGGCTCCAGTTGCAAAGTCATGGCATCGATGTTCATTTGGAGATACTCCTGTATCATCCTCTGCAGCCGTTGACTATGTGTCAGACTTCTTGTCTCTGTTGCCCTTGCAAAGGATGGTCTAAAAAAAATTTGAAATGATTCAATAAAATTGTTACCAGCAACAGATATGGTGCTGCTGGTACGGTTAGACTGTTGATGATGAGACCGTCCCATGTTTGTCAAGTTACACCTGGGAGATTCACTCCGTGCACCACTGGTGTTTGGTGGAAAAGCCAAGCTAAGATTGAGTAACAGCTTCTGCTGATACTCCTGCATACGTGCGTCCCTTTCTATGGCTGGAATTATTTCACAAAATTTGGACTTGAACCGGGGATCTAATAGTGTGGCAACCCAGTAGTCATCATCACTTCTAATTTTGACAATCCGAGGGTCATGTTATAGGTAGTGCAGCAAGAAGGCGCTCATGTGTCTTGCGCATCCATGCAGACCAAGTCCTTGCTATGTTTGTGGCATAGAGGTGCTAACCATTATTTTTTCCTCTGACATCTCCCCCCAACCTCTTTCAAGTGAAATGTGACCAAGGTCTCCCTCATCTGCTGAGTCTTCCATGTCCATGGACAGTTCGTCCTCGATTTCTTCATGTTCTCCTGCACCTTCCTCAACATTTTGCCTGCTACTATGCGCCCTTGTTAATCCCTCTCCCCCATCGTCCCATGCCTGCCGCCTTGGTGATGATGAACGTCTGGACCTTGGTGATGTTGTTATCCCTTGCGCATATGAATCCTCATGTACTTCTTCCCCTTCCTGTTGAACCACCCCCTGACTCCGCATTTCAGGCGATGAACCGGCAGGCCAAAAGACTTCTGGAGCGATGCAAGTCACTCAGCTGCGGCGGTTGAATGGCGGAAGTGAGCAGACAGTTTTCGTGCCCTGTGCAGAAGGCCATCTAGGCCGGGATAGTGTGTTAAAAATAGCTGGACAACAAGGTTCAACACGTGAGCCATACAAGGCACATGTGTCACCTTGCCCAGGCAAAGGGCCGCACCCAGGTTTGCAGCATTGTCACACACGGCCTTCGGGCGGCTTTGCACGTTGCAACATCGCACGTGCGATGTCGGTGGGGTCAAATCGAAAGTGACGCACATCCAGCGTCACTTTCGACATCGTTGTGTGTAAATTCTAGATGATACGATTAACGAGCGTCGTTATCGTACATCGTGGCAGGCTCCGACTTTTCTATAATTATGCTGCCGTGACAGGTACGATGCTGTTCCTCATTCCTGCGGCAGTACACATCGCTGTGTGTTACACCGCAGGAGTGAGGAACTTCACCTTACCTGCCGCCGGCGGCTCTGCGGAAGGAAGGAGGTGGGCGGGATGTTTACAGTCTGCTCATCTCCGCCCCTCCGCCGCTATTGGCCGCCTGACGTGTGACGTCGCTATGACGCCGCACGACTTGCCCCCTTGGGAAGGAGGAGGTTCGCCGGCCAGAGCGACGGTTGCAATTCAGGTGAGTGCATGTGAAGCTGGCGTAGTAATAATTTTCCTATGCCAGCTATCACAAGATATCGTACCTGCGATGGGGGCGGGGACTATCGCGTGTGACATCGCAGCATTGGCTTGCGATGTCGCAACATGCAAAGCCCGCCTTACCTGGCTGCAGGTTGAGTGGAGACAACCATTTATGAAACTCGGACAGCAGAGCTGACCACAACTCAGCCGATGTGTGACTCTTATTTCCAAGACATTTCAAGCTAAAGACCGCCTGATGCCATTGCGCTCTGCTGCCAGCATAGTAAGGAGGTGTGCGTGATTCCTTGTGCGCAGTTACAATGCTGGTGGCCTGACCAGGCAGGCTTGGGGTGGAGGTGGAGGACCCAGACGAGGTTGAGGAGGCAGAAGTGTTGGAGAAACTTATACATACAGAGGATTGACGCACAAGTCGTGGGGATGGCAAGACTTGTTCAGCAGACCTTTCTCCATCTATCACCATAGTTACCCGGTGCCCAGTCAGCGACATGTAACGCCCCTGTCCATGCTTACTGGTCCAAGTATCGGTGGTGAAATGCACCCGTTCACACACAGAGTTTGTCAAGGAAGCGGTGATGTTGTGTGCGACATGCTGGTGTAGCGCAGGCACACCTTTCTTAGCGATGTAGTGGCGACTAGGCATCTGGTACTGGGGCACAGCGACAGACATAAGGTCTCGAAAATCCTTTGTGTCCACCAGGCGAAAAGGCAGCATTTCGGTTGCCAAGAGCTTACAGAGGGATAAAGTCAACCTCTTAGCTTTGTCATGGGTCGGAGGAAATGGCCTTTTATTTGTCCACATCTGAGGAAGAGATATGGCTGCTGTGTGTAGATGGTGGTGAGTAGTGTGTACCTGGAAAAATGCAGGTTTGTGAGGAAAGTGCAGGCGTAGACATGATGTTGCCTTCATCCAACATTGGTGCTATCGATGTCTGAGAGAGCTGTACACACGCACTTGTTTCCCCTTCCAAACCAACTGATGATCTACCAAGCAAACTGCCTGTTGCGGTTACAGTGGTGGAAGGTGTGCGTGGAAAACCAGGTGTGACAGCTGTCCCCACAGTCATAGAAGATGAAGAGCGCGCGGATGCACTGGACGGGGAAGGCGGTGGTTGGCCCGCTATGCTACGCCGCTTTGCAGCACAGTGAGCTTCCCACTGGCAATTATGCTTGGTATTCATGTGACAATTCATGGAAAAAGTTGTCAAACTGATGTGCTTTTTGCCTCTACTTATAGATTCCCGACAAATTTTACAGATCACATGATTTGGGAGATCCTTTTCAATGTCAAAAAAGGACCAGGCTAGGCAAGGCTTAGAGGACATGCGACCTGCAGAGCCACCCCGACTTGTGCTCAGAGGCAGAGTGGTGGCTGAGGATGCAGTTGTAGACGTGCTACCAGTACTCTGACTCTGTCCAGGAAGGCGCAAGGTAAATTCGTCATCAGTTGCATCCTCCTCCACCGCCTCTGTTAACCTCCTCAAGTGCCTGACTGTGGGTTGACAGTAAATGGGATCTAGAACTTCATCATCAAACGTTGTGTTTGCACTCCCCTCTCCCTCAGACCTAGCCTCTTCCTGCCCTGACCGAATATTTAAGTTGTCATCCCAATCTGGTATTTGCGTCTCATCGTCATCAGTATGTTCCTCATTGTCTCCACCAACAGGTGTTACAGTATGGGAATGAGGGTCTACATTATGATCATAAACTTGGTCATCAGGGCCTGAATCTGAGTCACAAAGCTTCTGGGCATCACTGCAGGTGGAGGAGGTGGAGGAGAGGGCACTTGTTGGAGCACTTGAGATCCATTCAAGCATGTTATTTTTTTGTGCATCATCTACCTTTCTTACAGTTGTTCGGGTCCGTAAAAAAGGGAGCACATCGGATTGTCCACGAAAAGTAGTAGACAAATTACTTTTGCTGGAAGATGGCTTATCTTCAGCAGATGTTAATGTAGCTTTGCCATCTTCTCCACGGACACAAACTTTTTTTCCTTTTCCAACACGCCTGTTCCCCTTTCCACCAGCATCTGTCTTTTTGCCACTCATTTTGTTAGTGACAAGATTAGCCACTTAAAATGTGGTAGCAAAAATTGAGAGGTGGTGTATATTGCAGAGGTGGGCTAGCTTTATTGACAGCTGAAGAACCAACACTGACTATCCCTGACAATGCAACTATGGCCCTAAAACTGGCAGCACTGTTTGCTATAAGAATAGCGTAGCAAAATGTGCATGAGGGTTGAATGCAGAGGTGCTGGGACTTGCTTGGCACCAGTGGGACACAAAATTAGTATAGCAGACACTTTGTGGATGCCAGTAATTTTCAGCACTGTTTGCTATAAAAGTAGCGTAGCAAAATGCGCATGAGGGTTGAATGCAGAGGTGGTGGGACTTGCTTGGCACAAGTGGGACACAAAATTAGTATAGCAGCCACTTTTTGGATGCCACTAATTTTCAGCACTGTTTGCTATAAAAATAGCATAGCAAAATGTGCATGAGTGTTGAATAGTACGTGAAACATTTTTGAGTTTAAATCATTGTTTCAGTTGGTCTTATATAATATTCTAATTTTCTGAGATAATGACTTTTGGGTTTTCATTGGCTGTAAGCCATAATTAACAACATTAACAGAAATAAACACTTGAAATAGAGCACTCTGTTTGAAATGACTCTATATAATATATGTGTTTTCCTTTTTGTATTGAATTACTGAAATAAATTAACTTTTTGATGATATTCTAATTTATTAAGATGCACTTGTATGTGTTTGGCCCTTTTTTATTTTGGTTTGGCAAGGGTCCATACATTAATTCATGTGTAAACTAAACATTTGGTCTTTCCTTCAACAAAAATATGAATACTGTCCCACAAAGGGTTTGTATTGTTAATAAAGACAAATGATTATCCTCGTTGAACGACGACTTGTACCATTACCATATTGATAAACTAAACAAACTCCTTTGCCATTTCAAACATACAATATACATGAGATTGTTTTGTTCATCATTGCAACTGTAAGACCTGCGAAAAGAGAAAAGTCAGTATCACAAACAAAGAATGAAGAAGTGAGTGCAAATGTGAACTCTTCCACAATCATGTTTCTGTTATGATATCTTCTAACAACTCCACATGATACACATTAAGAGTTTAATGACAGACCCAAGACCCCCAATGTCCCTCCGAGGTCTTCTACACAATATCATTCCATATGGCGAAAAGGGATAACTATTGTCAGGATTTCCTGAGGGCAGTAGTGAAACTTAATGAACTTTTTCCTCAGCAGAAAAACTTTTTCTGCTGATTTTTCTATATTCCTTTCTGTTTCTATCAATTCTAGTCCCAATAAATATTTCATTTGAGGTGTTATTGCTCCCATTGATGGAGTGTTTGGTTTAAGCCACTCAGTAAATAGTGTTAACTAAAAATGTATGAATGTTTTTAGGGATCTTTACTTTGTCAGACACTCCTTGTGATTCAGATTCAAGGGGACGTATTTGGTGGAAGAGCAGATCCTGTGGCATTTGTAGAAGTTTCATTCCCCAACATGCTTGAAACTGGTCCCTTACTCGCTTCCAATAAGTCACTACTACCTTACGTACAGTTAGATGCTTTCTCACTGGGATTGGCCTAGAGTAGATAGAGAGGTGGTCATCACTAGACATGGGACTTACTTTTCCGGTCACTAGGAAACCACCTGGGGGGGGCGGGCACCACTTGGGGTAGAAGTAGGAGCAACCTTCACACAATCTGCTGTCAAGTTGGGACTACAGCTCTGGCAACACAACACCACCTTCTTCCTTCTTTCTTCTTCATGAAGCCGTTGGCTTGAAGTGAGAAGCTCAGGCCGGGTTCCTCACTTCTACAGGGGCAACCCTTAGGAAAGGACATTTCCTATTACGGGTGGCTATCTCCAACTTATCCGGGATCAGCTGGGGTCCATGACGGCAGAGACCGGTACCCAGAGAGCAGGACTTGAACTGTGAGTAAAAGACCTGGAACCGCAGCAGCTGACTCAGCCTCTTATTGCTGGCGCCCCACACTTCGGCGCCAACAGCCACCACTGCCACCTCCCTCATCCACCTCGGGGCCCGTTCCACCTCTGGGGAGTAGAACCATCCTTGCTGCGATGCCACCAGCCCTGGAGGACATCACCCGCAGTGGCAGCTAATTCCTGGCCGCGTACCACAGGTGGTGTCACGAGACAACCACCACTCCCATCATCCTCAACCTCCATCATCCCACCACCATCCCATCTTCTACCATCCTCATCCATCCCCTTTTATTGTACACCTTGGGGCCAGGAAGCTGGGCAGTCGCCATTGACTATACCACATGGGAACAGAAGGGGCGTGTCATCATGGACGGAACCAAAATGAGTGCAAAGGTGTGGATGGAGCCCAGAAAGAGCACGAAGGAGAGCTCCACTGCCGGAAACTGGCAGGAAACCCCGTGCCCACAAGGACATGTCTACTGAGGAAGCAGAGACTGTTCCTATAGTTGTAGCAGCAGCTCCGGTGTTGCCATTTACCATGCCGTACCCTCTGGGAGCTACTTAGTTACCACAATATTCAGGGGAAGCCTATACCCTGACCGACTTTAAAGAGAGAGTTTACGATTTATTCCAGATGTACCCTATGGCTGAGGACCAGAAAGCCAGCATCCTCATTGGCCAACTGACCGGGGCAGCTCGGCGAGAAGTCAAGTCCTGGCCAGAGACTGATAAAAGAGTGGTAAAGGACATTTTGACTAAACTCAAGGAAACCTTTGATACCTTTACAGCAGCTGAAATAAAGATGCGGTTTTACGGATGCAAGCAAAGGGTGCAGGACTGTATACGGGACTATGCTTTAAATCTTCAGGAGGCGATGAGAGCTGTGCGGCAGGTGGAACCGGAAGAAGTGAAAGATGAGAACCGCCTGCTGACTGACTAGTTCATCGAGGGGCTCCTGTCTGATGCCCAGCGGACGCAGATGCAAAATCCTAATCTCAGCTTTGCAGAATTCACAGATCGGGCCATCAGGGCGTTGCGCGAACCAGGAATTGGTGCCAGCTACCCCAGTGATAAACCTGAAAAATTGATCACCACTCAAAAATAGCCTATGTAATCACAATAGAAATGTAGTTCACAGTGAACCAAACAAAAACCTATAAAGAACTACAACATGCTATTTTGAAAAATCTTTATTGGTAAGTATAAAAAATACACAAGATTAAAATGTATGCACAGTAAGAAGATGACTTGAAGAGGAACAACTTCATTTAGGGTATAGTTATAAAGAATCAAATAGATCCATAAAGTATCATCTGATTAGCCCTAATGCACAAATTTTACATGCCACATATGAGTTTACAAAATATTAATAAAGTTGATCCATGTGAATGAACACTCTGCAAAGCAGGTAGATGGTAGATGGAAACATGACAGCATGTCTATAATAATGATAACAGATGTAATACTGCATTGACTGTAAGAAAGCATGGACATTCAATGATGTAATAGGGGGTGTCAGGAATCAAAGATACATACTAGTAGGTAATGCCATAACTAACCTTCAGGAAAGGTATGGACAAAAGTTATAATGAATGAGAATCTCAACACACCGCATTACATACATATAATAAGTCACCTGCAGATATACAGAACATCCAAAATAGTCACATGCTTAATCTTACCACAGAACACCCTGACGCGTTTCGCCGAGGCTTTATCCAAGGGCGCTTATCCCAGTGATAGTGGAAGCCAAGAAAAAAGCCTTGGGTAAGGACTCCATCAATGAACTGCGGCTCCAGATCCTGGAGTTGATCAGAGGTATGGCTACTTTGACCAAGGCGGTGAAAATCAAGCAAGGGGCTCAGCAACCTGTAATCACTGAGCCGGCCTCCAGCGCTGATGACCTTCCCTGGCAGCAAGATGGAAGAAACCCGCCACCTCAAGTACCTGACCGTTATGATGCAAACGGTCAGCCAATCTGTCGGCGTTGTGATAAAGTGGGACATTTCGCCAGAAGATGTCCCTTGAGTGCTCAGAGCAAGGGGGCTGGGACCTGACCTCTGGTACCACCAGCAGTCAAGAAAGAGTAAATGTTTTCTTATGCATATGTTGATATTTTATTTTGTTGCATTTGAACATTGTTGACAGGTAAATGTTTGAAATGTTGAATTGAAAATGCCTCCCATAAAGGGAAGATTGTGAACTTGTTTATATGCATACCAAAAAAGTTGCGGTGTATTAACTCTGTTTGGATGCTGCCTGGCAGTGCTGCCATTTGCCGTAGGGGAATCTGGCACCCCTGAGGCTTCAGTCGCCACAGGGTACTGCACCTCACTTAAGGGGTTAATCACCAGTGTTTCCACATTCCAACTTACATACAGTTAGGTGCTTTCTCACTGGGATTGGCCTAGAGTAGACAGGTGGGTGGTCATCACGAGACATGGGACTTTCCCGGTCACTAGGACAACCACCTGGGGGGTGGGTACCACTTGGGGTAGAAGTAGGAGCAATCTTCACAAAATCTACAGTCAAGTTGGGACTTCAGTTCTGGCAACACAACACCACCAAATGTTTTTTAAATCTAAATCCCATTGAGAATCTGTGGCAAGACTGTTCACAGACACTCTCCATCCAGTTGCACTGAAACAAAGATCATATGCAAAGAAAAATAGGCAAACAATTTCAACCTCTAGATGTGCAAAGCTATTAGAGACAAACCCCAAGGGACTTGAAGCAGTAATTGTAGCATAAGGTGGTCATTTAAAGTTTTGATTCAGGGGGAATGAATACAAATGCATATCCCAAATTCTGATTTATATTTTTACATTGTTAAAATATGTAGAAAGCCATGGATCATTTCTTTTACACTGTACAAATACTTGCTACTTTGTGTTGGTATATCACATAAATCCCAATAAGATACATTTAGAAAAGTTAAACATTTTGGAAAAGTTCACAGGGAATGAATACTTTTTCAAAGCACTGTATATACAGTGCCTTGCGAAAGTATTCGACTCCCTTGAATTTTTCAACTTTTTTCCACATTTCAGGCTTCAAACATAAAGATACAAATGTTAATGTTATGGTGAAGAATCAACAAGTGGGAGACAATTGTGAAGTTGAACGAAATGTATGGCTTATTTTGAACTGTTAAAAATTTAAAAAATAACTGAAAAGTGGGGCGTGCAATATTATTCAGCCCCTTTACTTTCAGTGCAGCAAACTCACTCCAGAAGTTCATTGAGGATCTCTGAATGATCCAATGTTGCCCTAAATGACTGATGATGATAAATATAAGCCACCTGTGTGTAATCAAGTCTCCATGTAAATGCACCTGCTCTGTGAAAGTCTCAGTGTTCTGTTTAAAGCACAGATAGCATCATGAAGACAAAGGAACACAACATGCAGGTCCGTGATACTGTTGTGGAGAAGTTTGGTGACTAAAAGATTTCCAAACCTTTAAACATACCATGGAGCACTGTGCAAGTAATCATATTGAAATGGAAGGAGTATCATACCGCTGCAAATCTACCAAGGCCCGGCCGTCCATCCAAACTTTCATGTCAAAAGAGAAGACTGAACAGAGATTCAGCCAAGAGGCCCATGATCACTCTGGATGAACTGCAGAGATCTACAGCTGGGAGAGGTGGGAGAGTCTGTCCATAGGACAACAATCAGTCGTACACAGCACAAATCTGGCCTTTATTGAAGAGTGGCAAGGAGAAAGCCATTTCTCAAAGATATCCATAATAAGTGTCGTTTAAAGTTTGCCACAAGCCACCTGGGAGACACACCAAACATGTGTAAGAAGGTGCTCTGGTCAGATGAAACCAAAACCGAACTATTTGGGCACAATCCCAAACAATATCTTTGGCGTAAAAGCAACACAGCTTATCCCCTTGAACACACCCTCCCCACTGTCAAACATGGTGGTGGCAGCATCATGGTTTGGGCCTGATTTTCTTCAGCAGTGACAGGGAAGATGGTTAAAATTGATGGGAAGATGGATGGAACAAAAAACAGGACCATTCTTGAAGAAAACCTGTTGGAGTCTGGGACAAAGACTTGTCTTCCAACAAGACAATGATCCCAAACATAAAGCAAAATCTACAATGGAATAGTTCACAAATAAACGTATCCAGGTGTTAGAATGGCCAAGTCAAAGTCCAGACCTGAACCCAATCGAGAATCTATGGAAAGAGCTGAAAACTGCTGTTCACAAACGCTCTCCATCCAACCTCACTCAGCTCGAGCTGTTTGCAAAGGAAGAATAGGCAAGAATTTCAGTCTCCCGAAGACATACCCCAAGCGACTTGCAGCTTTAATCGCAGCAAAAGGTGACGCTACCAAGTATTAACTTAAAGGGGGCGAAAAATACTGCATGCCCCACTTTTCAGTTATTTATTTTTTAAAAAAGTTTAAAATAAGCAATAAATTTTGTTCATCTTTACAACTGTGTCCCACTTGTTGTTGATTCTTCACCATAACATTAAAATTTGTATCTTTATGTTTGAAGCCTGAAATGGGGGAAAAGGTTGAAAAATTCAAGGGAGCCGAATACTTTGGCAAGGCACTATATATAATATATATAATATATATATATATATATATATATATATATATATATATAACAAAAAAATAATAACCGGGCACAGCTAGTCTCTTAGAGAAAAGCTGTGGTAAGAGCTAAAAGAATCCGCTTTCTCCAGGTGCCCATCCACAGAATCTAGTCCACATAAATCCAAAGTGGACAGAACAGGCAGTACTCACTGGAGTTGAAAGCACGATTCTTTTATTCTTATTTTCCTTGCTCTTACATGTGGTAGAATGGGTATATAGGAGGGGAGGTGAGGGAGTCTAGGATGTCGGACGACGGTGGGACGTTTCGCACAGCTTGTGCTTCCACAAGTCCTTGTGATAATGGACGTCAGATCCGCTCCTTATCAGGATAAATGCGGAAGGTACGTCACACAGTGATTTAAAATTAACTAGACAAAGTCTAATGTAAATTAACCAAAACTACATTGCAAATATGAAAAGAAGTCATATATACTAAACATTATTTAGCACATCTTCAGGACATTTAATATTCACTATTTTCTAGAAACACTGCAAGGTCATTTTTATCGTTCCTGCTGAGCGGACCCATAGCTTGTAGATCTAGTATAAGCCTGGATTCTTTTTGTAACAAGAGGCGATGAGTATCGCCTCCTGTTGGACTAGGATTAACCTTCAACAAACCTGCAAAGGTCAAACAGTCAGGGTTACCGTTATGGTTTTCCCTGACATGTTTAATGAGTCGGGGTGAACCAATCCCTGAGGCAATAGATTTATAGTGTTCCCTGAATCTCACGTATAGAGGTCTAATAGTTTTCCCTATGTAAAATCTCTTACATGGACAGAAAATTACATAGAGTAAAAATTTGGTTTTGCAGGAGATAAAGTCATCAATTGAAAAGATTTTATTACCAACTTCTATTGTGTTTCCCACGGAATGCTGCCCACAATATTGGCAATTTCCGCATTTAAAGTAGCCTAAAGTTCTATATTGTTCCAGCCAGGTTTTTTCTTTCTCACTAATATATCAATTTCTGACCAAGATGTCACCTAAATGTAGGTGACTTCTTACATTTCCTCCAAATGTAGCAATGGATATTATGGTCAAACAGTTCAATTTTAGTTTAGTCAGTCTACAGGACATGTCTAAAAAAATTAAGGTCTTTGTTCCTGTGTGCATTTGCAAACATTAGTCTAGATGTTTTATGTTTCTATTGGAGTAATGGCTTTTTCCTGGCAGAGTGGGTTTTCAGCCAATGTTGATACAGTACTCGCTTCACTGTGGATAATGACATAATCTTACCAGCTTCTGCTAGCATCTTCACAAGGTCTTTTGAGTTTGTTCTTGGGTTGATGATATGCACATGTCTCACCTAAGCACATTCATCGCTTGTACACAGAACCCGTCTCCTTCCTGAGCTGTATGATAGCTTGACATTCCCATCTTGTTGTTACTTGCATATAATTGTTTGTACAGATGAACAAGGCATCTTCAGGTATTTGGAAATTGCACCCAAGAATGAACCAGACTTGTGCAAGTCCACAATTCAGAAGCTTCCAAAGACAGGATATCATCATGCAGGTTGTTTCCATATTGTTTGTAGGCAAGGTATAATTAGTGTATGCAAACATTTGACTTTGCACAAAGTAATAAAATGCCTTAAAATATTCTCACTCATTATTCTGGCATTTGGCAAACATAAATAATTTTGAAAATCCGAATTGACCTAAAACGGGAAAGATAGTGAGGAAAAACATGCATATGTGTTTTTTTAGATGGTGTATGTAAACTTCTGGTTTCAACTGTATGTACATATAAACTGCATATTTATATTGATTATACAGAGAGTGAATAAGTAATGAACACCACCAATTTTCTAAGTAAATATACAGAACAGACCAAAAGTTTGGACACACCTTCTCATCTCTAGAACAACTGTTAAAAGGAGACTGTGCAGCAGGCCTTCATAGTAAAATAGCTGCTAGGAAACCACTGTTAAGGACGGGCAACAAACAGAAGAGACTTTTTTGGGCTAAAGAACACAAGGAATGGACATTAGACCAGTGGAAATCTGTGCTTTGGTCTGATGAAGTCCAAATTTGAGATCTTTGGATCCAACCACCGTGTCTTTGTAGAAAAGGTGAACGAATGGACTCTACATGCCCGGTTCCCACCGTGAAACATGGAGGAGGAGGTGTGATGGTGTGGGTGCTTTGCTGCTGACACTGTTGGGGATTTATTCAAAATTGAAGGCATACTGAACCAGCATGGCTACCACATCATCTTGCAGCGGCATGCTATTCCATCTGGTTTGTGTTTAGTTGGACCATCATTTATTTTTCAACAGGACAATGACCCCAAACACACCTCCAGGCTGTGTAAGGGCTATTTGACTAAGAAGGAGAGTGATGGGGTGCTACGCCAGATGACCTGGCCTCCACAATCACCAGACCTGAACCTAATCGAGATGGTTTGGGGTGAGCTAGACCACAGTGAAGGCAAAAAAGCCAACAAGTGCTAAGCATCTCTGGGAACTCCTTCAAGACTGTTGGAAGACCATTTCCGTTGACTATCTCTTGAAGCTCATCAAGAGAATGTCAAGAGTGTGCAAAACAGTAATGAAAGCAAAAGGTGGCTACTTTGAAGAACCTAGAATATAAGACATATTTTCAGTTGTTTCACACTTTTTTAAGTATTTCATTCCACATGTTTTAATTCATAGTTTTGATGCCTTCAATGTGAATCTACAATTTTCAGAGTCTTGAAAATAAAGAAAACTCTTTGATTGAGAAGGTGTGTCCAAACTTTTGGTCTGTACTGTATTTCTAAAGGTGCTATTGACATGAATATCTTACCACATTTTGCTAACAATCCATCCATTTCACACAGTCAAACAAATAAAACCCTAATTGTCCATAAATTAAGTTATTTGTAATAATGAGAAATGACTCAGAGAAGAAAGAGAGTTGCAAAAAGCCATGGCCATGACACCAGCTGTAATTTATCAGTAATTAGAAAGCAATCCCACCCCTTTGTGAAAAATAATATCAGCTGGTTCAACTGATTGGCCTATAAAAAAGTGTCTCATTACCAAGGTGCCACGCAAGAAACATCTCATGATTGGTAAAACCAGTGAGCTGTCTGAAGAATTTCACAACCTTATTGTTGCAAAGCATACTTATGAAATTGGTTTCAGAATAATTTCTAAACTAATTAAGGCTACAGTGAGCAGTATTGGGGCCATAATCTGGAAGATATTATCCAGAAGTGGAGAAAACATCTTTTACCATAAATCGGCCATGATCAGGTACTCCCTGCAAGATTTCAGACAGAGGAGTCAAAAGATCTATCACAAGAGTTGTCCAAAACCAATAACCACCGGGGGAGAGCTATAGAAAGACCTAGAATCCACAGGTATTACACTGAAACCATATGACCTGTATGCACGCTCACCATATAAGACTCCATTGCTAAATAAAAAGAATGTTCAAGAGAGTTAAAAGTTGGTTCAATGACATTTAAACAAGCCTGTGAATTACTGGGAGAATATTGCCTGGTCAGATAAGGCCAAAATTTAACTCTTTGGATCCATTAATACACACCATGCTTGGAGGTCAAAAGACACTGCACATCACTCCAAAACACCATACCAACAGTGAAGCTTGGAGGTGGGAACATCATGCTGTGGGGTTATTTTTTAGCATATGGCACTTGTAAACTTAACATAATTGATGAAAGGATGAATGGACACGTACAAAGACATTATTAATAAAAAAAAAATCTGCTGCCATCTATTGACATTTCAGCAAGACAATTATTGCAAATGCACAGCAAAGGAAACTCTCAATTATTTTCAGAGAAAGAAAATAAAGCTGCTAGAATGGCCCGGCCAATCACCTGACCTAATCAAATCTAAAATTATTGGAAGAAACTAAAGTTCAGAAATCATAGAATTAGCCCACAGAACCTTCAGTATTTGATGAGTGTTTGAGTGGGAAAAATGGGTCAAAATCGCACCTGACCAATGCATTCATCTAGTTTCTCCATACATTTCAGAAGGCGATTTGAAGCTGTCATCACAACAAAGTATGTTAAATACTTTTTACTGTCATTTCTCATTATTACTAGTTATGAGCTACTTGCAGATAACCAGGACCAGCTGATCCCGGTGTTCTGGTTTCCAAAGCTCGGTTCCGGGCGGGATTCTGGTTCCCATATAAGTCTATTGGGACTAGAATCCAGCAATTAAAAAGGGTGTTAGAAGGGATAGGGGGATGGGAGCAAGCGCGCTGTACTTATCGAGACACCGCCATGGCTGTACGCTGCCCCCAGGCCACGCATTCAATTCCGATGTCGCACATTAGGCTCATTCCATATGTACTGCTTTCCCCACCCACCAGTGCCTATTATTGGTTTCAGTCAAATGTGCCCCCAAACTGAGTGGTAGCGTGTCAGCTGACTGCAAGCAATCACAATATAGAAAAAATTCTGGCACACAGTCAAGAAAAGGGTATACCAGTCAATGGATTGCTTGTGAATACTTGTGATTTTACTAAAAAAATGCCAATCAAGTTGTGCAACAGTTCTCAAATTACAAATCCATCCGATGCTTCGGCTCTATAAAGAGCCTTCATCTGGGACACAGTTTATACTGGATAGAACAAGATATATCAAAGAATTATTATAGCATAATGACATCACAAACACATACAAGTAATAGTCCAACATCGTTAGTGAAAACAACAATGTAGCAGAACCAGGACCGTCATGCGATATCGTGTGGATTACAGTGGAACTTAAAGGATCTTTATGGGGGTTAATAAAGAGGGGAAAGAGAGAGCTGTATTTTATTTCAAATAAAGGATTTTTCTCTGTGTTTGTGTTTATTTTTTTACTTATAGGATTAGTGATGGGGGTCTCAAAGACCCCTACCCATCACTAATTCTGGGCTTGATGACAGTTGTGTATTGTCATTAATCCCTATTACCCCGATTGCCACCGCACAAAGGTAATCGGGAAGAGAAAGGTAAAACACTTGGATTGCCGCATCTAATGCATGCAACAATTCTGGAGCAGCTGTGCTATTCTTAGCCTGGGGGGGTCCCAATAATCATGGGACTCCCCAGGCTGAGAATACCAGCCCCCAGCTGTTGGGCTTTATCATGGCTGGGTATCAAAATTGAGGGGGACTGCATGCCGTTTAAAATTATTTATTAAAATAATAATAAAAAAAAGTCGCATGCAGTTCCTCTTTTTTTGATACACAGCCAAGATAAGCACAGAGCTGGGGGCTCCAGTCTGTAGCCTTGGGCTTTATCTGTGCAGGGTATCATAATATGGGGGGCCCTAGGCCAATTGTTTTATTTATTCAATTTTGCACCACGATACTGACCCACAGACAGTGTCTGTGATTGGTTGCAGTCAGCCGCTGTCAAACGTGCTGGGGGCATATCTGACTGCAACCAATCACAGATGCAAGGACGGCCAGTGGGCAAGGAAAGCAGTGAATATGGATGAGCAATGATGAGCGAGTAGGAAAAGGTTCTGCCCAGTGCAAGGAGGAGAGATACACCATCAGTAAATTTCCAGGTACTTTATTTTTGCTTAGTTCCAGTAAAAATGATCATGTAATCATATGAGCATGCCAAGGCATGACCCCCAGTGGAAAAATGACGTACAGCAACGCGTTTCGGCTACTGGAGTAGCCTTTGTCAAGTGGCTTTACTTGGTGATGTGAGTCCTTTTATATACCCATGCATAGAATTCCTCCAAATAAACAGGTGCAAATCCTTGATGAATTCCTTCAAATTAACCCATAACAGTCCATAGGGCCTTGGATGTCCATGTTTCAAGGTATAACAATTTGTATGGAAGAAAAAGGGGTTACATATGTACATTTCCTATCAACTCCCACCAATCTGTAAAATTTAAAAATCTCATTGTATCAGTATATTCATATCATATAGTCATCCAAACAACGTAATTCAAATAATCAGAAATGTATTACATACATATTGCATTTTGAATCATTAACACTCTGATATATAAATAAAATAAATATGCATCTACATTCCAAAATATTTTACAACGATCTATGAAAATCAATAGTGCATCTCACTAATAGAATCTTATTGACAAATGGTTATTGTGCATGTAAAGATCAAAATGGTAAAAATTATACAATGCTTTGTCACAAAGAGTGCATTTTATACTGTTCATAGTTCACGCTCAATTTTTGAATGCATTAAGAGTGAATATACATTTCAGGTCAGTTCCCGACAATCCATAACGATTCAAATGTACATTATATCAACAAATTCATATTGCAAACAATGGTCGTGGGACATATATAAAAATCTGAGTAGTGCGATTTTTGTCAGAAAAAACATGCTTAGTAAATACATACAACTCAGCTTGTACCTGAAATATGAATAGCAGATAACAAGAAAAATTCGATAGATTGGATATGCATTTCAAATTTAATCGCAACAGTCCATAAAAATACTAATATACATCGCATTGACAAGTTCATATAGGAAAGAATAATTATAGAGTATCTAAGTTACTGAATAATGCGACATTTATCTGAAAAAATATATCTGATATATATGCAGAACTCTGTTCACACCTTAAAGATGAATACCAAGAAACTGAGAGAATTTAGTAGATTGAAACAGTGATTTAGACTATATGAGCCATAAGGGGGAGAGGGGAGAGGAGAGAAAAAGAGAAAAGGGGGAAAAAAAAAAATTCTCTATTCTCTCCCTCCCCCCTCCCATGCCCATACATCTATTTCATTCTAATGACCAAAAAAAGATCAGCTATATTGTAAAATCAGATCTTTACGTATATTGAGCCCATTAGGCTGCCTCGTCCCCAATTTAAAGATCCAAAAGGACTCTTTGTTCAATATCTTGCGCCTATAACAACCTCCTCTTATAGGTTTATGGACTTTCTCTATGCCAGAAATCTAAAACCACTATTATCGCCCCCGTGTACCTCTGAAAAGTGCTTTGATACCATTAATATGCCTATTTTATTGGCGCCAAGAGCATCCGATAAGTGCCACCTTATCCGTTTCTTGAGGGGGCCCGTTGTGCAACCTACATACTGTATTCTGCATAGAGTACAAGTTATTAAATAAATTACTCCACTGGTGTTGCAGTTTATAAACCCCTTGATGTTATAGGTACAACCATTAGCTTCTGAAGTGAAAGTCTTAGTTTTACTGGCATAGGAACAAGAAATACAGATGTTATGGTGACACTTAAAAAAGCCCTTGAATTCTAGCCAAGTAGGACTTTTTTTAAGGGGAGGCTGTAAAAATCTTGGCAATTCAATATTACCGATCGTGGGAGCTCTTTTAGAAATATATCTGATGTCACATTTAGATAACACTTCCCTAGTTATCGGGTCGCTGTTTAAGATGGGAATATATTTTTTAACAATGTCCACTACATCATTAAAATCTTCGCTATAAGTTGTAACAAAGTTCAAATAATTGCCATTAGGTGGAGATTTCTTTCTATCACCCAATAATGATTCACGTTTTATTTTCTCAATCTCATTACATGACCTGGCCACCAAATCTCTTGGATACCCTCTGTCTAACAATTCATTACATTTGTTTCTAAGTTCTCTATCAAGATGCCTGCTGTCTGAACAATTTAGTTTGGTTCATATTAATTCCCTTTTTCTGGATGTTGGATGTCACGTGTCTGGGATGACATGAACCAAATCTTAAAATGGTGTTCTCTCTTATATCTTTATCAAATGGTATGGTTGACACACCCGACGCACCCCTGCCGGCCTTCAGGATGATGTCCAGGAAGTTAATTTTTATTTTGATAATTTGATGTAAAATGTAAATTAAAGTCATTAGAATTAATGTATTCCATAAATCGACCTATTTTTTCCTGACCACCACCCCACACCAGCAGGAGGTCGTCAATGTATCTTCCATACCATTTTATTTGTTTATGCCACGGGTTGCTGTAATTCATCAAAAAAATCTCTTCCCAGAAACCCATTGTGAGGTTAGCAAGGGAGGGAGAGTATTTCCCTCCCATGCTAACGCCTTGTTTCTGGATATAGAATACACCATTAAAGAGAAAATAATTTCTATTGAGAAGATATTTCGTAACATCCAACATAAATAATTGCATGTCATGGTCATAATTACTATATTTAGATAAAAATGTCTAAGAGATGCCATGATAAGCTCATAAGCAATAGAAGGATAAAATATTTTGGAATGTAGATGCATATTTATTTTATTTGTATATCAGAGTGTTAATGAAGAAAATGCATATGTATGTAATACATTTCTGATTATTTGAATTACATTGTTTGGATGACTATTTATATGATATGAATATACTGATATGATAAGATTTTTGAATTTTACAGATTGGTGGGAGTTGATAGGAAATGTACATATGTAACCCCTTTTTCTTCCATACAAATTGTTATACCTTGAAACATGGACATCCAAGGCCCTATGGACTGTTATGGGTTAATTTGAAGGAATTAATCAAGGGTTTGCACCTGTTTATTTGGAGGAATTCTATGCATGGATATATAAAAGGACTCACATCACCAAGTAAAGCCACTTGACAAAGGCTACTCCAGTAGCCGAAACACGTCGCTGTATGTCATTTTTCCACTGGGGGTCATGCCTTGGCATGCTCATATGATTATATGATCATTTTTACTGGAACGAAGCAAAAATAAACTACCTGAAAATTTACTGACGGTGTATCTCTCCTCCTTGCGCTGGGCAGAACCTTTTCTACTCGTTAGTCACAGGCAGCTGCACCTGCAGCCCGAGCAGCAGAGAAAGATATGTACATACTTGAAAGGGTGAGCTGAAGTTTTGTATATTTATCGAGCAATGATGAGCGATCCAGGAAGTGAAAGAGAGGCCGTCGGAGCAGTGAATATTTTTATCAGGGCTACATCTATTCAAATACATGTGCATCTTTCAGACGCGCGTACATTTGATCAATGCAGCCGGTGACAGGAGGCAGTGGAGCTCCTCAGCCCTGCACTGACATGCAGTGGCCAACATCACACTGCCCGCCGAGGCAGCAGAGAAGAGGACGTGCAGGCCTGCAGAGAAGAGGTAAGCGCTCAAGAGGAGCCAAAGAAAAAAAAAATATTCTCACCTGCCCTCCATTCTCGCTGCAACGGAGCCGTCGCTGCAGGCTGACTTCATGGCTTCTCTGCAGTTAAATGTTTTATGGCACTGCAAAGCATTTAACTGCAGTAAAGCCATCATGGCATCCTGCGGCGGTGGTGCCATGCACCGGACGAGATCATGGAGGGGTCTATGAGCCTGCGGACTGGTAAGGTAAGGACACCGCAGGAATGGAGGACAGGTGAGAATAACTTTTGTGTGTGTGTAAACAATGGCATAATAGGGGACAAGAAGGGGACTGGATTGAGGACATTACTAAAGGATGGGGGGCCTATTGCTACACTGCACAAGGATGGGGGTCCCGTTGTTACAGGGCACAGGGAGGGGGGACCCGTTGCTACATGGCACAGGGATAAGGGGTCCCGTTGCTACACGGCAAAGGGATGGGGGGGCCCGTTGCTACATGGCATAGGGCAGGGGAGCCCATTGCTACACGGCACAAGGATGGGGGGGCCTGTTGCTACATGGCACAGGGATGGGGGGCCTGTTGCTACACAGCACAGGGAAGGGGGGGCCCATTGCTACACAGCACAAAGATGGGGGGGCCCATTGCTACATGGCATAGGGAAGGGGAGCCCATTGCTACACGGCACAAGGATGGGGGGGCCTGTTGCTACACAACACAGGGATGGGGGGCCTGTTGCTACACAGCACAGGGAAGGGGGGCCCATTGCTACACAGCACAGGGAAGGGGGGGCCATTGCTATACGGCACAAGGATGGGGGGGCCCATTGCTACACGGCACAGGGATGGGGGGGCCCATTGCTACACGGCACAGGGATGGGGGGCCCATTGCTACACGGCACAGGGATGGGGGGCCAATTGCTACACAGCACAAGTATGGGGAGGCCCGTTGCTACACGGCACAGGGATGGGGGGCCCATTGCTGCATCGCACAGGGATGGGGGGCCTATTGCTGCATGGCACAGGGATGGGGGGCCCATTGCTACACAGCACAAGGATGGGGGCATTGCATTTTATTGGGGTCTATTTTAATTTTTGAAATTTACCAGTAGCTGCTGCATTTCCCACCCTAGGCTTATACTTGAGCCAATAAGTTTTCAGTTTTTTGTGGTTAAATTAGGGGCCTCAGCTTATACTCGGGTCAGCTTATACTCGAGTATATGCGGTAATTTCAGATGAGGGGGCCTTGGTGGGGGAGGAACGGTATTACTTTACAAGTGACATTATGGGGCAGTGGGGGACTTTATGGGGAAATGAGGGTCATTATGAAGTAATTAAGAAGGGATTGTGACAGGCAGCATAGTATAATGAGGAATGGGGGAATTTATGCAGAGGGATATTATAGAAACGGCAAGTTTTTTGGGGTACATTATGGAAAGGGGCACTTTGTGGAGCTATTTTGGAGAGGAACAGTCTGTGGGGTGATATTTTGTGAAGAAAAAACAAAAATCCAGCACTAAATGTGCACTTCAGCACTAAAAATTGCAAACTGTACTTATTATAAAAATTTTGAGATTTTTGGCAAAAAATTGCAATTTCTTGAGCCACCCCGCCACGTCACGGCAAATCTCATTTGGGGCAGTCCTACACTAAAATATTTTTATAAAATGTGCCATATGGCCTCACATATGAATAGTAGAACTGCTCTTAGCAGCACTCACCTGGTCTATTTCAATCCCGTACCCATGACTGAGTCATGGCTGTGGGCGGGACAGGTCCAAATGCTGCATGCAGTAAATAGCCTGTGGACAGGGCCTGATGACTGAATGTGAACAGTCAATTGGCTGACCCACACCTTGCTATGCACCCCAATTTGGGATGTATTCTACCTGTCTAGAAGCAGTTCTACTATTCATATGTGAGGCCGTATGGCGCATTTTATAAAAATATTTTAGTGTAGGACTGCCCCAAATGAGATTTGCCGTGACGTGGCGGGGTAGCTCAAGAAATTGCAATTTTTTGCCAAAAATCTCAAAATTTTTATAATAAGTACAGTTTGGAATTTTTAGTGCTGAAGTGCACATTTAGTGCTGGCTTCTTGTTTTTTCTTCATTGGGGTGATATTTTGTGCAGGAAGCAATTAACAACCCCTTCTGATTCCACTTGTTCCCCCAGATATTATTAAATAAAAGGGGCCAGGATGAGGGACATACATTATTGGTTTATGGTGGCAAAAAGAGATAATTACTAGTGATGAGCGAGTACTAAAAAGCTCGGGTGCTCGAGGCTCGAGCCGAGCATCCCAAGATACTCGTGTACTCGGCCCGAGCACCGAGCCCAATGTTATCCTATTGGAGACCCGAGTATTTTTGTGAAATGACCACCGGCAGCATGTAGAAACCCTAAAAATGGCACAAAAGTCTCAGAAGAGTGCTCAAATGACATGGCAACAGCATGGGGAAGACCCCTTGAAGCATTTATCACTCAAAAGTCACAGCTGTGAACAATTTTGTCCGCGTTTTATGCCATTTTTACGGACTCACCAGAAAACCTTCCAAAATGACACCAAAATGAATTGTCATGGCGGAAATGTTAAGGGCACATACCCAATAGTGAGATAGAGCTAATGTATGTTACTTTTTGAGATCAATACATGAAAGATTTTACGTAAAACAATGTGTGGCACTCCGATGTCCCTGAGAAGAGACGTACATAAAGGCCTCTGAGTCTAATGTGCCCATTTTGAGGAACTGAGTCTTTGTAGTATTTTCCTTTGCCAGGGCAGTCCAAAATTGTGAGGTTCACCAATGACCCTGCATACAGACGTGCATGAGGGCCTGTAAACCTGAAGTGCCTATTGGAAGGAAGTGGGTCTATTGTAGTATAGCCCTTTGGCAGGGCAGCCAAAAATTGGGAGGCTCCACGTTGTCCCTGGATAGAGACGTGCATGAGGGCCTGTAAACCTGAAGTGCCCATTGGAAGGAAGTGGGTCTATTGTAGTATAGCCCTTAGGCAGGGCAGCCAAAAATTGGGAGGCTCCACGTTGTCCCTGGATAGAGACGTGCATGAGGGCCTGTAAACCTGAAGTGCCCATTGGAAGGAAGTGGGTCTATTGTAGTATAGCCCTTAGGCAGGGCAGCCAAAAATTGGGAGGCTCCACGTTGTCCCTGGATAGAGACGTGCATGAGGGCCTGTAAACCTGAAGTGCCCATTGGAAGGAAGTGGGTCTATTGTAGTATAGCCCTTAGGTAGGGCAGCCAAAAATTGGGAGGCTCCACGTTGTCCCTGGATAGAGACGTGCATGAGGGCCTGTAAACCTGAAGTGCACATTGGAAGGAAGTGGGTCTATTGTAGTATAGCCCTTAGGAAGGGCAGCCAAAAATTGGGAGGCTCCACGTTGTCCCTGGATAGAGACGTGCATGAGGGCCTGTAAACCTGAAGTGCCCATTGGAAGGAAGTGGGTCTATTGTAGTATAGCCCTTAGGCAGGGCAGCCAAAAATTGGGAGGCTCCACGTTGTCCCTGGATAGAGACGTGCATGAGGGCCTGTAAACCTGAAGTGCCCATTGGAAGGAACTGGGTCTATTGTAGTATAGCCCTTAGGCAGGGCAGCCAAAAATTGGGAGGCTCCACGTTGTCCCTGGATAGAGACGTGCATGAGGGCCTGTAAACCTGAAGTGCACATTGGAAGGAAGTGGGTCTATTGTAGTATAGCCCTTAGGCAGGGCAGCCAAAAATTGGGAGGCTCCACGTTGTCCCTGGATAGAGACGTGCATGAGGGCCTGTCAACCTGAAGTGCCCATTGGAAGGAAGTGGGTCTATTGTAGTATAGCCCTTAGGCAGGGCAGCCAAAAATTGGGAGGCTCCACGTTGTCCCTGGATAGAGACGTGCATGAGGGCCTGTAAACCTGAAGTGCCCATTGGAAGAAAAGTGGGTCTATTGTAGTATAGCCCTTAGGCAGGGCAGCCAAAAATTGGGAGGCTCCACGTTGTCCCTGGATAGAGACGTGCATGAGGGCCTGTAAACCTGAAGTGCCCATTGGAAGGAAGTGGGTCTATTGTAGTATAGCCCTTAGGCAGGGCAGCCAAAAATTGGGAGGCTCCACGTTGTCCCTGGATAGAGACGTGCATGAGGGCCTGTAAACCTGAAGTGCACATTGGAAGGAAGTGGGTCTATTGTAGTATAGCCCTTAGGCAGGGCAGCCAAAAATTGGGAGGCTCCACGTTGTCCCTGGATAGAGACCTGTTAGGTTCTTAGTGCCTCCGTGCTTGCATTTAAAAACCGCACGTGTGTGCCTGTTGGTGGCAGCTTTCCGCTGCACTTGTGTGCGTTTTGCAAAAACTTGGATATAACGCACAAGTCTAGTGAATACACATCAGCACAGCATTGCAAAATGCGCAAGGGCGTTGTCAACGAACAAGGAAGTGGACGTGATGGTGGTGCAGGCAGAGACCGAGGTCGTGTGCAAGCTCTAATTTCGCCACAACAAAGGGCCACATCTACTCGCTCGCACGTCCTGTCCCAAATTCTTGGGGACCGCAGCAGTACACCGCTCTTGAACCAAGACCAGTGTCAACAGGTTGTTAGTTGGATAGCGGATAATGCTTCCAGTCAGATTGGCACCACCACAAACACTCTGTCTTCCACACGGTCAAGTGTCAGTAGCCGTGATACTGCACCGCACATTTCAGAACCTGATCCTCCTTCCTACCACCAGGCCGAGTACACGTGCACGGACATTACTGATCCCACACTTGGACACTCGGAAGAGCTGTTCGTTCACGTTTCCATTCACACATTCTGGCCTCTCGCCAGCTCCTGTTGAAGTGGGCCATGACGAGATTGTATGTACAGATGCCCAAATATTTGAGCAGCCACGTTCTCACGAAGTTGGCAACGTGTCTCAACAAGGGGTGGACGATGATGAGACACAATTGTCAGGAAGTCAGGAGGAGGAGCAGGGTGCGGAAGAGGAAGACGACGTGGTGGATGATCCAGTAACTGACCCAACCTGGCAGGAGGATATGCAGAGCGAGGACAGCAGTGCACAGGGGGAGGGAGGCGTAGCATCCCAACAGGCAGTAAGAAGCAGAGTGGTGGCCCCAGGCAGACGTCAGGCAACTGTTCCCCGGAACAACACGACACAAGGTGCATGTACAAATGTTAGGTCTTCCCGAGTCTAGCAGTTTTTTAAGTTGGCTCCAGATGATTCTAAAAAGGCCATTTGCAACACCTGCCATGCCAGCATCAGCAGGGGTACCAAAACTAGCAGCCTGACCACCACCAGCATGATCAGGCACATGTCAGCCAAGCACCCGACTTTGTGGGAAGTACAACAGAGTCGAGGAGCAGTGCTTGCTGATGTCACTGCTACGTCTTCGCTGGTTGTGCATGCGAGCCAATCCCCTGTCCATGCTGCCTGTGAACAAGCCTCCTCCGGCCCTGCACCTGCAGTTACCCACGCAGAAATAACACCATCATCAAGCACGTCCTTGTCCCAGCGCAGCGTTCAGTTATCCATTCAGCAAACCTTTGAACGCAGGTGCAAATACACTGCCAACGCCCCACATGCCACACTTCTAAATGCTAACTTTTCGCGACTGCTTGCGCTGGAAATGTTGCCTTTTAGGCTGGTTGAGACAGAAGCATTCCGCGACCTGATGGTGGCAGCTGTCCCACGTTACTCGGTCCCCAGCCACCACTATTTCTCCCGGTGTGCCGTCCCCGCATTGCATAACCACGTGTCACAAAACATCACACGTGCCCTGAACAACGCTGTTTCAGCCAAAGTCCACCTAACCACAGACACGTGGACAAGTGCATGTGGGCAAGGCCGCTACATCTCGTTGACGTCACACTGGGTTAATATTGTGGAAGCTGGGACCCAGTCTGAGTGAGGGACGGAACACGTCCTTCACACACCAAGTTTTGCAGGCCCTACCTCAGTCAGGGTTTCACCCACACTCTACAGCTCCGGAATGTCATGCTCCTCAGCCTCCTCCTCCTCCTGCGCATCCTCATCCACTTTACCCTCCACACCAGTCCCAAGCTGGAAGTGTCGCGGGCGGAGGAGGGGACGGTGCGCTCTCCCACTGCTCGTGTCAGGCTGCCGCTGCTCTATGGCTGCTTCTGCTCGATGGCTCGAGCGATGGCCGGATCCCGGGGACTCGAGCGGCGCTACTCGCCCGTGAGTGAAAAGGGGTGGTTTGGGTTTTGGGGATATTGTCCGTGACGCCACCCACGGTTGTGGTGATTGTGTGGACACCACCGCTGCTCTGGACGGGGATCCCGGGAGCCTGTGACAGGGAGCAGCTTTGTTGTTATTTCTCCCCTCCGTGGGTAGGGGGGTTGGTTGTCCCGGGGCTTGGTGATGGGGTAGAGATGGATGACAGGCGGGTTGCGGGGCCTGATGAGGTGCAGGGTCGCAGGGGCAGCGCTGTGCCGCACGGCACGGAGCTACTCACTCAGCCCAATGATGATGACACAGTTCACGGTAAAACAAATGGCTAGATGGACGGGTCCCTCGGACGGCTGCGGTTGTTCCTCCCTGCAGGTTAGTGATGACTGTCTCTCCCTGCACCTAAGTTAAGTGTTGGTAGTGATGGTTTCCCACCGGTAACCCGCTCCCCGACCTGGATATGGGCCGGAGGAGCCCCTTTTGCCCACAGGCGCTGGCCCTGGGAGACAGTTGCCCTTGGCGGTGGCGGTGTCTCCCCTTCACGGTTGAACGGTTGCCTTCTATCGGGACTTGGCTGTTTGGAAACCCTGAGGTCCCCTTCACTAATGGATTTGGCAAATTCACGGCGACACCAAGCCTTGCCGGGATCCGAAAGTCCTCTGCCAATGGTGCTGGCTTCTCTTTGTATACCGGTCCGGTACGGCCGGGTCACCACCCGTCCACGGTCCTTACGGCAGACTCCAATCGGCCTCCATTGCAGACGGTCACCACATCCTGCCAACCTTGCTGTCCTGTCCGGGCCACACACCCGGACCAACTTCAGGCTCTTTGCTGTCACTTTTCTCCTCTCTACTACTTTCCTCCTTCCACTTCCTTAGCTTAACTCTCACTGCCTGTGTTTTCCCTCCTCCTTGGTGGGTGGAGACCAACCGCCTGGCTCCACACCCTGGTGTGGACAATAGCCCCTGGGGAAGGAAACAAGGATTTTGTGTTTTGACTATGATATGCCTGCAGGGAGTGTGGGGTGTTTAAGTGTTGTGCTCTGTGGCCCCTGGCTTGTCCAGGGCGACACAGAAGCACTGCAGCACTGCCTCGGCGAAGCGGCAACAGGCAGTGCTGAAGCTAATCTGCATAGGTGACAAACCCCACAATGCAGAAGAGGTGTGGACAGCTCTGAAACAGCAGGCAGATCACTGGCTCACAACTCTGAACCTAAAGCCAGGAAAGGTCATGTGTGACAATGGCCGGAACCTGGTGGCGGCTTTGAGGCGAGGCCAGCTGACACATGTTTCATGCGTGGCCCATGTGCTCAACCTCGTGGTTCAGCGGTTTCTAAAGTCATACCCAGAGCTGTCTGATCTGCTGGTAAAAGTTTGCCGCCTGTCTGCACATTTTCGAAAGTCACCTACTGCTTCAGCCGGCCTTGCCGGCTTTCAGCGCCGTTTGCATCTTCCGGCTCACAGACTGGTGTGTGATGTCCCCACGCGTTGGAATTCAACTCTGCACATGTTGGTCAGGATATGTGAGCAGAAGAGGGCAGTTGTTGAGTACCTGCATCACCTAAGCCGTCGGGAAATGGGTCAAACTCCACACATAACACCTGAGGAGTGGAGATGGATGTCCGACCTATGTACCATCCGCCAAAACTTTGAGGACTCCACCAAGATGGTGAGCGGCGATGACGACATTATTAGCGTCACCATACCGCTTCTCTGCCTTCTAAAATGGTCTCTGCTCAAAAAACAACCATGATGCATTGCAGGCGGAGCGCGATGAGTTTGAGCAAGAAACAGTAGTGGGTGTGGGTGATAACACACAGCCCAGCCTCGTCTCATCACAACGTGCAGTGGAGGACTATGACGAGGAGGAGCATGAAGACATGGAGCAACTCTCTGGCCAAATTGAGGATATGACATGCAGTCATATCCTCGGTTCAGCGTGGCTGGCCAGAGGACAGGGTAGATGATGAGGAGGAGGAGGAGGAGGACAGCATGTTCAGTCATCGTGTTGGTCAGGATACTGAAGTGATGGCTGTTAAGAGTCTGGCACACATGGCTGACTTTATGGTAAGCTGCCTGTCTCGTGACCCTCGCGTTAAGAACATCTTGGCCGACAATCATTACTGGTTGGTAACACTGTTAGACCCACGCTAAAAGGAGAACTTTATGTCTCTTATTCCCGAGGCGGAGAGGTCAGGCAAAATGCAGCAGTTCCAGAAGGCCATAGTCACGGAAGTAGGCAAAGCATTCCCCTCACAAAACGCTAGCGGCATAGCTCAGGAATCAGTGGACAACCAAGGCGTACAGCCGAGAGGGGCACAAGTCCAATCTGCCAGAGGTAGGGGAACAGTCTTTAAGATGTGGGACAGTTTTCTCAGCCCCTCACATACCACAGCCCCTGAGGTGAGGGGTAGTGCCACAAGAAATCCTAAGTTTGCCCAGATGCTCAAGGAGTACCTTGCAGATCAAACAACTGTACTCCGACATTCCTCTGTGCCTTACAATTAATGGGTATCCAAGCTGGACAGACACGTGGCATGAATTGGCTCTCTACGCTTTGGAAGTCCTGGCCTGCCCTGCCGCTAGCGTTTTGTCAGAGCGTGTTTTTAGTGCCGCAGGTGGAATCATTACAGATAAACGCACCCGCCTGTCAACTGTAAATGCTGACAGGCTGACTCTGATCAAGATGAACAAGGGTTGGATTGGGCCAGACTTCACCACACCACCAGCAAATGACAGCGGAATTTAAAGTTTATAACGGGAATTTGCCATGTACCTCCACTCAACCATGGTAACACACTTCTGGACTTTGGCTAATCGCTGGACTGCTCCTCCTTCTCCTCATGCGCCGTCATGATGACCGTTACAATAGTTAGGCCGTTGTTTCAGGTATACCCCCAGTGGTAAATTTTTTCGCCCATTCTTTCAGAATGGGCATTACAACGACAGGAGACCCGCTCCTTTGCAATGGTAACAATGTTTTGAGGCCCTCATGCACATCTCTATCCAGGGACAATGTGGAGCCTCCAAATTTTTGGCTGCCCTGCCTAAGGGCTATACTACAATAGACCCACTGCCTTACAATGGGCACTTCAGGTTTACAGGCCATCATGCACGTCTCTATCCAGGGACAATATGGAGCCTGACGCTGCCACCGACAGGCACACACGTGCGGTTTTTAAATGCAAGCATGGACGCAATAAGAACCTAACAGGTTTTTAGGAGCGACAATTACTGAGAAGTCTGACACTATCAGCCACTGCTGACTGACGTGTATTATTCACTAGACTTGTGCGTTATATAATAGTTTGTGAAAAACGCACACAAGTGCACCTGTACGCTGCCACCGACAGGCACACACGTGCGGTTTTTAAATGCAAGCACGGACGCACTAAGAATCTAACAGCTTTTTAGGAGCGACAATTACTGAGAAGTCTGACACTATCAGCCACTGCTGACTGACGTGTATTATACACTAGACTTGTGCGTTATATAAGTTTGTGAAAAACGCACACAAGTGCACCTGTACGCTGCCACCGACAGGAACACACGTGCGGTTTTTAAATGCAAGCACGGACGCACTAAGAATCTAACAGCTTTTTAGGAGCGACAATTACTGAGAAGTCTGACACTATCAGCCTGTTACGGTTGCTGCGAGCACTGGAGACTATGTCCAGATTTCTTGCTACTGCACATGTGCGAGCGCTGGAGACTAAGTCCAGATTTCTTGCTACTGCACATGTGCGAGCGCCGGAGACTAAGTCCAATCTTGGAGCCATTGCACATGTGCGGGTGACATCATCGCTGACACGAGGTCACATGTCTCTGACACCTTCTATGCCGATTGGTCGCTGGTCATGTGCTTGTGACGTCTTGCTCGGTGATAGGCCAGCATGACGTCACTCCTGTCGTTCTGGCAGCGGATTGGCTCTGGTGTCCTCCATCTTAGATGAGGCACAGAGTCTATATAAGACCCTGACACACGCCGCATGGTGCTCAGTCCTCTTGGTTCTTGCATAAGAGTAGACGCTCTGTGCGCGTTCCTCTAGGCATTCCTCTGTCTATGCTAGGTGAGCGCTACCGGCAGGGTAGCGTTCTTATACCTTACAGCTTCGGCTGCTGTCCGTATCCTTACCTCTTAGGGGAGCGGACATAGGCAGGTGCCTGAGGCACATGGTCTGGCTGGGCCTTGTGATTCTACTCGTAGGTGGACGTTGCCGCTAGGGTAACGTTCCTTATACTGCGTCTGGCAGTTGTTCGTATCCTCGCACACTAGGGGAGCGAACAGAGGTAGGAGCTTTGTGCGGCTTACGCTGCTGTTCGTCTCTTTTGCACCACTAGAAGAGCGGACCTAGGCAGGTGCCATATCTAGTGGTTCGTATCCTCGCACACTAGTGGAGCGAACGCAGGTAGGAGCTTTGTGCGGCTTACGCTGCTGTTCGTCTCTTTTGCACCACTAGAAGAGCGGACCTAGGTAGGTGCCATTTCGCACACATTGCCTTTGTCTCTGTGATTATTAACAGAGATCATTCTACACACCCTCCAAGTAAGGGAGGAATTGCTTTACTTACTTATTATATCCTTCTGTGAGTTAACAGAGGTATTGCACTCTGCCATAGTCTGCAGCAAAGTCTTTGCACGGTGGACCCTGACTGTCTGATACTCCTTTTAGGTTATTATCAGACAGCCCCCCGTAACATTAGGACTGAGCCAAGGGTCTGGCAGTTATGGCAGAATATCAGCAGTTACACCGTTACATACAAGTACTTGAGTCACGGCTCAAGAGTATAGAGGATAAACCTCAGACCATGGTGACAGCTGCACATGATCCTCGACTTGCTCTGCCAAACAGATATTCTGGCGATGCCAGATCATGTCGTGGTTTCATTAGTCAGTGTCAGATACACCTAGAGGTCAACTCTTCTCGCTTCTCTACGGAGAGGTCCAGAGTAGGCTTTATCATCTCCTTACTTCAGGACAAAGCCTTAGAATGGGCGACTCCCCTATGGGAGCGCTCTGATGTGGTTACTCTGAGACATCAAGACTTTCTTGATGCTCTTAAGGCGGTATTCATGGGTCCTCAGGTTACCCATGATGCGGCCCTGAGACTGTTAGATCTATCTCAGGGTTCGTTATCCACTAGTTCTTATGCCATTGCTTTTAGAACTCTGGTGGCAGAACTAGATTGGCCAGAGAAGGTGTTGATTCCTATCTTCTGGAGAGGGTTGGCAGGCTATGTCAAGGATGCTCTTGCTACTCGTGAGGTCCCTGCTTCTCTGGAGGACTTGATCACAGTAGCAACGAGGATCGATGTACGCCATAAGGAACGTAGACTCGAGGTCTCTTCCTCACGCCCTAAGCATCGGGCTATTCCAGTTGTTGAGGGTCCACTACCATCTTCCTCAGCATCTGAAACATCTCCCACTCCTATGGAGTTAGGTCATACGTCCTCCAGACTAGGCAAGTCTGGTCCTCCTATATGTTATGTATGTCGTCAGGCTGGGCACTATGCCAACAAGTGTCCTAGTCGTCAGGGAAACTCCCTGGCCTAGTAACCATTAGAGGGGGGTTACTAGAGACGTCTTCTGCACCCTCTAAGTGTTGTATCCCAGGTCAGCTCTCGTTATCTGAGAATACATGGCCTATTATGGCTTTTGTGGATTCCGGAGCTGACGGGATTTTTGTGTCCTCAGGATTTGTAAAGGGACACAATATTCCCTCTATCATGTTAGAGGCGCCTATTCCTGTCCGTGTTGTTAATGGAACTATGTTGTCTGACTCCATTACATTGAGGACAGTTCCCTTGCGCCTTTCCCTGTCTCAGGGTCACATAGAGGAGATTTCTTTTCTTGTTTTGCCTGAGGGTATAGACGACGTCCTTCTGGGTCTTCCATGGCTTCGGACTCATGCTCCTCACATTGACTGGGAGTCTGACAGCATTATTAGTTGGGGTTCGAAATGTCAGTCCCGATGTCTTCCCTTACCACCTAAGGTCGTTGCGGTTGCATCAACTGATCTCTCTCCCATACCTACACCCTATTTGGATTTCGCTGACGTGTTCTCCAAACAGGGTGCTGAGGTTCTTCCACCCCATAGGCCGTATGACTGTGCCATAGACCTTATCCCAGGTTCGGTTCCACCTAAAGGCAGAGTTTACCCCCTGTCGATACCTGAGTCGGAGGCCATGTCGACCTATATAAGAGAGAGTTTAGAGAAGGGGTTCATTCGTAAGTCTGTCTCTCCCGCGGGAGCTGGGTTTTTCTTTGTTCGGAAGAAAGAGGGTGATTTGCGTCCCTGCATAGATTACAGGGGTCTCAACGCAATCACAATAAAGAACAAATACCCATTACCTTTAATTTCGGAGCTCTTTGACAGACTGAGAGGCGCTCAAGTTTTTACGAAGTTGGATCTGCGGGGTGCGTATAACTTGGTACGAATTCGAAAGGGTGACGAATGGAAGACCGCTTTTAACACCCGAGACGGTCACTATGAATACCTCATCATGCCTTTTGGGTTATGTAATGCACCCGCAGTATTTCAGGACTTCGTAAACGATGTGTTCAGGGATTTACTGTTATCCTCAGTAGTGGTGTATCTGGACGACATCCTGATTTTTTCTCCTGAGCTGGAGACTCATCGTCAGGATGTCGTTCGTGTCCTTTCCCGTTTAAGGGAGCACTCATTGTTTGCTAAACTCGAGAAATGTGTATTCGAGCAGTCCTCATTGCCTTTTTTGGGTTACATTATCTCACAAGAGGGTCTGGCTATGGATCCTGCGAAGCTCTCTGCTGTCCTGCAATGGTCCGAACCTCATTCCTTGAAGGCGGTGCAACGCTTCTTAGGATTCATAAATTATTACAGGCAGTTCATACCCCATTTTTCTACTTTGGTGGCGCCTTTGGTGGCCTTGACTAAGAAAGGTGCTAATCCCAAAGCCTGGTCTACTGAGACATCTCAGGCTTTTGAGGCAGTAAAAAGACACTTTTCAACTGCTCCCGTTCTTCAAAGACCCGATGAGAATAAGCCCTTCCTCTTAGAGGTTGATGCCTTTTCAGTGGGTGCTGGTGCGGTCTTGTATCAAAAGAACGGTGCAGGTAGAAAAAGGCCGTGTTTCTTCTTTGCTAAAACCTTTTCACCGGCAGAGAGAAACTATACCATTGGGGATAGGGAACTGCTCGCCTTGAGATTAGCCTTGGAGGAGTGGCGTCACTTGCTGGAAGGAGCGAAACATCCTTTCCAGGTCTATACAGACCATAAGAATCTGACGTACTTACAAACCGCTCAGCGTCTGAATCCTCGCCAAGCCCGCTGGTCCTTGTTTTTCTCCCGCTTTCACTTCTCCATCAACTATCTGTCTGTGAGTAAGAATAACAAGGCAGACGCCCTGTCTCGCTCTATGCTTTCTACCCAGGAAGAGATTGACGAACCTCGTCTTATCCTTCCCTCCAGGGTTTTTCATACGCTCTCCCCTGTGACGTTAGACCAAATCCCACCGGGCAAGACCTTTGTTCCGCCTGATCGACAGAATGATATACTGTCATGGGCCCACACCTCAAAGGTGGGTGGGCATTTTGGTATTAGGCGGACACGAGAGTTACTGGAGAGGTGGTATTGGTGGCCACACTTAGCCAGCCACGTCAAGAGATATGTCGGTTCCTGCTACTCGTGTGCTCGCAACCGTCCATTACGGCAGAGACCGGCTGGTCTCTTGCATCCTTTACCAGTGCCAGATAGACCATGGGAGGTGGTAGGCATGGACTTTGTGGGTGATCTTCCATGTTCACAGGGACATAGATTTGTGTGGGTCATTACGGACCATTTCTCCCGGATGGTTCATCTCGTACCGTTATCGAGAATCCCATCTTCCAGGGTACTAGCCAAACTATTCCTCAAGCATGTCTTTAGGCTTCACGGGATGCCAGATCGTATCATTTGTGATAGAGGCCCGCAATTTACTTCCCGTTTCTGGCGAGATCTTTGTAGCCTTCTGCAAATTGAGTTGAATCTCTCTTCGGCATACCATCCGGAGACTAATGGTTTGGTTGAACGTACCAATCAATCTATGATTATATACCTTCGACACTTTGTTGCTGAGAACCACGATAACTGGTCCTCCCTCCTACCCTGGGCAGAATTTGCCCTTAACAATTCGCTGGCTGAGGCCACTGGGCAGACACCGTTCGTACTCAATAATGGGCAACACCCTAGGGTACTGGTACCGTTTCCCGCTGCTGCACCTCCTCCTCTTGTGGCCGACTGGGCAACTAATGCCAGAGAGGTTTGGGATCGGACTCAAGAGTCGATCCAAGCAGCTAAGGACCGTATGAAGACGGTGTCCGATCGGTTTCGTCGCCCGGCTCCTGTCTTTTCTCCAGGGGACTTTGTGTGGCTCTCTGTAAAACACGTGAGACTTAGAGTGAGCTCTGTCAAATTTGCTCCTCGCTTCCTGGGTCCTTATGAGGTTCTTCGACAGGTAAATCCTGTAGTCTATCAATTGAAGTTACCTGTCCATCTTAGGATTCATGACAAATTCCATGTCTCACTGCTAAAGCCGGCTATTTTACCTCACGCTCGTGAAGTGCACTCTCCTGCCTCTGATTCCTCTCGCTCTAGCTATGAGGTATGAGCCATAGTTGGTTCTAAGATGGTTAGAGGGCGCAGGTTCTTCTTGATAGATTGGGAGGGCTATGGCCCGGAACATCGCTCTTGGGAGCCTGAGGAGGCTGTCCATGCTCCCGACTTAGTTGCCGATTACCTGCGTCGCCGGGAGGGGGGCCCTTGAGGGGGAGGTACTGTTACGGTTGCTGCGAGCACTGGAGACTATGTCCAGATTTCTTGCTACTGCACATGTGCGAGCGCTGGAGACTAAGTCCAGATTTCTTGCTACTGCACATGTGCGAGCGCTGGAGACTAAGTCCAGATTTCTTGCTACTGCACATGTGCGAGCGCCGGAGACTAAGTCCAATCTTGGAGCCATTGCACATGTGCGGGTGACATCATCGCTGACACGAGGTCACATGTCTCTGACACCTTCTATGCCGATTGGTCGCTGGTCATGTGCTTGTGACGTCTTGCTCGGTGATAGGCCAGCATGACGTCACTCCTGTCGTTCTGGCAGCGGATTGGCTCTGGTGTCCTCCATCTTGGATGAGGCACAGAGTCTATATAAGACCCTGACACACGCCGCATGGTGCTCAGTCCTCTTGGTTCTTGCATAAGAGTAGACGCTCTGTGCGCGTTCCTCTAGGCATTCCTCTGTCTATGCTAGGTGAGCGCTACCGGCAGGGTAGCGTTCTTATACCTTACAGCTTCGGCTGCTGTCCGTATCCTTACCTCTTAGGGGAGCGGACATAGGCAGGTGCCTGAGGCACATGGTCTGGCTGGGCCTTGTGATTCTACTCGTAGGTGGACGTTGCCGCTAGGGTAACGTTCCTTATACTGCGTCTGGCAGTTGTTCGTATCCTCGCACACTAGGGGAGCGAACAGAGGTAGGAGCTTTGTGCGGCTTACGCTGCTGTTCGTCTCTTTTGCACCACTAGAAGAGCGGACCTAGGCAGGTGCCATATCTAGTGGTTCGTATCCTCGCACACTAGTGGAGCGAACGCAGGTAGGAGCTTTGTGCGGCTTACGCTGCTGTTCGTCTCTTTTGCACCACTAGAAGAGCGGACCTAGGTAGGTGCCATTTCGCACACATTGCCTTTGTCTCTGTGATTATTAACAGAGATCATTCTACACACCCTCCAAGTAAGGGAGGAATTGCTTTACTTACTTATTATATCCTTCTGTGAGTTAACAGAGGTATTGCACTCTGCCATAGTCTGCAGCAAAGTCTTTGCACGGTGGACCCTGACTGTCTGATACTCCTTTTAGGTTATTATCAGACAGCCCCCCGTAACACAGCCACTGCTGACTGACGTGTATTATACACTAGACTTTTGCGTTATATAAGTTTGTGAAAAACGCACACAAGTGCACCTGTACGCTGCTACCGACAGGCACACACGTGCGGTTTTTAAATGCAAGCACGGACGCACTAAGAACCTAACAGCTTTTTAGGAGCGACAATTACTGAGAAGTCTGACACTATCAGCCACTGCTGACTGACGTGTATTATTCACTAGACTTGTGCGTTATATAATAGTTTGTGAAAAACGCACACAAGTGCACCTGTACGCTGCCACCGACAGGCACACACGTGCGGTTTTTAAATGCAAGCACGGACGCACTAAGAACCTAACAGCTTTTTAGGAGCGACAATTACTGAGAAGTCTGACACTATCAGCCACTGCTGACTGACGTGTATTATTCACTAGACTTGTGCGTTATATAATAGTTTGTGAAAAACGCACACAAGTGCACCTGTACGCTGCCACCGACAGGCACACACGTGCGGTTTTTAAATGCAAGCACGGACGCACTAAGACCCTAACAGGTTTTTAGGAGCGACAATTACTGAGAAGTCTGACACTATCAGCCACTGCTGACTGACGTGTATTATTCACTAGACTTGTGCGTTATATAATAGTTTGTGAAAAATGCACACAAGTGCACCTGTACGCTGCCACCGACAGGCACACACGTGCGGTTTTTAAATGCAAGCACGGACGCACTAAGAACCTAACAGCTTTTTAGGAGCGACAATTACTGAGAAGTCTGACACTATCAGCCACTGCTGACTGACGTGTATTATTCACTAGACTTGTGCGTTATATAATAGTTTGTGAAAAACGCACACAAGTGCACCTGTACGCTGCCACCGACAGGCACACACGTGCGGTTTTTAAATGCAAGCACGGACGCACTAAGAACCTAACAGGTTTTTAGGAGCGACAATTACTGAGAAGTCTGACACTATCAGCCACTGCTGACTGACATGTATTATTCACTAGACTTGTGCGTTATATAATAGTTTGTGAAAAACGCACACAAGTGCACCTGTACGCTGCCACCGACAGGCACACACGTGCGGTTTTTAAATGCAAGCACGGACGCACTAAGAACCTAACAGCTTTTTAGGAGCGACAATTACTGAGAAGTCTGACACTATCAGGACTGTTTTAGACTGTGTACACCAGCCCCAGATATGATGAAGGCTGGTATACGGTCACCACTAGGAATGGCTATATACCCTGCCTGCCTGCCTGCCTGTATACTGCTACAATAGTCCTGACAAGGACTCTTCTGGTCACTAGCCTGTATTCCGACCTGGCTATACCCTGCCTGTATATAGCAACAATAGTCCTGAGAAGGACTCTGCTACTGTACTCCGACCTGGCTATACCCTGCCTGCCTGTATACAACTTATTGTATGTCCTGAGAAGGACTTCTGGTCACACTGTTTGCAGCCCTGCTCCGGAACTAACTATAAAGGGCCGCAAACCTTTCCCTGAAGCAGCAACACTCTCCCTGCACTGACTGTCTGGATGGCTGTGAGCAGAGCACAGCGCGCCCGCCGGTATAAAGGCTCGGTCACGCTGTGCAGGCCGGCCAATCACTGCAATTCCACAACTAACAGGGCTGTGGCATTGCAGTGGTCTGCCAGCCAATCCCTGCATTAGGGCTGGCTATCAAAAGAGCGCCAACATGCAGAAATGAAGACCACGAGTACAGCACGAGTATCGCGAGATTACTCGGTCCCCGCCGAGTAGCCCGAGTACAGTGATACTCGTGCGAGTACCGAGTAGTAACAAGCATACTCGCTCATCACTAATAATTACTGTAAGGGCAAATTAAGGGAGAATATTACTGCTGTAATATAAGTTAATTTTGAGGACACTGTCTGTCTTCCATGGGGGAACAAAAGTCTGATGTAGTGTAGAAATTGGGGGAAAAGTGTGGAATGTGCTCTGGAAGTGATCATATATAGGTGACTGTGTGTTATTTTCTGCAGATTCATGTAATGGTAGTGTGACGCCCTGGACCAGCCAGGGGTCACAGGTAATGACATCACCACACCCTACACCCCGGTTAGGCACATCTAAGCTAGACCAGAAATCCTTGTTTCCTTCCACAGGGGCTGATGTCCACACCAGGGGGTGGAGCCACCCGGTTGGTCTCCACCCACCAAGGAGTTCACAGTCCTGGAGGAGGGAAAACTGGCAGATTAGTGTTGGAGGAGGAAGTGAGAGGAGTTGAGTGGTAGAGGAGCAAGTGTGAGGAGAAAAGTGACAGCAACAGAGCCTGAAGTTAGTCCGGGTGGGTGCCCCGGACAGAGACAGAAAGGTTAGCAGACGGCGGTGACCGTCTGCAGGAGTGGCCTATCGGAGTTGCCGTGAGGACCGTGTACGGGTGGTGGCCCGGCGGTACCGGACCGGTACACAAGGAGAAGCCAGCACCATTGGCAGGGGCCTTTCGGATCCCGGCAAGGCTTGGAGTCGCCGTGAATTTGCCAAATCCGTCAGTGAAGGGGACTCCTGGGTCTCCAAACAACTAAGTCCCGATTGAAGGCAACAGTCCAACTGTATGAGAGAGACACCGCCACCGCCAAGGCACCAGTTTCTCAGGGCCAGCACCTGCGAGCAAAGAGGGGCTCCTCCGGCCCATATCCAAGTCAGGGCGCGGGTTACCGGTGGGAACCCATCGCAACCAACAGAAGTACTAGGTGCTGGGAAAGAGACAGTCACCGTTAACTACCGGGGAAAAGCAACAGCAGCCGTCCGTGGGAACCGTCTTTCCAGCCGTGTGTTTTACCGAGAACTGTGTCAACGTCTCAGGCTGAGTGAGTACCACCGTGCCGTGCGGCACAGCGCTGCCCCTGCGACCCTGCACCTCACCAGGCCCCACACCCGGCCTGTCATCCACCCCTACCCCATCACTGGGCCCCGGGACAACCAACCCCCTACCCACAGAGGGGAGAAATAACAACAAAGCTGCTCCCTGTCACCGCTCCCGGGATCCCCGTCCAGAGCAGCGGTGGTGTCCACACAATCACCACAACCGTGGGTGGCATCACGGACAATAAATCCCCAAAACCAATCCCCTTTTCACTTACGGGCGAGGAGCGCCGCTCGAGTCCCCGGGATCCGGCCCGTCGCTCGAGCCACCGAGCAGCAGAGGCCGCAGCAGCAGCGGCAGCCGGACCCGAGCAGTGGGAGAGCGCAGCGTCCCCTCCTCTGCGGGCGACACACTTGGCGTCACGAACAGGATCTTACCACTCTGCCGTTGGGTAGAGGTGCGCCTTGTTACCGCCGGAGGTGTCCGGCCAGAAAATTTCAGAAGCCGCCATCTTTGGCGCGCAAAGTTCCCGCTCGAGCGTCTCCTCGAGTAGTGGAGGCGCGAAGGCCAAGACCCCGCCCCGATAGAGGAGGAGCCGGAAAGAGGCTAAGGGAGACGCGGATGGAGGAATGGCGGCGTCCTCGAACTGGAGCGCGGGAGTGCCCGCTACCGGAGCGTCCAAGCTCTGGGGGAGCCGAGGGGGAGTAGCCTTTGAAGACTGCGGCCCGGGTGAGCTCCCCGCCGGGACCGCTGCGTGGCTGGAGCGGGAGCTGGGCCGATTCTGCTTGAAGGTGAGGGCGCAGTGCCTGCAGCAGCTGCTGGACTGAAAGGCGGAGATGCGCAGGATGGTTGCCGAAGTGAGGGCCCGTGAGCAAGGGGCCGCTGCGGCCGTGCCGCGTCACGACCAGTCCACCCAAACCCCAGAACCAGCCCTGATTGCATGGGAGCCGGGGGCCAGTACCACAGCCGGAGGCACAGAGAGAATGTCGCTGATGGAAGAGGGGGTTCCGACCATGCTGCCCCCGCCACCGTTCTTAACGGCCGTCAGTGGCTCTGGGCTGAACTGCCTGTGGAAGGAGAACCCGATGTACCGATCGGTCCCCGAGTGGGCTGACCCCCTGCGGTGGTAGCCGCTCCAGAGTCAGCGGAGCTCCGCTGCAAGTTGTCCCCGTTGGGACCACCAGTGTGTATTTAAAAGTTCTGCAAATTTGAAAATGAAAATGATTAACAGAAGTTAACCTGATTAGCCTGCTGATTTGAAACCGGTCATTGCCGGCACCGTTGTCCCCGTGGGGACCCTTCAAACAGTTGCATAAAGAACTCTTTATGAACAGGCCCGAGAACTTGCAGGGCAACCACAAACTTGTGGGATGCAAATATTAATGTTGTTGTTGCAGCTTCCACCGTTGCCGCCTCCGGAGAGGCAGATTGGAGGGAGGGCCCGCAGTGGAGCAGGCTGGGGCCCAGCCACCACCGGAACTGGTGGCTACCCTCTGGGGGTTCCAGGGGCTCCCCATGGACGTGGGTCCCCTGGAAAGGACAGATCCCGCTCGGGTAACTTGGTGCAGGACTGGGGTCAAGGGGTGCTGCCTGTTTTCTTAGGGGCAGCATCAGGGCCAGGTTACTTGGGTGGGTGAGAGCGGAAGCCGTAACCGTTAACCGTTTAAAACCGTTTGCAACGTTTAAGAAAAGTGCCTCCCGTTGTGGGATGATGTTACTATACTTGTATGTGTTTTTATCTTTTACAGTTTAAAAAAGAAAAATAAAACCGGTGTTGGACGGGCAGCCCGCGGACGGTCTGCATTTTGCTAAGGGGGAATGTGACGCACTGGACCAGGGAGGGGTCACAGGTAATGACATCACCACACCCTACACCCCGGTTAGGCACATCTAAGCTAGACCAGAAATCCTTGTTGCCTTCCCCAGGGGCTGATGTCCACACCAGGGGGTGGAGCCAGGCGGTTGGTCTCCACCCACCAAGGAGTTCACAGTGCTGGAAGAGGGAAAACTGGCAGATTAGTGTTGGAGGAGGAAGTGAGAGGAGTTGAGTGGTAGAGGAGCAAGTGTGAGGAGAAAAGTGACAGCAACAGAGCCTGAAGTTAGTCCGGGTGTGTGCCCCGGACAGAGACAGCAAGGTTAGCAGACGGCGGTGACCGTCTGCAGGAGTGGCCTATCGGAGTTGCCGTGAGGACCGTGGACGGGTGGTGGCCCGGCGGTACCGGACCGGTACACAAGGAGAAGCCAGCACCATTGGCAGGGGCCTTTCGGATCACGGCAAGGCTTGAAGTCGCCGTGAATTTGCCAAATCCGTCAGTGAAGGGGAGTCCCGGGTCTCCAAACAACTAAGTCCCGATTGAAGGCAACAGTCCAACGATATGAGAGAGACACCGCCACCGCCAAGGCACCAGTTTCTCAGGGCCAGCGCCTGCGGGCAAAGAGGGGCTCCTCCGGCCCATATCCAAGTCGGGGAGCGGGTTACTGGTGGGAACCCATCGCAACAAACAGAAGTACTAGGTGCAGGGAAAGAGACAGTCACCGTTAACTACCGGGGAAAAGCAACAGCAGCCGTCCGTGGGAACCGTCTTTCCAGCCGTGTGTTTTACCGAGAACTGTGTCAACATCTCAGGCTGAGTGAGTACCACCGTGCCGTGCGGCACAGCGCTGCCCCTGCGACCCTGCAGCTCACCAGGCCCCACACCCGGCCTGTCATCCACCCCTACCCCATCACTGGGCCCCGGGACAACCAACCCCCTACCCACAGAGGGGAGAAATAACAACAAAGCTGCTCCCTGTCACCGCTCCCGGGATCCCCGTCCAGAGCAGCGGTGGTGTCCACACAATCACCACAACCGTGGGTGGCGACATGGACAATAAATCCCCAAAACCAATCCACTTTTCACTCACGGGCGAGGAGCGCCGCTCGAGTCCCCAGGATCCGGCCCATCGCTCGAGCCACCGAGCAGCAGAGGCCGCAGCAGGAGCGGCAGCCGGACCCGAGCAGTGGGAGAGCGCAGCGTCCCCTCCTCTGCCCGCGACAGTAGCAAATGGTGATGACGGTCAGTGCGGGATGAAGAGGAAAAGAGAAGATGAATAACCTCAGCTAGAGACGTCACTGGTAAGTCAGTGTATAATGTCACTGGTGATCACTGTATTACCTACAGTTAGGTCCAGAAATATTTGGACAGTGACACAAGTTTTGTTATTTTAGCTGTTTACAAAAACATGTTCAGAAATACAATTATATATATAATATGGGCTGAAAGTGCACACTCCCAGCTGCAATATGAGAGTTTTCACATCCAAATCGGAGAAAGGGTTTAGGAATCATAGCTCTGTAATGCATAGCCTCCTCTTTTTCAAGGGACCAAAAGTAATTGGACAAGGGACTCTAAGGGCTGCAATTAACTCTGACGGCGTCTCCCTCGTTAACCTGTAATCAATGAAGTAGTTAAAAGGTCTGGGGTTGATTACAGGTGTGTGGTTTTGCATTTGGAAGCTGTTGCTGTGACCAGACAACATGCGGTCTAAGGAACTCTCAATTGAGGTGAAGCAGAACATCCTGAGGCTGAAAAAAAGAAAAAATCCATCAGAGAGATAGCAGACATGCTTGGAGTAGCAAAATCAACAGTCGGGTACATTCTGAGAAAAAAGGAATTGACTGGAGAGCTTGGGAACTCAAAAAGGCCTGGGCGTCCACGGATGACAACAGTGGTGGATGATCGCATACTTTCTTTGGTGAAGAACAACCCGTTCACAACATCAACTGAAGTCCAGAAAACTCTCAGTGAAGTAGGTGTATCTGTCTCTAAGTCAACAGTAAAGAGAAGACTCCATGAAAGTAAATACAAAGGGTTCACATCTAGATGCAAACCATTCATCAATTCCAAAAATAGACAGGCCAGAGTTAAATTTGCTGAAAAACACCTCATGAAGCCAGCTCAGTTCTGGAAAAGTATTCTATGGACAGATGAGACCAAGATCAACCTGTACCAGAATGATGGGAAGAAAAAAGTTTGAAGAAGAAAGGGAACGGCACATGATCCAAGGCACACCACATCCTCTGTAAAACATGGTGGAGGCAACGTGATGGCATGGGCATGCATGGCTTTCAATGGCACTGGCTCACTTGTGTTTATTGATGACATAACAGCAGACAAGAGTAGCCGGATGAATTTTGAAGTGTACCGGGATATACTTTCAGCCCAGATTCAGCCAAATGCCGCAAAGTTGATCGGACGGCGCTTCATAGTACAGATGGACAATGACCCCAAGCATACAGCCAAAGCTACCCAGGAGTTCATGAGTGCAAAAAAGTGGAACATTCTGCAATGGCCAAGTCAATCACCAGATCTTAACCCAATTGAGCATGTATTTCACTTGCTCAAATCCAGACTTAAGACGGAAAGACCCACAAACAAGCAAGACCTGAAGACTGCGGCTGTAAAGGCCTGGCAAAGCATTAAGAAGGAGGAAACCCAGCGTTTGGTGATGTCCATGGGTTCCAGACTTAAGGCAGTGATTGCCTCCAAAGGATTCGCAACAAAATATTGAAAATAAAAATATTTTGTTTGGGTTTGGTTTATTTGTCCAATTACTTTTGACCTCCTAAAATGTGGAGTGTTTGTAAAGAAATGTGTACAATTCCTACAATTTCTATCAGATATTTTTGTTCAAACCTTCAAATTAAACGTTACAATCTGCACTTGAATTCTGTTGTAGAGGTTTCATTTCAAATCCAATGTGGTGGCATGCAGAGCCCAACTCGCGAAAATTGTGCCACTGTCCAAATATTTCTGGACCTAACTGTATATACAGATTTCCTGCTTATAAAGTCATTGATGATCACTGTATTACCTGTACACTGACACTATATACAGAGCGCTTGTGTATAATGGCATTAATTGTAATATTAGTGTTATTAGTATTGTGGGTTTTATTCATGATCATTAATTGTAGTATTCGTCACTGTTTAGTAGTAATATGTGGTCTTGTCATGATTTGGTGGTATTAGTCTCTTGTATATAGTATTATTTAGTCATTATGTAGTCTGGTCATAGTGTCGTGGTATTTCTCCCTTGTATGTGGTAATATTGGGTTACTATGTGGTCTAATTATGGTGTGGCTGTATTTCTCTCTTGTATGTGGTTGTATTCAGTCACTGTGTGGTAGTAATATGTGGTCTGGCTATGGTGTGGTGGTATTTCCCCTTGTATGTTGTATTATTGGTCTTAGTATAGTGGATTGTGTTGTGTATAGAGGTCACTTTTTCTCTCTGATATTACTATGGGAAAGATTCTTTATTTCCAATAGTTTAAATATTTGAACGTTTAACCCCTCCCTGTCCTGTGATTATTACACAGCAGCAAATATGCACTTACAGAGGTTCTCCAGTGAAAACAAGTAATCGCCTTTTACAAGGCCTCGTGCATATAGTATTTGGTGAGTTTTTACTTCAGTATTTGAAGCCAAAACCAGGAGCGGTAAAATCAGAGGAAAAGTAGAATAGAAACACAGCACCACTGCTGCATTTTTCACCCACTTCTGATTTTGGCTACAAAACAAACTCACCAAATATTGAAAGTGTGAACGTGGCCTAAGGATGAGTGATAACTTATTCATCATTGGGGTCAGATTGCTGGGACCCGCACTGATCGGCAAAATGGGCAACTTTTAAACCCCATTACACTGGAGCTCATGTCTGACTCGATTCCTGATCCACTCATTCCCTCAGTGGCCGTGAGCGCTCTGCCTGTTTTTATCTGACCTCCCCAAAGAGGATGAATGGAGCTGCGGTCACACATCCCACCTGCTGCCATTGCATTGTATAATGGGGATAAAAGTGTCCTATCAGGGATACTGATTTGATACCACCAATCAATAAGTTATCACCAACCTAAGCTGTTGATTGGTGATAACTTGTCACCAAAGAACCTTTACTGCAAACTGCTGTAGTTATACATCACAGTTATGGTGAGCACAGGAGATGTGCAGGAGCCGCCTGTGCTTTACAGTCAGTGCCTCACTATAACTGTTTTGTGATTAAAATGGACATGGAGACTGACATTACACAGGATGGTGCTGCCACCTTGTGGACAAGTGCTGAAACTGCTCGAGAGGTGGACGCTGTAAAATCTGATCCCCTCCCTCAGGCACTTGTTGTACAGGAAGTAAAAGTGCGGGAAAAGGACACTGAGCTACTGGAGCTGGAGCTGAGCAGACCTGCCTTGGACTGCCCTCATCGCTGAAGTGTGAGGGATTGCCAGAACTGCTGCAGATGGGATACTGGACTCAAGGGACCTCAGGACCGTCTCCTTCCTCTGTACCAAGAGACTGTAAGCTAGTCCTCTGTTGAGAGGGCTGAAGATCTTCTCTCCCTTGGAGTCGCCGCCGTTTACCCGGAGTCCAGGCCTGCTACGTGGGAGCCCTCCCTCCTTGTTTTTTGGACTGGTAATATAACCTATAGGGCAAGTCAGGGACAGAATTCTTGTTTATCATTGCTGGGTTTTTTTTTGTTCTGCGCCGCGCGTCTGAAGTTAAAGACCCGGATAGCAAACCCTGGTTATGTGTGCTGCTAAGCCAGCGGTGTGTGTCATTGAGATTTTTACGAGTAAAGAAATGTACCCTTACATAAAATCCGAGCGTGGGGATTTTGTTGGTGCAGATTATGGGAACTCAGCCGCGGCCTTACCCGAGGTCACTATATCTGGCGGAGTCGGCAGGACATTCCCCGATATGCGAACGCCCTCCAAGTACTGCTGGAACAAGCCTGCAAAAATGGAGAAAATCTAGCTGGTACATCCTCCCGGACCTGGTGCTGAGAGACCAATTCGTAATAGGACTGAGAGATCCGTATCTCAACCGCTCATTGCAGGACTTACTCCGGATAAATCGAGCCCTTACATTTGCTTAAGGTTAAACAAAAAGCCATAGAACATTCTAGGGGACCTGTTACGGGAACAGAGACTTATACCGCTACTTGCAGATCCATGTACAGTACAAATACTCTGAACAGCGACACGGAGGAACTGAAGCAGATGGTGGTGGATTTACAGAAGCAGGTGCTGCAGCTCACATTAGACCGACAGGCGGATAAGCAAGTGAGACGGCAACCTAGCCGGCCTATGGGAAAGTGCTGGACATGTGGTGACCCCTGTCACAGAGCAAACCGTTGCCCCCAGAACTCCTTCCAACCCGACCCGCAGCCGTTCCATCGAATGGACTCTCAAACACCCCAGCAAGCGGAGTTTCACTCGAAACAGCGGATGGAGCCCCAGGCCTATTCACTAGAACTGCCAAGCCATACCTCTCAACAGCGGGCACCTTTAAACTAGACATCCTGGCTGAGGAGGCTCACTCGACCAGGAAGGCCAAAGAGAAAAGGAACCAAAAAAGGAGCCAGCTTGCATCAAACAGCCCTACACTGAAAGTAATGCTAGAGGGGGTTGCCGTGCAAGGACTAATGGATACTGGATCCCAGGTGTCCACCATCTCAGAGCAGTTTTACGAGAAATATCTACAACCACGGGCTGCTTATGACCCGAATACCGTCATCAAGATCAAAGTGGCCAATAATCTACCCATTCCAGTAATGGGAGTAGCTTGGATGAGCACCGAAATGTGTGGACAGGACCTCGGGAAGAGGGGGATAATCGTGGTCAAAGAAGGCTTCGGTTCGGAAACGCCCATGATTATTGGGATGAACATCCTGAAAGACCTAGACCTGGTTTTGTTTACCAAGCAGGGACCCAAGTACTGGCAGGAAGTTACCACACACGAGGCCACCCGCCGAGCATTCCGAAGAGTGGTTCGGGCCTGCAGCCTACAGCAAATGGCAGAGGAACAATGGCCCATAGCCACTATCACCGTGCCTCGCCACACTAGGATCACCTTACCGGCTGAAAAGGAGACAATTATCTCGCTACCCCTTAGCACCACAAGACCGCTTGAAGGCGTGGAGGTACTGATTGAGCCGCAAATCCCAAGGGAGGGGAAACTGAACCCATTAGTCGCTCGCACTCTGGCTGTCGTGAGGAGGGGAAGGATCCCTGTCAGTCTGAGCAATACGGCTAGTGTAGGCGTCGACCTAGAAGCGGGGACACAGCTCGCCAGAGTCTACGCCCTACCTACAGAGGTGAATCCCAGGGGCCCCCTCCAGTTTGCCCCATCGGCAGAGGGAGACTGGACAGTGACTGTCTCTGCCATGGCCACCGCCACAGATGACACTGAAGCTGGAGAGGAGCTGCTAGAGAAGTGTCAGATGGATACATCCCAATACTCTAAACAGGAAGTGTCCCAGGTGGAAAACTACTGCAGGAACACCAGGCGTCCTTTGCCCAGCATGACACCAACTTTGGATGCACCACCAGTATCCAACACGAGATCCCTACAGGTAACGCTTCTCCTATCCGTGAGAGATACCGGCAGATACCACCCCAGCAATACCAAGAAGTGAAAAACCTCCTGAACTCCATGCTCCATGCCGGAGTGGTACAAGAGAGTCAGAGCGCCTGGGCTGCACCGGTGATAATAATTAAAAAGAAAGATGGATCCCTGAGGTTCTGTGGGGACTACCGCCGCCTGAATGCTTGCACCATCCGGGACTCATACCCTTTGCCGAGGATCGAAGAATCCCTGACGGCTCTGAAGAAAGCCAAGTACTTTTCCTCCCTGGATCTGGCCAGCGGCTATTGGCAGGTACCCATGAGCGAAAAGAACAGAGAAAAGACCGCTTTCATCCTACCCATGGGTCTGTATGAGTTTGACAGGATGCCCTTCGGCCTGGACAATGCGCCGGGAACTTTCCAGAGGCTGATGGAGCGCTGCTTGGGAGACTTCAGTTTTGACTTCACCCTCATCTACCTTGATGACATTGTGGTCTATTCAGCCACGTTCGAAGAACATCTACAGAAGCTGGGCCGCGTGTTCCAGAGGCTAAGGGAACATGGCTTGAAGTTGAAACCCAGCAAGTGCCGTCTTCTACAGCAGGAGATCGATTACCTGGGTTACAAGGTTCTCGGCCGAAGGTGTACAACCATCGCCGGAGAAAATAGCCGCTGTACGGGACTGGCCACAGCCCACAACTGTCAAGGAAGTAAGGACTTTCCTGGGACTGGCAGGCTACTACCGCCGGTTCATCAAGAACTTCGCCCGGCTTGCCGCACCACTACACAACCTGCTTAGAGGAACCACCAACAGTCCCAGAGGACGACTCATCAATTGGGGACCTACCCAAGAAGAGTCCTTCCAAGCTCTAAAGGGTGCCTTGATGTCGTCCCCCATCCTAGCATATGCAGATTACACCCTGCCCTTTCAATTACATACTGATGCCAGCCTACAGGGTCTGGGGGCAGTACTCTCACAGGTACAAGAAGGCAAGGAACGTGTTGTAGCCTATGCCAGTAGGTCCCTACATGAAGGTGAAAAGAATCCCACCAATTACAGTTCATTCTGGCTGGAGCTGTTGGCCTTGATGTGGGCAATGACTGAAAACTTTGTCGGATATCTGACGGGGACAGAAGTACTAGACCTGACGGATAACAACCCTTTGGCCAACTTAGAAAATGCAAAACTTGGGGCTATGGAGCAGCGATAGATGGCTCGGCTCTCCAAATTTAACTACAAGATTAAATATAGAGCTGGGGCTGAAAATCAGAATGCGGACAGCCTGTCCAGAAGAACATCCCCCTCGCCCACTAAGGACCGGGACGAGGAGCTGGAAGGAGACGAGATGCCTGACTTCGCAAGACTAGCCCGGCAGATGATGGATTGTCGCCAGTATGCTGTGGATGAGGCTGGCACTCCAGTAGGGTCCCCATTGTCCCCCCAGGAATGGTGCAGAATCCAGGACCGGAATGCTGAATGTGCCCTACTCAAACAATGGGTGAAGCAGCAGCAGAAGCCGTCCTCTGACACGCGGTCATGACTGTCCACCAGTACCCTGATCCTGCTCAGCCAATGGGATCATCTGATTCTGAGAGAAGGAGTGCTATACCGGAGGATCTTCCTATCCCACATGCTGGAGGAGTGCCTACAGGTTGTAGTGCCGGCCCAAATGGCCCGTGAGATGGTGGGAGAAGCACACTAGAGGAACGGCCACTTTGGGATAGACAAGACCTTCCGGTGGATCCAACAGTCCATCTACTGTCCGGGACTCCGCAAGCTGGTTGAAGATGTCTTCCAAGCCTGTCGCACCTGTGAGCTTTACAAGTCCGCTGAGCAGCGTGCACCTGTCCAAACAGTTAAGACATCCAGGCCCCTTGAGCTGTTGATGGTGGACTACCTGTCGATTGGGATGGTGAGTGGTGGCTACCAATATTGTCTGGTTATGGTAGACCATTTCACAAAATTCGCAGTTGCTGTTGCTACCAAAGATCAGACTGCCGAGTCAGCTGCGCGGGCCATCTGTCGACAGTTCATCCAGGTCTATGGGTGTCCGGAGAGGTTTCACTCTGATCAGGGGGCTTGTTTTGAAGGTCAAATTATCGAGGAACTGCATCGGATGTATGGGATCCAGAAGTCCAGAACCACCCCTTACCACCCACAGGGGAATGGTGCATGTGAGCGCTTTAACCAGACTATACTCCAGTTGATCCGCACCTTAGCCGATGACAAGAAAGACCAATGGCCCAATTCCTCCCAGATCTAGTGTGGGCCTACAACAATCAAGTCCACTCCGTGATGGGCTTTACCCCACACACCCTTCTCTTTGTCCGCCCAGGAAAAGGGGTCCATGACCTAAACCTGACCAGTCCTGAAAAAGATACCGGCGGTACCTATCCATCCTGGCTACACACTCACCGTCATAAGATGGAAACTGTATACCGACTGGTAGGCCAACAAATCCGGGGCCAGAGACATGCTGACCCGCTCCCCGTACAGGAAAAACCCTTAGAAGTAGGACAGCTAGTCCTGGTCCATATTAAGAAGCCTCAAGGAAAACTCCGAGCTAAGTGGGAAGCTGAAGTCTATCGGATAGTTGAGCGCCCCTACCCCGATGGTCATGTGTACAGAGTCCGGGGCAAAGATAGCAGCAACTCTCGCACCTTGCATCGGAATATGTTGCGCCCCTGCCGATCCCAGCCTGACCCCCTGACCACAGTACCTGGTGAGAATGACACTGCTGACATGACTGACACCATTGATATTACTCAGCATAGTGACCTTGTTGACTCCGGGACTGATTATCCGCCTGCTCAGACTGGCTCTCCCTCTAGGGAACTGACAGACGTAGAGAGTGTAACCAGTGATAGAGTGGAGGGAAACCAACCTCTGCGGCGTACAACCCGCACCACTGCCGAGGTTCCTCCTGGACAGTCTTATAGGGATCAGTATGTATGGTCCACTTCTCAGCCTCCCCCTGCCACAGCCTCAGTCCTCTCTGCCTTGGAACCTGTGAATGTTGACAGGGACTGCCAACCTTTCAGTGGGGGGATATGTAACGAGGCGAGCAGCTCTGACTGTTTTGTGATTAAAATGGACATGGAGACTGACATTACACAGGATGGTGCTGCCACCTTGTGGACAAGTGCTGAAACTGCTCGAGAGGTGGACGCTGTAAAATCTGATCCCCTCCCTCAGGCACTTGTTGTACAGGAAGTAAAAGTGCGGGAAAAGGACACTGAGCTACTGGAGCTGGAGCTGAGCAGACCTGCCTTGGACTGTCCTCATCGCTGAAGTGTGAGGGATTGCCAGAACTGCTGCAAACGGGATACTGGACTCAAGGGACCTCCGGACTGTCTCCTTCCTCCGTACCAAGAGACTGTAAGCTAGTCCTCTGTTGAGAGGGCTGAAGATCTTCCCACTTCTCTCCCTTGGAGTCACCGCCGTTTACCCGGAGTCCAGGCCTGCTACGTGGGAGCCCTCCCTCCTTGTGTTTTGGACTGGTAATATAACCTATAGGGCAAGTCAGGGACAGAATTCTTGTTTATCATTGCTGGGTTTTTTTTGTGTTCTGCGCCGCACGTCTGAAGTTAAAAGACCCGGATAGCAAACCCTGGTTATGTGTGCTGCTAAGCCAGCGGCGTGTGTCATTGAGATGTTTACCAGTAAAGAAATGTACCCTTACATAAAATCCGAGTGTGGGGATTTTGTTGGCGCAGATTATGGGAACTCAGCCACGGCCTTACCGAGGTCACTTCAGTAGGCACCGCACATTGTTCTTTGAAATCCTCTCCTTTGTCATCCCATAAAGTTTTAGGCCAGTTTCAGACATCAATGTTTCAGGCACGTATGACATCCGTTTTTAACATGGACGCCACACGTACCCATGTTATTCTATAAAGTTACACACACTTCCGTGTTTTCACATGGATTGTGTGACCCCTCGTGGCCCCGCACGCACACACGCAGACATGTCCATTTTTTTGCCGGTAGCACAGGTGTCACACGGATCGCACACTGATATGATCCATGTGACATCAGTGGGACACGTACCGGAGAAAATACAGGTCTTTTAAATAAAAAGATTTCCTATATTTACTTGTATACAGCACTGTTTTCTTGGCTCTGCTGCCTCCGGTTCCTTACCGTCGCTCATTATACTCACTGAATATTCACTGCATTGAGGAGCTGGAAGCAGGAGCAGTGCTGGGGACTGAAGTGCCGGGGACCGCATCGCTGGGAACAGATGAGTATCCAGGTGTGTGTGTGTGTGTGTGTGTATTCAGTGTATACATGCATGTGCGCTATGTGTGTGTACGTGCTCGGTGTATACATGTGTGTGTGCGTGACGCCCCGGAACAAGCAAGGTAGTCACAGATAAGGCCCCGCACAACACCAGTCCCCTCACTTGGTAACACCAGCCAACCACATAACACCCTAGTCACCTTGCTCAGGGCTGGATGAAAACACCAGGGGGCGGAGCCAGGTGGTTGGCCACGCCCACTGAGGAGTTCAGAGAGCCTGAGGGAGGAAAAACACGGTGAGTTCAAAAAGAGTCGAGCTTGAGAGTGGAGTGGAGGAGGTCAGGCCTGTAGGTCAGGCCTGTGACAGACTGACAAGTGCCAGGGTTTGAGCCCGGGCACCTCTGGCTAGGAGTTAGAAACAATGCAAAAACGGCCATATCAGTTGCATTTCATACACTAGGGCGACACTAAATAGTGCTAAGAGGCATACGCCTAGGAGGCATACGGAGGCTTCTGTCTGCAGGAGCTGGAAGATGGCTCGGTGGAACCGTGGTGGACCGGGACAGGGTAGTGGCCCGCCGGTACCGACCCGGGGAACCGACTCGGAAACCGGAGCACAAGAGGGGGTACTCAGACCCTGAAATGAGGTCTAGAAACTACTGGACTGAGTTAATTAACTGATTGCGCTCTGGACTATAGGTCCTTTCCCACCCAAAGTCCCTCATAGAATACAACAGCCCAACGAGGGGATTAGAAAGCCACCGCCAAGGCTCAGAGATCCCACGGGCCAGCGTCTGCGGGCAAACAGGCTCTTCCGACTTCTACAAGCCGGGGAGCGGACTCCTGATGCTGCAAGCGTAGGTAGTCCAACAACTCAAACAGGTGCAGGAGAAAGGCAGAGACCACCAACTGGGTGGGGGAACCCAACTGCAGCCGGCTGCGGGCACCGACCACCATTATCTTGGTTTACCAGAGACTCAAGTGTTTCATTCTAATAGTGAGTACACCAGTGCCCTCCGGCTGCCCATCTCTCTGCACCGCCAAAGCACCCCCAACGGGTCCCGGGGCCACCATCCCTGCCCATGGAGGGGTTAACAACTTGCTGCATACCATCTCCCCTGGGTGCCCCGTAACTGCAGCGGTGGTGTCCACCTTCACCACATCTCATGGGTGGCGTCACAAACTTAAAACACGGCTCCAGCCATACACCTACGTCCCCCAAACCGTCAACCCCTTTTTGGTCGGAGTGACCACAGGACCCCTGAGTCCTGAGACCCTCGAGCCACCCACTGAAGGTCCGGACCCGAGCGGCTCGGTTGCAGCCGAGCACGGGGCGGCACATCTGCTATGTGTGTATACATATGTGTGTATATGTGCTCAGTGTATACAGTAAATGTGTGTGCTATGTGTGTGCTATGTGTGTGCTGTGTGTGTGTGTGTGTGTGTGTGTGTGTGTGTGTGTGTGTGTGGAGTGAGGACCTGGAAGCCGGATCATTTCGGGGACAGCATCAGAGACTCATCAAAGTTCCCAATAAACTCTGAGGAACCCGTGAAGTCACCGTCCTGATACCTGCTATGTCGCTGTGGTGTCATTAGGATGTCATCAGAGTTCATTGGGAACTCCAATGACCTCCTGGATGGCACTGCACACACACTGATTGCTGTGAATACTCACCTGCAGCAGAGCCGAAGAAAACAGCGCTGGATACAGGGATACAGGTGAATATAGAAAATCTTTTTATTAAAAAGACCCGTGTTTTCTCCAGTGCGTGTGACACGTTTGCAAACACAGGTATGACACACATATGATACACGTATGATACACATATGACCATAACCATGCGTGTGACTTGTATCTGATTAAACACGGACGTCTGAAACCGGTCTTAAAGCCATCACCTCCAAAACCATTTTTCTTAGTCTTATTACTCCAGAGTATAGAGTCCCATAGCACTGATATTGTTCAGCATAGGCCCTGGCAAATTGTAGGAGAGCATTTTTTTGTTAAAAAAAAGCAGCAGTTTCTTAGATTTGCTCCCTGCCTGTATATAAACACCAGAAGCACCAACAAGGCAGGCATTTGTCTTTAAAAAGTGATGATTTTTAGCTGATTTTTACAATTTTAGATGTCTAAAATGTCTATTAGTGCAGTTTATTATAAGTTGCCACCAGTGACCATCCGTTTACCTATAACCAAATATGTTGAGGCCATCATGACATTTCTAAGGCTATTCCATTAACTTATTCACACATATAGCTGTAAGAGTACAACTGTGCTGGGGGATCACATATGGATGGAGCTCATAAGCTGAGGTCCCTCCACATCAGGCTGATGCTGGTTATAGTAAATAACCGGCATCTGTCTCTAACAGCCGCTGCGTTCCAGGCTAGGAGAAAACAGAGTGTAAAGGTGGCTTTACACGCTACGATATTGTTAATGTTTTATCATCGGGGTCACGTTGTTAGTGACGCACATCCGGCGTCATTAACGATATCGCAGCGTGTGATACTTACCAGCGTCCTTAAGCGACCTCAAAAATGGTGAAAATCGGTCACCATGAATAGATCATCCCAAACTCAAAAATCGGTAAGGGTTGTTTATCCATGTTGTTCATCGCTCATGCGGCAGCACACATCGCTGTGTGTGACACCGCAGGTAGCGAGGAATGTCTCCTTACCTGCCGCCGGCCACAATGCGGAAGGAAGGAGGTGGGCGGGATGTTACGTCCCGCTCATCTCCGCCCCTCCGCTTTGATTGGCCGGCCGCTTAGTGACGTTGCGGTGACACCGAACGTCCCTCCCCCTTGAGGGAGGGATTGTTCGGCAGTCACAGCGACGCCGCCGACCAGGTAAGTGCGTGTGACGCTGCCATAGTGATAATGTTCGCTGCAGCATCGAACACACGATATAGCATGTGCGACGGGGGCGGATACGGTACTTACACGCTCGATATCGCTAGAAATTGCTAGCGATATCGTACCGTGTAAAGCCACCTTTACATATGTCATTTCCAGGCAATATACGGTAAGTCTTTTCAGTATTTCCATTAATGGTAAACTGATTCACTCCAAATCCAATTTCTTTTTCCAAAATTCATCAATACTGGCAAATTCAAATCTCAAAAGATTAAATTATCTTTTAAGTGGCCCTACTCTACATCCAAAACTCTGTAACTTCATATAGTATCCATCAGTAAAGTAAAATCATTTCATATTTCTTCAAAAAGCATATTGCAGAGGTATACCCTAATAGAGTTGAACATTTATGAGACTTTAGTGAGCATTAAAAGTGGCATTTTGAATTGAGTTTGAAACAAATCGGTACATTAGGTGTTCTGAGCTATTTGTTCTTGATTGATTCATTTACTTGAAATGGTAAAAAGTTTGTAAATTCTGAAAATAAATGTAATTTACAATAAAGTAATTTTGATTACAACTGTAGATGAACTGATGGACAAGTAAAGGATGCATACATGGTTACTTACTTAATAGATGAAAGATAGATAAAATGTAGATGTGATAGATAGAAAAGATAGCTAGATAGATAGATAGAGGGATAGATAGATAGATAGATAGATAGAGGGATAGATAGATAGATAGAAAATACATCTTACCGCTTACAGAGTGCTGCTGTGGCCTTTTTTTGTATTTTGCAGTGTATTATGCACTCATACGGTAGCAGCTTCAACCTGTTCACTCTTGCTTTATTCTGTTAGGAGCTACTGGTCAGTTTTTGTTATCTGTCAGGTGTAACAATTGCAGTCGAAAAGAGTGTGATCTTGACTAGGCGTGTGCAGAAGGGAGGCCAGCAGACATGAGTGCATATTTCAGCTTTTTGTGCATCATACATGTACACATTCTGCTGAAATGCCTTGCAGTACAGAGACCCGCCAGGGCCCAAGATTGCAATACATGCTGCCAGCCAATAAGAAACCAGCAACTGATGTCATTGTACCAGTCACAAGCGGCACATATCAAGGACAACATGCACTGTCATCTGCACTGACTATAGAAGAGGACGTCGTATGTCTTGGGATTGGCGAATTGTGGGAAAAATACATTTTTATTAGAATGTGTTGGAGAATAGATGCAAAGCAGACAGGGAACATTATTACAGGATGGACTCAGGAGGCGAAACATTATTACTGGAAGAGACCTGGATAGGGACATTGTACAAGGATGAGGGACATTATACCAGGAAGGGTCCACAATGGGGAACATTAGACCAGGATGGGGAACATTATTACTGGTAGGGGGTCAGGTTGGGGAACAATATTATTTGAACAGGCCAAGGATGGGGGACATAATACCAGGAAGAGGCCCAGGATGGGAGACATATATTATTGAAAGGTGACAGGATGTAGGTACTACACCAGGTTAGGGGACATTATTAATAGAAGGGGCCCAGGGTGTGCAACATTATACCAGGAGTGGGCCCAGAATGTTGGACATTATTACTTGAAGGGTGGGAAACATTACTAGGGTGGGAAACATTTTTATGGGAAGGCTCACAGGATGTTGCACATTATATCTACAAGTGGCCCAGAATGGGGGACATCGTTACTGGAAGGGGCAGAATGGAAGACATTATGCAAAAAAAAAATGTCCCAGGATGGGTGATATTAGTACAGGATGGTGGACATTTTTACTCTATAGGGGGGCAACACATATATCTTGATAGGATTAAGAATGCTACAAGGGCCAAGGGCCCATACATCTGATCAACATGCAGTTGGTGGCCAAGGACAAATTTTGCACTGGGAGATATCAGATTCTAGTTACTGTTATTTGCAGTATACTAATTGAGGATGGTGACTGCCTCCATATTTGGCTGAGCACTCCTCTTATGGGCTTCGGGCTGTTTTTAATCAGTGTTGGACGCTACATGCCCTTTAATCGTGTAGGTTTTCAGCCTTTAGAGAGGCATAGTTGATAAATATTAGGTGTAGGGTTCCATCAAAGAAAGGCACACCTTGTCGTGGCTAACATGAATTGGCCAATTTGTGCTCTAAATACCTTAATTTTATATATTCTCTATAGAAGTCCATATTTCATATATTCAATGTTTACATTTAGATAGATAGATAGACAGAATATATGCAGGAAAGAAATCCATTTGTCCCTGTTATTTGCAGCACTGCTTTACTCAATAGCCACCAGCATTATGCGAGTGCTGGGCCCCTGCTGAGAAGGGGACATTTTTCTCTATTTGACCACAAAAGCAATTTTAGATCATTATTTTCCCACAGTAATAAGCCTGACTTTTCTAGGGCATTGGCATGCTTTATTAGGCTTTTAAACAGCTCCGTTAATGCACATCTAAAATTCGACTTCTTTAATGAGGGTTAAAATGACTGGTTATGGCATTTGTTGTCACTATGAAAGCACACAAAGCTGTTGACTCTCCAGCTATGAGGAACAGTGACAAGATAACCGCAACGTGTGCGCTGTGAATGGCTGCACTTGGAAGACACAGTGCTTGGCTGCTACCTATGTAGCTCTGCTAGTGCTTGGTTATCACAAAAAGCTGTGGACAGATACATGGCATCTGTTAACAGACTGCAAGCTGTTATATGGGCATCTGTCCTCAGATCCAAACACAAAACAGATGTTAGCTTAATGCAAAATAAAGGAACAATTACACATAGCTTTTATATCAATGTTGTCATGAATTCCCCCAAGAAAGTTAAGGTGCTTAGGAAAAACAAATTGAGTCAAAACAAACTATAACAAGTCAATCTATCAAAATGTAACACGCACCTATCTACATGAGCAGTCAGGGGATGTCACAAACACAGAAATGCACATAATAAATGTTATGGTAATATCAATATTTGTATACTGATAGAAAGATAATAGATACACCCACATTTATATACTGATTAGATTTTATTTGTAGATAGACAGTTAGAAAAGATATATACCATTGATAGATTAATAGATAGATAATGGATAGATAATGGATAGATATATAGATAGATAGAGGGATAGATAGATAGATAATAGATAGATAGATAGATAGATAATAGATAGATAGATAGATAGATAGATAATAGATAGATGGATAGATAGATAATAGATAGATACTGATTGATAGATAGATAGATTTTAGATAGAGGGATAGACAGATAGATAGATAATGGATAGATATATAGATAGATATATAGATAGATAATAGATAGATGGATAGATAGATAATAGATACTGATTGATAGATAGATATATTTTAGATAGAGGGATAGACAGATAGATAGATAATGGATAGATAATGGATAGATATATAGATAGATATATAGATAGATAATAGATAGATGGATAGATAGATAATAGATAAATACTGTAGATAGATAGATAGATAGATAATAGATAGAGGGATAGACAGATAGATAATTAATAGATAAATAATGGATAGATAGATAGATAATGAATAGATAAATAATAGATAGATGGATAGATAGATAATAGATAAATACTGTAGATAGATAGATAGATAGATAATAGATAGAGGGATATATAGATAATGAATAGATAAATAGTGGATAGACAGATAGATAGCTAATGAATAGATAAATAGTGGATAGACAGATAGATAGCTAATGAATAGATAAATAGTGGATAGACAGATAGATAGCTAATGAATAGATAAATAGTGGATAGACAGATAGATAATGAATAGATAAATAGTGGATAGACAGATAGATAGATAATGAATAGATAAATAGTGGATAGACAGATAGATAGATAATGGATAGATAATGGATAGATATATAGATAGATATATAGATAGATAATAGATAGATGGATAGATAGATAATAGATAAATACTGTAGATAGATAAATAGATAATAGATAGAGGGATAGACAGATAGATAATTAATAGATAAATAATGGATAGATAGATAGATAATGAATAGATAAATAATAGATAGATGGATAGATAGATAATAGATAAATACTGTAGATAGATAGATAGATAATAGATAGAGGGATAGATAGATAATGAATAGATAAATAGTGGATAGACAGATAGATAGCTAATGAATAGATAAATAGTGGATAGACAGATAGATAGCTAATGAATAGATAAATAGTGGATAGACAGATAGATAGATAATGAATAGATAAATAGTGGATAGACAGATAGATAGCTAATGAATAGATAAATAGTGGATAGACAGATAGATAGATAATGAATAGATAAATAGTGGATAGATAGATAGATAGATAGCTTGATAGATAGATGATAGCTAGAATATTGGAACAGCACATTAGAAAATGAGAGATGGTTGCAAGTCTTCTCATTTCCAAAGATAGATCATATAAAAGAAAAAATAACAGGCAGCGCTCCAGAAAAAAAATAGTAAAAAGTAAAAAGTGGACTTTAATAGCCCATGTGGCATGGCGATAGAGGATAGATAGATAATAAATAGATACAACAAAAAAAGAGACTGACAGGACTTCCAATTGTGAACAAGTGCGTATCTGTGCATGATACATAATGTCTACAAAAAAAGAGGAGCAGTCACATAGCTTTAAATTACTAATAACAATCTAGAAAAAATGTGAAACATCTTGAACATATTTTTCTATTTGTCGTTTAAAGCTTTATCATTATAGTGTGCGACTGTTCCTCGTTTTTGTAGATAGAAAAATAGATAGATACATACTGTAGATAGATGGATGGATGAATGGATAAATAGATAATAGATAGATAGATAGATATATGGATGGAAGGATAGATAGATGGATAGATAGATAAATAGATAGATATATATTTAAATAGATAGATAGAGGGATAAATAGATAGATAGATAGATAGATACAAAGAGATAGAAAGAGAGATAGATGGATATATATTTAAATAGATAGATAGATAGAGGGATAGATAGATAGATAGATAGAAAGAGGATAGATAGATAGATAGATAGATAGAGAGATAGATGGCCAGATAGATATATAGATAGATAGATAGATAGATAGAGGGATGGATAGATAGATGAATAGACAGATAGAGGGATAGATAGATAGATAGATAGATAGATAGATGAATAGACAGATGATAGATAGATAGATAGATAGATAGATACATGGATAGATAGACGGATAGATAGATACATGGACAGATAGGTACATAGATAAATGAATAGATAGATAGAAAATAGATAGATAATAGATAGATAATAGATATATAGATGGATAGATAGATAGATAGATAGATAGATAATAGATATATAGATGGATAGATAGATATAGATAGATAGATAGATAGATAATAGATATATAGATGGATAGATAGATAGATACTGTAGATTAGATTCATGTATGCATTGAAAATTATAATTCCCCATTTACTATTTTAATGTTAATCTATAGTGGTGTAATGGTGACAATAATTGCAGTAATCTCATTGATCAGTGCGGGTTAGGGATCTGTTCAGGACATGGCTTCAGCAGCAGGACCCTGGAATATTTTCAATAATGGGAAGAAATCATTACAATGCACACAACTGACAACAATAAAATCAGCTGATGGTTAATGTGAGGACATCAATGTGATGTGTCTGTAACATACCAAATAGGCTTTTAATTTTCTGGGGAGGTTGGGGGCGTCTCTGCAATGCCTGCATCAATCATCATCATGAGAGCTTCAGGTCCTACGTCCCCAGGGTCCTCTTTTTTCTAAAGGACTCCTTTTTAGATTTCTGACTGGGGGCTGTTTTACCAATACCACGTGTCACATAGACTAATTGCTGACTTATTCCCCTTATGATGATAAAACACATGTCATTTCAGCATAGAACATGCACACAAAGAATTTTAAAATGCCTCACTGCAGAATGGCTGGTGTTATATTCCTCAATAGCTCGGAAAGTTCTTGTCTTCGAGCTTCTCTGCATTTTGGGTACAGACTCAGCAGGAAATTTTAGCTTTTTTATTTTTAACAAATTCTAAGGATTGAATTATGCTCTAAATCTTGTGCTGGGGATGTTTGCACAGATTCCTGATCAAAAATAAATAAATATCTAAATAAATGTGAGTAAATAGGGTTTCTTGACCTTTTTCACATGCAGTGTAAAAATGCAAAACATTCATGTGGTAAACCCATGAGAATCTATGGATTAATATAAGCAATTATTTTACATAGTGTATGTATTATATGCACTATATGTAAGACAACACTATTATGTACAACAAGTAATTGTTTGGGGGGTGGGGGAGGGGCAATATAGATTTTAAATTAGGGTTTGGGGGCCTCAAACTACTCCCGTAGGCCAAATCTTGTAATGAATGTGGAAGCCAAATGTACAGACCCTCGAAATGGGCACATTAACACACATAGTAAGAAACTATAGGCACTCCACATTCTTAATATGGTGTCTGCAGAAATGTTATATTTGTCCTGCCCAAAAATTGGTGGGACTTAAAAGAAGGTGGTATGGCTGACTGCGGCCTGAGAGTCACTATAATTGGGCTACATTATAGCATAAATCTATTCTGGTACATGGAAATCGTGACTTTAGATTCTGGAGCACATGGTCATATTTCAAAGTGGCAAATTCACACACCATCATGCACATTGTATAGAGTATATACTGTACTACTAGTGTTCCTAAAGCTAATAACTAAACTAAGGAATAGATCCAAAACACAAAGAAAGGTTTTTCCGTTGTAGAAAGTCATTTAGTCAGGGGTACCTGGCACACAAAAAATATTTTCATCAGTGTTTTGGATCCAGGTTTCATCAGTGTTGGGTCAGAGTTTCACTTTTAACCATTAGTGTTTACGCCCTTGCCGACCTGACAATTTTCCATCTTTGAGTTTTTTCCTCCCTTTCCTCCAAAGCCATTACATTTTTCTACTTTTCTTTCAATATAGCCTTGTGATGGCTTGTTTTTTGTAGGACAAGTATAATTTTTTAATAACTCCATCCATTTTTTTCATATTTTTTTATCTTTATTGTATTTGTTAGTCCTGTTAGGGGACTTGAGCTTGTAATCATCCATCACTTGTGCTACTTACAGCAATATTGCTGTATACAGCAAACCACAGTCTTCTTTGAACACCAGCCATAGGCTGGCCATTACATGAATACCATCATGACAGGCACAATGCTCTTTAGCAGTCCCCCGGCTGTTATGGAAACCCATCAATACCCTGTGATCGTGGTGTCAATGCCACAGTCACACGTTGACAGCCACACTCATAGCTCAGCTCCACAAATGACTGTTAGAAGCAGATGATGGCTGAATAATACAGCTATCATCTGCTGGCAAAGATGTGGGCTCAGTTCCAGAACTCGCACCTATATGTCATATGTTGTTAAGGGGTTAATCAATGAGTTTTTTTAAATAAATAAAAGTAGTTAATAAATTGTAAAGTTTCTCCAATCTATTGCAATATTTATCTCAGACAGTACATGGGTTGTACATGGCTGACAATGGTGCTGTCAGTGATTTTTTTTTTTTGTGGACCCACAGACTTGTTGATTAAAACTAATATGTGACTCAGATAAACATGTATTTGTTTATGTTTGGTATTTTTGCTAACCACCTCAGTCAGCAAAAACACATGAACATGTAAATAATCACATAGAATGTAATGGGCACATGTTCTGTCAGTGAAAAAGATAGATGGAACATCTGTTATGCGCCGGAGTCAGCCTCCTTCATGGCTCAGACTCCGAGTGCCCTCAGGTGCTTCTGCTTCTTTGTCCGAGATGCCTCCTGCAGCTACTGCCCAGCCTAGGTGCCCGTATCAACGTCTACCTCGACTTCGTGACGTTCTGCTGGCTACTCGGCTGCCAGATTCTAAATCCAGAAATCGGGCTACTGAGCATGCTTGGGTTGTATGTGCTCAGCCAGAGTCTAAGTCCACAAATCAAGCCACTGAGCATGCTCGGGTTGTTTGTGGTCAGCCAAAGTCTAAAGGCCCCGTCACACGCAGCTTACCCGGCCCCGTCGTTTGTGCGTCACGGGCAAATCGCTGCTCGTGGCGCACAATATCGTTCAGAGCCATCACACAGACTTACCTGCCTAGCGACGTCGCTGTGTCCGGCGAACCGCCTCCTTTCTAAGGGGGCAGGTCGTGCGGCGTCACAGCGCTGTCACTAAGCAGCCGCCCAATAGAAGCGGAGGGGCGGAGATGAGCGTCCGTAACATCCCGCCCACCTCTTTCCTTCTGCATTGCCAGCGGCCGCAGGTAAGCTGTAGTTCGTCGTTCCTGCGGTGTCATGCGTAGCGATGTGTGCTGCCTCGGAAACGACGAACAACCTGCGACCTCAACAATCAACGATTTTTTGAAAATGAACGACGTGTCAACGATGGACGATTTGGTGAGTATTTTCCATCATTAACAGTCGCTCGTTGGTGTCACACGCAACGACGTCGCTAACGATGTCTTAGGTCCAGAAAACGGGCTACTGATCTTGCGTCTGACGTGGGATCTTCTCATTGGCCGTTGGATGTCAGCTGTCTTGATGACACGGCATCCCAGGATTGGCCATCGAATGTCAGCTGTCCTGATGATGCCGCATGCCTGGATTGGACGACACCCATGCTGACTTTGTGTGAGCTTGTTTGGGGAGGTGCTTAGGTTATATATAGACGCCGCTGATGCCAGACGGTGCTCAGTCGTTAACATGTCTCATGGTGTGTGGGTGTTAGGCAGGGTCACTTGATTTGCGTCTAGTATTGCGGTAGTATGCTGGTTAAGCATGCAGTGCACCGCTTATAGGCAACTTGCTTGAATTGTGTCCTAGTACTGGTGCGTATGCTGGTTAAGCGTGCGATACACCACATAAAGACAGATCACTTGAATTTGCGTTATCCTTTCCTAAGTTCCAGTGTGTACGCTGGTTAAGCATGCAGTACACCGCATATAGGCTTGAATTTGAATTTACCCTTTTCTAAGTACCGGTGTGAATGCTGGATAAGCGTGTAGTTCACTGCATAAAAGACGCATGAATTTGCGTTGCCTTTTCGTTTGTTCTTTGGTCATAGACAACAGCATGGGTAGTGGTCTGTAGCTCTGACCTTGAGGTTTATAGTAGATTCCCTATCACACAGTAGTTTAGTCTGTGTGAAGTCAACACAGGCTATAATGCACTCAGTTATCAATCTACTCTCTTTAGTCGTTGTCTGCCTAGCCCTCTGGGCTCTTACCAGCTACATACCATCCTTAGCATGGTAGACCTTGGGTTACGCTTTGGTTTCTATACTCATTCCTTCCTAAGCCACCAACCCTGTAATAACATGTCTTTGATTCACAGAAGTCTGACTGAGGCCTAAGTTCCACTCCTGATTTTAGTTTTAAAATACTGTTACAAAATACTGACCAAAAGAAGCCTTAGGCCTTGTGCGCACACTGCGATTTTACCTGCGGTTTTACCCGTGGTTTTGCTGCAGAAATTTCTTGAGAAATGTTTGTAATCTTTCTGCAGACATTTCCCAGCAAAACCTATGGGAAAAAAATTAGCTGTGTGCATACTGCATTTTTTTCTCAAGAAAATTCTTTCTGCAGAATTTCTTGAGAAAATTTCTTGAGAAAATGTGCATGTCACTTTTTTTCCGCAGGTACCTGCGGTATTTCACTCCATTCACTGTAATGTAATCGCAAAATACCGCGGGTATACCGCTCGGTATAGCCGCGTTTTACCTGCGGTAATGTTCATCACTGCCTGCGTTTTGCAGGGAAGTGATGTCATTATGACAGGAAAAGGAAGCAAAGCATAGTAAACACTAGAGATGAGCGAACCGGTCGCGGTTCGGCTCGAGGTCGGTTCGCCGAACGGAGCTCCCGTTCGAGTTCGGTTCGTCGAACGTTCGACGAACCGAACTCGAACCAATAGGATATAATGGGAGGCAATCACAAACACATAAAAATGCATTATAAATGTACACATACAGTTAATAAACATTGCCATAACACTTACCGGTCCCCGCGATCCCTCCTGCACTCTGTCTCCTGCTGCTATTCCATCCGATGATCGCTGAATCCTCCCGGTGACCGCCACTGCCAGCAGAGATGCACCGTTGCTATGGTAGCGCATCTGTCAGCGTTACCGCTGTTACCGCTAGCAGCACTGATCACTCACGGAGTGAAGGCTGCACGCTGCTTCTCGTGCAGCTTTCACGGAGTGAATGCTCCACGGGAAGCAGCGTCTTCCCCCATGCAGCAGTGATGTAGCAGAGCTGCATTTGTTGAACGAGAAAGACAGAAGAGCAGGATCGGGGAGGGCTGACAAGGGGTAATAAAGATGGAGTCTCTAATGTGTCTGTGTATTTATTTCTATTAAAGTATTTTTTCTCTGTGTGGTGTCTTTTTTTTAACCCTTTATTGGAGATTCTTAATGGCCGGGTCAAACGTGCCTGACATTAAGAATCTCTGGCTTAATACTGGCTAGTAAAACAAAGCCAGTATTAACTCATGATTACCCAACAAGCCACTCGGCTCCAGGGCTGTTGGAAGAGTTGGATACAGCGCCAGATGATGGCGCTTCTATGAGAGCGCCATTTTCTGGGACGGCTGCGGACTGAAATTCGCAGCAGAGGCACCCAGAAACCTCGGGCTAACCTGTGCTGCGGATTCCAATCCCCAGCTGCCTAGTTGTACCTGGCTGGACACAAAAATGGGGCAAAGCCCACATCATTTGTTTTTTAATTATTTCATGAAATAAGTGAAATAATTAAAAAAAACGGGCTTCCCTATATTTTTGGTTCTCAGCCGGGTACAAATAAGCAACTGGGGGTTGGAGGCAGCCCGTGGCTGCCTGCTGTACCTGGCTAGCATACAAAAATACGGCGAAGCCCACGTCATTTTTTTGGTGGGCAAAAAACTTCTGCATACAGTCCTGGATGGAGTATGCTGAGCCTTGTAGTTCTGCAGCTGCTGTCTGCTCTTCTCCATACAGACAGACAGCAGCTGCAGAACTACAAGGCTCAGCATACTCCATCCAGGACTGTATGCAGAAGTTTTTTGCCCCCTGAAAAAATTATGTGGGCTTCGCCATATTTTTGTATGCTAGCCAGGTACAGCAGGCAGGTACGGCTGCCCCCAACCCCCAGTTGCCTAATTGTACCCGGCTGGGAACCAAAAATAAAGGGAAGCCCTTTTTTATTATTTCATGAATTTCATGAAATAATTAGAAAACAAATGACGTAGGCTTCGCCCCATTTTTGTGTCCAGCCAGGTACAACTAGACAGCTGGGGATTGGAATCCGCAGCACAGGTTGGCCTGAGCTTTCTGGGCCCCACTGCTGCGAATTGCAGTCTGCAGCCACCTCAGAAAATGGCATTTTCATAGAAGCGCCATCTTCTGGCGCTGTATCCAACTCTTCCAGCACCTACCTGCTATACCTGGCTAGCATACAAAAATATGGCGAAGCTCACGTTCTTTTTTTGTAGTTTTTTGGCAAAAAAAATAAAAAATGCTTCCCTGGATTTTCCATTGCCAGTGAAGGTAACACCAAGCAGTGGGGGTTAGCAGCCAGTAGCTGCTTGGATTACCCTTAGCTAGCAATACAAAAAATGCAGCGGGAGCCCATATATATTTTTTTAATTATTTATTTAAATAACTAAAAACAAAATGGGCTTCCCTGTATTTTAATTGCTGGACATCACAGTGCTGTAAAAATAAATCCTTAAAAAAATGACATAGCGCTCCGCGGTATTTTTGATTCTCAGTGCAGATAAAGCAGACAGCTATGGGTTGCCACCCCCATCTGCCTGCCGTTACCTTGGTTGGCAATCAAAATACAGGGAAGCCCATTAATTTTTTCTATTTAAAAAATAGTTAAAAAAAAAAATGACGCTGGGTCCCCCCATTTTTGATAGCCAGCTAGGGTAAAGCAGACGGCTGTAGCCTGAAAACCACAGCTGGCAGCTTTACCGTGGTTGGGGATCCAATGTGGAGGTCCCCTCAGGCTCTTTTTTATAATTATTGTATAAATATTAATAATTACACAATAAAAGTAGGGTCCCCCCCAAATTGGATCACCAGCTAAGGTAAAGCGGACAGCTGTGGTCTGGTATTCTCAGGGTGGGAAGGTCCATAGTTATTGGGCCTTCACAGCCTAAAAATAGCAGGCCGCAGGCACCCCAGACGTGGCGCATCCACTAGATGCGCCAATCCTGGCGCTTCACCCCAGCTCATCCCGTGCCCTGGTGCAGTGGCAAACGGGGTAATAAATCGGGTTGATACTAGCTGTAAAGTCACCTGAGATCAAGCCCAGCAGTTTGTGATGTCATGGCGTCTATTAGATACCCAACATCATAAACTGTCAGTACTAACAAAAAAAAAAAAAATCGACAAAAGAAATTTATTTGAAAAAACAGTCCCCAAAACATTTCCTCTTTCACCAATTTATTGTAAGAAAAAAAATAAAGGGGTCCCACGACGACTCTGGACCATCTAGAATATGGGGGGAGACACTCAGGGAACGTATCCCGCATTTTCTAGGAGTGCGGACCCTTCATGTGAGGAGTGTGGGTGCAATGAATCTGCACTCACTCTCCCCGCGTCCACAGCAGCAGAGTCCATGTCGTAATGGTTGCTACCAAAGCTGCAATGCCCTGCTCATGAGGTAAGGGCATGCCTAATCAGGAGAACTACTGTAGAGGAAGCTCTGCTCACTGGTATATAGGTGCTCAGAGGTAATAATAGATAAAATACACTATGCATGGCAGAGCTAATGGGTAGACCGACCATAGAAAAAGAACGGAGAAAAAGTGGAGAAAAAGTGGAGAAAAAGTGGAGAAAAAACGGAGAAAAAAGTGGAGAAAAAGTGGAGAAAAAGTGGAGAAAAAAGTGGAGAAAAAGTGGAGAAAAAGTGGAGAAAAATGGAGAAAAAAATGGAGAAGTGGAGAAAAAGTGGAGAAAAAATGGAGAAAAAGTGGAGAAAAAGTGGAGAAAAAATGGAGAAAAAGTGGAGAAAAAGTGGAGAAAAAGTGGAGAAAAAGTGGAGAAAAATGTAGAAAAGTGGAGAAAAAGTGGAGAAAAAATGTAGAAAAGTGGAGAAAAAGTGGAGAAGAAGTGGAGAAGAAGTGTTTGTTCATGCCAGATGGGAGATAAATAATTTTTTACCGGCGCTGTCATTTACTGTAACGTGATCATCGGTGTACGGTGTATACCTGTGATCACGTGAGCGGGGACCGGAAAAACCGTCCTGAATCATGATCTCCAGGGTCTCAGCTAGCCCTGAAACCCCGGAGATTTTCTGACGCCGGGGGGCGTTATTCACTTATTTCTGCCTGCTGTTTATAAACGGCAGATCAGAATAAGGCTACATTAACACGACTGATCCATTTTTGCGGTCTGCAAAAAACAGTCCGTTTTTTTTCACGGGTGCATCCGTGTGGCATCCGTTTCCGTTCCGTAGACGGTCCGTATGTCATCTGTTTGTCATCCGTGTGCCTTCCGTTTTTTTTGTGTACTGCAAAAAAACTGAAGGAGGGTAACTGCATAAATTTACCCAGGATCCATAGCTTCATCCTACATGAGACGGTCACATGTTCACTCCAGTGCCATTTTCTACTGCTTTTCACAGCGTAGAGCACTCTGGTGATTTTCTTGTGCTTGTGCACTTCATATCAGTCTTTTCTGTCATTATAATGGCAGAAAGACACATAGTGTCCCCCTCTCCTGCATTTTGTAATTTTGCACCCTTTGGTGCCTTTCATGTGGCACTAAGGGGTGCTTAGCTTTGTATTTAGCCAAAAAAATGGAAAAAAAAATGACGTAGGGTTCCCCCTAGTTTTATAGCCACCTAGGGTAAAGCAGACGGCTGCAGCCTGCAGACCACAGCTGGCAACCTCACCTTGGCTGGTAATCCAAAACTGAGGGCACCCCACGCTGTTATTTTAAATTAAATAAATAATTAAAAAAAAAAAACACGTGGGGGTCCCCCCAAAATTGGATCACCAGCCAAGGTAAAGCAGACAGCTGGGGTCTGATATTCTCAGACTAGGGAGGTCCATGGTTATTGGACTCTCCCCAGCCTAAAAATAGCAGGCCGCAGCCGCCCCAGAAGTGGCGCATCCATTAGATGCGCCAATCCTCGTGCTTCGCCCCAGCTCATCCCGCGCCCTGGTGCGGTGGCAAACGGGGTAATATATGGGGTTAATACCAGATGTGTAATGTCACCTGGCATCAAGCCTTGGGGTTGGTGAGGTCAGGCGTCTATCAGATACCCGACATCACCAACCCAGTCAGTAATAAAAAAAAATAGACGACAAACACATTTTTATTTGAAAAAACACTCCCCAAAATATTCCCTCTTTAACCAATTTATTAGAAAGAAAAACAAATCGAGGTCTGGTGTAATCCAAGGGGTTGCCATGACGATCCACACTGTCCCAGTCAATGAAGAGCAGAATATTCCCCATTGGCTGGGAGAGCAGTGCAGTGACCTGAGCTAACATCAATGGGTCAGCCCAGGTCACTGCAGGGCATGACAAGTGCTGCTGTCAGTGAGGTACATTACCTGCGCTGATCTCCAGCACACTGACAGCACCTGTCACTGAGTTCAATGACCGCCGCCTTCACAGCCAAGTATCGCGAGAGGCCCGTGACGTCACCGCTAGTCAGTCTCGGGTGGAAGCGAGAGAAGGTGATGTGACAAGCGGCGGCCATGGAGGACAGTGACAGCGCTGAGGTCGGGATGGCGGGACTTCATCACCGCAGATAAGCCGAGCGGGGCCATGTGTGCAGAGTGTGTGTGTGTGTGTGTGTGTATGTGTGTACATGCCGCGGGCAGGAGGGGGCGGAGCGAGCTGAGCGGGAAAGTGTGGGCTTCCTGCACGTAACTAGGATAAACATCAGGTTACTAACCACAGCGCTTTGGTTGGATACCCAATGTTTATCTTGGTTACCAGCTTCTGGCAGGCTGCCAGCGATGGCTCCTGCACACTGTAGCTGTAAAAAGCCCTGCTTTTTGCTGCTAGAACCGTTCTCGAACGTATCTAGAACTATCGAGCTTTAGCAAAAAGCTCGAGTTCTAGTTCGATCTAGAACAGCCCCCAAAATCACTCGAGCCGCGAACTGGAGAACCTCGAACCACGAACCGCGCTCAACTCTAGTTAACACACACACACATCACACACTCCCTGGACGCCGCACGGAAGCACTTCCGTTTGACCTCCGTCGGGTGCCCGTGCAGTCTGTGTCCCGCTCCAGCCCGACGGCTGCCCCGACTGCAGTGTCAGTTTCTGCCCACACAGCAGTATCAGCAGCTTCTCACACTGCAGTGCTGGCAGCCGCGGGGATGACGAGCGCTGCTGTCAGGAGGTTAGATGAGATCATTACCTGCAGTGATGATCTCCTGCTCTCCTGACGTCAGCGCTGTCACTGACTTCTATGCGGGCGGCCCGAGACTGCGACTAGCGCTGATGTCACGGGCTCTCGCGATACTGCTGAGAACGCGGCGGACATAGAAGTCAGTGACAGCGCTGACGTCAGGAGTGCAGGAGATCGTCACAGCAGGTAATGATCTCATCTAACCTGACAGCAGCATTCGTTATCCCCTGCAGTGACCCGGGCTGACCCATTGATGTTAGCTCAGGTCACTGCACTGCTCTCCCAGCCAATGGGGAACATTTTGTGTTCTTCATTGACTGGGACAATGACTATGGTATGGATCATCGTGGGACCCCTTATTGGAGTACGCCGGACCTGGAATTGATTGTTCTTTTCAATAAATTGGTGAAAGAGGGAATGTTTTGGGCAGTGTTTTTTCAATAAAACTTTTTTTGTTGTCTATTTTTTATTTCTTACTGACTGGGTTGGTGATGTCGGGTATCTGATAGACGCGTGACATCTCTAACCCCAGGGCCTGATGCCAGGTGACATTACACATCTGGCATCAACCCCATATATTACCCCGTTTGCCACGGCACCAGGGCAACGGGATGAGTTGGGGAAAAGCGTCAGGATTGGCACGTTTAATGAATGCGTCACTTCTGGGGCGGCTGTGGCCTGCTATTTTTAGGCTGGGGAGAGTCCAATAACACTGGACCTCCCTAGTCTGTGAATACCAGACCACAGCTGTCCGATTTACCTTGGCTGGTGACCCAATTTGGGGGGGGACCCCACGTTTTTTGTTTTAAATTATTTATTTAATGTAAAATAACAGCGTGGGGTGCCCTCTCTTTTGGATTACCAGCCAAGGTAAAGCTGCCAGCTGTGGTTTGCAGGTTGAAGCCATCTGCTTTACCCTAGCTGGCTACAAAAGATAGGGGGAACCTCACATCAGTTTTTTTCTTAATTAATTATTTATTTTTTGGCTAAATACAAGGCTAAGGGTGCTTTACACGCTGCAACATTGCTAGCGATCTCATTAGCGATGTGACACACCAGATCGCAGATGCGATCTGCCAAGATCGCACATAGGTTGTTTTTTATAGCGCTGGTCACATGTGCGATGTCGGCAGATCGCTGAGATCGCTAGCGATGTTGCAGCGTGTAAAGCACCCTTACGCACCCTTTATTGCCACATGAAAGTCACTAAAGGGTGCCAGCTTAGAATATGCAGAGAGGTGGGACATTATATAGGTCTTTCTCATCTATTATCTATTTATGTATCTATCTATCTAGTCATCTATCCATCTTTCCCTCTATCCATTATCTGTCTATCTATCTATCGATTATCTATCTATTATCTATATTATTTATTGCAGTTACAGCATAAAAAACCGCAGGGACCAACCTGCGGAAAAACCGCAGCAAAACCACGGCAAAAACGCGGTTTTGGTGCGTTTTTTTACCGTGGGTGCAGTAATCTTCAACTCCCAGAAGTTACTCAAGAAATTTTCTTGAGAAAAATCACTTTTCTAGTGCGCACATAGCCTTAAGCCAGTTTCACACAGATGTATTTTTGGCACATTTTGCTCCTATATTATTGCCGAGTGTCCTGGCTTGGCTCCTGGTCTAATGTCCTGAATTGACAGTAATTCACCAATTAATTCTTGGAGCGTATTTGATGCTCACAAAAAAGTCTATAGTTTTATATGTTGTAACGTTGCACCCCGCAACCTGGGGGTTCCACTCGCTTGCAGCGGTGTGAGGTAGCTTCAGCAGCATATGTATACAGTCTCTTTATATGAATTCCGGCAGTTTATTTAAAAACACTCTCAGCATAAACTGCTCTTAAACATAAACGGTCCACGTACCGTGGGCATCCAGTCCATTATAAGTCCATAGTGGAAGTTTTAGCAACTTCCCCAGTGTCTGGCTCCTGCCAGCGTACATCTCTAGCCAAGGTTCCTTCCAGCACCCAGGGCCCTCTGCAGACCCCTGTCTGTCTCTCCTCCAGGAGAGATTCGGCCCTACAGCCCTGCCCTGGCTGCACTCACTTCAGTCTCAATTTCAGAGCCCTGTGTTCAACCTCCACACAGGCTGATACACCCAGAGCTCCCTGCTCTGCTCTCACTCGTTTCCAGCACACACACTGGAAGTCTAGAGCCAGTCTCTCTCTAGACTGCCCTAGACACACTCCACCCAGGTTCAGAGACAGGATTGCTTTAACCCCTGGAGCCACACCCACAGGTGGTAAGGAGTGTGTATTCAGCATCACACACCTTTCCATGGCTCTGCATGTAATGCAATCCTGTGGAACCACAGGTCCCAGCCAACTTCACATTGCAGAGCACCCACGCTTCTGCAAAACATACCGGCCCTTTGTAATACAGCCGGTTGATACTTCACATACCCTCCCCTTCTGTTCAAACCCGTAGGGGAGAACACTTGCCCACGACCTGGGGCCGCGAGACAGGGTATCCCCGCTGCCATGCCCCACCAGTCGAGAGAGCCGTCCAAGGTGCCCAAGAGCATTAGTCCCTGAGACATCGCCCGACACTGTCACCAAACCCTGTCGTGTCAACCTAGGGTTAAAGGACGTCCCCTTTCTGGACCGTTCTCTCCCTGGCCCCCTCCCAGGGTCACCGTAGTAGAGAGACACGTCCTCAGTCAAACCTACAGTCTTGTCCTAGGCTTACTCGTGTACCCCCAGGGCTACTGTCGGGAACTCTAAGCTCATAGCGGCCACTATCTACAGTACATCGTAGGTTTCTTCTCTGTCGGTGATTCTTTCTATCGCGTGTCTTAACTACTGGACCGACACGCCATCTTCCACTTCTTTCCCCTGAACAACGGGTGGAAGACGGCTGCTGTCCACCACACAGTTGGCGAAGCTGCTCCTCAATTTTCAGGTTTTCTTGCCTCAACCGCTCCATGTCACGTACATGGTGTACCCGATATTCAAGAAGGCTTCAAATGTTTCCAAGACTCTCTACAGTCCCGACACAGATGAACGGAACCATACCAGCTTCCCTGGGTATCTTGCTCTCATTAGCAGCAGGGATTCTTAATCTCACTAATCCCGATTTATTCACCATGTCTTGCATGACTCGTCCGGTTCTTCCAATGACTCTCCCCACCAGAGCCCAGGGTACTAGGACGAGATCTTCCGCCAGACTCTGCGCTTTCCTTTTATACTCTAGCTGTCTAGTGGCTTCTTCATTTTGCAGTTGGACCTGCCACTTCATACGAACACATCTGAAGTGCATGTCCTTTAGAATAGCCACCCGGTGCCCAGTAATTGCAGTGGTGGACAATATCACTAACTGTTCAGCCTCTGGAGTACAGTAGACCTCACACGCTTCCACAGCTCTCTTAAATTCGTCATACATGCCCTCGGTGGCACACGCGTCTCTTAAGTCCTCAGGTATATCCACCATCACTTGACTACAGAAGTCTCATTCATCCCTGCCGCTTGCACATGCTTGTCCAGTTTAGCTTTCAGAGTCAGCTCTCTTTGGGCCTCCCCTGCTTCAACAAGTTTGGTCAGGATCGACACTCGCTGCTCCATCTGCTCCAAGGCTACCTGGGACCTGGACTGGTACTCTGCCAAGCGACTTCGGAGCTCTGCCACTTCTTTCTCCAGCTCTCTTACTCGACTCTCAGTAGCCTGCCTAAGAAGTATCTCTTGTTGCAGATGGTCTTTGCTCATCCTCTTGAATGAGTCTTCACTTGTGGACCTCTCTGGTCTACGACACCCTCTTTCCAAGGCTTCTTCCACCTCTACACCTCTGGCTTTTTCGTGGGGTTCAACTTTGTCATAGTCACCCCTCTCTTGGGTCTCAGCTGCTTCACCTTCAGCCACCTCACAGATAGGTGGCTCGTCAGCTTGCTCAGAAGTGGGAGAGAATTTGGCTTTCAACTCTGGGGTCGGCTCCTTCTCCATGGCTTCATCGCACGCACCACTGTTGTCCCGATTTATCGGTTTCTCTGGCAGCACGTCATCGCTTGCCAGTGTACCCACCTCAGCTGCAGAACCTTTGGGTTTCTTACTCTTCTTACCCATGACCTTCTCTATATCCTCCATCTTGGTTTTACCAAGCAGGTCAGGCAGGCTCTCAGTCCTGGATGAGACCTCTGGTCCAGACTTCACCTCCTCAGAGGCTCTCTTCACTTCAGCGCCAGCTGTTTTTTGGGTCTTCACTGCATTACCTTCAACTTCCTCTGGGGTCTCTGCAGTGTCACCCACAGCCTGGGTGTCACACCCTTCAACATGGCACTCTGTTCCTTTTAGAGATTTGGGGCTGAATTCACTGTCATCCACCCCAGCACCCGGTAGTTCACCAGTCTGCTCACCATGACTGTTGGGGATTATTTATCCCCCCTCACTCTCCAGGATTCCATTTCCTATACCACTCTCGCTTGACAGACTATCAGCTGCACCCGGGGAAATCATAGGGAGCACCCCCATTACGTCCTTCATTGGCTCCTTTTCTGCATTTTCACCCTGCTGATTTCTGTCGTTACAATGTGTCAGTTCTGTCTCTGATTTTTCTTTCTTTTGTAGGATATCACCATCTATCTCTACCGTAGCAGTTGTTACTGGCACCATGTCTTCATTACCCAGGCATGTCACTTTCTCTGCACCCTCAGACGGCATACACTGTGCCCCCTCTCGCCGCTTATTACATCTTCGGCGTTGAGAGGATGTTTTACCCTTCTCGCCCATCTGTACCTCACTGTACTCGTTTGTCCCCTTTCTAGAGTTAGTGTCTTTACTGGAGTCATCATCACTCCCCCTGGTGTCCTGGACTAACATGTTCCCGCTTAACCAGGTGTCAGTCTCCTCCCCTGAAACTACTTGGGTTTTAGTGGTCAAACTGTCACTTCCCTTTGGAGACGTCACGTCACTGACTTGGGGAGACCCTCTATGACCCTTGGTCACCCCTAACTCTGGACAGTCCTTATTTGGAGGTGCCATCTCCTCTTTGCACCTCAATATACCACAGGGGATCGATATAACCTCATAAGGTAAACAGGCTGTCTTAGGCGGGGGCCGACTCATTCCTGTGCAATCGGTCCCAGCCTCTGTCTTCCATAAGTCCTTAAACAACTCAAAGTCCTGTCCTATGATAACTGGATAGATCAAATCCCGAACCACACCCACGTCTGGGCGCCCCATATGGTCGGGCGTCTGAATCATTGGCCAGAGGATATTCTTTAGTGGTCCCATGCACACAGCTTCCTTCTATTGTCCTACCATCCATAAAATGGAGATTGGGCATGGGTCTCACTAAGGTCAACCGGCTTCCCGGGTCTAACAGACCAAACACACGTAGCCCATTCAAGTCCTCGGAGCACTTCTGTGGCCTCACATTGGATGGATAGCCTATACCGCAGGTAGGACATAGGTAAGGCGAACCCCATTGCCCCTTGCTATAGTCCACCTGTTCGGCTTGAGAATGCTCATCCCCCTTGTGGGTCATCAGCGCTTTCTGAGGCGCTGCCCCCTGTTGGGTAACCACCGCCTTCCAGGACTCCGCCCCCTTTTGGGTAACCATTCCTTTCTTGGACTCCGCCCCTTTTTGGTAACCACCCCCTTCTGGGACTCCACCCCCTTTTGGATAACCATTCCCTTCTGGGACTCCGCCCCCTTTTGCGGTTTCCATGCAATGTCCTCCTTAGCCCCCAGTTCACACCGTTCGCCCTTATCTCCCTGGGCACCCAGTGTCCATACTGGCCCCCGAAGGGAACGCTCAAACTGGTCCATGGCTGCGACATCACTACAAACTGACAGCTCCTGCTGTCCCCAGACCAGGAACTGGTACAGCTCCTCCATAGCATCCGCAGGGACCATTCCCTCTTTTTGGCTTTCAGCCCCCACTGCTGTCACTGGACCTCCTGGCACATGCTGTTGGTGCTGCTGGCTCTGCAGAAGCTGGTTCAGGAGCCCCTCCATGCTGCAACGAGAAGAGGAACAGGAGGGGCGCTCCAATGGGTAATACCTGGTGGTCAAAGACAGGGGGGGGTTAGAGAACCACTAACCTTTCCGGGTTGTACCGCCCGTACAACCAGGATCTTCAGCCTGTGGTGTATCGCTGCTCGCCAAGCAGGGCCTCGCAATTCCGCCTGGCCTGGAACCTCCAGTCACTGGTCTCTCGCCACTGCAGCACAGAACCCCGTAGACCCACTGATTCACCGCCAGCAGCTGGAGCACGCTGTCCCTGTTCGTGGACCCGCCGATCCACCACCAGCTGCTTGAGTGCGCAGACAAAATTTTCGTCGACCCGTCAATCCACAGCAATACTTCCTAGGCCGTTGCCCTTAGCAACCAGGCTGTGTTGCCCCTAGCAACCAGACCGCATGCCCGCATGCTCCACCATATGTAACATTGCTCCCCGCAACCTGGGGGTTCCACTCGCTTGCAGCGGTGTGAGGTAGCTTCAGCAACATATGTACACAGTCTCTTTATAAGAATTTCGGCAGTTTATTTAAAAACACTCTCAGCATAAACTGCTCTTAAACATAAACTATCCACATACCGTGGGCATCCAGTCCATTATAAGTCCATAGTGGAAGTTTTAGCAACTTCCCCACTCTCTGGCTCCTGCCAGCGTACAGCTCTAGCCAAGGTTCCTTCCAGCACCCAGGGCCCTCTGCAGACCCCTGTCTGTCTCTCCTCCAGGAGAGATTCGGCCCTACAGCCCTGGCCTGGCTGCACTCACTTCAGTCTCAATTTCAGAGCCCTGTGTTCAACCTCCACACAGGCTGATACACCCAGAGCTCCCTGCTCTGCTCTCACTCGTTTCCAGCACACACACTGGACGTCTGGAGCCAGTCTCTCTAGACTGCCCTAGACACACTTCACCCAGGTTCAGAGACAGGATTGCCTTAACCCCTGGAGCCACACCCACAGGTGGTAAGGAGTGTGTAATCAGCATCACACACCCTTCCATGGCTCTGCATGTAATGCAATCCTGTGGAACCACAGGTCCCAGCCAACTTCACATTGCAGAGCACCCACGCTTCTGCAAAACATACCGGCCCTTTGTAATACAGACGATTGATACTTCACAATGTTTTATTAATAAATTTGACATACATTTTTAGTTATTTCATATTTTGTCTATAAAAGAAAAATGGATATGGTGGCCCTCAGGTGGTGGGATAGATGGTGGTTTTGTGATAAACGCACTTCCCCTTTGGGGTGGGAGACTGCACCTGGATAGAACCCATTCAGAGAAAGAGCGGGTTACCAATAGATAAGATAGGGAGGGGCTAATTTTCACTGGGGCAGCTTGCTTGACTTGGATGCTGCCCTTGTTAGGGCACGAGCACTGACTTTGTTACCCCTTTCTTCCAAGTCGGCCCTCTTTTGCCCGTGTTTCCAGTGGTGTGAGATCTACTCGGAAAGAAGTTCGGTGAGATCTATCCATTTTATTATTCTTTATTGCACTGCACTTTTTGTATGTTGGTCTTTTTTAGACAGTATAAATTAAAAGTTATATTTTAATCCTTGCTTTATATTCATATTGATTAGGATTTGGGCTGCTTATCTGGCCTGCGTAGCAGGTATCGCTCTCTTTACCAATAGATAGGATAAGCGTCGGAGTGGTGGTGTGTTCAATACCCAGCGCATAAATGGTTTCATGTATCTGAAGCCCACAGTGCACAGATAACAAACTGGGATTCTGCTTAGAAATTCCAAATATCATATCCATCATTTGAAACTCATGGTAATAAGAGACAATGATTAAGATATCTAAGTAAGGAGATGTTACCCTTCTGCCCATACAGTTGTATACTGAATTAGGCTGGGGGTCACACAAGCATATGAATCAGCCATGCACAATTCCATAAAAAAATCAGTTTGTACTTAGTCCAATTTTATTCAATAAAGCAGGTCAGATCTACAGGTTTTTCCTCGTAATCGGGCTAAGGAAAAAAATCGTTGCATGCTGCGATCGACAGAGCATCAACACTAGTAACCCACAAGGAATTACAAGGATGCTATACCGTCAATAAAAATCTCTTTATTATTCTTTTTATCATAAAAACACACAATAATCAGAATATTCGCACAGCAACCAATCAGGGAAGTGGAAATCACAATTACAACCCTCCTAACAGGGGGAGGGGTTGGTGCAAGCACATCGACACTATCAATATATTTTAGACAATTTATAATACTCTCAAAGGAGCACTAACTAGTCAATTGGTTGATGGGGGTGGAGTCAATCCATGAGAAACAGTCCATATACGGACACCAAGTTTTTTTCCCCAAAAGGAGTATTAGTCTCTCCACATTGTCTCCACCTCCACCACAACCTTAACTAAGATGATAAGTCAGTAACTCTTCAAATTGGCATTGCAATAGCTATATCAATTTGATTACTCTGGCATTGCTGAAATAAGCCAATGGGGGAGCATCCCACAATAAGGTAATAACAGAAAGGGATACTTTTATAAGTTCGCAATCCTAGCCTGTAAAACCCGTTTGCATAGGCAGACCACACTACCCCTCATACACTTTCTCTGCTAAGATAGAACACAATTGTAAGACTCTATCCATAAATGGACACAGCATAATTTATGTCAGAGCCAGCCATATAACAAATACAAAAATCATCAGTGTCACAAACCTGAGTAATCCATTGTCAGTGCGCCCGCACCCACCACACCTCAACGCGTTTCAACTGCTTCTTCTTCAGGAGGCAGGTGTATGAGGTGTGGTGACGCGGTGTCCTATTTATGCGGCCAGACCCATATAATTCCTTTCAGGTGTCCCATACACTTACCACTATTCCACGTGTACTACCGGCGCGGGCGCCGCCATGACAGGGGGATGTTTCCAAATCGCCCTGTGCTTGTTCCGGTCACATCTGGTGACCGCCCACCGCCGCGGCCATGGCAACGCGATGCCACGGCCGCCGCGCATGCGCGGCCACCCGACAATCGCCCGTAATGGAGCACAGGGTATCCCCCGCCTGACATTGCCGCGCACAACACATGCTATTGGTTCAGAGCCGGATGACATCAGCTCCACCCAGTCGTATGTGCCTGAGACAGGGCAGTCATATATCATACCACAAATACAACTGTACCATACATCCTCCCGCTCAGACACATAGCGACATTAGTGTAAACTACCTATTCCCATAGATATGGCAGCATATAAGACAGTTACACATTTCACGGCCCTGCGTGTGCATGAAAATACTTAATCAAGGGGACGACGGGTATAGCAGTACACCATTACTCATACACACAGGGTGTATGCAATGTGTATGGGATCAGCACACTCCCATTAGAAAGCCCTATCCCCACAAATTTATACATTAATCATTCCATGCCTATATGTATTATATTCATAACAGAACCACATATTGGGCCCTAATCAATACATTTTTCAGTAGTATAACTGAGTAAAGAATTTCCATAGTATTTTCAAAAGGCCAGAAACCAGTTTTTACATCCACAATATAATATATACCTCTATATATAGAGGCTTCATATTTAATTAAAGGGCACTATAAATGAGGATGTGTCGCTTCCATCAGGAATCCAAAATCTTCTTTACAAGAGTCCGTCTTCCATCCCGCACATAGGTACAGATCTTTAATCCATCCCTTGGACACCACTAATTCACCACACCAGTCATCCCTCTTCTCCATGAATGAAATACAAATAGTGCATAGGTTCTAGAAAAAATACAGCTCCTAGAAAAACACAGCTCCATGGAGAAAAGACAGGGATATTATTAGTACACCCTATAAATACTACAATTCAAACCCTGCATTTAAACAATTATCACATATTAAAAAATAATAATAAAAGTATTAAAAACAATAAGACAGGCATCTCGTGCTAAGGAACCCTAACAGGGGCTTTTAGAGGAATGCACTAAAACCGAAATTCTCGTTTAGCCCATCTGCGGATACTGTGCCCAGCTGGTATATCCATCAGCTTTCCAGTCTCGCTAGGGATCTACCTATATCTCCACCACGAATATCTACCTTGATTTGATCTATCGCCTTTACTCTGAGATGTCTTGAGTCAGAGTTGTGATGTTCTTTAAAATGGCGAGGAATTGTTTTTAATTTCTCACTGTCAGTTGCCTCCTTTGAGTTCTTAATGTCCCTGACATGCTCACCCACACGGATTTTCAGCTCTCGGGTGGTCATGCCAATATACAGCAAATCACACGGACAGGAGGCTTGGTAGACCACAGCTCTAGAAGTGCAGCTTAGGTATAGTCTGATGTTATATTCTCTATTGTCCCTAGCACCTCTGAATGTTTTTGCTTTTTGCATGTTTGCACATGCTTTGCACAGTCCACATGGGTAGAAGCCTGCAGTTGCTGCCTTATTACGACTGCTCTTGATAAACCCATAATGGCTGTGCACCAGATGATCTTTAATATTCCTGGCTCTACGTGCCGTCATTAAAGGGTATGATGGCAAATTTTTACCCAAAATTGGATCCATTTTCAGAATTCCCCAATGCCTCTTAAGGATATCACCAATATCCCTCCAGCGATTATTATAGGTGGTGATTAACCGTACCTCACCTTCTTTCTGAATTTTAGGTACAGAATAATTTGGATATAGAAGGGACTCTCTGGTGCATGTCCCTGCTCGATTAACCCCACGCTTTATCATTCTCTTACTATATCCGCGGCAAATGAACCTCTCAGTGAGGTCCTTAGCTTGTTCAGCAAACGTCACCTCTGAGGAACAAATCCTTCTGGCCCTAAGAAATTGGGCCACGGGGATGCCTCTGATGGTTGCGGGAGTATGAGATGACTTAGCGTGGAGAAAGGCGTTGGTAGCCGTCGGCTTTCTATAGATTTCAGTATCCAATCTGCCCTCAGTTGTAATTATGATTTTTATATCCAAAAATTCTATCTCACTGCCAGATTTATATGTTAGGAATACGTTGATGGAATTTTGATTGAGTCTATCTATAAATTCAGTAAGCTCATTGGGGGACCCCTCCCATAGGAACCAGATGACGTCAATGAACCTCATCCAATTGTGCACCCTATCAGTGCCGACATCTGGTTCCGTAAGGAAAATTCGTCTCTCCCAGGCCCCCAAGAACAAATTTGCATAGGCCGTGGCACAAGCCGCACCCATGGCTGTGCCCCGCCTCTGAATATAGATAGACCCTCCAAACATAAACACATTGTGCGTTAACACGTATTCCAATAAAGTGAGCAACAGTTGCACCAGGGCCCTCTCAAGATTACTGGTATTTAGGTAGTAGGCAACGGCCTCAAGTCCATCATGGTGACTTATGGACGTGTATAAACTCTCGACATCCGTAGTCACCATGATGGTCCCTGGGTCAACAGTGATGTTATCGAGTCTCCTGAGTGCCTCCGTAGTGTCACGGATATATGATGGGAGGGAAGCCGCCAGGGGCTTCAGATAAAAATCCAACATCTGGCATACTCGCTCACAAAGTCCGTCCAAACCCGACACTCTCGGACGCCCAGGAGGATTAGACTGATTTTTGTGCAACTTGGGAATCAAATATAGTGTAGGCATCTTAGGATGTTTAATCAATAAGCTATCATATAGTTTCTTCGGAACGACGCCCCTCTGGTGGGCATCGTCCAGAATTGCCGCCAATTCGGCCTGAAATGTCTGTGTGGGATCCATATATAGATTCTTATAACACATCTGATTCCCAAGTTGTTTTCTGGCCTCCCTCTCATACAATATGTTTGGCCAGATGACAAGTGTGGTGTCTCAGATTAGTTTGTGCCTGTGTAATTACAGGATTCTGTCCACTACTATCAGATATGGACTTTAAAACTAAGGCAGTGTGGTGTCTCAGATTAATTTGTGCCTGTGTAATTACAGGATTCTGTCCACTACTATCAGATATGGACTTTAAAACTAAGGCAGTGTGGTGTCTCAGATTAATTTGTGCCTGTGTAATTACAGGATTCTGTCCACTACTATCAAATATGGACTTTAAAACTAAGGCAGTGTGGTGTCTCAGATCGACAGAGCATCTTGTATAATGGCCATTCATACAAGTCTATTGGTGCATGTGAAAGATCGGACTGCACTCGGATGTCATCCAAGTGCAGTCCGATATACTCAGAGACAGGCAATGGAGATGAGGAGAGATTAATCCCTCTTTCTCCTCCTGACTTGTTCTTCGATTCTTGTATGAAAGAGAATCAGAACACAGTAAATGACGCTCGCAGCAGAGTTTTATCCAAGTCTCATTTCCATTTAGCATCTGATTCTCTTGCATTGGATGCTGTATGCAAAAAGTGACTCCGGCCTAATATACAATAGATAATATATATATTATCTAATGAGTCTGGTTTGTGTAATTTTACTATTTTATTAATACAAGTCTAATGTAAATGTTAATAAAAGTTACATTTTATTAGAACACGAGTGATGAGCGAGTGTGCCGCCCCCACGTCAGTAGCAGCCGGGCTGCTCGCATCCGGACACGCAGTGTGGCTCAAGGGATTCTCCGGACCCAGTTGTCATGCGGACACTCCAAATCAAAGGGGGATGTACTTGTACGGGATTTGCCGTAGTCAGTCTGTGACGCCACTCACAGTGTGTGGTGAAGTATGGCACCACCGCTGCTACTGTGGGACACCCGGGGCAATGGGATAGCAGCTGGTTGATAACACCTCCGTGGGTAGGGATTGTTGCCCTGGGACCTGGTGACTTGGTGCAGGGGACAGGGATGGCAGGGGCCGGCGCACCTGGTCAGACCAGGGAGTCTCAGCTTACTCACGGTTAAAGAAATCAGACAAGTCCAGTGGTTAACCAAGGTGCTGGTGGCCGGCCGCCGCGGCCGGGTGTTCTCTGGTCCCCCACCCGGGCTGGTGGTCTGTGTCACTTTCCTCTGCACTGTGTTGCGATGTGGTGGACTTCCCAGTGTGGAACGCAGGAGTCCGCTCCCGGTACTATTGTTGGGAGCCGTGCCCTCTGATGCTGACCCGTGGGATCTACCGGGCCCTGGCGGATGCCGTATCTCTATCTGTGAGTGGTTGTCTGCTTTTGGGACTTTGGTTAGAACAGGACCTATAATCCTGCCCTCAATTGGTTAATTAGCTAGGCCGTAGGTTCCGGTCCGGGCTTCAGAGTCCAAGTACCCCCTCTGTGCACGATTTCCGAGGCAGTTCTCCGGTGTCGGTACCGGCAGGCTCCAACCCTGCCCCGGTCCACCTCGGATCTCTGGCTGCCGTCTTCCCGTCTCCTGCTAGACTCGGACCACCATCTGCCACCTAGCCAATGCACCAGAGCTCCAACCACGGCACCTCTGCTCTCGAGCTTCACCGCCTCCACTCCACTCAACTTGAGCTCTAAACTGGAACTACTCCTTTTCCCGCCCCGGGCTCTCCAGACTCCCTAGGTGGGCGTTCTCCATCCGCCTGGTCCCGCCCATTGGTGTGCCTGTCCTTCCCTGGGGGAAGGTGACTAGGGTTTCAGGTCGGCTGTGTGTAAACCTGTGAGGGAAAGTGTTGTGTAGGGGCCTAATCTGTGTGACTACCTGGTTTTACCAGGGCGTCACATGAGCGCTGAAATGCTCAAGTGCCTGGACTTCATTCATGTAAGAAGTATAATGGAAGTCAATGGGAAACTTGATCATTTTTCCAGAAGACCTCCCCAGGAGGGCTGTGAGGGCAGGAAAATCGCTGAAATGGATGTTAAACAGCACTTAAATGGAATGGAAACAGCATGGAGATGAGGCCTGGACACATCGCTGACTCCCAGATCACTGCTGGGAACAATTTTGTCAGAGTAATAGGCTGTTCTCACATGTTGGATTAGATGCGTTTTTGAGTGCAGATTTGTCACAAAACCTGAAGGCAATCATGATTCCAGCAAAGAGAATGAGAATCCTGAAGTGTCATACACACGTTGCTTATTTGTGACTTGCAGATTTGGTGCAGAAAATTCTCCACTTTTACAGACTGACAGTAAAAAAAACAATAGACCTCCAAAAAATGGATTTAGCAGGAAAAAATGTTAGGAAACATTATTTCCTGTAAAATGACTTGAAAAGGCAAATATAAAAAGGCAAAATTAAAAAGAAAAAACAAAAGCCTCCTCCCCCCTTAATAGCAGGGCCATCTCTCACTGTAATTCCCCATCGCCTATGATTACAGTAGATGACATAGTAGAGGGGTAAATAAAACTATACCGACTGGTAGTCATTGATAAATGTAACTTTAATATGTTACTATGTAATCTGGGCACGTTGTGTGTGACATGATCAGACACTTCCTGTATAATTTATGGAGGGAAGAGTTCTGAAACTCACAAAGCCTATGCGGACAATGCAAGAACTGCAAAAACTTAGAAGGAAGAGGGACTCCGATACATCGTATACATAAAGGAGGACCTCTGCATGCACCATCAGCGGCACGTCCACTTCCTTGTCCTTTACCGCATGAATTGCACATTTTAAATTAGGTATATAATATATATTTGCAAACTTTCCAATATTAATAGGGAAAATAAAATATGTAGCCCTGAAAAGTACTTTTGTTTTTAGGTTGCAGTATTAGTATAGAAGGATTGTTTTGCTACAAACCCTGCCTATACACCTGCTCTAATTCCAAGCTATCCCTCCTGCAGCAGCTATCTCTTCAGTGACTGAAGGTACAGCGGTGTTAATGCAAAAAAATACAGTATTTAGCCCTGAAAAGGACTTTTGGGTTTTAGGTTTCAAACAGCAGTATAAGTGTACAAGAACTGATTTGCTTTAAACCCTGCCTATTTGCCTGCTGTAAACTCTCTTTCTTAGACCAACTCTCCCTGAACTGAAGTGTGACAGGCATTGCGCTCCCGGGTCTTATATAATACCGGATGATGCAATGTAGTCGGCCAATCACAGTAATGCCAACATGGCTACAGCATTACCTTTTATGGCAGGCAATTTCCTCGTGTTTATTGGCTGTTTAAAAGCAACAAAACATTTGTGGGGGAGACTTGAACATGGTGCTCAACCACCCCGATGCTCAATTGAGTATCGAGCAATGGCAAACACGCATCACTACACATCACTATCCTTTATGTATTTAAATTGTCTCTCCAGGAAAGGAGACAAACTCTAGCGCAGCACCACCTATTGGAAGTAGCGATCCTAAAAGTCAAAAGTGGATTTTTAACAATCCTTTGCATATGACTTAGCATTTATGCCAGATCAGAATCCCAATTTGCAGACATGGTGTTTTGGGGTGCTTGTCCCTCGTCAGTGCAAAGTATGGGGTGTCTGATCCGGCTCCTGAGAAGCTATGTGGGGACCACGGGGGAACACTATTCTCCTTAAGGAGACTTTGCAAGACAGTCTGGCTGCCAGTAAGGGGACTTATAGCTTATAGCAACAATGCCTCTCTGGGAAATATTCAAATTGTCTCACCAGGAAAGGAGACAAACTCTAGCGCAGCGCCACCTATTGGAAGTAGTGATCCTAAAAGTCAAAAGTGGATTTTTAACAATCCTTTGCATATGACTTGGAATTAATGCCAGATCAGAATCCCAATTTGCAGACACGGTGTTTCGGGGTGCTTGCCCCTCGTCAGTGCAAAGTATGGGGTGTCTGATCCGGCTCCTGAGAAGCTATGTGGGGACCATGGGGGAACACTATTCTCCTTAAGGAGACTTTGCAAGCCAGTCTGGCTGCCAGTAAGGGGACTTATAGCTGCAATGTCCCTCTGGGAAATATTCAAATTGTCTCTCCAGGAAAGGAGACAAATTCTAGCACAGCGCCACCTATTGGAAGTAGCGATCCTAAAAGTCAAAAGCGGATTTTTAAGAATCCTTTGCATATGACTTAGGATTTATGCCAGATCAGAATCCCAATTTGCAAACACGGTGTTTCGGGGTGCTTGCCCCTCCTCAGTGCAAAGTATCGGGTGTCTGATCCGGTCATGAGAAGCTATGTGGGGACCACGGGGGAACACTATTCTCCTTAAGGAGACTTTGCAAGCCAGTCTGGCTGCCAGTAAGGGGACTTATAGCTGCAATGCCCCTCTGGGAAATATTCAAATTGTCTCTCCAGGAAAGGAGACAAACTCTAGCGCAGCGCCACCTATTGGAAGCAGTAATCCTAAAAGTCAAAAGTGGATTTTTAACAATCCTTTGCATATTACTTAGGATTTATGCCAGATCAGAATCCCAATTTGCAGACACGGTGTTTCGGGGTGCTTGCCCCTCGTCAGTGCACAGTATAGGGTGTCTGATCCGGCTCATGAGAACACTATTCTCCTTAAGGAGACTTTGCAAGCCAGTCTGGCTGCCAGTAAGGGGACTTATAGCTGCAATGCCACTCTGGGAAATCCTTTATGTAGCTATTTTTCTGACCACTGGAATCAGGTCACTGCCCTATGTGCTCCTCTGTGATGAGCTAGCAAAAACCTAGTCATATTCTATTTTTTAAGGGAACCTGTCAGGTTGGATAACTCTATTAATCTACAAATATGTGGAAAATGTGCAGGTTGATAGCATTACGAAGTTGCCCAGCCTCCGTATTGACAGCGTGGCACATGAGACAGAATAAAAATCATTCATCTTGGGTGTGCTGACAGTGACACAGCTGTGCTGGTGTGCCACAAGCACTTTGACAGTGCATCAGTGCAGAGCGAACTTTCAGTCAAAGTGCCAGGGCATGCTTACAGTCTCAGCAGTATTGTGATCAGTGACTGTAGATTGGCAGGCATACCTGAATGACTGAAAGCCAATGGCACTCGGGAGGAATAATGTTAATTTTCTCCACTTTCAGTACTGCAGCTGGGCACTTTCCTGTTATCATGCATATTAACCCTATATTTACAGGTTAATAATAATAATAATAATAATAATACAGGCTAAAACATCCAGTGCATTTTGTATTAAAACAGATTTTGTGCAGTAAAATAGCATATGAATGAAATTTTGGGAAGTAGTCTCTGTAGGGTACATTACTGTGAGCTTGAAATTCACGGCATCTCGATTTATGTTAATGTTACCATGGATTTCACCTTTTGCAATGTAAAAGATGACATGCATGGCTTAACAGCACCTGTTTAACAAACCATATCAATACTGCATTTCCGCTGAGATGTCCCATTGGAACATACAGTTAGGTCCAGAAATATTTGGACAGTGACACAATTTTCGCGAGTTGGGCTCTGCATGCCACCACATTGGATTTGAAATGAAATCTCTACAACAGAATTCAAGTGCAGATTGTAACGTTTAATTTGAAGGTTTGAACAAAAATATCTGATAGAAATTGTAGGAATTGTACACATTTCTTTACAAACACTCCACATTTTAGGAGGTCAAAAGTAATTGGACAAATAAACCAAACCCAAACAAAATATTTTTATTTTCAATATTTTGTTGCGAATCCTTTGGAGGCAATCACTGCCTTAAGTCTGGAACCCATGGACATCACCAAACGCTGGGTTTCCTCCTTCTTAATGCTTTGCCAGGCCTTTACAGCCGCAGCCTTCAGGTCTTGCTTGTTTGTGGGTCTTTCCGTCTTAAGTCTGGATTTGAGCAAGTGAAATGCATGCTCAATTGGGTTAAGAGCTGGTGATTGACTTGGCCATTGCAGAATGTTCCACTTTTTTGCACTCATGAACTCCTGGGTAGCTTTGGCTGTATGCTTGGGGTCATTGTCCATCTGTACTATGAAGCGCCGTCCGATCAACTTTGCGGCATTTGGCTGAATCTGGGCTGAAAGTATATCCCGGTACACTTCAGAATTCATCCGGCTACTCTTGTCTGCTGTTATGTCATCAATAAACACAAGTGACCCAGTGCCATTTAAAGCCATGCATGCCCATGCCATCCCGTTGCCTCCACCATGTTTTACAGAGGATGTGGTGTGCCTTGGATCATGTGCCGTTCCCTTTCTTCTCCAAACTTTTTTCTTCCCATCATTCTGGTACAGGTTCATCTTTGTCTCATCTGTCCATAGAATACTTTTCCAGAACTGAGCTGGCTTCATGAGGTGTTTTTCAGCAAATTTAACTCTGGCCTGTCTATTTTTGGAATTGATGAATGGTTTGCATCTAGATGTGAACCCTTTGTATTTACTTTCATGGAGTCTTCTCTTTACTGTTGACTTAGAGACAGATACACCTACTTCACTGAGAGTATTCTGGACTTCAGTTGATGTTGTGAACGGGTTCTTCTTCACCAAAGAAAGTATGCGGCGATCATCCACCACTGTTGTCATCCGTGGACGCCCAGGCCTTTTTGAGTTCCCAAGCTCACCAGTCAATTCCTTTTTTCTCAGAATGTACCCGACTGTTGATTTTGCTACTCCAAGCATGTCTGCTATCTCTCTGATGGATTTTTTCTTTTTTTTTCAGCCTCAGGATGTTCTGCTTCACCTCAATTGAGAGTTCCTTAGACCGCATGTTGTCTGGTCACAGCAACAGCTTCCAAATGCAAAACCACACACCTGTAATCAACCCCAGACCTTTTAACTACTTCATTGATTACAGGTTAACGAGGGAGACGCCTTCAGAGTTAATTGCAGCCCTTAGAGTCCCTTGTCCAATTACTTTTGGTCCCTTGAAAAAGAGGAGGCTATGCATTACAGAGCTATGATTCCTAAACCCTTTCTCCGATTTGGATGTGAAAACTCTCATATTGCAGCTGGGAGTGTGCACTTTCAGCCCATATTATATATATATAATTGTATTTCTGAACATGTTTTTGTAAACAGCTAAAATAACAAAACTTGTGTCACTGTCCAAATATTTCTGGACCTAACTGTATTATTAAAGTTCTAGTAAGAACCCAAAATGCCAAAAAGCATTTTTATAAAATATTTCAGACCCCAAAGAAACTACTAAAATGCAATAATCCAAACATTCATGGCACAATTTATAAAGACTGGTGTTTCCAATGCTAGTATTAAACAAAAATCTTGCTGACGTAAGATGTGGTTTATCAGCAAAGGGCGAGTTTTATTTAAAACTTAATTTTTAATAAATATCATATAAAAGAACTGGTTATGCACTGAATAAAACAGACCCATTCTAGACAGGTAAAAAAGAAAAAAAAATGCCAAATCCACAAATTCACATCCACAAAAATGGTAAGTGTAGGCTCAGCAAACGGAATTATGGTAAACCGGACATGTATACAATCAAATGATAGTAGTCAATCACCTAAATGTAACTCGCAATGATGTATCTATTCTACTCAACGTGAAAGATGGTGACTAATTAGTCCAAGTGTGAGATGTGTGTTGGCTCACCAGTATACCATAAATGCGTAAAATATATATGTGCTGTACAAATGTGCCACCCCCGTGCCAGCAGCCATGCTGCTCGGATCCAGATCTGCGGTATGGCTCGAGGGACTCTACCGGACCCGGGGGGGTCGCGCGGAAACTCCGAATAAAAGGGGGGACGTATTTGTATGGGGGGTAGTTGGAAAACTGTCTGTAACACCACACACGGTGTGTGGTGAGATGTAGCACCACCACTGCTGTTGTGAGGCTCCCAGGGGCGATGGGCTGGCAACTGGATGTTAACCCCTCCGTGGGCAGGGATGGATGCCCCAGGGCCCAATGTCTCTGTGCAGGGGATGATAACGGCAGGGACCGGCGCACCCGGTCAGGCCAGGAGAGTTAGGGGCACTTTGCACACTACGACATCACAGGTGGGGTCATGTCGAAAGTGACGCACTTCCGGTGTTGCTCTCGACATCGTAGTGTGTAAATCCTAGATGATACGATTAACGAGCGCAAAATCGTCGTAATCGTATCATCGGTGTAGTGTCGGGGAATTCCATAATTACGCTGCTGCGACGGTACGATGTTGTTCCTCGCTCCTGCGGCAGCACACATCGCTGTGTGTGAAGACATTGGAGAGAGGAACATCACCTTACCTGCTACCCGCAGCTCATGCCGACTATGCTGAAGGAAGGAGGTGGGTAGGATGTTTAAGTCCCGCTCTGCTCCGCCCCTCCGCTGCTATTTGCCGCCTGCCGTGTGACATCACAGTGACGCTGCACGAGCCGCCCCCTTAATAAGGAGGCGGTTTGCTGGCCAGAGCGATGTTGCAGGGCAGGTGAGTGCATGTGAAGCTGCCGTAGCGATAATGTTCGCTAAGCCCGCAATCACAAGATATCACAGCTGCGACGGGGGCAGGGAATATCGCGCTCAGCATCGCAAGCATTGGCTTGCGATGTCGTAGTGTGCAAAGTGCCCCTTACTCACTGTTGAATCAATCACACAAGTCTTTTGGTAAACCAAGGTGATGGTGGCCAGCTGCCGCAGACGGGTGTATCTGGTCCCACACCCGGGTTGATGGTCACTGCCCTTTCCTCTTTGCACTTTGTGTTTGGTTGTGTAGACTTCCCGATGTGTAACGCAGGAGTCCTCCTGGTCCTCCGGTTGGGAGCCGTGCCCGTCAGACGCTGACCCGTGGAATCTACCGGACCCTAGCGGATGTCCTATCCCTCTCTGTGGGTGGTTGTCTACTTTTCGGGACTTAGGTTGGGACAGGACCTGGAATCCTGCCCTCAATCGGTTAATTAGCTAGGCCGTCAGTGTCGGTCCTGGCTTCAGGGTCCGAGTACCCCCTTGTGTGCACAGTTTCCGGGACGGTTCTCCGGTGTCGGTACCGGCGGGCTACAATCCTGCTCCCGTCCACCTCGGATCTGCCGAGCCGTGTTCCCGTCTCCTGCTGGCGGTGACCACCGTCTGCCACCTAGCCAATGTGTCAGGGCTCCGACCCTGACACCTGTCAGCTTCTCCTCCTTACTCCTCTCAACTCCAAACTCCGACTGCTTGTTTTCCCGCCCCGAGCTTTCAAGACCCCTAGTTGGGCATTTTCCTTCCGCCTGGTCCCGCCCACTGGTGTGCCTGTCCTTCCCTGGGGGGGTGACTAGGGTTTTGTCAGCTGCTTTAACCCTGTGTGGGAGCGGTGTTGTGCGAGGGCCTGAACTGTACGACTACCTGGTTTTGCCAGGGAGTCACACAAACACACAAGAGTTTAGAAAAGAAATCAATGTAAGCATACACTGATCGGTCCCATATTACATTTCCGGTGATATCAATAAACTGATATTTTGATATGGCAAATCCTAACTCAGGATGGAGTTAGAGCAATAAGTTAGTGAGGATGTGGATCACAAGAAGGAGAGGGGCGGCCATCTTGGGGGCAGTCTGAAGTAACAGAAGACCGAGAGAGGACATGCCAGAAGGGGATTCAGTAACATTCATGAATGAAAGCATCCCATCATGACCAGAGCAGTGGCAAAGTTGAGCTGATCATGACCATGACTAGAACCTGGTCAGATGGGAGAAGATTTCTTGCTGGAATGCTGCGGAAAGATGGAGAATGCCGGACCTAGTGTGAGAGGTGTTGGACATCGGTGAGGAATCAAGTCACAGTCATCAGCAAGTGATTTAAAGGGAACCTGTCAGCAGAAATTTTGCAATAAAACTAAAAGATTCCCCTTCTGGAGCTCCTGGGCTGAATTCTAGAAAGGTTCCTGTTGCTATTGTGCCCACTTTGAGACCTAAATAAATACTTTATAAATTCTTACCTTTTTGTATGCAATTTTTTTTTATGGTCACGGGGGCGGGCTGTCTTGCGTCCGTTATTCGCCCTCCTGCCATTGTACGCCGTCCCCCATTGCTCATTTACATACACGAGGACGCCCTCCTCATGTAACTGTCCTCCCGAGGTCTCGTGCATGCCCAGTGCCACTCTCGCGGGACTGAGCACTGTGCAATGTGTGAACGCTGATGAGGTGATTTCGCAGGCGCGAGATTATGGGCGGCGCTGTGATTGTCATCAGTAGTGTCATCCAAGTACCCGCCCATAATGTCGTGCCCGCGCTTTTCCTTCTGCCTCCAAGCGCTGGCCATATGAACCATGTTGCCTATTACCGCGGGCACGAGATTATGGGTGGGTACTTGGATGACGCTGCTGATGACAATCACAGTGCCGCCCATAATCTCGCGCCTGCGGTAATAGGTGGGTTTATATGGCCAGCGCTTGCACATAACGGTGGAGGCAGAGGAAAAAGCGCGGGCACGAGATTATGGGCGGGTACTTGGATGACGCTGCTGATGACTATCACAGCGCCGCCCATAATCTCACACCTGTGCTATCACCTCATCAGCGTTCACACTTTGTACAGTACTCAGTCCCGCGAGAGTGGCACTGGGTATGCACGAGACCTCGGGAGGACAGTTAGATGAGGAGGGCGTCCTCGTGTATGTAAATGAGCAATGGGGGACGGCGTACAGCGGCAGGAGGACGAATAACGGACGCAAGACAGCCCGCCTCCGTGACCATAAATAAACATTTGCATACAAAAAGGTAAGAATTTATAAAGTATTTATTTAGGTCTCAAAGGGGGCACAATAGCAACAGAAACCTTTCTAGAATGCAGCCCAGGAGCTGCAGAAGGGGAATCTTTTAGTTTTATTGCGAAATTTCTGCTGACAGGTTCCCTTTAAAAAAAAAAGGGAACAGTCTCACCCGTCTATCATGTCCTGAGGGGGTCCATGCACTTCAGACTGTATTGTAGATCTCCATCTGGTTAGACAGAGAGAGGTATTGGAATAGAATTATTATGCCCTAAAGCCCCTAGTATCGCAAAGACTCCAGCTCTAACAAGGGCAGTCTACAGCTGTCCCTGCATAGACAAACCTTATGCTCACCCTGTGTGCCTCATAACATTTTCTCCCTTTTAGGGTCATCGTGGAGAACAAATGCATGCATTAGTTAGTATATGGGCTAAAGTATCATCAATCCAGTAGTAAATCTGGACCTAGGTTGAACTAGATGGACCTAGGTCTTTTTTCAACCTAAGTAACTATGTAACTAAGCTAATACAGCAAAATGCAACAAACCAAGCTATTTTGGTAGAATTTATAAAGACTTGTGTATTCTATGCTAGTACACTGGAGATCAAAATTAAAGAACAACACACTAATCCTGTCTTTCTGAGCCAAGTGTATGTACATTCGTTTGCGGTAATTCTTCCCATTTTCTAAATCCGTTTATAAAGAAAAAGAGTTTCCAATCACCTCTTGTATGGTCCCGCTACTCATTCATGACCCTTTGTATCCTGGAAGCAACCTCACGGTCCCACAGATAAACTTTGCATCTTTTGTAACACTGTTCTGGTGGCATGGACCTTCAAAAGTTGATCAATGTAGATTACATTATTTCTCAAAAAGCAAGTGATCATACATTGTTCTCTAATTTTGATCTCCAGGATATATAAGAAAAATCTTACTGAAGTCAGATGTGACAAATCTATTAAGAGACACAAACCTGGTAGATTGTCTATAAATAGGGATGGGCGAACCCAAACTGTAAAGTTCAGGGTCCGTACCAAACACATAGTATCCGTGTACACAATCCTGATCATGAGCTTTCCTGGGAAGTTTGTGTTACAGTTCGGGTCCAGAGGCTGTAAAAAAAGCACATTATTAAAAAACATTATGATCATACTTACCGGTCCCGCGACGCGTCCTGCAAACTCTGTCTCCCGGCCGCTTCCGCATCTGTCCGATCATTGCTGTGCTGCCCGGTAACCAGCACTGACTAAAGGACCTTCCGTGATGTCATGGACATATGATCAGTCAGGTGTGCATGTTGTATTACCTCATTGGCTACAGACTGGTCACGTGACTATGACATCATCAAAGGTCCTGGTGAGCCGTGATGCGATTGTCGCATCGCATCACGGAGCACAATCTCCCAACAGCAGCAGATAAGCTGTGTTTATTTTCATGCAGCTGAGGCGCTACTGTCCTGAGAGCGGGGTGATGCATTGCGAGACGCAAGTGCAATCATGCACTCACTGTCAGCCTCTGCTTCATCACTCTGTGCAGAGTGATATAGCAGAGCTGACATGGGTCTCTTTGCTTCTCACTTTGTATAGACACTGTCTGTGCACAGTGATGAAGAAGAGTTGACATTGCTGTCCCTGTGGATTAAGTCAGACTAAGGTTTTTTTTATAATAAAGATGGCATCTCTAAATGTTTTTTCTTTTATTTCTAATAAAGATTTTTTTCTCTGCGTTGTGTTTTTTTTTACTGTTTCCTAGAAATTCAGGGTGGCCATGTCTAATTTAGCGTGACACCATGAATTTCGGGCTTAGTACCATCTGAGAATACAAGATGGTATTAACCCCTTTATTACCCAGCGTGCCACCGCCACGTGGGCCGCTGGACAAGCCGGGTAACGCGCCTGGATATGGCGCTAAGAAACAATGAGCCATTTCCAGGGGCTGCAGAGAATCCCAGCCCCCAGCTGCCTGGCTTTACCTGACTGGCGATCAAAATATGGCAGGAGCTCACACATTTTTTTTTTTATTTATATTTTTAAATAAAAAAAAATGAATGGGCTTTCCTGTATTTTGATCACCGGCCAAAGTAAATCAAGCAGATGTGGCTGGCAGCCCGTAGCCGTCTGTTTTATCTGCTCTGAGAGCAAAAAATACCGCGGAGCGCTGTCATTTTTTTTAATGATTTATTTATTTTTACATGATTTATTTATTTATTTATTTTTTAGCTATTTAAAATAATAATTAAATAAAAAATGGGAGCCCAGCATATACCCAAGCATCTCGCTGGTACTTGGCACTCGTTGAGTATACCGAGTACTGAGATGCTCAGGCGAGTACCGAGTATTGGCGAGCATACCGCCCATCACTATCCAGTGACACTAAAGGACCTTGCATGACGCCATAGCCATGTGACCAGTCTGTAACCAACGAGGTAATACAACATTCACACGTGACTGGTCACATAGCTATGATGTCACGGAAGGTCCTTTAGGCTGGAAACACACTTATGCGTGTAAAATAGGTCCGAGTTGCATGAAACAAACTCGGCCAATTTTAGTTCACGTTAGGTCAGTGTGCAATGCAAGTGCGATGCTTTTTTTTAATTATTTAATGACTAGCAGAGCGTGTGTAATGCGTGTGTGATCCGTGTGTGATCCTTTTCTTTCTCAGCAGCTGTCATCTGCCATTCAGCTCTGCTACATGGCTGCTGACAGCAGCCAGAGACAGAGCCATGTAGCAGTGCTGAATAGCCACTGACAGCAAACACAGACAGAGCCGCACGATCAGAATGAAGTCGGATGAACGTCACCCGACTTCATTGTCATCCCGTGGCTCTGTCTGTGTGGCATGGCCTGATTTTTGGTCACCGGTGAAGGTCTCACTGGTGACCACAAATCCCCTGAGTGACTTAAGTGATCTGTGCTATCAGCGGTGCCATCACTGAGGTTACCCATGGCCACGGCTGAAGTCCTCCCGCTGAGATCTGTGGCCGCGGGTAACCTGAGTGATGTCATCGCTGATAGCGAGACTCACTTCAGTCACTGCGGGGAGCTCACAGAGAGCAGTCGTGGTCTGTGACTGCTCTCTGTCAGCTTCCAATGTAGCAGAGCTGACAGCGTCGAGGGACCTCTGTAGATTACATCGGACATGGAAGGGTATTTGGGGTCTTGAATAAAGTGGTGAAAAAGGTTGTTTTTTTGTTATTTATTTCAAATAAAGGATTTTTGGGAGTATGTCTTCATTTTCTTAATCTTACAGGTTAATCATGGAAGGTATCTCTGGGAGACGCCTGCCATGATTAATCTAGGACTTAGTGGCAGCTATGGGCTGCTGCCATTAACTCCTTATTACCTCGATTGCCGCACCAGGGCAATTCGGGATGGCCGGGTACAGTCCCGGGACAGTCGCATCTAATGGATGCGGCTATTCCGGGCGGCTGCTGACTGATATTGTTAGGGTGGGGGGCTCCGCATAACATGGGGCTCCCCATCCTGAGAATACCAGCCTGCAGCCATGTGGCTTTACCCTGGCTGGTATTAAAATTGGGGGGAAATGCAAGCCGTTTTTTATAAATTATTTTTTTTTTTTTTTTACTGCATTATATAGACCCGTCCACCGGCAGCTATGATTGGTTGCAGTGAGACAGCTGTCACTCAGCAGTGGGGGCGTGTCTGACTGCATCCAATCATAGGTGCCGGTGGGCGGGGAAAGCAGGGAATACGAGATTGAATAATGAGCGGCCGGCTTTTTCAAAAGAGGAGAAGCCCCCGGAGCAGTATGAACGCCGTGCAGCGCCGCGCTGGTGATCGGGGATTGGTGAGTATCAGAGTGGGGGGAAGAGGGATAGACCGACATGGACAGAGAGAGAGACCGACAGAGAGAGAATAGAGACCAAGAGGGAGAGACCGACTGACAATAATCGCATGTTTCTCAAAACACTGGAAATGAGTGAGGTCTCACAATGTCGGTCAATCTCTATGATTGACCGACATTGTGAGACCTCACTCATTTCCAGTGTTTTGAGAAACAGGCGAATAATGTATTTAGAAAAACGAATGTCACTAGGATGGTGTGAGTGCCGGTCTGTGTGACATGCATTTTTTTCACGCTCCCATAGAGTTGCATTGGAGACACTCATGCGAGAAACTCTCCAAAACACAGTATGATGCAGATGGGAGCTGCCTCATTGTTTAACATGTGTCTGAGTGCAATGCGAGAATTTCTCGCATTGCATTACTGCGAGAAAATCGCAAGTGAGAGGCCGGCCTTTGGCAGTGCTGGTTACTGGGCGGAACAGCAATGATTGGACGCAGAAGCAGAAGTGGCGGGAGACAAAGTCTGCAGGACGTGTCGCAGGACCTGTAAGTATAATGAAAGTGTTTATTATTAACTATATTCTTTATTTTACAGCCCCTCCGCCCCATCCCATAACTGTAAAATCTAAGTTCGGTGTTCGGACGCATGTTGGTGTTATCTTAGAACCCGAACTAGAACTTTACAAAACGTTCAGGCGACGCTCCCAAACACAAACATTGGGGGGTTCGCCCATCACTATCTATAAACAAAATATCCACAAGCTGTGAGCTGGCATAGATTTCTGAAATAATTTATTCCACTTTTATGTCTTAAATTATAATAGATTTGTCTCTATACCCCTTTTTCTCACTCCGTTTGTAGATACTAAAGATGTATAGTTTTACTTTTAAGTGGTGAAAAAAACTTCTGAAGTTTGTAGCATTCTCATTTTTAGGGATCTGGGGGTCACTGATGGCTTATTTTTTGATTCTTGAGCTGACATTTTAATTATACCATTTTTGCCTAGATGCAATGTTTTGATCTTCTGTTATTGCATTTGATTGCAATGTTGCTGCAACCAAAAAAATGTAATTCTGGCATTTTGATTTTTTTTCTCACTACGCCCTTTACTTTATCAGATTTATTGATTTCATATTTTGATAGATCGGGCATTTTTGAACACTGTGACACCAAATATAGCTATTTTTTAAATATTTTTATTGTTTTATTTTCAATGGGGCAAAAGGGGGGGATGATTTGAAGTTTTAGGGGGTTTTTTCTTCATATTTTGAAAAACTTTTTTTTTACATTTTTACTTGATTTCACTATTCTCCCGCAATGTCCGATAGCTTCTACTGTACAGAGCAGTGCTTCAGCATATATCTGAACAACAGAAATGTTGATATCCTTGTGGGTGTCGGTGCTCTGCTGTCATTCACAGGAAGTGAGTCATCACAGCAAAAGGGTCCATCAGCTGAACCCACACTGTCATACCAACCCATTGGCACCCCATGATTGCATCACTGGGCCGCCAATAGCAGCGGGGAACAGCGTGGTCCCCACAGGAGTGCATTAGATTGTGTTATCAGTGGTTGACATTGCGATCTATGTGGTAAACAGGCAGAGGTGGATCTCTGATACACCTGTGCCTGTTAGCTACACAAATCTTCTTATCATGTCTGCCCGCATTAAAGGGCCATGCAAGACCAAGAACATATATAGATATATACGTCCTTGGTCATGAAAGGGTTAAAATAAAAAATATGCTCCTATAAAATCTATACCAATGTTTTTGTAAGCAGTGCGATGCAAAACTGATGCAAAAATGACTAAAATTCCAAGTTGTTAGACGTTGCATATTATTAGCAGAATTTCTCCACATTTTCATGCAGTAAATTGGCAGTGTATCACTGTGCCAGCGAAGTACAGGAGATTTTGGCCATTCTCATCTACATGTTGCATATGCGGATTTAGTGTAACAAATGCTGATTTTGCTGATGATTTTGAATGCAGATAAGCTGAAGAATAATCTACAGCAAGTCTGCTAAATGTGAACATACCCTAACTGCACATTACCATTAGTATGTGATTTTAACTGTTTACTTACCAGAATGCACAGCATTGTTCCTATGTATGTGTGTTGTTTTTGATGCAATGTATTCGCCTTATAGCCCATCCATGGGGTCAAGTAGTATGAAGAGTGTTGCATAAGCCATATGTGCTGCTAATGGTCCTTCTCTCTGATAACCTATTGATATATTTAGACTGAAAATGGGGATAAAAGCAATGTGCCATAGGAATAATGTAGGCATTACTGAATGATTTGTAAAGCTGCACATAGTGCATTATCCTATTAAGTATAACATGATAAGTATAGGTATAATATGCACAGTAGAGCCAATCTGTGAAGTGGCTTTAATGATAGTAGTCCATTTATAATTGTATAGTGTAAGGCCTAAGTACATAAACCACTTCCTATTAAAATGCAGATTGCACGGCCAGGTCTTGGGAGACAAGCCATAGGTGATGTTTGCGGATGGCAAATTTCTAAACATGCTACCGACAACTGGCAAATATTTTTATAGGAATTGAATGTAAGCTGCCAATAAACCTGTATGCTATGACTTCACTATCACTGAAATATATGAGCTTTAAGAAGCTACTTCTTCAGTAAAACATGGTTGTAGTAAGTTAAGGCCCAGTCACACTAAACAACTTACCAGCGATCCCAACAACGATACAACCTGATAGGGATCGCTGGTAAGTTGCTAGGAGGTCGCTGGTGAGATGTCACACTGCGACGCTCCAGCGATCCCACCAGCAACCTGACCTGGCAGGGATCGCTGGAGCGTAGCTACACGGGTTGCTGGTGAACTGTCACACAGGCAGATCTCACCAGCAACCCGTGACCAGCCCCCAGCCAACAGCGACGCGTGGAAGCATGCTGCGCTTGGTAGCTAAGGTAAATATCGGGTAGCCAAGGTAAGGGCTTCTTGGTTACCCGACGTTTACTGTAGTTACCAGAGTCCGCAGAAGCCGGCTCCCTGCTCACTGCACATTCAGTTGTTGCTCTGTCGCTGTCCCACACAGCGATCTGTGCTTCACAGCGGGAGAGCAACAACTAAAAAATGGTCCAGGACATTCAGCAACAACCAGCGACCTCACAGCAAGGGCCGGGTTGTTGCTGGATGTCACACACAGCAACATCGCTAGCAACATCGCTGCTACGTCACAAAAGTCATTCCTTAGCAGTGATGTTGCTAGCAATGTTGCTTAGTGTGACGTGGCCTTTACTGTACATGTTCTAGAAGAAACATTGACAAAAGTAACTTTGACTTAAGCTGTTTTTAATGACATTATAGAGTACCTAAGTGAATGCTAAGTTGTGCTTCGAGTACTCAGATGTCATCCGAGTGCTGACCCATTTTTTCACTGGCCCATAGGCTTGCATTGCCAATTTTGATGCAACCCACAAAACTTCACAGACGTGTGAAAAGCCCCAAAGACTATCAAAGATACAAGTGCTAATTGTGAAAGACACAGATATCACTTTTACATGAAACTCAGACATGTGCATGAGCCCTTGACAATTTCCCATATGAGTTACATGCAACGGCCATCACTGTGCAGTCTAAATTTACATGAGATTATAGATTATAGATTATATTACATTGTGAAATATCTTCCTTTTATTACTTTTAATGAAACCAGTTAACTTTCTGCCATAATCATCTTTCATTTACTGTGGCAAGTTTTTCTTCTGGCTTTATAGGAATGTACTGTTTTTTTTGTCTAGTATTGTATCAATGAAAGACAAAAATATGCAGCAGATTTCATGACACGGCAGGTAGTAGAGATGAGGAAACTTGTTCGAAAAAGGTTCGCAAATCTCAAATTTAGCACGAACCTTGCCCATTCGGGTTCGGGTTCAGATCCCCAGCATTTTTCTCACAATCGGTAAATTTTGGCCTTTATTCGGTTACTATTCGCATTTGCACTAATGCTTTTCTAATACCCTATTATCACTTTGGCTAGGATAGTAGTGCTGCATGATGAGCATGGAAGAGGAGGTGTTTGATGAGGGGAGGCTGTGAGGAGAGGTCATAGGAGCGGTGGACTGGTTATTTTTATTTATTTATTTTTTATTAACTTAATGTGTAGCTGTTCCGGCAGCCAGTCAGGGCACAGAAACTATCCACAGCATTCAGACACAAGGGCTTGTGTCATTAGCTGTCTAAGTCACATGTGCCTCTACATATAAGAAGTTGTTATGTGCGTCATTTTGAGACTGCTACAGATTGGGGAGGGTGCTGCTGCATGTATATCACTACAAATAAATACTAATTCATAACTCTGTGCTCCTGGCACAAATAGATATTTCAGCATATACACATTGATTGCTAATCCTGTGGTTCTGCCACACATTGAAATTTCAGAATATAAATTCTGATTGCTTAATCTGTGGTCCTGCAGTCTGCCACAAATAGACATTTCATCATATAAATTCTCAATGCTAATTTTGTGGTCCTGTCTTGGTCGTACAGTAATCAAAAGGTGTGTCCACCACTGTTACTGACTCGCCCACCCCAGGGCTATGGGACACCCGGTGCCGGGCCGGACTAGTCCGGGGGGTCGTCAGTGGTGGCTGGGCCCGACTCCGTACCCTGGTGGGGTCAATTAATATGGCTTCAGTGTCTTGGGGGTGATTAAAGTTTATATTTGTCGTGACACCACCTGTGGTTTGCGGCTATTAAGCCGCTGCTGCTGTATGAGGCCTCCGGGGCTGGTGGAATGGCAGCTTGGATGGTCCTGCTCCCCACAGGTGGAGCGGTACCCCGAGGCACAGTTGGTGCTTGTAAGTGTCTATGCAGTGATGGAAGTCTATGAAGATGAAATAACAGAGGCAACACCAAGGGTGCAATTTCAAGATGTTTACTCATAGTTCCTGGTAGGTGCACACTGGTGCCTCTGGACTGCTGAGACCCACTGTCAGGGACCTCCGCCGATCCTGGGTAGATCTGGGGGTAAAAGCCGGTGCACCCCTCTATGTGTTCCTTTCTTCAGCTGTCTCCTTAAGCCTTGCCCTTGTTGGCTGAACCTGGCTCGGCCTCCACTACAGCCTCTGGGCCAGGGGCTTGCCTGTCGGTAATTTACCCCCTTTCTAGAGGTTCTGCTGTGGGCTGTGGCCCGGGGAGCTTGCAGCTTTCCCTGGGCCTCGGTTTTTACTTTTGGAGATGACTTTTCCTCCTCCAGTGTCTAGGGACCGTCCCCTGTGTGCAGCTTGATCCCTCCACCGAATCTTATTATTGTGGAACAGGCCACGAGCCTGAAAGCTATCTGTGGCCCTGGAATCCCTTCTTTTCTCTACTTGGTGTCACCTGGACCCTCTGAGTCCCAGGGTCTTCACCAGGAAGCGTCGCTTTCTTCTCTTGCTCCTGACTGACTAGAGCACTTCTCCTTTCAGCTCTCTCTGCAGACTCTCACTTCTCACTTCTCTGCCTCCCGCAGACTTCCTCACTCCCCTCCTCCCTGAGGTAAACTGAAACTCTCTCTTGACCTTCCTTACTACAATGCTCTCGGGTGGCTCCTCCCACCCCCCAGTTGCTAAGCTACCACCCTATGGGAGCAGGGATGGGTCTTACAGCCCCTCCCAGCATGCAGCATGGGAGGGTTGCTGCCACTGTCCCTGGTCCCTGTGTGTACCTAACAATGGGTGTAGTGCAGATTTGCCTGTGGACCGGCGTTCACCCCTTTCCTTACCCAGGATGGGACATCACACCACTGGATGGGGTGCAATGTCTCTGTGGCGACGGAAGCCTCAGGGGCGCCACTCTCCCCCACAGCGAATCCCAGCACGTCCTTGGGCTGAAAAACAACAAGAACAGTGGGAAGAAATTGCAAAAGAAAACATTTTTGTGTACACATGAAACTTTAAAACTCTCGAACTTTTCTTCCCTTTATGGGAGGCGCATATACTTGAATGTTGCAAAAACTTTAAAGTCTTTTTAAACTAGAGCAGACCAGCCACATTTTGTCCAGTGGCCTGGTTACACATCAGCATACTTCACATATAAACACATGTAACTGCGGACCACTTTCAAGTCCAGTGGCCCGGTAACACATAAACAGTGTGGGGGGGGTCATCTTCAAAAAGCACAAAGGGGCAGGAATGCAGGGAAGGGTGTCATCTTCAAAAAGAACAGTGGACAGACATACAGGGGCTATTTACAGTTCGGCATCTTCTTCTTTCTTTTAATTGCAGAGGTCCTCATCTGGCTCAGCTCCCTGTGACATGGAAGCTGCAGTAAGGTTGGTCTGGGTCCCCTGGGAGCTCGCGCTGGAACTGTTGCGGGGTAATCGTATCAGAGCTGCGTCCTCCTCTGGCTGTTCAGGAGTCTGATCTTCAGCCACAACAGTTGCTGGGATAGACGGCGTTGCGGCCTGGTCTGATCTGGCCGGATAGGGTGTTTCTGTGCCGGATGTCTCAACAGGGACTTCAGTCAGGATCACAGCATGGATCACAGCTTGGGTCTCAGCGGGCATTGCAGAATGGATCCCAATGGGCATCGCAGCATGGATCCCATTGGGCATCGCAGCAGGGATCGCATTCGGGATCACAGCATGGATCGCATTCAGGATCGCAGCAAGGATCGCATTCGGGATCGCAGCATGGATCGCGGCGGGCATCGCAGCGGCCTCTGGTAGTAACGCCGGCGGGTTCAGCACACCCAATCGGGCAGGGGCAGTATAGGACTCACCCAGGTCTATGCCGGAGATGCTCTGCAGCAGGATCGCCATCGCTGGTGTGGGCTCTGGATGGTTGTGGGCGGCACTTCCACATAGGCCTTGCTGCACAGACACCTGCAGATTCCTCATGGCCAGCACCATCTCCTTCCCCCACACGGCTGTCTCCCATCCGCTCTGCTCGTTCATCCTGTCAGCCGTTCTCCCGACCTCAGCCTCCAGCTCAGCGGCAGTCACAGGCCTGATCCAGGTGAGCTCCTCCTGGCCTCCGCTTGCAGGAGCCATCTTCTTTCTTCCTCAATACAGCAGCATGCACTGCCAGGGATTGTCTTTTTCTAGCGCGCCATTTTTCATTCTCTGCTCTGCATAGCAGACATGGTCTCAGCTTCGCGCTCTTCCGGCAAGACCAAAGGGGCGGGGCTTACTTTCGCGCCCTTTCCTCAGGAACGCCCCCCTTCTTCCCGCTCTTTGCAAGCTGTAATGGCGGCGGTTCTCACAGTAAAACACACAGTCTTTTCAAAGGCGCACAGTACCCGGTGGGCGCCGGGCACATTATCCTGTTCGTGACGCCAAAGTTGACTCGCCCACCCCAGGGCTATGGGACACCCGTGCTGGGCCGGACTAGTCCGGGGGGTCGTCAGTGGTGGCTGGGCCCGACTCCGTACCCTGGTGGGGTCAATTAATATGGCTTCAGTGTCTTGGGGAGTGATTAAAGTTTATATTTGTCGTGACGCCACCTGTGGTTTGCGGCTATTAGGCCGCCGCTGCTGTATGAGGCCTCTGGGGCTGGTGGAATGGCAGCTTGGATGGTCCTGCTCCCCACAGGTGGAGCGGTACCCCGGGGCATAGTTGGTGCTTGTAAGTGTCTATGCAGTGATGGAAGTCTTTGAAGATGAAATAACAGAGGCAACACCAAGGGTGCAATTTCAAGATGTTTACTCACAGTTCCTGGTAGGTGCACACTGGTGCCTCTGGACTGCTGAGACCCACTGTCAGGGACCTCCGCCGATCCTGGGTAGATCTGGGGGTAAAAGCCGGTGCACCCCTCTATGTGTTCCTTTCTTCAGCTGTCTCCTTAAGCCTTGCCCTTGTTGGCTGAACCTGGCTCGGCCTCCACTACAGCCTCCGGGCCAGGGGCTTGCCTGTCGGTAATTTACCCCCTTTCTAGAGGTTCTGCTGTGGGCTGTGTCCCGGGGAGCTTGCAGCTTTCCCTGGACCTCGGTTTTTACTTTTGGAGATGACTTTTCCTCCTCCAGTGTCTAGAGACCATCCCCTGTGTGCAGCTTGATCCCTCCACTGAATCTTATTATTGTGGAACAGGCCACGAGCCTGAAAGCTATCTGTGGCCCTGGAATCCCTTCTTTTCTCTACTTGGTGTCACCTGGAGCCTCTGAGTCCCAGGGTCTTCACCAGGAAGCGTCGCTTTCTTCTCTTGCTCCTGACTGACTAGAGCACTTCTCCTTTCAGCTCTCTCTGCAGACTCTCACTTCTCACTTCTCTGCCTCCCACAGACTTCCTCACTCCCCTCCTCCCTGAGGTAAACTGAAACTCTCTCTTGACCTTCCTTACTACAATGCTCTCGGGTGGCTCCTCCCACCCCCAGTTGCTAAGCTACCACCCTATGGGAGCAGGGATGGGTCTTACGGCCGCTCCCAGCATGCAGCACGGGAGGGTTGCTGCCACTGTCCCTGGTCCCTGTGTGTACCTAACAATGGGTGTAGTGCAGATTTGCCTGTGGACCAGCGTTCACTCCTTTCCTTACCCAGGATGGGACATCACACCGCAGGATGGGGTGCAATGTCTCTGTGGCGACGGAAGCCTCAGGGGCGCCACATTACTTTTACAATTTAGCTTTTTTGTATGTATGAAGCACCTAATATTCCTCCTATTCCTCCTTTTTTTATGCCTGCTGAGTCACAACAAGCCATTTTTTGGTAAATATTCTTATTCGGGTCTCCTTGTGTGTTGCCAGTAGTGGCAGGGGTCTCCAAACACCAGGCCTATACCTGTCACTCATCCACCTTTTAGTGATCAATGTTTAAACTAGAAATGCTGGGCCAGGCCTTGTTTAAGGCCCTGTCCCATGCATCCATGCTGTGCCATTATACTACCTGTACTCTATGGAAATTGATGCCACTTTAGTGGTGGCTGCCCCTAATTTTTTTAAATGTGGAGACTCCAAGTTGGGTTTCCATATTGTGTGGATATGTTCATTGAACTGTTTGGCAAACACCGCAAAAGTCGGCAAACCAAACTTTGAAAGGTTCGCTCATCTTTAGCAGGTAGTACTATCAGTGACTACATCTTCTTCTGGTTTACTCCCAAAATCATACAAATAAATTAATGACTCGTGTGTTTATGGCAAGGAACCTCATTTGTCATGGCTTGGAAGTAATTATCACCTGAAAATAACTGTGAAGAATACACACTAGACTGTACTACCAGTATAAAGTTACCGTCACACTAAGTGATGCTCCAGCGATCCCACCAGCAACCTGACCTGGCAGGGATCACTGGAGCGTCGCTACATGGGTTGCTGGTGAGCTGTCAAACAGGCAGATCTCACCAGCAACCAGTGACAAGCCCCCATCCAGCAGCGACACGTGGAAGCGATGCTGCGCTTGGTAACTAAGGTAAATATGGGTAACTAACCCGATATTTACCTTGGTTACTAGCGCACACCGCTTAGTGCTGGCTCCCTGCACTCCTAGCCAGAGTACACATCGGGTTAATTACCCGATGTGTAGTCTGGCTATGTGTGCAGGGAGCCGGCACTGACAGCGTGAGAGCGGCGGATGCTAGTAACGAAGGTAAATATCGGATAACCAAGGAAATGGCCTCTTGGTTACCCGATATTTACATTGGTTACCAGCATCCGCAGAAGCCGGCTCCCTGCTCACTGCACATTCAGTTGTTGCTCTCTCGCTGTCACACACAGCGATGTGTGCTTCACAGCAGGAGAGCAACAACTAAAAAATGGTCCAGGACATTCAGCAACAACCAGCGACCTCACAGCAGGGGTCAGGTTGTTGCTGGATGTCACACACAGCAACATCGCTAGCAACATCGCTGTTGCGTCACAAAAGACGTGCCTCAGCAGCGATGTTGCTAGCGATGTTGCTTAGTGAGACATGGCCTTTAGTCAGTCTCAAATTTAATGCTTAATCCTTTTGTTATTCAGGAGATAAGGCACTGCCAGGGCAATTTGGCAGTGATTTTATCTTCTCCTTTGACAACAGATGAATGCTTATTAGAACCTAACATTCATGTCTATGGGGGAGTCTGGAGAGATCAATGTCGGCCCAAAGCGAGTATAGCCATCAGTTTTAATATACGTAAGGCCAGACTTAGACAGGAGCAGGGGACATAAATTGCTACACCATTCTTTGATGGTAACATCTGAGCATAGGGGTTACAGAATCTAAATTTTAGGTTTAAAATTAGAAGAGAGTGTTAATTCTAAGCTAATTCTGTTAGTTTGATACATTTTCCAAAGCAAAAAGATATTATAATAATAATAATTTGTATTTATTTAGCACCAACATATTCCACAGCACTTTACAATTCAGAAGGGGTTTGTACAGACAATATGAGACATTACAAATTAACAGAACTCAGATACCAAGAGGAGTGAGGGCCCTGATCGCAAACTTACAGTCTATGAGGGAATAGAGGAGGCACAAAAGGTGAATGGGGGGGGAGCTTGTCATGTATGGTCCAGCATCGATTTAATAGGGGATTCAAAACTAGCTTCATGGACCGGTCGCCAGCCAGAATATATACATAGAGAGTATAAACAAATTACATGAAGAGTAATGCAATCAGAAGATACAAGGGAGAAGAATTGGAAGTAGATTAGATTAGAAGAGGGAGGTGAGGTGATAGGCTAGTCTAAAGCTGGTGTCACACATAACGACGACGACAACGACGTTGCTGCTACGTCACCATTTTCTGTGACGTTGCAGCGACGTCCCGTCGCTGTCGCTGTGTGTGACATCCAGCAACGACCTGGCCCCTGCTGTGAGGTCGCCGGTCGTTGCTGAATGTCCAGCTTCATTTTTTGGTCGTCACTCTCCCGCTGTGACACACACATCGCTGTGTGTGACAGCGAGAGAGCGACGAAATGAAGCGATCAGGAGCCGGCACTGGCAGCTGCGGTAAGCTGTAACCAGCGTAAACATCGGGTAACCAAGGGAAGACCTTTCCCTGGTTACCCGATGTTTACGCTGGTTACCAGCCTCCGCTCTCGCTGCCAGTGCCGGCTCCTGCACTGTGACATGTGGCTGCAGTACGCATCGGGTAATTAACCCGATGTATACTGTAGCAAGGAGAGCAAGGAGCCAGCGCTAAGCAGTGCGCGCGGCTCCCTGCTCTCTGCACTGTGACATGTAGCTGCAGCACACATCGGGTTAATTAACCCGATGTGTGCTGCTGGAGAGCAAGGAGCCAGCGCTAAGCGCGGCTCCCTGCTCTCTGAACTGTGACATGTAGCTGCAGCACACATCGGGTTAATTAACCCGATGTGTGCTGCAGGAGAGCAAGGAGCCAGCGCTAAGCGCGGCTCCCTGCTCTCTGAACATGTAGCACAGCGACCTTATGATCGCTGCTTCTGCTGTGTTTGACAGCTAAGCAGCGATCATAACAGCGACTTACAAGGTCGCTGTTACGTCACCGAAAATGGTGACGTAACAGCGACGTCGTTGTCGCTGTCGTTTAGTGTGACACCAGCTTAAAGAAATGCATTTTTGAGGGCTCATTGAAAGGTGTGGATGTTAGGAATTAAACAAATTGTTCTTGGTAGTGTGTTCCAGAGCACTGGCGCAGCTCGTGAGAAATCTTGAAGACGGGAGTGAAAGGTTGGAATTCTTGAGGATGTCAGTCTTAGGTCATACTAATTCTGTATTGACTGACTAAACTAGTACCCAGGAATAATGAAGACTTTGGTGCTACATAGTATTCTTGAAAGGTGTTGGCTACTACTTATAGTAGTGACCAAAAGTTTTGGATTTTTTTAAAAAAGTGGGATTTCTTCTGTTTGGTTGTTGTGATGCCATTTTCCTAGAGATGACTTGAAAGTGCATGAAGTTGTCATCATACAAGACCTTAATTTTAACCAAAAGCTTTTGAATATAGCTATGGTCACTTAATTGAAGAAAACTGACTGCTACAAGTTTTGCATATATTATTTATTGATCATAACATAGAGAGTAATTCAGTGTTTACAATACCATAACTTAGTACTTAGTAGTATAACCTCTTGCTTTAATTACCGCACCACACCAATGGGGCATTGAAGCCACTAGGGTATTCAAGGCATCTTGAGGGATCTTGCTCTATTATGTTTTCATATCAGCAAACAATTTATCTTTAATGCAATAGGTACAAGCCCCAATTTGTCGCCTTAACTCATCCCAAAGATGCGCTATAGCGTTTAAATTAGAAAAAAACAAAGAGAAAAATTGTATGAAACATACCCTGAATAATAATGAATAAAATGCAAGTGCTTAATAACAGGGTACTTAGTATATACATTTTTGCAAAAAGGTAAGAAGCCGTCCCACCTCGTCATGGTGTACCCATCTGGGACGGTCCCTAACCAACTAAAGTTAAAACAATTATATATACCTGACTTTTGTCTATGAAAACTCCAATGTGGACGGTAACAAGTGGTCAGCTGGGTCCCAGATTAAATACACAACAAAGTAGGAAGCAATTGGTTGTTCAGCCTTAGTATAAGGAGGGCTGCACCCCAGCTTGCAGTAAAGCAAGATAGCAGACAAAAAACACCAAAAAACTGAGCTGTAACAAAAAAAAAACCAGTAAACATGCACGTTCCAAGCATGTAAATGGCAGCCTTTAGACAGGAAAAAACCAAAGAGAAAAATTGTATGAAAAATGCCCTGAATAATAATGAATAAAATGCAAGTGCTTAATAACAGGGTACTCAGTATATACATTTTTGCAAAAAGGTAAGAAGCCATTCCACCTCATCATGGTGTACCCATCTGGGACGGTCCCTAACCAACTAAAGTTAAAACAATTATATATACGGTTTAAATTAGGTGATAGGCAACAGGCCAATGCAACAAGCAAACATTTTTCTTTCCTGACCAAATTTTGACTAAATTGAATCTGTGCTTAGGATCATTGTCTTGCCTACTTTGGTTTTATTATGTGTCAACATTACATTCTCCAGAATATCGTTGTATATGGTAGCATTCATATTTCCATCAATTCTATACAGTGGGCCCATAGCAGATGCCGAAAAGCAGTCCAAAACCATGGCATTGCCACCCCAATGTTTCACTGTAAGTGTTTGATATCTTACATTATTATGTTTTCCAACTGGGTGGTATATATAGTGCCATCACTACCAAACAGATTAATCATGGATTCATAGAACCACAACACCTAAAGGCCCTGTTACACACAGGGACATCGCTAGCAAGATATCGCTGGGGGCACGGAATTTGTAACGCACATCTGGGCTCGTTAGCGACGTCGTTGCGTGCTACACCTACAAGCAACTGCTAGCGATCAAAAATACTCACCTAATCGTTGATCGATGACATGTCATTCATTTTCAAAAAATCGTTGCTGGTGCTGGATGCAGCGATGTCGCTGCGTGTAAAGCGCCCTTTAGACCAATCTGTCACTTTCCATTGGCTGTGTTCTTGGTAAACTCAAGTCATACCTTCCAGTTCTTTGTAGAGATATAAGGCTTCTTGATTGGAACTTGTGCACAATCAAGCTTACGGCTCTTAGCCATCACACCACAGTTTGGTGACTCACTTTGACCCCATATTCTTTATTCATATCATGCAAAATCTGTACAGCACGTTTAGGGACATCAGTTACAGACTTTTTCTTCATAATGTGATCAACTTTGGAGGAAGTTTTCCATGGTCGTCCACTTCTGTTTGTCAGCTCTTCCATAACCTCCTTTTACTTATTTTATTTTATGTGATACTTAACTCCGTTTGGCTTTTAACTGACTTCACTCTCAGAATAATAAGCTTCCTGACATCTCGTGATAAATTTGGCTTTGTCTTTACCATGCTTTATCCAAAAACACACAAAGAAACAAAAAAAATGTAGGCAAAATTAGATTACCCATGACAAAATATGCAAAACATTTGGTCCAGCAATTGTGGAAAACTAATACATAAAGGGATAAAAAATGTCAAACACAATTTTCATCCTTCGAGCTGACAACTATTTGCTTCCGGTTTACTAAAATCACCCGGAAAATGGCATCACAATAACCAGACATAAGTAATTACACACAAAAAAACTGCAAAACTTTTAGTAGCTACTGTATATTAAGGATTTATCATGAGGATAATCATTAATACAAGAATAGTGAAAGTTCGATACTCAGCAACTTGACCGATCAGCTGTGTTCACCTCCAGTGATAGATGGATATAAACAGTGTATGCAGCAGCACACCATACCTTCATTGCACTGTTTATTGGTTGCTGACAGATACTGTAGATCAGCTCTTTTCTCTTCTAAAGAACCTGATCTGCAGTACTGAACAACAGAGATCAATTTATTGATCCACTTGGGGATTGAGTTCAAGTCAAACTCCCAAATTCACGCAAATTCAAATATTTTGAAATTTGATTCAACATTTTGAAAGAAAAAAAACATCCTCTTTACCATCATCACCATTTTGCAGTTTGTACAGCAGAGTCATTTTCCATCTCCAGGATTGCATTCTTTAGTGCGTAAGTGCTTCTGATCAGCAGAGTCCTCTCCTTCTTTAAAGTGTAAGTTCTTATGGTTAGTGGGGTCCTCTCTCTTGTGGAGTGGAAGCCATTATGGCTAGCAGGGTTCTTTCTCTCGTGGAGTGTAAGCATTTATGGTCAGTGAGGTCCCCTCTCTCCTTTAGAGAGTAAGTTCTAATGGTTAGTGGAGTCATCTCTCTTTCTCACCTGTGAAGTGTAAGTTCCTATGGTCATCAAGGTCCTTACTGTTTCTCATCTGTAGAGTGTAAGTTCTTATAGTCAGTGGGGTTTTCTCTTTTGCCTGTAGAGTATAAGCTCTCTTATGCCTGAGCCCCTCCACTCACATGGGAATGAACAAACCAGGGGAGATGTTAACCACAGGTCCATTTAAAAGCTTGCAGTACCCTTAAACTGACTGTGTTTTATCTCTGCCTGACCATGGAAGTTGGCACTCTAAAGTTACTGCACTCTAAATTATAAACCAAGTGTAAAAAAAAACATCAGTACTTCTAAAAGAAGTGTTCAAAGGCAGAGAGTGAGACACAGGCTAAAGATATGTTCACATGGCTTGTGTAGGGAAGACGAAAGACACTGAAAGAAACCCAAAAAGACTTATGGAATAAGTGGAGCCTCTTCAAAACCTAAATAATAAAAAATGAGAGAATGCTAGAATAGGAAACACAAATCAACTGCAGGGAAAGTAGAAGCAATAACTCAGCAAGATTATCCTAAACTGTAGAGTTGGAACTAAAATGCATCAACCTGGGAATGCAGCCAGTGCTGAAGGCATGGTTATAGTGTGTATAAATAGCCCATCCCAAGATGTGATAGGACAAACAAAACAAGGAAGAAAACACACCTGAATAGAAATAAATCAGAGAGGCAAGGCAAAAGAAAGACAAAATGAACTAACAGCTGTTTGACCAAGATAAAACAGGCTCTGGTCCAACAGAGGGAAACTGACCACACAACCAGAGGTCACCAGATCAAGCCCCGGAGTGTAGCCATGACAGCTCTTATGTTCAGCAGGCTACTCTAATTTTGTTCTCACTTGTAAAGTGTAAACTTTAATGGTCAGTGGGGTATTCTCTCTCTCTTGCCAGTAAAATATAAGCTCTTATAGTCAGTTGTGTTCTCTCGCTCTCTATTCCCCCATGTGTATATTACGGGCAAATATTCCAGTATTGAAATAAATGTGCTGCAATACTTATCATGTAATTCGACTTTCAAAAGATCCACTCATCTGTATCCAACAGTGTTCACTATACAATGTATGGAGCAGTGGAAGAGCGCAGGTTTGTATGAAGAGCCTAGTATGATTAATTTTATAATTAGATTACATTTTGTCTGATAGCTTATTTCAGCAACTATACTGTGTTACAGTTCCTATGAGCAAAAGTAGCTTGTGGTACAGAAATGTACCGCAAAAAATGCAACTTGTACCGCCAATTCCTGGATCATTCCCATGTCTTTCTAAGCAGCATTACATATGTTGCCTCTGTTGCTCAGACATGTTTTAACTTGAAAGGCAGGAGACATTTCTTTCTAGACATTTGTATCTCGCAGAAGGATCACAGCTGGGTTACAGTTCAGTTCTTCCCCAAGTCTCTTTTGCTATACACCTTGCAAATTATACCCAGAATCAGAACCCAGAGCTGTTCATCTTCACACCTTAAAGGCAGGACACTCCTCTGTTCAATGCCTAACAATAACAGCTTGACTGCCGACAGCCAGCGAGGGGTAAAGGATTATATGTCTGGATCTGTTTAAGGGTCATATCCTTCTCTAGCTGGGTCATTACACAATTATGGCACACAGAGATACACTTAAGTCGAGTGTGAGCCACAGATCTGTTACAAACTACATTTCTATTTTATTACCTTGTGTTTGGATACTAGGAAGGTATAATACATTGACCAATAACTGAATTTATTGTTTGTTGACTGAAAGTTAATGAAAGGTTGCATTTATTCGTAGAAATATATTTGGTATCAATAACTGTAAGATGTAATTCAGCTTCACAGCTAACTATAGCAGTAATATTATTCATGTAAAACATGCAACATAAAGCTATTATTTGTAGAAAATGCTGGCATTTACTCAGTAATTATTATGCCACCTGCAGGTGGCATTTTGTGTAATACGGCAATATGAATATCTTAATTTGTAGCTTAAATTCAAATGTACTTAGACTAGTAGTGACATGAAAGCAATCAATTATGGTGTACGTTAAAAAATAGCATAGAAAGCATCCTCACCATTGATTGCACTATGGTTCATTTGCTAGGACTGAAAGTACAGGGTGTGTGTATATCTAAGTGTATAGTCTCACATATAAAACAGAATGGCATTGGAACCCATACCTTTTGTAGTAAGAATAGTCCCAAAAAACAGCTGGGCGACAGAGGGATCCAGCCCACATACATACATGTTCTGTCATTCTGATTCATAAAAAATCATCTCACGCATGCTTTTTATAGGGTCTATTCTCCAGTATTAAGAATACACAGTTGTGGTTATTGGTTAGTTAAAAAGACTTTAAGATATGTACAACTGTAGATAATTAAGATTTTGTTAACAACATTGTAATTTAATTTCATTGTTCTGTTCTGTGAGCAGAACAACAAAAATAGGGGCTATGCCAGAACCTTTAGATGTTTGAGGGATGTGTTGATATTTCATCATGGCATCACGGCACTTGTCGCGTCATCAAGCAACGCATCCATTTATTCAACGGTTCACTCAAAGATATACAGTTGTTAAAGCAGCATATTAGATTTGTCTAGACTAACTTTGTGTCTTTTCACCTTATTTGATCTTTCTAAAAGTGCATAATTGAAGTGTTCAATAAACTTGGAGAAGGACATCTGCTAAGGTCTATTAGGGGCATGACTTGCTTTGGATTAGACCACTGTGCTGGAATTTTGGTGCTGTATGTATCCTTGAATCCCCACACAAAAAGCCCACTTTCTTTATGGTTTTTTAGACATTTTCCTCCAGGTTTAGGCTTTAGAAGATGCCACAAATTATTCATAGAGTAGCATGTGTTTCATATGAGCTCACATGATAATATAACTGATACCACACAGTAAACAGAACCTCTGATTAATTTGGGCTCATGTTCAATCTCCTATCCCTCACACATTGGTGTGTGCTCTGCTCAAATTCCCTCCCTAACCATCCCTGTATAACTAACAAAGGGGGGGATTGCTCGGCACCACCTGAATTATTAGACAAATCATGTGCCATGTACCTATCAAATCACCTGAACACACACAATATGGCACAAAGAGGCACCAGACTTATGAATAATAAATAATTAATATGGAATAGACCTTGATGTGTGCAAACAATACAATATTTATTTATTTATAAAGGGTGGCAAAACACTCACAATTTTAAAATCATTTAAAATCAGACATAAACACTAAACACTGCCTCCAACGTGTCTCCTTATTGTGTGTGTTCATCCCTGTATAACGCTATGCACTAAAATGAATGTTTAAGAAAGCTACCTTGCTTTCCCTATCCTAATTAGGCCTGTGACTAGTCACAGTGATATTAGTTATAATCTTTATTTTTAATTTAGTTTTTCTATCTAGTGCCAACATATTCCACAATGCATTACATACATCAGCAGCACTGTCCCCATTGGGCTCACAATCTAAATTCCTTATCTGTATATCTTTGGACAGTGGCAGAAAACTTATGCAAACACAGTTGTCCTTGGTGGGATTTGAAACCAGGAGCTCAGCGCTGGATGTCTGCAGTGCTAACCACTGAGCCACTGTGGTGGTGATAACACGATTTCCAAGACCTGGTGTCATCGCCAACTCGTGGAAATATTGTAACTTGTAAATTTCCACAGTCATTGATGATATGGGGCTGCATGTCAGGTAAAGGAACTTGGGAGATGGCTGTCATTACATCTTCAATAAATGCCCAAGTTTGCATTGAAATTTTGGACACTTTTCTTATCCCATCAATTGAAAGGATGTTTGGGAATGATGAAATAATTTATCAAGATGATAATGCATCCTGCCATAGAGCAAAAATTGTAAAAACATTCCTTGAAAGACACCTAAGGTCAATGACATAGCCTGCAAATAGTCCGGATCTCAATCCAATTGAAAATCTTTGGTGGAAATGTGACACCCTGGATTAGCCAGGTCATCCCAGGTAGTCCCATACACACACGTCCCCCCCCCTTAGTAAGGTGACAGCAGCCAAACTACAAAACCCTTCTCACCTCCCTCCGGGTCTGATGTTCACACCAGGGGGGTGGAGCCAGGCGGTTGGCTCCACCCACCGAGGAGTTCACAGGCCCTGAGGCAGGAAAAATGTTCAGTTCCCGGTGGGGAGCAGAGTAGTCTAGATGAGCTTTGACAGTGAAGTGGAGTGGAGTGAAGTTCAAGGGCAGACCTGTGCCTAGGTCTGCCATAGGCTACATCTGGTGTCTGGGTTGGAGCCCAGTCACCTCTGGCAAGGAGGCAGACGGTGGTGGCCGCCTGGGATTACAGCCGGTGGAACCGTAGGGACCGGACACGGGCGGTGGCCCGCCGGTACCGAACCAGGGAACCGATTGGAAACCGGAGCACCCGCAGGGGTACTCAGACCCAGTACGAGGCCCAGAAACAACCGGGCTGAGTCAAATCAACTGATTGAGGACTGAACTTTAGGACCTTTCTCACATAAGACCCGACTGAAGACAACAGCCCAACCATAGGGGTAAAGCCACCGCCCAGGCATAGAGACCCGAGGGGCAGCATCTGCGGGCAAAGAGGGCTCTCCCGACACATATCAAACCGGGGGGCGGACTACTGTTGCTCACGCATAGGAGTCGTGATTTCTACATAAGTGATGTGCAGGAGAAAGGTGGAAACCACCAACCTGTTAAGGGGAAAACTGCAGCCGGCTGCGGGCACCGTTCACCATCTTGTTTGGTTTACCAGAGACTCCAGCGTGTTTGTCATAGTGAGTACAACAGTGCCTTCGGGCCGCGCCACACCGCACCAACACTTCAGCACGCATCCATCCCCTCGCCTCAGCACCTCCCTCAGGCCCCCGGGACCATCATCCCCCTACCCATGGAGGGGGTCAACACCAAGCTGCCCAACACCGTCCCCAGGAGCCTAGTCAACGGCAGCGGTGGTGTCCATCCATTCACCACAACCCGTGGGTGGCGTCACGAACTTAAATCCCCTGCAACCAACCACGGCTCCGGCCGTGGACCTTCCCACCGAAGTCCCTATGTGTAGCGCCAACCCCCTTTCAGAGCGACATGACCCCCGGAGCCGTGAAGAGCCATCCACCGACGAGCACGGATCCGAGCGACTCGGCAGCCGGCCGAACCCCGGGACGGTACAGAAGTTGAAGAAAATGGTGACATTTGACATGACAAGGCTCCAACCTGCAAAGTTGATCTGGCAACAGCAATCATAGAAAGTTGGAGCCAGATTGATGAAGAGTACTGTTTGTCACTCATTAAATCCATGCCTCAGAGACTGCAAGTTGTTATAAAAGCCAGAGGTGGTGCAACAAAATAATAGTGATGTTTTGGAGTGTTTTTTTGTTTGTTTTTCATGATTTCATAATTTTTTCCTCAAAATTGAGTGATTCCATATTTTTCCCCCTGTTTGGTCTTGAAAAGTAACCATTACTGGCTAGCACATTATGTTTTCATGATTTTTTTTAGTGTTTCTTAAAGCCAGAAAGTTGCCATTTGAAATGACTTTTAGTTTTGTGCCATGTCTGTGATCTGCTTTTTTTAAACAAAAGTAAACAACTGAATGAACATCCTCAGAGCCAGGTGAGTCCATAATTTTTGCCAGGGATTGTATATATTTAGATGTCCGAACCCTCTTATTTCTAGAATTCAACCAATGTTGGGCAGATTTATTTGGGCAAATAAAAAACATAGGGTCATGGGAAAGTCCTTGTTTTACCCATTGTCTCAGGGAGGTATAGAAGTTCCTAATCTTCATTATTATCAAAGGGCAGCAATTTTACAAGAAGCACGAGATTGGTGGCACAATAATTTTGCTCACAGATGGTTGCAGATAGAAGCCTATTGCACACATCGAGGCTCTACTAGAGCCCTTTTGGAGAAAGAACTCTTAGGACCATCCAATGTTGAATATGATCTTCTTATTATATCATCTTTGATGTATTGGTGGTCTAAATGGGGAAGATAGAATTTGTTCTTCCTTATTAAAGATATTTTGATAAGGTCAATAGAGTCTTATACTCCTGACTTAAATTTAAGCTCTTGGGATAGATGTGGGATCTCAGTATTAGGAGATATTTAGAAAGATTCATGCCTACTTTCCTTTGCTGATTTGACCACAAAAATTTTTCTACATAAAAGTTGTAATTTTCAATTTCTTCAGGTAAGACATTTTTTGAATGCAGGTTCCATCTATGTTAGTGGTGTGCCTTGTTCTGCTTTGAACAAAGTCTTTCAGACAGATAGGCCAAATGGTAAAGGCCTATCGCTACTTCATAAAATCTTAAACAGTCAAGTAGAAGATTTAAAACTCCTTATATGGTAGCTTAGGAACGGGAATTCGATTTTTCCCTCAACCTCCTGTCAGTGGTGGTCGGCTTCAAAGTGGACACAGAAGTCTTTGCTGTGTTTAAACCACCTAGAACAACTAAAGAACTTTCATATTAGGTGGTATTGAACCCCATCTAAATTGTCCCGATATATTCCTAATTATTCGCCCCTCTGTTGGAAGGGTTGTTTGCAAAGAGGCACTATGGCCCATGTCTTATGGTCGTGTCCAAAGGTTAGAGACTTTTGGGGTGTGGTCTCTGGATTGATATCATCCTTAATAAAACTTCAATTTAATATTAATGCACCTATAGCATTTTTGGTTATTGATTTATAAATTTTTCCTATGAAGTTCTTACCATTATTAGTCCATTATCTAAGAGCAGCTAGACAGAGCTTGGCTGCAATATGTTAATCTCCAAATATTCCATCACTAGAAGATCTTATTAGAAGGATTAATACACTACCAGTATGAAATCCCTCTTGCTTCATATCTGCAAAGGAGATTTAAAACACGGAAAGTTTGGGATTTATGGGATTCTTTTCCTCTTGTTTTATCTTTATCTGGACATAACTTGTAACTAATTGCATAGAAGAGCCTAAGGCGGGCTTTGCACACTACGACATCGCAGGTGCGATGTCTGTGGGGTCAAATTGAAAGTGATGCACATCCGGCATCGCATACGACATCGCAGTGTGTAAAGCCTAGATGATACGATTAACGAGCGCAAAAGCGTCGTAATCATATCGTCGGTGCAGCGTCGGCGTAATCCATAATTACGCTGACGCGACGGTGCGATCTTGTTCCTCGCTCCTGCGGCAGCACACATTGCTGTGTGTGAAGCCGCAGGAGCGAGGAACATCTCCTACCGGCGTCACTGCAGCTTCCGTAGGATATGCGGAAAGAAGGAGGTGGGCGGGATGTTTACATCCTGCTCATCTCCGCCCCTCCGCTCATATTGGCCGCCTGCCGTGTGACGTCGCAGTGACGCCGCACGACCCGCCCCCTTAATAAGGAGGCGGGTCACCGGCCAGAGCGACGGTCGCAGGGCAGGTGAGTGCATATGAAGCCGGCGTAGCGATAATTTTTGTTACACCAGCTTTCACAAGATATTGTACCTGCGACGGGGGCGGGGACTATCGCGTGCGACATCGCAGCATCGGCTTGCGATGTCACAACGTGCAAAGCCCGCCTTACTCTTCAGAGTAAAGTTGGTATGTGTTTCATTTGTTGGGTAAACTCCTCTGTTCTCTCTTCCTCTTCTAAATTTCCCCCTTTATTCCCTCCTGTTACAAACCGGCGCCGCCATAGCCGCAATCAGCGTGCTGCGGTTCCTGTTGCGCCCAGGCGCCGGCTGCCATTCTTGGCCGTGCCTCAGGTCATCCAGTTGGCTGTTCCTTCCACCACGTCTAAGTGTGGAGAGGCGGCTAGTGCGCATGCGTGCGCCGATTTACCCCAGCCAGAGTTTAAGCCCGGTGTTTTGCCTAGTGAGCATGCTCAGCCTGATTGTGTTATGTCTGAGACTAAGTCCTCAGTTCAGGCTACTGAGCATGCTCCCACAATTAACCCTAACAGCCTCTTTGCACAGGTACTTGGACTTCGTGCTGTGTCTAAGTTCTGGGATGTGCCTACTGAGCATGCTCAAACTGATAGTCTGCTTTCTAAGCCTGTTGCTCAGGCTACTGAGCATGCTCAGGCACTTAGTGCACCAGAGGCTAGGTCCAGTAAGGACCTCACTGAGCATGTCCGTCCCTATGATCTGGCACCTCAGTATTGGTCGTCAGACGATGACTGGTGAAGTGTTTGGGGCGTGGCTGCCATGAGGTCATCAATGATGTGGCGGTTCCAGATAGGTCGCATGTGACGTCACTGATGACATGGCACTCTGCTATTGGACCTTGGTGGTTCCACCCTGGGTTTGGGGCGGACCCAGGTTATAAAAGGGGCTGGAGACAACATGGAGGGTGCAGTCTTCACTTTTGCTCAGTCAGAGCACACCTCCATGTTAGAGCCTCATTGCGGCATAAGCCTATGTTGGGAAGCGGTAGGTAGGGTTAGGCGAACGGTGCCTGTCACGCCAAGATTCGTGGCTCGGCACATCAGGGTCAGGCGCCGTGCTTCCCTCCTGCCGATCCAGTCTTGCTATAGCAGCCCAGTGGTGTTAACTGAGCTGCGGCTGCTGTGCTTCCTGTCCGATTGTGCTCCCTACGCACACGGACAACGCACCTGCTGCGCCACCTGTCCGATTGTGCCCCCTACGCGCACAGACAGCGTACCCCAGGAACCCTGTGAAGTTAACAGGGTGTTCCTTATCCTCCTCGGCTTCCCGGTCAACGCTACTGGTGTACCCATCTGGCCTGACGTGTCCTACACACACGTGGCCAGTCGAGAGGTGGCCAGAAACGCTAATCGGAGGACCGCTCGGCCTGACGTGTCCTATACACGTGGCCGACAGGGCGCTTTCGTGGCGGTCTTCCGGTCAACGCTACCTGGTTACCACCCGGCCTGACGTGTTTCCTGCACACGTGGTTGGTGTAGCGCTAGGTGCACCAAAACGCTAATCGGGTTGTCGTCCGGTCTGACGTGTCCCAACACACGTGACCGGTTCCCAGAGTTCCTGGGTTATCTCAGAGCCATCCAGCTCTATAGTCTCTGCCTAACCCTCAGGTGCCAGCAGCTCCTTTGTCATCTGGAGCACGGTGGGCCCCGACTGGCGATTAGGATATATACCCCCTGGTCCTAATCTGCCGGTCCCCCCGTAACACCTCCCTTTTTATCATCATTCCTTCTTACCCTTCCCCATTTACCCTTCCCCATTTCCCCTTCCGTTCCCCTTTTTTTCTTTACCTTCCCTCCCTTCACTTGTTTTTTTAATATGTTTTATGTTGGTGTAGTAGGTATTGTAAAGGTGTAAAAAACCTAAATAAATATGGATTAAAAAAAACAGTATAGAATAAGAGATGCTGGCAGCAGAGATGCTGCAAGAACATCAGCATTGCCACTTGAGAGAAAGGTCCACCGGTGCTTTCCTGAAGCATCTTCACCTAGGAAAACTCAGTGGCTCCATCAGCATTTAAATTGCATCATGTGCTCATAGACTTAAGGTATGTCCCCATTAGGTTTTTTGGAAGTGATCAAAAACAACAAATTTTCCAGTGGAATCCACGTCATCAAATACTCTTGGGGGAGTTTTTGGAGTTTTTCTTTTCCTGAAGAATTTCCTGAAGAGGATTTAAAGATTTGTGACGTGTCGATTAAGTAGTGTGTAGTTTTCAGCATTTTTCAATCTGGAGCAGATTCAAATAAGTGACATGCACTTTCTTTTTTTCTACCAGATGTTTTTCAAAATCTGAAGTGGAAAACAAAAGTCTTAAACGACTGAATTTATGATCAGCAAAACATTTTAAAATCGAAATGAATAGGACGAGTCTTTCAATAGCTTTTTTTTTAGTGATTCTTTTTTTTTTAGCCATTTTTGGAGCAAATCCGCTCCAAATTTTTTTATAAATTTCTCAAAAAAACCTTCATGTGTACATAACCTTCACTGTATTTTTTCTTAGAGCTTCTATGCAGACCTATCAACCTCTGTTACCGAACTACGAACAAAACCTGCATCTCATTCTGAAATCACATTACTTTACATCTGTCTCTTATTTCTGCTAACATACATTTGGTAGATAAGCAAAACGTAATGGACAGATGAAAGAGAGTACGGCTTTAGAATCAGGCCTATTTTGCTGTCAGTTAACATGAGGATGTGAGATATACAATGAAAACCATAAGTACATGTATTGCAAACATGCATTTTTTTCTTTTCAGCTGAAGATGGAACTAGTCTTTTAGGAAAATTTTATGCTTCTCCATTTTTTGAACCAATTCCAGATTTGGAAAAAAATATTGAAGTAAGCCTGGTGTAACCCTGGTAGCAATTGCACAAGATAAGGAGTTCAAAAATTAATTAAAATATACATATATTAGAGGAAAAAATGTAACAAACTGCAATAGAATTTACATTTGAGAAGATAAACTGATTCTGTAAATGTAGCCATAAAGCAATTTAACCTGTTACCTGGTTACAAATAACATAACAAAAGAAAGAGCAGAAATAGATAAATCACCTTGTGGCAATATATTAGAGTGCTTAAAGTATGTCTCGAGCTAGGGAATTTATGGTTTCATGCCTTTTTTAAAATCTGCTGCCAGGCACACAGTGCATCTTAGATTGTCCATTTGTGTTCAGTTTAATGGGGAAGTAGCTATTACCATGTCTAGGTTCATAATTTTACATTTGTCTACATTAATCTTCACCTGCCATTCCCTGACAAGTCTGCCATTTTACATAAAGATTTCCATACCCATTTACAATCCTGATCCACATATTAACACGTAATCTTCCAGAGAAATCATTCTCCAAAAGTCAGGGCACATATAGTATATACACAGTGGATATGAAAAATCTGCACACCTCAGTTAAAATGTCAGGTTTTTGCTATGTGAATAAAATCATACCAAGAAGAATCGTTTCAGAATGTTTCCGCCTTTAATTTCACCCATACTCCAATCTTTACAAATCAAATGAGACACCAACTGAAATAATTTTGAGTAGTAAAAATAAAATAACAAAACTAAAATAATGTAGATACAAAAGTGTGTACTCCCTCTTATAATTGGGGATGTGGTTGTGTTCAAAATTAGTCAATCACTGTTAAACTCATTATAAAGTCGTTCGTACAAAGCTATCATCATTATAGATGGACAAACCCACATTTGTGGCGCTTCGGTGGGAATGGCTGGACTTCAAGACTGGACCTGAACCCGAACATCTGCCCGGACACCGAACTCTATATAAGTCTATATGAACCTGAACATTGTGCTATAAAATGGTGGTAGAAGGGCTAGGGCCTGCAAAACAGTATAGTTATACTTACTGTCACACTGCTTCTCGGTCCACTCATTATTTTTCATACATATTCACTGCATTCACTGCCCAGCCTTCTCCTCCAATTTATTAACCCCCAAAACACCCAGGTCTGACATAATACACACCACGATGTCTTAGAACAATCCCAGCTCTGCTACATAATGAAGTCACAGTGCATGTGCACATTAGAAAACATAACCGGCTTCAGGCACTGACCAAACCACAGTTGTGAGCAGTGACGTCATTGAGTTTACCTGTGGTCACAGCTGGAGGTTTTCATGGAACCACACCTGTGACCACAGGTAAACTCACCTCAAGTAAACTCATTGAACTCAATGACATCTGCATCTCTTAGCAGAAAACCACTTTTTTTGCCAATTAGATGCAGATTTGATGCTGGAATTTATAAAAAAAAAAGAAAAACGCGGTTTCCTGCCAGGAGATGCCGGTCTCATTGAATTCTACTGGCAAAAAACCTTTGCCAGTAGATGTAGATTTTGTGCAGGATTTGCTCAAAAACGGCATCAAAACCACATTTTTTTGTGTGGTTTTCTGCTAAGAGAAGCAGATTTGATGCTGAAATTGATACACAAAATTCCTACACCAAATTTGCATCTTCTGGAAAAAAAAAATGCATAAAAATAAGAGAAATCTAAATGAAGTTGATATTTGGTGTAACTAGTTAGCATCGCATATAGCAACTCCAGTCTGCTTTGAAATCTTTAACTGGGAGAGACCAGTATGACGCTGGCTATTATCACTTGTCACTGCAAGTCAGGAGACAGAGGAGTCAAAAAGTCCAGGGTCAAATATGTCAAAGAGTGTACGTCAAAGGCAAAGGGGCAAGGCAAAAGAGTGAACAGGTCACAGTCCATGGTAAGATCTAAACAGTGCATAAAGACTAAGGGGCTAGGTACCGTAATTGGGTTGTCAAAAGGAAAGGACCAAGATCAGGCAGCAAAATATCAGAACAGCAACCGCATACTCAACAGACCATTGCCTGTCAAATAGCAAGGCAATCCCCCTGAATGATGACACCTTTAAAGAGCCCAAATAGTCTAACCTGTGATTGGGCTGCTGTGCAACACTGACAGCTCAATATGCCCCTGCAATCTATTGGGCATTTTTGCTGTCACTCATTGCATCCTTGAGACACATTGAGCAGGTTTTGTGGCAACCAGTTTTAAAGAGAATCCATCAGCAGGTTTTTGATAAGTAATCTGAAGACAGGAGGAGATAGGCACTGAAACACAGATTTCAGCTATGTGTCACTTATTAGGCTGTGTGCTGAAGTTTATTTACAATGAAGGTTTTATTACTAGGTGATTGTCATTACCAGGACTACAGGCCATGTCCAACCATGTAGCATCCGCTGATAAGCAGGTCACTGTCAATAGACAGTGTACACATGTGGGCATGTTAACTCTCTGAGCTTTGCCACATGCTACATCTAATAACTCTGTGTCAAAACTTCTGCATCCAGTAAACTAAGTGATACATTGTTGGAATCAGGGTTTCATTATTCTGCTCTCAGATAAGGTAGCAAAAACCTGGTGATAGATTTCATTTACGCATCCTACACAACTGTTTCTGTTTCAGTAAATAGATATTTTGATATGCAAGCTAAAAAACAAATGAAGATCATTCCCACCTGCTTGGTATAACTGGTTACTTATGCACGTGAATATAATCCTACAAAGTCCCTGACTTATTACAAGCCTACCTAGAGGAATTGATGTGCTATTTTCATATCAAAGGGCAGTCACACCAGATATTGATTTGATTTATATTTATCTGTTGTTCATTCATTTTGCAATGTACTAATTGGTAAAAATAAACTATTAACACTTCTATTTTTTAAAGTATTCTTACTTTGCAGTAATTTTACCACACCTGCTAAAAACGTTTAATTATAATTAATAAATATATATACACTTGATAGACTGTCGCCATGTAAAACTTATGATGGTAGATCTGCTATTCATAGACCTCATAGATATCTGGCAGCTTTTTCCAACAAAAGAGTCTTTGGACCCATTCCATAAAGCTTTTACTTCTTACTTCTGCAATACTGTATACTTTAATACATGTAGCAATTATTATTATTATTATTATTATTATTATTATTATTATTATAATGTGAATAATTCTTTTTTTCTGGATAATTATTGAAAGTAAATGACCTTAACATCAACAATAACTTAGACATAAAAAATTCCTTTGTTGTTTATTCAATTTAAAATGACCCATGATGGCTTACTAGTATTTTATATGTCAAAAAATATTTAACAGTTTATACTTTTGTAAAAGGGTACACTTCCATCTTACAGTTTAAGGTTTCATTTACCAATGAGTGGAGTAAGAAAATTGTAATGTAGCATATAGACTTTACATGTAAAAGATTTTGTCCAGAGTAAATCAACTTTTATCAGAAACACAATTCTACATAATGCGCAGTGCTGTTGCAATTTCTTTTCTTTTTTTTTTCAGATTGTAAATGTGACAGTTGCATAATTCCTTTCACCTGTTCTTTCCATATTGAGCCTAGATTTCACTAACTGCTTCTTTTTATTTTCTTATTAGCATGATCCATTACAAAATTGTAAGAACGTTTTCATGACAATACTTTGTGCTCTGGAATTTTACTATGTACCATATTTCCCTGAAAATAAGACCTACCCAAAAAATAAACCCTAGTTGTAGTTCATTTTTGCATTTTCATACTGATAGTATCCTGTAATAGGGCTTAGGCAACCCTTCAAGAATATGTAACCTTCATTGCTGCATTTTGCCCCGTTTGTTGCTGTAAGCCCCAGAAAAGTTATACCTGTGCACCAGCTGTTAATGAAAAACGAATAATCACCTCTTCACCCACCAATAAGCCCACCCACCTCTCTGCACCAGCAGCAGGGATTGGGTGAAGTCAGTCTGCATTGCAATCCTCGCACTGGCGATCTGCTCTCCTAACCTGAGTGTTACAATCTGTTTTTCTATGCAGATGTCACTCTTAGGTCAGGAGAGCAGACGGCTAGTCCAAGGATTGCTATGTGATTCTTGGGTGACTAATACAGCAGTCTGACTGCACCCAATAGCTGACACCAGCGCAGACTGGTCAGCAAGATTTTGGACCGTGATGAAGTGAATATATATTTTCTATTAACAGCTTCACATGACTATGAATGTTCCGCTGTTTACAGCAACACAACGGGGCAACATACAGAAATAAAAGTTAAATATTATCAGAGGGCTGCCCAACCCCTATTTCAAAATATTTGGAATTAGTATGGTAAGCAAAAAAGACTTGACAGATTTCTTTGAAAGAATAAAACAGGACCCTTCATCAAAGAAAGCAAAGAAATATAAGACGTCTCCTGAAATCTACAGCATTTGTTAGCAAAAAAATGGACGTCTGAATAACTCCATATTGATGAAGGGGTTTTTGTTACCTGAAATATACATATTTAACTCACCAACATATAGAACAGAATATTTTCACAGTTAAAAGTTGTTTAAAAGTATTTTTTTATATTTTATATATATTTTATATATATATTTTATATATATTTTATATTTTTTTTAGTAGGAGCCGGCTTCTGCGGATGCTGGTAACCACGGTAAACATCGGGTAACAAAGAAGCCCTTACCTTGGTTACCCGATATTTACCTTCGTTACCAGCGTCCGCCGCTCTCAGCTGTCAGTGCCGGCTCCCTGCTCTCTGCACACGTAGCCACAGTACACATCGGGTAATTAACCCGATACGTAATTAACCCGATGTGTACTGTGGCTAGGAGTGCAGGGAACAGGGAGCTGGCACTGGCAGTGTGAGAGCGGCGGACGCTGGTAACGAAGGTAAATATCGGGTAACCAAGGTAAGGGCTTCTTGGTTACCCGATGGTTACCGTGGTTACCAGCGTCCGCAGAAGACAGCTCCTGCTGCCTGCACACGTAGCAGAGTACACATCGGGTAATTAACCCGATGTGTACTGTGGCTAGGAGAGCAGGGAGCCAGCGCTAAGCGGTGTGCGCTGGTAACCTAGGTAAATATCGGGTTGGTTACCCGATATTTACCTTAGTTACCAAGCGCAGCATGCTTCCACGTGGCGCTGTTGGCTGGGGGCTGGTCACTGGTTGCTGGTGAGATCTGCCTGTGTGACAGCTCACCAGCAACCCGTGTAGCGACGCTCCAGCGATCCCTGCCAGGTCAGGTTGCTGGTGGGATCGCTGGAGCGTCGCTTAGTGTGACATCTCACCAGCGACCTCCTAGCAACTTACCAGCGATCCCTATCAGGTTGTATCGTTGTTGGGATCACTGGTAAGTTGTTTAGTGTGACTGGGCCTTTAGTCTCTTACATACTAAATTTTTAATATCTTTATATACTGTGAACTTTAAATTGATGTGATGACACCCAAATCTGCACAGAAGCAGTAAGAGTCAGCAGTCTTTCAGTGTAAACAGTTGTTGTTAAGCAATTGCCCGAACTTATGAGTGCTTTGTTGCACACTGCACTTGCAATAATTATTATAAGTGCGTCTGATGCCTTCCCTATTAAGTAACTGTAATTGGAAACTTGATTGGAATATTGGTTCCGGAGGAAAGATGAATCTTCACAGTGAGCGCTGCAGCACTTACATCTGGCCATAGAATCTTACGCATGAAGTATCAGATGGACAGTTCCAGCACAGCGTTGCGTCCAAAAACATTTCAGATGTTGATGAGCTGCTGTATGCTCAATTAACTAATAGGAAGGAGTATGCACAGACCTTTGACCATGTTGTGTGTATTTGTCTACCAAAAGGTTACAAGAATTGTACAAATCAATCACATTTAAAATTCTGCAATAATATCTTTGTTTTTTGGGCAAAATAATATGCTCTAAACTGGTAATATTCAAGAAACCACCAAACTTAGCTATATTGATTTAAAAAAAGAAAAAAAGTCCTTCTTCTATTTACCACCTTTTTCAAGTCTATTCTATATGTTTTTTTTATTTTTTGTTTTGTGTGTGATGTTTTCACTTGATTCATGAATTGTAACTTTTTTGGAGCGACTTCACTCCAGGTTCCTCCTGTTGTATTTTTCAGAATGTCAGTAATATGGCAAAAAAAAAATCACAGAAAAAGTTCAAGACAGTAACCTTTGCGCCAATTTTATGAATCAAGTGCATTAGTTTGAAGAATTTGTAGTCAAAACTGCCAAATAATACCACAAAACAAAAAATGAAAGTGATTTAAAAAAAAAATAGATGATGAATCTGGACCATTGAATTTTAATCTGAAAAAATGTGATGATATCTGTCTATCACTGTTGGGCGGACCTGGACCTTTACAGTCCGGGTCCGTACAGAATCAAAAATAATACAAAAATACTCTGGGCTTCGAAATAACGATTCGGGTGCCGCAAATCAGGTAAGTAAAAAAAAAGATATAACCAGCATTAAAATTTCATCCTTTATTAATAATCTTAAAATTTAGGAACAGCAGTTTGGGACGCCAAGAGGGTCAGCTTAGGGGTCCGGCTTGAGACATTTAGATGTGGCCTGTCCTTGTTAGGACGGGAGTCTGGGGCAGCAGGCATTATTTGTTTTTTGGTCTCCAAGTTGAATAGGGACAGAGAATACTGGACCAGTATACCGAACCCAGAACTCCGATGGAGAGACTGCATGCCCTCATGTAAAAAGGATGTGGTAAGACCAATCCATTTTCTGTATGCCTGATATATGTAGATATGTTTTTATGTGTCTGACCATTGTCAGCAATTCCATGAAACCTAACATATATTTCTTTAGGTATAATAATTTTTTTTGATGAGTTTTTCTAATTGGACCACTGTCCTTTGCCTTTAGCACAATCACTATTTTATGTTCTGTTTGTTGTGTTTTTTTCTCTTGTGTTTTTTTGACCTAGTGGCCATCACCTGAATATAGCACAGTCCGCTATTTAGCTAACTGTGCAGAATCTATATATTCTAACACTTATGGTGGTGGCTTTTTGAGCTGTTGTTTCCATGATCTAGAGGAACTACTGTTCCTACATTTTAAGATTATTAATAAAGGATGAAATTTTAATGCTGTTTATATCTACTTAGTGCCTTTGGGATTGCTATATATTTTTTAATTAAAAAAAAAATAAAAAAATGGGAAAACAGTCACGTTATACTTATCGAGTCTCTTGCACGGTTGTACACTGCCTCTGGGCCGCTCATTATCCCTCATGCATATGCACTGCTTCCCCCGCCAACCAGCAGTCTCTGTTTCTCTGATTAGTTGAGGTCAGACTCGCCCTCACCCTGTGTGATAGTGTGTCTGACTGCTTGCAATCACAGAAGCTGTCTATGTGTCTATATTGGTGTAAAAATAAATAAATACAAAAATTGGCATTGGGTCTCCCCATATTATAATACTCAACACAGATAAAGCACATGGCTAAAGGCTGCAGTATCCAGCTGTGCGCTTATCTTGGCTGTGTATCAAAATAATAGGCACCGAATGCAGGGTTATTTTTTTTAATTACATAAATAAATAATTTAAAAAAATGGTGTGCAGTCCCCCCAATTTTGATACCCTGCCATGATAATGCCAACAGCTGGTGGCTGGTATTCTTAGGCTGGGCAGACCCATGGATTTTGGGACTCCCAGCCTAAATATAGCAGCATGCAGCCACCCAGGATTGTTGCATCCATTAAATGAGACAATCCCAAAACTTTAGCCAGTTCATCCTGATTACCCTGGTAAGTTGGCAATCGGGGTAATAAGGGAGTTAATGACAGTTCACAGCTGCCGCTAAGCCCTAAATTGGTAATGAGAGGTGTCTATAAGACCCCCCATTACTAATCTGTAAGTAAACAGAAATAAAACACAAAACACATAAAAAATCTTTTATTTCAAATAAACTACAAAAAAGCACCCTTTTTCACCCCTTTATTTTCTCCCAAAACAGTCAGGTCCAATGTAATCCACATGAGGTCACATGATGATTCCAGGTCTGCTTCATTACTGAAGCCACAGCGTGCGGTAATAGAATATGACAACTCACTGTGTACTTCTGGCAGAGACTGAGCCACTGCGATGAGTGGTGATGTCACTCAGCTTGTTTGCAGTCACAGCTGGAGGTTCCCACGGTCCTCCATCTGTGACCTCAGGTGACCTTATTTGACTGAGTGACCTCACCTCAGGTCATCTAATGGATGCAACAATCCTGGGTGGTTGCAGGCTACTATTTTTAGACTGGGGGCCCAATAAGTATGGGTCTTCCCAGCCTGAGAATACCTGCCACAGCTTTATTATGGCTGGGTATCAAAATGGGATATACTGCTTATCGTATTTTTAAATTATTTATTTAAATAGAAAAGCCGCATGCAGTCCCTCTTATTTTGATACACAGCCAAGATAAGCACACAGGTGGGTGCTACAGTCTGTAGCCGTGGGCTTTATCTGTGCTGGGTATCATAATGTGGGGGGACCCTATGCCTATTTATTTATTACTATACCACTATAGATACAGACAGCGTCTCTGAGTGAAAGCAGTCAGACATGCTGTCACACAGGGTAGGGTCGAGTCTGACAGCAACCAATCAGAGACATGGGGACTGCTGGAAGTAGCATCACAGTCACGAGGAGACTGGTAACGATAAAGCACCTGCTTCAATCCCCTATCCCTTCTACCACCATTTTGAAGCACCTGATTCGGGTCCCCAAAGACTTATATGGGGACCGGCATCCAGCCAGATATCCTGGATCAATTCCAGGCATGAATTGTTTTTTTCATTTAAATCCGATTAGACCCTCTGATATTGGGTATGTGCGAGTCCACCCATCACTACTGTTTATGCACTGGAAGTGTTTGAATCTGAGTGGAAGAATATACACTTAGAATATACAAATACCTCAAAGGTGATTTAAAAAATAGGAGACCACTTGATGAAAGACATATTTATTAGTGATGAGCGAGTACGCTTGTCACTACTTGGTACTCGCACGAGTATCACTGTACTCGGGCTACTCGGCGGATACCAAGTAATCTCGCGATACTCGTGCTGTACTCGTGGTCTTCATCCTAGCACGTTGGCGCTCTTTTGAGAGCCAGCCCTCATGCAGGGATTGGCTGGCAGACCACTGCAATGCCACAGCCCTGATAGTTGTGGAATTGCAGTGATTGGCCGGCCTGCATAGCGTGACCGAGCCTTTATACCGGCGGGCGCGCTGTGCTCTGCACACAGCCATCCAGACAGTCAGTGCAGGGAGAGTGTTGCTGCTTCAGGGAAAGGTTTGCGGCCCTTTATAGTTATTTCCGTAGCAGGGCTGCAAACAGTGTGACCAGAAGTCCTTCTCAGGACTATTGTAGTTGTATACAGGCAGGCAGGGTATAGCCAGGTCGGAGTACAGGAGAAGAGTCCTTCTCAGGACTATTGTTGCTGTATACAGGCAGGGCAGGCAGGGTATAGCCAGGTCGGAATACAGGCTAGTGACCAGAAGAGTCCTTCTCAGGACTATTGTAGCTGTATACAGGCAGGCAGGCAGGGTATATAGCCATTCCTAGTGGTGACCGTATACCAGCCTTCATCATATCTGGTGCTGGTGTACACAGTCTAAAACAGTCCTGATAGTGTCAGACTTCTCAGTAATTGTCGCTCCTAAAAACCTGTTAGGTTCTTATTGCGTCCGTGCTTGCATTTAAAAACCGCACGTGTGTGGCTGTCGGTGGCAGCGTACAGGTGCACTTGTGTGCATTTTGCACAAACTTGGATATAACGCACAAGTCTAGTGAATAATACACGTCAGCAGTGTCTGATAGTGTCAAACTTCTCAGTAACTGTCGCTACTAAAAACCTATTAGGTTCTTAGTGCGTCCGTGCTTGCATTTAAAAACCGCACATGTGTTCCTGTCGGTGGCAGCGTACAGGTGCACTTGTGTGCGTTTTGCACAAACTTGGACATAACGCACAAGTCTAGTGAATAATACACATCAGCAGTGTCTGATAGTGTCAAACTTCTCAGTAATTGTCGCTCCTAAAAAGCTGTTAGGTTCTTAGTGCGTCCGTGCTTGCATTTAAAAAACGCACGTGTGTGCCTGTCGGTGGCAGCGTACAGGTGCACTTGTATGTGTTTTGCACAAACTTGGATATAACGCACAAGTCTAGTGAATAATACACGTCATCAGTGTCTGATAGTGTCAAACTTCTCAGTAATTGTCGCTCCTAAAAAGCTGTCAGGTTCTTAGTGCGTACATGCTTGCATTTAAAAACCGCACGTGTGTGGCTGTCGGTGGCAGCGTACAGGTGCACTTGTGTGCATTTTGCACAAACTTGGATATAACGCACAAGTCTAGTGAATAATACACGTCAGCAGTGTCTGATAGTGTCAAACTTCTCAGTAATTGTCGCTCCTAAAAACCTATTAGGTTCTTAGTGCGTCCGTGCTTGCATTTAAAAACCGCACATGTGTTCCTGTCGGTGGCAGCGTACAGGTGCACTTATGTGCGTTTTGCACAAACTTGGACATAACGCACAAGTCTAGTGAATAATACACATCAGCAGTGTCTGATAGTGTCAAACTTCTCAGTAATTGTCGCTCCTAAAAGCTGTTAGGTTCTTAGTGCGTCCGTGCTTGCATTTAAAAACCGCACGTGTGTGCCTGTCGGTGGCAGCGTACAGGTGCACTTGTGTGCGTTTTGCACAAACTTGGATATAACGCACAAGTCTAGTGAATAATACACGTCAGCAGTGTCTGATAGTGTCAAACTTCTCAGTAATTGTCGCTCCTAAAAAGCTGTTAGGTTCTTAGTGCGTCCGTGCTTGCATTTAAAAACCACACGTGTATGCCTGTCGGTGGCAGCGTACAGGTGCACTTGTGAGCGTTTTGCACAAACTTGGATATAACGCACAAGTCTAGTGAATAATACACGTCAGCAGTGTCTGATAGTGTCAAACTTCTCAGCAATTGTCGCTCCTAAAAAGCTGTTAGGTTCTTAGTGCGTCCGTGCGTGCATTTAAAAAACTCTCGTGTGTGCCTGTCGGTGGCAGCGTACAGGTGCACTTGTGTGCGTTTTGCACAAACTCGGATATAACGCACAAGTCTAGTGAAAACACATCAGCACAGCATTGCAAAATGCGCAAGGGCGTTGGCAACGAACAAGAAAGTGGACGTGATGGTGGTGCAGGCAGAGGCCGAGGTCGTGTGCAAGCTCTAATTTCGCCACAACAAAGGGCCACATCTACTCGCTCGCACGTCCTGTCCCAAATTCTTGGGAACTGCAGCAGTACACCGCTCTTGAATCAAGACCAGTGTCAACAGGTTGTTAGTTGGATAGCGGATAATGCTTCCAGTCAGATTGGCACCACCACAAACACTCTGTCTTCCACACGGTCAAGTGTCAGTAGCCGTGATACTGCACCGCACATTTTAGAACCTGATCCTCCTTCCTACCACCAGGCCGAGTACACGTCCACAGACATTACTGATCCCACACTTGGACACTCGGAAGAGCTGTTCACGTTTCCATTCGCACATTCTGGCCTCTCGCCAGCTTCTGTTGAAGTGGGTCATGACGAGATCGTATGTACAGATGCCCAAATATTTGAGCAGCCACGTTCTCACGAAGTTGGCAACGTGTCTCAACAAGGGGTGGACGATGATGAGACACAATTGTCAGGAAGTCAGGAGGAGGAGCAGGGTGCGGAAGAGGAAGACGACGTGGTGGATGATCCAGTAACTGACCCAACCTGGCAGGAGGATATGCAGAGCGAGGACAGCAGTGCACAGGGGGAGGGAGGCGTAGCATCCCAACAGGCAGTAAGAAGCAGGGCGGTGGCCCCAGGCAGAAGTCAGGCAACCATTCCCCGGAACAACAACACGACACAAGGTGCCTGTACAAATGTTAGGTCTTCCCGAGTCTGGCAGTTTTTTAAGTTGGCTCCAGATGATTCTAAAAAGGCCATTTGCAACACCTGCCATGCCAGCATCAGCAGGGGTACCAAAACTAGCAGCCTGACACCCACCAGCATGATCAGGCACATGTCAGCCAAGCACCCGACTTTGTGGGATGTACAACAGAGTCGAGGAGCAGTGCTTGCTGATGTCACTGCTACGTCTTTGCTTGTTGTGCATGCGAGCCAATCTCCTGTCCATGCTGCCCGTGAACAAGCCTCCTCCGGCCCTGCACCTGCAGTTGCCCACGCAGAAATACCACCATCATCAAGCACGTCCTTGTAACAGCGCAGCGTTCAGTTATCCATTCAGCAAACCTTTGAACGCAGGCGCAAATACACTGCCAACGCCCCACATGCCACAGTTCTAAATGCTAACATTTCGCGACTGCTTGCGCTGGAAATGTTGCCTTTTAGGCTGGTGGAGACAGAAGCATTCCGCAACCTGATGGCGGCAGCTGTCCCACGTTACTCGGTCCCCAGCCGCCACTATTTCTCCCGGTGTGCCATCCCCGCATTGCATAACCACGTGTCACAAAACATCACACGTGCCCTGAACAACGCTGTTTCAGCCAAAGTCCACCTAACCACAGACACGTGGACAAGTGCTTATGGGCAAGGCCGCTACATCTCGTTGACGGCACACTGGCTTAATATTGTGGAAGCTGGGATCCAGTCTGAGCGAGGGACGGAACACGTCCTTCCCACACCAAGGTTTGCAGGCCCTACCTCAGTCAGGGTTTCACCCACACTCTACAGCTCCGGAATGTCATGGTCCTCAGCCTCCTCCTCCTCCTGCGCATCCTCATCCACTTTACCCTCCACACCAGTCCCAAGCTGGAAGCACTGCAGCACTGCCTCGGCGAAGCGGCAACAGGCTGTGCTGAAGCTAATCTGAATAGGTGACAAACCCCACAATGCAGAAGAGGTGTGGACAGTTCTGAAACAGCAGGCAGATCACTGGCTCACACCTCTGAACCTAAAGCCAGGAAAGGTCGTGTGTGACAATGCCCGGAACCTGGTGGCGGCTTTGAGGCGAGGCCAGCTGACACATGTTCCATGCGTGGCCCATGTGCTCAACCTCGTGGTTCAGCGGTTTCTAAAGTCATACCCAGAGCTGTCTGATCTGCTGGTAAAAGTTCGCTGCCTGTCTGCACATTTTCGAAAGTCTTGCCGGCTTTCAGCGCCCTTTGCATCTTCCGGCTCACAGACTGGTGTGTGATGTCCCCACGCGTTGGAATTCAACTCTGCACATGTTGGTCAGGATATGTGAGCAGAAGAGGGCAGTTGTTGAGTACCTGCATCACCTAAGCCGTCGGGAAATGGGTCAAAATCCACACATAACACCTGAGGAGTGGAGATGGATGTCCGACGTATGTACCATCCTCCAAAACTTTGAGGACTCCACCAAGATGGTGAGCGGCGATGACGCCATTATTAGCATCACCATACCGCTTCTCTGCCTTCTAAAATGGTCTCTGCTCAAAAACAAACATGATGCATTGCAGGCGGAGCGCGATGAGTTGGAGCAAGAAACAGTAGTGGGTGTGGGTGATAACACACAGCCCAGCCTCGTCTCATCACAACGTGCAGTGGAGGACTATGACAAGGAGGAGGATGAAGACATGGAGCAACTCTCCGGCCAAATTGAGGATATGACATGCACGCCAGTCATAACCTCGGTTCAGCGTGGCTGGCCAGAGGACAGGGCAGATGAGGAGGAGGAGAAGGAGGAGGAGGACAGCATGTTCAGTCATCGTGTTGGTCAGGATACTGAAGTGATGGCTGTTAAGAGTCTGGCGCACATGGCTAACTTTATGGTAAGCTGCCTGTCTCGTGACCCTCGCGTTAAGAACATCTTGGCCGACAATCATTACTGGTTGGTAACACTGTTAGACCCACCTTACAAGGAGAACTTTATGTCTCTTATTCCCGAGGCGGAGAGGTCAGCCAAAATGCAGCAGTTCCAGAAGGCCATAGTCACGGAAGTAGACAAAGCATTCCCCTCACAAAACGATAGCGGCATAGGTCTGGAATCAGTGGACAACCAAGGCGTACAGCCGAGAGGGGCACAAGTCCAATCTGCCAGAGGTAGGGGAACAGTCTTTAAGATGTGGGAAAGTTTTCTCAGCCCCTCACGTACCACAGCCCCTGAGGTGCAGGGTAGTGCCACAAGAAATCCTAAGTTTGCCCAGATGCTCAAGGAGTACCTTGCAGATCGAACAACTGTACTCCAACATTCCTCTATGCCTTACAATTATTGGGTATCCAAGCTGGACATGTGGCATGAATTGACTCTCTACGCCTTGGAAGTCCTGGCCTGCCCTGCCGCTAGCGTTTTGTCTGAGCGTGTTTTTAGTGCCGCAGGTGAAATCATTACAGATAAACGCACCCGCCTGTCAACTGAAAATGCTGACAGGCTGACTCTGGTCAAGATGAACAAGGGTTGGATTGGGCCAGACTTCACCACACCACCAGCAAATGAGAGCGGAATTTAAATTTTGTAACGGGAATTTGCCATGTACCTCCACTTACCCATGGGTACACACTTCTGGACTTTGGCTAATTGCTGGACTGCTCCCCCTTCTCCTCATGCGCCACCATTATGACCGTTACAATAGTTAAGCCGTTGTTTCAGGTATACCCCCAGTGGTAAATTTTTTCGCCCATTCTTTCAGAATGGGCATTACAACGACAGGAGACCCGCTCCTTTGCAATGGGAACAATGTTTTGAGGCCCTCATGCACGTCTCTACCCAGGGACAATGTGGAGCCTCCCAATTTTTGGCTGCTCTGCCAAAGGGCTATACTACAATAGACCCACTTCCTTACAATGGGCACTTCAGGTTTACAGGCCCTCATGAACGTCTCTATCCAGGGACAATATGCAGCTTCCCAATTTTTGGCTGCCCTGCCAAAGGGCTATACTACAATAGACCCACTTCCTTACAATGGGCACTTCAGGTTTACAGGCCATCATGCACGTCTCTATCCAGGGACAATGTGGAGCCTCCCAATTTTTGGCTGCTCTGCCAAAGGACTTTACTACAATAGACCCACTTCCTTACAATAGGCACTTCAGGTTTACAGGCCCTCATGCACGTCTCTATCCAGGGACAATGTGGAGCTTCCCAATTTTTGGCTGCCCTGCCAAAGGGCTATAGAACAATGACCCACTTCCTTACAATGGGCACTTCAAGTTTACAGGCCCTCATGCACGTCTCTATCCAGGGACAATGTGGAGTTTCCCAATTTTTGGCTGCCCTGCCAAAGGGCTATACTACAATAGACCCACTTCCTTACAATGGGCACTTCAGGTTTACAGGCCCTCATGCACGTCTCTATCCAGGGACAATGTGGAGCTTCCCAATTTTTGGCTGCCCTGCCAAAGGGCTATACTACAATAGACCCACTTCCTTACAATGGGCACTTCAGGTTTACAGTTCATCATGCACGTCTCTATCCAGGGACAATGTGGAGCCTCCCAATTTTTGGCTGCCCTGCCAAAGGGCTATACTACAATAGACCCACTTCCTTACAATGGGCACTTCAGGTTTACAGGCCATCATGCACTTCTGTATGCAGTGGCATTGGTGAACCTCACAATTTTGGACTGCCCTGGCAAAGGAAAATACTACAAAGATTCACTTGAACTTTCTCAAAATGGGCACATTAGACTCAAGAGGCCTTCATGTACGTCTCTTCTCAGGGACATCGGAGTGCCACACAATGTTTTCACGTAAAATCTTTCATGTAATCTCAAAAAGTGGCATACACCATCTCTATCTCACTATTGGGTATATGCCCTTAACATTTGCGCCATGAAAATTCATTTTGGTGTCATTTTGGAAGGTTTTCTGGTGAGTCCATAAAAATGGCGTAAAACTCGGACAAAATTGTTCACAGCTGTGACTTTTGAGTGATAAATGCTTCAAGGGGTCTTCCCCATGCTGTTGCCATGTCATTTGAGCACTCTTCTGAGACTTTTGTGTCATTTTTAGGGTTCCTACATGCTGCCGGGGGGTCATTTCATAAAAATACTCGGGTCTCCCATAGGATAACATTGGGCTCGGTGCTCGGGCCGAGTACACAAGTATCTTGGGATGCTCGGCCCGAGCCTCGAGCACCCGAGCTTTTTGCTACTCGCTCATCACTAATATTTATGTATCCACACCCCATAAACAGGTTTTTGATCATCAAAGAACAGAAAAAGCTTTCTGCCTCAATCTCTGTGTATTTCCAAATACAGAAAAAGAAGCCAGGACATGGGTTATTTATCTTGTTTTCTACAATACACTATGGTGTATGGATTTTTGTTGCCAAAAATGTTGTCAGCATGACCCCATATGGAATATAAGAACTTCTGCAGCTTAATAATAAAGCTTTACCAAAAAAGGATTCTGTTGTGCTACATTTCTTTGCTTTATATAACTATTGGTGCATTCTAAGCCAATTTCTTTGAATGCATTTATGCAAGGTTTGCTTTTTTCAATGCTTTCAGATGATATATAAAAAATTACAAGAAGGTCTACAGATACAGAATTTTGGTTGAATTTTACTCAGTAAGTTTTGCTACTTGGCCTCTATTTGTTCCTCCCCCTGTCCAAGAGGCATAACATTTTTATTTTTCTGCCAATATAGTCATATGAGGGCCTATGTTCTTCCTTTTTGCGGAGCACTTTGAAGTTTTGAATGACGCCTTTCATTTTATCATTCAATTTATTGGGGAAAAATTTCACAATTGCGCAGAAATGAAAAAAAAAACTATTATTAGGCCATTGTTTTGGGGTTAATTGTGTGATACAAATTACCTTACAAATTGATTCTCCATGTCATTATTACCATTATGGTAAAACCAAAGGTACATTTTTTTGTTTCGGGGTGAAAAAAACTTAAATTTTGTAAAAAAAAATTAAAAATAAATAGGTTTCCATTTTCAGAGTCTTGTAACTTTGTTTATATTTTTTTCAATAGAGCTCTCGAAGGCTTGTTTTTGCCTGTCAAACCAATGTTTTTATTTACATTTTTTATCTGACATTTTTATAAATACTATTTTTTGGGTAGATTCAACGTTTGATCTCTTTTTATTGCAACATTTCAGGAAGGAGCTTCATCCAAAAAAATTAAATTCTGGGGTTTCGATATTTTTTTTCTATATCGTTTAAAATGAACCTGTCAGCAGAAATTTCGCCCAAAACCTAAAAGATTCCCCCTCTGCAGCTCCTGGGCTGCATTCTTGAAAGGTCCCTGTTATTATTGTGCCCCCTTTCTGACCAAAATAAAGACTTTATAAAGTGGTACCTTTTTGTATTCAGATTCTGTAAATGTGACACGTGGGCGGGCTGCCTGATGGCCGTTAGTCTGCCTCCTGCCGCTTTAGGCCGTCCCCATCGCTGATTTCCATAGCTGTGGACGCCGCCCAGTGCTCCACAGGTCACTGCGCATGCCCAGTGCTCATCTCTCATGGATGAGCACTGTAACCAGTGTCACCGCTGGTGACGTGCGCGCAGGCTTTAGATTATGGGCGGTGCTGTGATGTTTATTACCAAGCAACCGCCCATAATCGCGGGATCGTGCTTTCCCCATTCGGAGTCCTTCGTTCTGCGCAAGCGCAGTGCTGCTGACCCCACGTCACCTCCTTCCCATCTATTTCCTGCCTCAGGGCAAGATAGGAAGGAGGTGACGTGGGGTCAGCAGCACCGCGCTTGCGCAGAACGAAGGACGCCGAGGGGGAAAGCGCGGTCCCGCGATTATGGGCGGTTGCTTGGTAATAAACATCACAGCACCACCCATAATCTAAAGCCTGCGCGCACGTCACCAGCGGTGACACTGGGCACAGTGCTCATCCACGAGAGATGAGCACTGGGCATGCGCGGGGACCTGTGGAGCACTGGGCGGCGTCCACAGCTATGGAAATCAGCGATGGGGGACGGCCTAAAGTGGCAGGAGGCAGACTAACGGCCATCAGGCAGCCCGCCCCCGTGTCACATTTACAGAATCTGAATACAAAAAGGTACCACTTTATAAAGTCTTTATTTTGGTCAGAAAGGGGGCACAATAATAACAGGGACCTTTCTAGAATGCAGCCCAGGAGCTGCAGAGGGGGAATCTTTTAGGTTTTGGACGAAATTTCTGCTGACAGGTTCCCTTTAATTTAATTAGTTTTATATTTTAATACATAGTAATATTACAGATGTGGCAATCACAAATATACTTTTTTTATTTCTATATTACTAATTGGGAAAAGAGGTGTGATGTGAGTAAAATTTTTACATATACTTTTTTCATAATTTTAAAAACTTTTTTTTATGTATTACTTTATTTTTTAGTCCCCTCAGAGGAATTCAGGGAGAAAATGAAGGCCAATCACAGGCTTCAGAGGAAGAGGAAGACCTTGGTCAGGCCACCAACTCCCATGACAATCTATCATCACTCTGCATTAAAGTTGTAGGGAGATGGGTCCTGGTACACACATGTGAACTGGCAATTATGATATCGTCTGTGATTGACATTGGAATTTAAATGGTTAAACAGCAGTGACCAGTATAGATGAGCCACCCCCCTGGAGTTCGAGTTCGGTTCGTCGAACGGAGGACAAGTTCGTCGAACGTTCGACAAACGTTCAACGAACCAACTCGAACCCAATTGAAAACAATGGCAGGCATACACAAACACATAAAAACACATTATACATATACACATACAGTTATTAAATATTGCCATTACATTTACAGGTCCCCGCGACGCGTCCTGCACTCTGACTCCCGCCGCTTTTCCTTCCGATAATCGCTGCGTCCTTTCGGTAACCAGCACTGATGATAGGACCTTCCGTGATGTCAAAATAGCCATGTGACCAGTCACGTGTCTATTATCTCATTGGCTACAGACTGGTCACATGGCTAGACGTCATGCTAAGTCCTGTCAGTGCATCTCTCCGGTATGCGGTGCTCATTTTTGCATCTCCGTGTACCGGCGATATGCTTGGGCACATGGTCGGCTTCCCCATTCCTGCATGTGGGCGCTCTGTACAGAGTCAGCCCACATGCAAGGACTGGCTGCCACAGCGGGTGAATTGTGGCACTGGGAATCACGTGAAGGAGCACCGTGGCTATAATAACCCGCCTGTCAGCGGTGATGTCACCGCTTACAGCCCGCAGCCTCTGCTCACTCACTGAGTGATTAGGTTGCACGGAGCAGCAGCGTCTTCCACCCATGCAGTGCTGTCTGATGTAGCAGAGCTGCATGGGTTGAAGGAAAAAGAAGACAGAAGAACAGGATCATGGAGGGCTGACAGGCAGTAATACACATGGAGTCTCTAATGTGTCTGTGTATTAATTTCTATTACAGTATTTTTTCTCTGTGTGGTGTTTTATTTTAAACCTTTATTGGAGATTCTTAATGGCCGGGTCAAACTTGCCTGACATTAAGAATCTCTGGCTTAATACTAGCTAGTAAAACAAATCTAGTATTAACCCATTATTACCCAGCAAGCCACCTGGCTTCAGGGCTGCTGGAAGAGTTGGATACACCGCCAGATGATGGCGCTTCTGTGAAAGCGCCATTTTCTGGGGTGACTGCGGACTGCAATTCGCAGCAGAGGGGCCCAGAAAACTCCGACCAACCTGTGCTGCGGATTCCAATTCCCAGCTGCCTAGTTGTACCTGGCTGGACACAAAAATTGGGCGAAGCCCACGTCATTTTTTTTTTTAATTATGCCATGAAATTCGTGAAATAATTAAAAAAAAAAAGGGCTTTCCTATATTTTTGGTTCCCAGCCGGGTACAAATAGGCAGCTGGGAGTTGGGGGCAGCCGTACCTGCCTGCTGTAAGTGGCTAGCATACAAAAATATGGTGAAGCCCACGTCATTTTTTTGGGGGGCAAAAAACTCCTGCATACAGTCCTGGATGGAGTATGCTGAGCCTTCTCGTTCTGCAGCTGCTGTCTGCTCTCCTGCATACACTAGTGAATGGGGCATGCTGAGCTTTGTAGTTCTGCTCCCCCTGCCTCTCCCTCCAGCATACAGTCCTGGATGGAGGATGCTGAGCCTTGTAGTTCTGCAGCTGCTGTCTGCTCTACTCCATGCAGACAGACAGCAGACAGGAGCTGCAGAACTACAAGGCTCAGCATACTCCATCCAGGACTGTGTGCAGAAGTTTTTTGCCCCCCCCAAAAAATTACATGGGCTTCGCCATGTTTTTATATGCTAGCCAGGTACAGCAGGCAGCTACTGGCTGCCCCCAACCCCCAGCTGCCTATTTGTACCCGGATGGGAACCAAAAATATAGGGAAGCCCTTTTTCTTTTTAATTATTTCATGAATTTCATGAAATAATTGAAAAGAAAAATGACATGTGCTATGCCCAATTTTTGTGTCCAGCCAGGTACAACTAGGCAGCTGGGGATTGGAATCGACAGAGCAGGGTGCCCAAGCTTTCTGGGCACCCCTGCTGCGAATTGCAGTCCGCTGCCGCCCCAGAAAATGGCGCTTTCATAGAAGCGTCATCTTCTGGCGCTGTATCTAACTCTTCCAGCTGCCCTGGTGACAGGTGGCTCACTGGGTAATAATGGGGTTATGGCTAGCTGTATATTATCAACTGACCCTAAGCCCGAAATTCATGGTGTCACGCCAATATTAGACATGGCCACCATGAATTTCTAGTACAGATAAAAAAAACACAACACACAGAAAATATTTTTATTAGAAATAAAACACAACACAATTAGTAACTCCATCTTGATTGAAATAAAGAACCTCCTCCGCAATAATCCTGGGTCAAGGGTCCTGCGCCGTCCAATCCAATATCATCTGATCGGTTTGCTGGAAGGCAAAGCGATCAGATGATGTGTCAGGTTCAAGGGCCTGAATCACATGACACAGCAGCTGATTGTATAAACAGCTTTTAGACAATTAGCTGATGCATCAATGCAAAAAAAGCAAACTACACACTTCTGTGCAGACTCCTGTCCGACAGCAGCAGCTGATAGTTTAGCAGGCCGGGTGGTAAAAAGCCGGCCTCACTGCTCAACTAATAGTGTCAGCTGATGCTGTCATGTGACCACATCAGCTGATGATCGCCAGGTCTGAGAGAGAGAAAAGAGAGAGAAAAGAGAAGAGAGAGAGGGAGAGAGAAAAGAGAGAGAAAAGTGAAGAGAGAAGTAGAGAGAGAGGACAAGAGAGAGAAAGAGAGTGAAGAGAGAGAGAAGAGAGAGAGGAGAGAAGAGAGAGAGAAGAGAGAGGAGAGAAGAGAGAGAGAGAAGAGAGAGAGGAGAGAGAGAAAGAGAGAGAAAGAGAGAGCAAACAAGAGAGAGAGAACAAGAGAGAGAGAACAAGAGAGAGAGAACAAGAGAGAGAAAGAGCGTGAAGAGAGAGAAGAGAGAGAGGAGAGAAGAGAGAAAAAGAGAGAAAAAGAGAGAGAAAGAGAGAGAGAAAGAGAGAGAGATAGAGTGAAAGAGAAAGAAAAAGAGAGAGAAAGAGAGAGAAAAGAGAGAGAGAGGAGAGAGGAGAGCGCAATGCAGCCTCATTCCGTGAACTGCTCCGATTTTAGAGATGTGGCCTGCTGCTCACAGCTGATACAAAACCATAGAAAAGAGTCACTGACACTACCTTAATGCAAAAAAGTATACAAATTTTATTATTCACTTATATCACCAGACAATATTAAAAAGTTCAAGATGTGCTGGTAAGGAAAAAAAAAGGATGGAACATACACCACAATGCTGGCTATATATATATAAAAGGCAAATCAGCCTGTGGCTGGGGACTTTGTGTCGAAAAGTGGTGGATCTAATCAAAGCACTCAGTGGTTACACTATAAAAGTGCCTATCATGCAAAGCAGATCACTCACAGGGTAAGGGAGGGAGGGGGGCTCAAGTCCCCTGCCACCCAAAGAGAACATAAAATTATATTAGATTAAGAAGGACACATACCCATCATAACCAAGTCAGCAGGAACAGGGTGTAGCTCCACTATCCCAACGCATTTCGCGAGGGCTTCTTCACTGGGGGTCGCAAGGAATGGTGTAGTTCCCAGGGTATAAATACCCACAGATCAGCTGTTTCAAATCACAGGTGGTGGTGACGTATATGATGGCGCATGCGCGGTCAGCCTGATCGAGTCGCTCGTAAGCTGCGTCGGCACTCCAGTGTCTGGGTCCGGGAGGGAAAACCCCTTCAGACGTCACATCCGGCCCGTTACTAAGCGGAGGCGTCTGCAGCGACCAGGCGACTCGGGCCACGCGCAAATGCGCACAACGTCACCAACAATTGGAAATTAATCTCACAGAGGCCATCATGGGAAGGTCGCACCCAGCGGGAATGCAGACCGACGCCATGATGGGAAGGTCAATAACTGGGGAACATGAATAGCATCAGCCAAGGCTTAATGTCAATCAATAGTTACATGAATCAATGCGCAAAAGTGCATAAATGTGCAAAATAAGGTATATCATCCAACATAAAAGTCCATATATATCAAAAGAGGGGAAATTTTATACATAATATTGCACTGATGAAATATGCGTTCAGGCAGGAGGCTGATGCTTATATCTGGTCCCACAGGAGAGATGTTATTTTCATAATCAATGAAATCGGGAATATATAGAAGGGGTAGCATAAGGGGGAATCCAATGGTAGATAGCCATAGCACTAAAATGATTAAAAACACACAAATTAAAAATATGGAGAGGAAGACTTGACATATCACCAGTAGAATAAATACTAAGAGACAGCCTAGGGCTGAAAACATGAAGTTTTAAATATCGCTTTAGAAGAGGGAATAGTACTACTAAGAGGCACCAGAAAAGAGGAACCAGATTATAAAAAAAAGAAGAGAGAGAGAAAAAGAGAGAAAAAGAGAGAGAGAAAAAGAGGGAGAGAGAAAAAGAGAAAGAGAGAAAAAGAGAGCGAGAGAGGGGAGAGAGAAGAGAGAGAGAGAGAGAAGAGAGAGAGAAGAGAGAAATGCAGCCTCATTCCATGAACTGCTCTGATTTTAGAGGTGTGTCCTGCGGCTCACAGCTGATGTCCGGCTCCTCCCCTCAGTGCATAATTAAATTAAATTATAAATAAATAATAATTATAATTCTTTACCGGGGCGGCGGGGACTTAAACTCATGAACTAATGCTTCTTAGGCAGTAGCTCTAACCATCGAGCCACTTGCTCTAATGAGAAACATAGGAAGATTTGGTTATCTTGACGTTTGCATTGCAGAATGAAGTCTCTGGTGACAGCGCGGCTCACTTCAGGTGCTGCGTGGAGAGGACACAAAGCGCTCATGTTCTACGGGGCTCCCTGTCATCTTCATGTAGCAGAGCTGACAGTGTCGAGTGGATTACTTCGGACCTGGATGGGTGTTTGGGGATTAATAATTTGATTTTTTTTGTCTTTTATTCCAAATAAAGGATTTTTTGCTGTGTGTGAGAGGAAAAAATGAGAGGAGTAAAACGTCTGCGTGTGCCTGGGTAGGAGCCCAGGCACTGACAGCAAGGTTGGCAGATGGTGGTGGCCGTCTGCAGGAGTTGATGGAACTCCGCAGAGCCGTAAGGACCGTGGTCGGGCATCGGCCCGCCGGTACCGGACCGGGGAACGAAGTGAAGCTAAGCACACAGACAGGGCTATCGGACCCCTACCAGGCTTGGAGCCACCGTCAATAGTCAAATCCGAATGTGACTGGAACCCCAGGGGTTCCCCAGCAACCAAGTCCCGATTGAAGGCAACAGTCCACCCAGAGAGGATATACAGCCACCGCAACAGGCTAGAGATCCAAGGGCCAGCGCTTGCGGGCAAAAGGGGCTCCTATGGCACCTATACGCCGGGGAGCGGACTACCGGTGGTCAACCACAGGAGTCAAGAACATTCTAAAAGGTGCAGGGAAAGACAGCCACCATCAGCTGTCCGGGGAGAGCACAACAACAACACTGCAGCCGGCTGCGGGACCCGTCCATCCGGCCGTTTTTGGTTTACCAACGACTCTGTCAGTGATTGTCTGAGTGAATACACCAGTGCTGTCCGGCACCGCGCCGCACAGTCCCTGCACCCCAGCCATCCGGCCTCCCCGTTACACCACCGGGCCCCGGTATCACCAACCCCCCTACCCACAGAGGGGACAACATCCTAGCTGCACCCTACCATCTCTCTCGGGATCTCTGTTATCAGCAGCGGTGGCGCCATCATCACCACGTCCAATGGGTGGCATCACGAACAATCTCCCTAAACATACCACCCCCCTTTCACTCACGGGTGAGGAGCGTTGCTCGAGTCCCCGGGTCCGGTCCACCGCTCGAGCCACCGAGCAGCAGCAGCAGAAGCCCCGGACCCAAGCGTGGCGAGCGCGTCCCCTTCGCCCGCGACAACTTGGCGTCACGAACAGGATAGAACCGATCTACCTACCAGTAGAAGTGCACCTTGTAGCCTCCGCCGGCGGCGTCCGGACGAAAAATTTGAAGCGCCGTCATCTTTGGCGCGAAGATTTCCCGCTCAAGCGTCTTCCCCAAGCAGGGAAGGCGTGAAAGCGAAGCCCCGCCCCCAACAAGCAGAAGTGCTAGAAAGAACCAAGGGGGACGGGAAAAAGATGTCTGCGCCCGACAGAGCCGTTGGAGGAGTGGCGGTCGCAGCCGCAGCAGCGCCCGTAGATGGAAACGGGATAGCCCATGCTCTGGTCGCAAGAGCGGGGGAGGCCGCGGGCCCAGCGGTCGCCCAGGTGAAGTCTCTGGTGACAGCGCGGCTCACTTCAGGTGCTGCGTGGAGAGGACACAAAGCGCTCATGTTCTACGGGGCTCCCTGTCATCTTCATGTAGCAGAGCTGACAGTGTCGAGTGGATTACTTCGGACCTGGATGGGTGTTTGGGGATTAATAATTTGATTTTTTTTGTCTTTTATTCCAAATAAAGGATTTTTTGCTGTGTGTGTTTCTTTACTTTCACTTACAGGTTAATCATGGAAGGTGTCTCGGGGAGACACTTGTCATGATTAACCCCGTTATTACCCCCATTTGTCACCATACTAGGGCAATTCGGGATGAGCTGGGTAGAGTCCCGGGACTGCCGCATCTAATGGATGCGGCAATTCTGGGCGACTGCTGGGTGATATTGTTAGGGTGGTGGGCTCCCCATAATGTGGCGCTCCCCTGACAATACCAGCCTCCAGCCATGTGGCTTTATCCTGGCTGGTATCAAAATTGGGGGGGCACTGCATTTTTTTTTTATTATTATTATTTATTTATTTATTTTACTGCACGATATAGACCCGCCCACCAGCGGCTGAGATTGTTTACAGTGAGACAGCTGTCAATCATCGTGGGGGCGTGTCTGACTGCAACCATTCATGGGCGCCGGTGGGCGGGGAAGGCACGGAATACCTGATTGAATACTGAAGCGGCAGCCATTTTCAAAAGAGGAAAAGCCGCCAGAGATTTGTGACAGCCGTGCAGCTCATGACGCTCATTTGGACTGTGGTGGTTATCTGCACAGTATTATCTGTACCATCGTTGATCCTTCTATCTGACGCCATGGACCTGCATACCTGACTTCCATATCATTCTGGCCTCCTGATGAACCACACTCTCCGTGTGGGGAAACGCGTCGAGGTGGAGTTTCTGAGGTGGAGTTATTTTATTGGTATCATGAAGGCTGATGGTTCACCCCTACTATAAGGACATTTGAAGAGCAACAGCATATAATTGCTTGGACCTTTATGGACTGTTATGCCCCACATTTTTGGTGCTGGAAAAAATAACTAACTACAGCCTACTGTCAGGACCGGGAGGACTGATGGGCCCAGGAGGTGGATCCACTGGACCGAGTACGCCACCAGGTGGCAGAGTACACGGAAGCCGGAGCACTGGCGTGGCCGGGACGGTTGTAACCGGGTCAGCAGGATCACAGAGTTCTATGGGATAGTGCAGGAAACAGGCACAGGTACCCGATAGCAAAAGACAAATAGTCACAGGAGAGAGCACAAGGGGACCTGAGCATCTAGCTCTAAAGACAAGCTAAAGGACACGTTGATCAGGCAACGCCCCTATGGAAAGGCAAGTCTTATATACCCAGCACAGCCTCATGTCATTTCCTGCTGCAGGTGTGCTGGGCCTATAAGACCAGGAGAGTGGGCGCGGCCCGGTCCTATACAGAATCCTGAGGCCAATACTCAAAGTCAGACTCCTGAGACCAGGAGCAGGACTCAGGGGAGCAGGAGCGGGAGCGGCAGCCATGACTGGTGGACACATGGATTGGATCAGTGGGTAAGGAGTGGTGCTGGGACACGGGGAGCGTGACAGTACCCCCCCCTCTAAGCCCCCCCCTCCGAGCACAGAACCCCAGGGGCACCCCGGATCGAGACACCGGGCCGGGACCCAACGCAAAGGCGGGGAAGGACCGCTGACCCCGCACCGCCTTCTTAGCTGCACGGCGCTTAGCCAATCTCCCAGCAGAGGCAACGGGGGCAACGGGGAGAGGAGGACCGTCAGAAACAGGACTGGCAGCGAGGACAACCGGCCCGGGCGTCTCGGACCGGACACAGGACAGGGACTCATCCCCGGCAGCCGTTGGCATCAGAGTCTCAATCGTCAGGGACGGTGGAACGACACTGGAGAGAGTCGTCACTTCCGGTTCTGGTGGCACCACAGGCACAGGTGCCAGGAGCTGTGGTACAACGCAGGACTGCGTCATATGCCCCTGTTCTTGTGCCATGATAGGGTCAGGTACCAGGGGCTGTGGTAAAACGCTGGACTGTGTCAAATTCTCCTCATCATGTGCCATGATAGGGTCAGGTGACAGGGACCGAGGAACAGGCTGTAGGCAGGTATCATGGCACGAGGGACTCCAGCGAGAGATTGCGCCAGAGCGCCAACTGATGTCAGGGTCATGTAGTCGCAGCCAGGGCAAACCCAGCAGGAGCGCAGGAGTCATTCTCGGGATGACGTAGAACGCAATAGTCTCAGTATGCTGGGCACCAATACAAAGTCTCACGGATTCGGTGGTGTACCGGACAGGTTCGTATAATTGTTTTCCGTCCACGGAGGCGAACCAGAGGGGTTTTGCAAGTGGAATGACCGGTATCTGATAATGATCCACGGTAGCTTGTCGGATGAAATTAGCCGCTGCTCCCGAATCAATGTGAGCCTCCACCGTGAACTGGGTCTTCTCGGTCGTGACCTGGACCGTCTGTGTAACCGGGACTGAAGGAATTCCGGTACCAAGGGTGGCGGTTCCCACCATCCCTTGGACTTGGGGTCTACCTGGTCTCTCCGGGCAAGAGCGGAGCAGATGAGAACCGCTTCCGCAATAGAAACAGAGGCCCCGGGCGAGTCGCTCTGCGCGGCGTTGCTCGGCTTGGCTCAGGCGGTCTATTTGCATGGGTTCCAGGAACATGTCACAGGAAGGCAGGGGCAAAGGAGCGGTAGACCTCTGCGGGGACAAGGCGTGACGGGGTGGTAGCTTCTCCCGGAATACCTCTTTGGTTCGCTCCTGGAAACGGAGGTCAATCCGGGTGGCTAAAGATATTAAGGCGTCCAAGGTGCGTGGAACGTCACGGCCAGCAAGCTCGTCCTTGACGCGGCCAGAGAGTCCTTCCCAAAAGGCCGCCGTCAAGGCCTCATTGTTCCAGCCCAGCTCAGAGGCGAGCGTGCGGAACTGGATGGCGTATTGGCCGACGGTCAGGGTACCTTGGCGTAGCCGGAGGAGCGAAGAAGTCACTGTGGTGGTACGTCCGGGTTCATCGAATGTACTCCGGAAAGCGTGCAAGAATTCCCGGATGTTAGTAGTCATGGGATCCTCATTCTCCCACAGGGGGTTAATCCAGGCTAGAGCTTCGCCTTCCAAGTGTGACATCAGGAATGCCACTTTAGCCTGGTCTGAGACAAACAAATGAGGAAGTAACTTGAAATGCAGGGAGCACTGGTTCAAAAATCCCCGGCAGTTCTTGGGGTCCCCAGCATAGCGAGGCGGAGCAGCGAGGCGAAGTTGCGAGGCTGCGGAGACAGCAGGTTCAGATCCGGACACCGTTTGCTGCGTGGACCGAGACGAGGCGGCAGTCTGTAATGTGTACAACCGGTGGTCCACAGACGTCAGGAACTTTAGTATGCGGTGTAAGGTGTCACGCTGTTGCACCAGTTCCTGGCGTAGTTCGGCCAGCTCGGATGTTTGTGCTCCAGCGGGATCCATGGCCTGATCAATCTGTCAGGACCGGGAGGACTGATGGGCCCAGGAGGTGGATCCACTGGACCGAGTACGCCACCAGGTGGCAGAGTACACGGAAGCCGGAGCACTGGCGTGGCCGGGACGGTTGTAACCGGGTCAGCAGGATCACAGAGTTCTATGGGATAGTGCAGGAAACAGGCACAGGTACCCGATAGCAAAAGACAAATAGTCACAGGAGAGAGCACAAGGGGACCTGAGCATCTAGCTCTAAAGACAAGCTAAAGGACACGTTGATCAGGCAACGCCCCTATGGAAAGGCAAGTCTTATATACCCAGCACAGCCTCATGTCATTTCCTGCTGCAGGTGTGCTGGGCCTATAAGACCAGGAGAGTGGGCGCGGCCCGGTCCTATACAGAATCCTGAGGCCAATACTCAAAGTCAGACTCCTGAGACCAGGAGCAGGACTCAGGGGAGCAGGAGCGGGAGCGGCAGCCATGACTGGTGGACACATGGATTGGATCAGTGGGTAAGGAGTGGTGCTGGGACACGGGGAGCGTGACACCTACAAGCTAAGTCCTATGCTCCAATACTAACATCTGTCTGTGAACCTTTGATACCTTATTTAATCTGTCATTTGACAATATTTGTATGTACATGACCTATATGGCCATATGTTTGTGTTACACTGTGGTGTGAATTTTTATACTATAATAAAATTTGTAAAATATTGGGAATATCTGTTCACCTTGTTAATAATGAAGCGGCAGCCATTTTCAAAAGAGGAAAAGCCGCCGGAGATTTGAGACAGCCGTGCAGCGAGGCACCCGTGATCGGTGAGTAGGAAAGAGAGAGGGATTGTGCTGGGGACGCAGGACACATGCAGATACGGAATGTGCGCACATACTTACTGTGAAAAGCCACGCTTTTAGTGATCGAACCGTTCTCGAACGTAACTCGAACTCCCGAACTTTTAGCAAATCATTCGAGTTCGTCGAACGACTCGAACATTCCCCAAAATCACTGGACCATGAAATTGGCAAACCCTTCGACTCGAACATCGCTCATCTCTAGTGACTAGTCACTTTAATCACATGAAAATTCCAGCTGCGTCTTTTTGTTGATTGCAGTGTGCAGAAAATTCGCAGAGATATGACCAACTTTGATCTGAGTTTAAAAATAAAAATCAACAATGCAAGTTTATGGGTCCGTGAAAAAATTGGACTGCACTCAAATAACGATTTTTACAGGAGAAGGTGGAGAAACTTTTTTTTTTTTTCCCACATGCAAGAAAACTGATGACATTCGGACCACACTGATAAAACTCTGAAAGACTGACCTGACAAATAGGCCAATTTTTCTCACACATGAGAAAATCGGACATCTAAATGAGCCCTTAGGTACTATCAAGTGGCAATATTTTGGGAGTAATTTTGCAGAAACAAATCCAGGAGTGAAACATGAAGAAAATAACACTGTTAATTTTAGATTCAGTATATTTATTTTGAACACTTAATCAGGACTTTGCTTTTAGCGACAACAGTGTAGCTCAGAAGATACTACTCATGTTATCTAGATGATGTTGTTGCAAAATCTACACTGTCAGACTGAGGTGACTGGTATGGAACATGTAATTGTCAAAAAAAATCAATGCATATGAAAGATCTATTAAATGTTGCTGAAGGTTTTCCTGCCCAGTATTAGACAGGAGACAAAGTATCTTGGAAGTCATAAAAATATGAAATAGAGAGTTAATGTTAAAGGCCATAGACACCTTTGACTTGGAAAAAAATATATATTATGTACTGTATATTTGTAGTTCCTTTAACTAAAAAATGCACTACATTCCAGTCAGCAATCTTCATTTCTTCTTTAGCTTTCAGACATTCTGATATGTAATTTGCAGCCTGTACCACATTCACATTTTTCGTTTTGGGGAGTGTTTCACCTTGTTGAACAGGTTGAATTTGATACCTCTGTGTATCATTAACTCATATATTAGCACATCTCTGATTCAATACAGTTGCAATCAAAATTATTCAACCCCCCATTCCAAATCAGGATTATTAGCAAAATTTACAAACTTTCTTGAGTTTGCAAAAAACCAATAAAAAAATAATAAAATAGCTGAACATAAGTAATATTGTGGCGCCCTGGCCTAGCCAGGTCGTCACAGATAACACACAAGCACCCCACCCCCCATTAGACAGGGAAACCAGCCAAACAAAAACTCTTGTTGCCTCCTCCAGTGTCTGATGTCCACACCAGGTGGGGCGGAGTCAAGCGGTTGGCTCCACCCACCGAGGAGTTCACAGGCCTGGAGGCGGGAAAAGTGACAGTTTAGTCCAGGAGGTTGAAGTGAGAGGAGTAAACACTTGGGTGTCTGGGTTTGTGGCCCAGGCACTGACAGCAAGGTTGGCAGATGGTGGTGGCCGTCTGCAGGAGTGGTGGAGCAACACGGAACCGTAGGACTGGGGACGGGCGACGGCCCGCCGGTACCGACCGGGGAGCGAAGTGAAGCCAGCACACACAGGCAGGGCCATCGGACCCCGACCAGGCTTGGAGCCGCCGACAATAGTCAGATCCGAATGTGACTGGAACCCCAGGGGTTTCACAACAGCAAAAGTCCCGATTCAAGGCAACCGCCCACACCATGAGGGTATACAGCTACCGCCTAAGGCTTGAGACCCAAGGGCCAGCGAGCAAACGAGCTCCTCCGGTACCCATACACCGGGGAGCGGACTACCGTTAGGAATCCATAGTAGTCAACAGAAGAACATCAAGGTGCAGGGAAAGATAGCCACCATCACCTGTCCGGGGAGAGACACTGCAGCCGGCTGCAGGACTCGTCCATCCAGCCGTTTGGTTTACTGAGGACTTTGTACCCTTCTTGCTGAGTGAGTACACCTGTGCCATCCGGCACCGTGCCGCGCTGTCCCTGCGACCCTGCACCTCACCAACCCTGCCTCCCCGTCACAACATCATTGGGCCCCGGGACCACCGACCCCTACCCGCGGAGTGGGAAAACAACATCCCAGCTGCTCCCTACCATCGCTCCCGGGATCCCCGTCACCAGCAGCGGTGGTGCCCATCTTCACCATGACCTGTGGGTGGCGTCACGGACTAAATCCCCCAGACCAACCACCCCTTTCACTCATGGGCAAGGAGCGCCGCTTGAGTCCCCAGATCCGGCCCACCGCTCGAGCCACCGAGCAGCCATCGCAGCAGCGCCGGACCCGAGCGTTAGCGAGCGCAGCGGCGTCTTCCCTGCCCGCGACAATATTATACAAGTGTATTCGCCAAATTTTACACAAAAAATGCTATTTTTAATGACCACTACAGTATCATAATTATCCACATCATGGCAAGCGTGTTTTGAACACAGTAGAGCACCCTTTGGCTCCTATGACCTGCAGCAAATGTGATGCACAGCCAGCTTCTCAGGAAACTTCTCTTGAGTTGTTAAGATAGTGGTCCAAAAATATAACATAAATGAGTTTGTTGCACAAACAGAAAGGATACAAATAGAAAAGGCATTGCATAGTATGTAAGCTCAAAGTTGAAGGAACACCGGTGCCACTAGCTTCCACTACCTGGATGTGATAGAAAGAGGAAGCTGTCACCTGCTGCAACAAGATTTCTGGGGCTCAGGTGGTCAAAGATCATTTAGTGACTGCAAAAGAGCTGCAGCAAGATTCAGTGACGGTAAGCTCAGAGGTTTTAGTTTACACAAGAAGGCACATAATAAATGCTGAAGGTGTCATGCTTATGTGACACCCTGGACTAGCCAGATAGTCACATACATACCAACACACACACCCCCCCACCCTAGACAGTTACAACAGTCAATCAAAAACCCTTGTTGCTTCCCTCCAGGGTCTGATGTCCACACCAGGTGGGACGGAACCAGGCGGTTGGCCCCACCCACTGAGGAGTTCACAGGCCTGGAAGCGGGAAAAGTGTCAGATGAGTTTTGGAGGTGAAAATGAGAGGAGTAAAACGTCTGCGTGTGCCTGGGTAGGAGCCCAGGCACTGACAGCAAGGTTGGCAGATGGTGGTGGCCGTCTGCAGGAGTTGATGGAACTCCGCAGAGCCGTAAGGACCGTGGTCGGGCATCGGCCCGCCGGTACCGGACCGGGGAACGAAGTGAAGCTAAGCACACAGACAGGGCTATCGGACCCCTACCAGGCTTGGAGCCACCGTCAATAGTCAAATCCGAATGTGACTGGAACCCCAGGGGTTCCCCAGCAACCAAGTCCCGATTGAAGGCAACAGTCCACCCAGAGAGGATATACAGCCACCGCAACAGGCTAGAGATCCAAGGGCCAGCGCTTGCGGGCAAAAGGGGCTCCTATGGCACCTATACGCCGGGGAGCGGACTACCGGTGGTCAACCACAGGAGTCAAGAACATTCTAAAAGGTGCAGGGAAAGACAGCCACCATCAGCTGTCCGGGGAGAGCACAACAACAACACTGCAGCCGGCTGCGGGACCCGTCCATCCGGCCGTTTTTGGTTTACCAACGACTCTGTCAGTGATTGTCTGAGTGAATACACCAGTGCTGTCCGGCACCGCGCCGCACAGTCCCTGCACCCCAGCCATCCGGCCTCCCCGTTACACCACCGGGCCCCGGTATCACCAACCCCCCTACCCACAGAGGGGACAACATCCTAGCTGCACCCTACCATCTCTCTCGGGATCTCTGTTATCAGCAGCGGTGGCGCCATCATCACCACGTCCAATGGGTGGCATCACGAACAATCTCCCTAAACATACCACCCCCCTTTCACTCACGGGTGAGGAGCGTTGCTCGAGTCCCCGGGTCCGGTCCACCGCTCGAGCCACCGAGCAGCAGCAGCAGAAGCCCCGGACCCAAGCGTGGCGAGCGCGTCCCCTTCGCCCGCGACAACTTGGCGTCACGAACAGGATAGAACCGATCTACCTACCAGTAGAAGTGCACCTTGTAGCCTCCGCCGGCGGCGTCCGGACGAAAAATTTGAAGCGCCGTCATCTTTGGCGCGAAGATTTCCCGCTCAAGCGTCTTCCCCAAGCAGGGAAGGCGTGAAAGCGAAGCCCCGCCCCCAACAAGCAGAAGTGCTAGAAAGAACCAAGGGGGACGGGAAAAAGATGTCTGCGCCCGACAGAGCCGTTGGAGGAGTGGCGGTCGCAGCCGCAGCAGCGCCCGTAGATGGAAACGGGATAGCCCATGCTCTGGTCGCAAGAGCGGGGGAGGCCGCGGGCCCAGCGGTCGCCCAGGTGATGCCGTTCTCCCTGCCCTATGTGCCCGGTGCTACCTGGCTACCGCAGTACGATGGGAAGCCTGATGCTTTGCAGGTGTTCCGGAAAAAGATTAGCCCGGTCCTCGATTTATATCCCTTGACTGATAGGCAACGGGCAGCGGTAGTGCTAGGGCAGCTAAATGGCATGGCTGAGCAGGAGACGGAGACCTGGACCGATGTGGACCGGGACTCAGTGACTACCATTTTTGAGAAATTCCAAATCGCTTTTGAGACCCGCACGGAAGCGGAATTGCGGATGCAGTTTTATCAGTGTCAACAGAGGCTTGCGGACAATATAAGAGACTATGCTCTGCGTCTGCAAACAGCCCTCCGTATGCTGAAGCGGGAGGACACTATGAACGATGTGGAGAGCAATAAGATGCTAGTGGAATAATTCCTGCAGGGGCTGGGGTCTGCAGAAGACCGCAAGCAGCTACGGCTGTGGGCCCTGGAACACCCCAATCTGGACTTTGCAGTATTGAAGGAGCAGGCCATCAAGGCCCTGCAGGCCCCAACGCCAGATGCTCCTGAGGCGGCCCCATGGCCGGCTGAAACTGCTCCCATCACGGTGGCACCTCCTCTCCCGGCTCTACCGGCCCCTGCAGCGCCAGTCGGGATGATGGAGGAGCTAGCTGCCCAGGTCCGCCGTATGGATGGACACCTATCCAAGATCCTCACCGCACTCCAGCTTCCAATGAGAGTCAAGCCCCCAGGGAGGATCCAGCTCGCCGACAGCCCGGAGGACGTCCCCTGGATGCAGCAGAGAAGGACCAATGACTCACGGTATAGGCCTCCTATTTGTTACAGGTGCAGCAAGCCTGGCCACTACTCTAGGCGATGTCCGTTAAACGAGCAACCCCTGGGGCCAAGGGCCAATCCTCAGGAGTAGACACCAATGGCCACCCCGACTGGTGAGACCGGTATGTTGGAGCTCGCCCCATCATCCCTCTGGCAGTGGACGGCATCCCGCTCATGGCCCTCTTGGACACCAGATCACAGGTATTAGTAGCATTGGGGTACTGATGAACTTGCCCCCTCTGATGATAGCCTGGCCCTTGTCGCAGTTAATGGACTTCCGCTAACCCAAGTAGGATACAAACAAGTGACCCTGACTGTGGGACGTGCAGAGTTAAAGAATCAAGGGATGATTGTGGTGATGAATGAACCCAGTGATCATACCCCAAAAGTAATCTTAGGGACCAATGTGATGGAGCATTGTATGAGTGAGGTGCTGAGTCTGTTGCAGCAGTTGGTCGCCACAGCAGGAGGAGACCGACAGAGGGCTGTGCAGCGTGAGATCCAGGCCCTTCTGTATCAGCAGCAAGTGAACTCAACTGGTGGAGAGATTGGTGGAGTAAGGGTGATGGATGTGGCCCCGAAGTGAGATGATGATTTGGTGCAGGGCAGCAGTAGGCCCCCAGGGGCGCGACTACCCGGCGATGGTGGAACCCACGCCTTCTGAACACTGGCCCACGGTGATGGCAGCCAGAGGGGTGGTTGAAGTTAAAAAGGGGAGAGTGCCTGTAAGAGTGCTGAATTGTGGAGAGGAGGAAGTCAGGCTCCCCCGTTACGCTACCCTTGCCAAGTTTCTCACCCTAGACCCTCACACCATTCACGAAGCCATCCCTCCTACCTCAGCATCCCCTGCCAGTAACCATATACCCCCTGAACAGTTAGAGGAGTGGTGCCAGGAACTACACGTAGGCACTGACACCACACCCACGCATCACAAAGAGGGGGTATACAGGGTGGTGCAAGAGTATGAACAGGTTTTCAGCAAGCACCCATTAGATTTCGGGAGGATTAAGGGGGTTCAACACCATATACCTACAGGCGTGCATCCTCCCATTAAAGAAAGATATAGGCCCATCCCGCCAGCACATTATCAATGCGCCAAAGACATGTTGAGGAACATGAAGGAGGCAGGGGTCATTCGGGATAGTTGTAGTCCCTGGGCAGCCCCACTGGTGCTGGTAAAGAAGAAGGACGGCACCATGAGAATGTGTGTGGATTACCGGAAGATCAACCAGATCACACATAAAGATGCCTATCCTCTCCCCCGTATCGAAGAGTCACTAGCTGCGCTGAGAACTGCTAACTTCTTCTCTACCCTTCACCTTACCAGCGGGTACTGGCAGGTAGCGGTCGCACCAGAGGACCGTGAGAAGACTGCATTCGCCACTCCCATGGGACTCTGCGAGTTTAACAGCATGCCGTTCAGGCTGTGCAATGCCCCTGGAACCTTCCAATGGCTCATGGAGTGTTGCCTGGGACTTATCAATTTCGAAACGGTCCTGCTGTACCTGGATGATGTGATCGTATATTCCCAGATGTACGAGGCCCACCTGGAACATCTGGCTGAAGTGTTCGCATCCCTAGCCAAGTATGGGATGAAACTGAAGCCCTCCAAGTGCCATCTACTGAAGCCCAGGGTGCAGTACCTCGGACACGTGGTGAGCGCAGAAGGTGTCGCCCCAGACCCCGAGAAGATCACTGCTATCCAGGACTGGCCGAGACCGACCACAGTGAGGGAGGTGAGACAGTTCCTGGGCCTGGTGGGCTACTACCGTCGCTTCATCAAGGGGTACACGAAGATGGCCGCCCTCATGCAAGACCTCCTCGTGGGACAGACTAAGGGTGGCAGGTCCCCTGGATCTCCGTTTGTGTGGGAAAAGAAGCATGAGGAGTCCTTTCACTAGCTGAAGACGGCCTTAACGGGAGAGGAAATCCTGGCGTACCCTGATTACAGCCTCCCATTCGTCCTCTGCACCGATGCCAGCAATGTGGGCTTGGAGTGGTCCTGTCCCAGGTCCAGGACGGGCAAGAAATGGTGATCGCCTATGCCAGCAGAAAACTCCGGCCCACGGAAAGGATCCCCGAAAATTACAGCTCCTTCAAGCTTGAGCTCCTGGCTTGGTGTGGGAAATCACCGAGAGGTTCCGACATTATCTCGCAGCGGCAAAATTCACGGCTTACACGGACAATAATCCGTTGACTCACCTGGACACGGCCAAACTGGGCGCTCTGGAACAGCGGTGGGTGTCCAGGCTATCTAATTATGACTTCACTATCAAATACAGAGCCGGCCGCAAGAACACCAACGCGGATGCGTTGTCTTGGATGCCACACCTGCCGGATGGGGGGTCAGAAGATAATGACCTCGAAGAAATTGAGTTGCCCGCGTTCTATCGGCCACCGGTCGAAAAATTACATGTCAAACAACAACAGGCGAACCTGGACCCGCTATCCAGCCAGGGATGGCGAGAAGCCCAAGACCAACTGCCTACCATCCAGTTGGTCAAGACCATGATTGAGCAAGGTTCCTCCGGAATGGATCCGGTAGCACCCCCTGAGGCCCAGCGGCTGTGGAAGGAACAAGCCCGGCTGTACCTGCACGAGGGAAAGACTGCCACTACGGTCTCCAGGGACCACCTGAAGAAGTGTCCTCACCCCTTGAGGGTGACAACCGAAGTTCCCGTTCCGACGCCGAGCGGGGAAAAGGAGAAGAGGGTGATCCACGCAGTGATGGGCGATTTTCCAGCAGACTGGCCTATGCAAAACGGTGTGGTGATTGTTCCGGTGATAATGTTCCCACAACACGTGGAAGAAATGGAGACGGAAACGCCCGCCACTGAGCCAATCGAACAGGCGCCCAGGGACGCACCTCTACCCCCTCCCCTTGGGTCTCCACCCGCCATACCTGCCATAAGGGAAGAGGGACCGACTATCTCCTCTGTCCCCTTGTCCTCCACTGATGACATTGGGCCCAGAAGGTCTACATGCCCCAACCTAGGTCGACCCCCACTTAGGTACAGGGAAACTACCATTTAGAGGTGCCGTATGTTAAACGTGTAAATAGCTGAATGAATGACTACAAATCAAACCGAGTTTTCATCTGATTGTCTGTAGTGATTATCACGGCCGTTGCCAGCAAGTTGTCCCCGGAGGGACTCTATGTGTTTACCGCCCACATGAGAAACTGCTCATGAACATGGCCGAGATCTGGCAGGCCACCCACGAACTTGTGGGCCTGTAAATAATTTGTGGGCTAGTTTCCGTCCGTTTCGCCCACAGCAGAGCAGGCTGGGGCCCGGTCACCACCAGGACCGGTGGCCATCCTCCGGGGGTCAGGGGTCCCCCTGGACGTGGGGTCCCCTGAAGTGAAAGCCGGGTGCGAGACACCGTACCAGTTCCCTCGGGTAACCTGGACCGGGACTGGGGAAGAGGGGTGCTGCATGTTTCTTAGGGGCAGCATCAAGGATCAGGTTATTTGGGTGGGGGAGCGGATGACCATGAACCAGTCCGTTTAATAAAAATGTTTTATATGTTTTGAAACGTTAAAGTACTGTACCTCCCGTAAGGGAAGATTTCTAAATATGCATATGTTGAATGTTACATGTTAATTTATCTTTTACAGTTTGAAAAATAAAACCGGTGATGGATGGGCAGCCCGCGGACGGTCTGCATTTTACCAAGGGGGAGTGTGACGCCCTGGACTAGCCAGGTAGTCACATACATACCAACACACACACCCCCACCCTAGACAGTTACAACAGTCAATCAAAAACCCTTGTTGCCTCCCTCCAGGGTCTGATGTGCACACCAGGTGGGGCGGAGCCAGGCGGTTGGCCCCACCCACCAAAGAGTTCACAGGCCTGGAGGCGGGAAAAGTGTCAGTCCAGTCTTGGAGGTGAAAGTGAGAGGAGTCCAGGCACTGACAGCAAGGTTGGCAGACGGTGGTGACCGTCTGCAGGAGTTGGTGGAACTCCGCAGACCCGTAAGGACCGTGGTCGGGCGTCGGCCCGCCGGTACCGGACCAGGGAACGGAGTGAAGCTAAGTACACAGGCAGGACCATCGGACCCCGACCAGGCTTGGAGCCACCGTCAATAGTCAAATCCGAATGTGACAGGAACCCCAGGAATTCCCCAACAACCAAGTCCCGATTGAAGGCAACAGTCCACCCAGAGAGGATATACAGCCACCGCCACAGGCTAGAGATCCAAGGGCCAGTGCCTGCGGGCAAAACGGGCTCCTATGGCACCTATACGCCGGGGAGCGGACTACCGGTGGGCAACCACAAGAGTCAAGAACATTCTAAAAGGTGCACCCTACCATCTCTCCCGGGATCCCCGTTATCAGCAGCGGTGGTGCCATCATCACCACGTCCAGTGGGTGGCGTCACGAACAATCTCCCTAAACATACCACCCCCTTTCACTCACGGGTGAGGAGCGTTGCTCGAGTCCCTGGGTCCGGTCCACCGCTCGAGCCACCAAGCAGCAGCAGCAGAAGCCCCGGACCCGAGCGTGGCGAGCGCGTCCCCTTCGCCCGCGACACTTGCCGGCTATGACAAGCATAGCGGGGTCAATCAGACCTCCTTGCATCTGCCACACAACAAAAAAGCACAACAAAGAGGACACAATAACAGTGGAGGGCCCTGGAGCTAGTGACACAGCAGAACCTTCCTCCAAGGTGCCCAGAGAACAATGAGTTTGTATGTTCAGTAGAGATGAGCGATATTCGATTCGAACGTTCGCCAATTTCAAATTCGAGTGATTTTGGGCGGTGTTCGAGTCGTTTGATGAACTCGAACGATTTGCTAAAAGTTCGGCTGTTCGAGTTACCGTTCGATAACAGTTCGATCACCAAAAGCGTGGCTTTTCAAAGTAAGGCTATATGCACACTTTGTGTATTTGCATGCATCCTGCAATCCCCAGCACAATCCCTCTCTCTTTCCTACTCACCGATCACGGGCGCGGTGCTGCACGGCTGTCACAAAGCTCCGGGGGCTTTTCCTCTTTTGAAAATGGCTGCCGTTCATTATTCAATCTGGTATGCCCTGCTTTCCCCACCCACCGACACCTATGATTTGTTGCAGTCAGACACGCCTCCACGATGATTGACAGCTGTCTCACTGCAACTAATTACAGCTGCCGTGGGCGGGTCTATATCGTGTAGTAAAATAAATAAATAATTTAAAAAAAAAAAAAAAAAAACCTGTGGTTACCATCATTTTTGATACCAGCCAAGATAAAGCCACACGGCTGGAGGCTGGTATTGTCAGGATGGGGAGCGCCACGTTATGAGGAGCCCACCACCCTAACAATATCAGCCAGCAGCCACCCGAAATTGCCGCATCCATTAGATTCTCACTCTCTTCTCTCTCTCTCTCTCTCCTCTCTCTCTCTTTCTCTCTCTTTCTCTTTTTCTTTTTCTCTCTCTTTTTCTCTCTCTTTTTCTCTCTTTTTCTCTCTTTTTCTCTTTCTCTCTCTTTTTCTCTCTTTCTCTCTTTTTCTCTCTCTTTTTCTCTCTTTCTCCCTCTCTCTCTCCTCTTTGTAGCTGAATAATCCACTTCTGGATTCTATACTTCAATACAGAGGTCAAGATTACCAAATCTTCCTATGCTTTTCATTACATTTCATTATTTATAATTTTAAATTATAATTATTATTTATTTAAATTATAATTTAATTATGCACTGAGGGGAGGAGCCGGACATCAGCTGTGAGCCGCAGGACACACTTCTAAAATCGGAGCAGTTCACGGAATGAGGCTGCATTGATCTCTCCTCTCTCTCTTTCTCTTTTTCTCTTTCTCTCTCTCTCTCTTTTTCTCTCTTTCTCTCTCTCTTTTTCTCTCTTTTTCTCTTTTTTTCTCTCTTTCTCCTTTTCTCTCTCCCCTTTGTAGCTGAATAATCCACTTCTGGATTCTCTACTGCAATACAGAGGTCAAGATTACCAAATCTTCCTATGCTTTTCATTATAGGCAGTGGCTCAATGGGTAGAGCTGTTGCCTATGGAAAATTAGTTCATGACTCCCAACCGTCCCTGTAAAGAATTTTATTTAATTTATTTATAATTTTAAATTATCATTAATATTTATTTAGAATTATAATTTAATTTATGCACTGAGAGGAGGAGCCGGATATCATCTGTGAGCAGTGGGACACACCTCTAAAATCGGAGCAGTTCACGGAATGAGGCTGCATTGCTCTCTTCTCTCTCTCTCTTCTCTCTCTCTCTCCTCTCTCTCTTTTTCTCTTTCTCTTTTTCTCTCTTTCTCTCTCTTTCTCTCTCTCTCTCTTTCTCTCTCTCTCTCTTTTTCTCTCTTTCTCTTTTTCTCTCTTTCTCTCTCTTTTTGGCTCTTTTTCTCTCTTTTTCTCTCTCTCTCTTCTCTCTCTTCTCCCTCTCTTCTCCCTCTCTTCTCCCTCTCTTCTCTCTCTCTTCTCTCTCTTCTCTCTCTCTCAAACCTGGCGATGATCAGCTGATGCCATCACCTGACGGAATCAGCTGACACTATAAGTCGAGCGGTGAGTCCGGCTTTTTACCGCCCGGCCAGATAAACTTTCTCTCTTTCGCTTTTTTTCTCTTTTTCTCTCTCTTTTTTTTCTCTCTCTCTTTTTCTCTCTTTTTCTCTCTCACTCTCTTTTTCTCTCTCTCTTTCTCTCTCTTTCTCCCTTTCTCTCTCCTCTTTGTAGCTGAATAATCCACTTCTGGATTCTCTACTGCAATACAGAGGTCAAGATTACCAAATCTTCCTATGCTTTTCATTATAGGCAGTGGCTCAATGGGTAGAGCTGCCGCCTATGGCAAATTAGTTCACGAGTTTGAGTCCCAACCGTCCCGGTGAAGAATTTAATTTATTTATAATTTTAAATTATCATTAATATTTATTTATAATTATAATTTAATTTATGCACTGAGAGGAGGAGCCGGATATCAGCTGTGAGCAGTGGGACACACCTCTAAAATCGGAGCAGTTCACGGAATGAGGCTGCATTGCTCTCTTCTCTCTCTCCTCTCTCTCTCTTTTCTCTCCTCTCTCTTCTCTCTCTCTTCTCTCTCTCCTCTCTCTCTCTTTTTCTCTCTTTCTCCTTTTCTCTCTTTCTCTCTCTTTTGCTCTCTTTTTCTCTCTTTCTCTCTCTTTCTGTCTTTCTCTCTCTCTTTCTCTCTCTCTTTTTTCCTCTTTCTCTCTCTCTTTCTCTCTTTTTCTCTCTTTTTTGCTCTTTTTCTCTCTTTCTCTCTTCTCTCTCTTCTCCCTCTCTTCTCTCTCTCTTCTCTCTCTCTCCTCTCTCTCTCAAACCTGGCGATGATCAGCTGATGCCGTCACCTGATGGAATCAGCTGACACTATAAGTCGAGCGGTGAGTCCGGCTTTTTACCGCCCGGCCGTATAAACTATCAGCTGCTGCTGTTGGACAGGAGTCTGCACAGAAGTGTGTACTTTGTTTTTTTTGCACTGATGCATCAGCTGATTGTATAAAAGCCGTTTATACAATCAGCTGCTGTGTAATGTGATTCAGGCCCTTGAACCTGACACATCATCTGATCGCTTTGCCTTCAAGCAAACCAATCAGATGATATTGGATTCAGGATTGGACGGCACGGGACCCTTGACCCAGGATTACTGCGTAGGGGGGTTCTTTATTTCAATAAAGATGGAGTCACTAATTGTGTTGTGTTTTATTTGTAATAAAAATATTTTCCTTTGTGTTATGTTTTTTTTATCTGTACTAGAAATTCATTGTGGCCATGCCTAATATTGGCGTGACTAGCCCTAACCCCATTATTACCCAGCGAGCCACCCATCACCAGGGCAGCTGGAAGAGTTGGATACAGCGCCAGAAGATGGCGCTTCTATGAAAGCGCCATTTTATGGGGCGACTGCGGAATGCAATTCGCAGCAGGGTTACCCAGAAAGCTTGGGCACCCTGCGCTGAAGATTCCAATCCCCAGCTGTCTTGTTGTACCTGGCTGGACAAAAAAATTGGGCGAAGCCCACGTCATTTTTTTTAATTATTTCATGAAGTTCATGAAATAATTAAAAAAAAAGGATTTTCCTATATTTTTGGTTCCCATCCGGGTACAAATAGCAGCTCGGGGTTGGGGGCAGCCCATATGTTTTCACAATTTTTCCCTTGGTTTCTCTTTGTCTAATGGCCAGTGTGAACATGAGCTCACAAGCTCCATGTATACCATCTCATACTCCGGCTCACTTTTTTGTTTTTTTGTTTTTTTGTTTTTATTTTGTTTTTCTGCTGTGCCTGGCTAGCATACAAAAATATGGCGAAGCCCACGTAATTATTGGGGGGGGGGCAAAAAACTCCTGCATACAGTCCTGGATAAAGTATGCTGAGCCTTGTAGTTCTGCAGCTGCTGTCTGCAGTCTGTCTGTGTGGAGGAGAGCAGACAGCAGCTGCGGAACTACAAGGCTCAGCATCCTCCATCCAGGATTGTATGCTGGAGGGAGAGGAAGGGGGAGCAGAACTGCAAGGCTTAGCATACTTCATCCACTAGTGTATGCAGAAGAGCAGACAGCAGCTGCAGAGCTACAAGGCTCAGCATGCTGCATCCAGGACTGTATCCTGGAGGGAGAGACACGGGGAGCAGAACTTCAAGGCTCAGCATGCTCCATTCACTAGTGTATGCAGGAGAGCAGACAGCAGCTGCAGAACTACAAGGCTCAGCATGCTGCATCCAGGACTGTATGCTGGAGGGAGAGAGAGGGGGAGCAGAACTACAAGGCTCAGCATGCTCCATTCACTAGTGTATGCAGGAGAGCAGACAGCAGCTGCAGAACTACAAGGCTCAGCATACTACATCTAGGACTGTATGCAGGAGTTTTTTGCCCACCAAAAAAATGACATGGGCTTCGCCATATTTTTGTATGCTAGCCAGTTACAGCAGACAGGTACAGCTGCCCCCAACCCCCAGATGCCTATTTGTACCTGGGAACTAAACATATAGGGAAGCCCTTTTATTTCATGAATTTCATGAAATAAAAAAAAAACGACATGGGCTTTGCCACATTTTTTTGTCCGGCCAGGTACAACAAGGCAGCTGGGATTGGAATCCGCAGCACAGGTTGGCTCGAGCTAGGGGGGTGGCTCAACACTAATGTTCAGTAAGGATTGCTGGATTTTTTTTCTGGACATTACTGGTAAACACCTCTACTTAAACCTGAAGAACATTTGGATAATGTTATATTATTGACTTTATTTCATATTTATTAATCTTATGTGGTATGGATTTCATCCTCTAATTATTGGTGTTTAAACCTGAAGAAGCATGGCTACAGAGCAGCTACAGCTGAAAGACCCAGCTAGGAACTGCTAGAAAAGCTGCTAGCAGCGAAACTGACATTAACCGTTTCAGTACAAAGAGAAACAAGACCACATTGAAATGTAGAGAGCCAGAGGAGATGAGAGGCTACAGTCCTAAATCTGTCACTAGTTTTAAAAAATAGGGAGACCAACGTGAGAGAAGGTCTTTATGTCTGATCTCCAAGGCATGAAACCTCTAATGACAAAAGTACAAAATAAGTCAGCTCCAATATACTCAAAACCATAAAAATAAGTCAGTGGTACAGTGCAGATTACCTTTTTTTTACTGGCAAAATCTGTGTCAAGAGATATTGCAGTATAAGGGGGTTGCAGGGCTCAGCCCACCCCAGACCTGCAGACTGGTTGTATAGTGTGGTGTATCAATATAATGTATGTATTTTGATAAATGGCCACAAGATGGCCACATATGCTTGGCCACTTCCCTAGTGATGTTCGGCAGGAAGGGGTTAGTTGGGAGCACTGGGAAGAAAAAGGGAAGACGGAGAAAAGAACAGGAGTGTCCCCGGGAGGAGGAACTGTCAAAGAGCCCCAACCTAGAGATTGAATTTGTGGACCCTAAGGGACAGTCCTGGACCGTGGACACACGGGATCGTGCAAATTGAGGATTGAATTAACTGCATCCCCGGAAGTGGTGTATAGTCCACCCGGTCGGAAAGGCGATCATTCTCCTGAAGTAAATAGCCAAAGAACCCCCCTAACGACCGAAGGTCAGTTGCGCCCTCCAGAGAAGGGTAGGTCTGGTCCTGGCCTGAAGCATAGTCTGAGGAGTGCTAATACTGAAAACCCCTTTCAAGCAGCATGCTAATCCCTGTGAGTGGGATGGAAGGGCTTAAGAGCTTATATGAATTAGACTTTGCTAGAGTGATGTCTGCCAGGGGGATGAGGGGCCTAGAAGTGCCCGAAGGTACCTGGGTGCCAAGGAAGTGGCCGGCCACCAAATTGCACCATTTTGTAAAGTATATGAAATACAAGAGGAACCCCTGTGGGACCATCACCGGTGCTCTGAAAGCGTATGTGGAATATGACATTCATACTACTTTGAAACAAATGAACGTTAAGGTTATGTTGGCACTGAGAAATAATGCTGTGTTCATAGAAAACGTTTCCCTAGTGTGCCGTTTCCTGTCTCAGTGTGTGAGCGAAACAAAGCATGAACGGCACTGAAGATCCCCTGTAAGTGGAGTGAGGCCCGGCAGGCAAGGGGTTAATTGTCGGCTGTGCTGGGATCCAATTACCCCCGAACACAAGGCCACTACTGCATGCCAACCTCACCGTACAGCAGTATCCTAAATTTTCCTCCATAAATTATTGAGACTCCTCCATTGAAGTACAGAAGTGTGAAAAAAAATGTGTGGTACAGTATAGCATTCATTTGTTATGAATAAATTGCAATTCTGTAACAGAGGAAACTCTAAATAGTCCTACAAATTATTAAAAGCCGCTATTGTAGAAAAACCCCAAACAGATTGTAGACAGACTGCACACGGATATGAGAAAAAAATTGTGCCACTTTTCTGTATGAAAATCAGACCCATTAATTATATGCTTGTGTGACCATAGCCTGAGCAGAATAGAAAACCCTGATGGATGGATCCAGTCAAGCATGAGAAAATCCTAGGAGAAAACCTCATGTCATCTGTGATGCTTGGGCATCATTGGACCTTCCAACAGGACAATGAAGCCAAGCATGCCTCAAAGTTCAATAAGACTTGATTTCAAGAGAAACCCAGGAAGGTTTTGGAGCGGCTATCACAGAATCTTTGATGGGATTTGAAACAAGCAGTTGCAGCATGGAAACTAAAGAATATTAGTGAACTGGAGGTTATTATCCAGGAGGAATGGGATAAAATCCCTCAGGAATGCTGCTAGAAGCTGGTCCCTGCACAATGTATGAATTTCACATATTGTCATATAACTGCCAAAAGGTGCTCTACTCTACCAAGAATCAAAGGCATATATCATAAAGGAATTGAATAATTTGGAGACTGTAGTAGTCACTATATGTGGCATTTTGTGTTTAATTTGGAGAAATCAATGTATTTATATCATTCTTGTTCCATTGTTTTATTACAAACAGCAAAACGTTTTTTATATTTTACTAAACTTAATTTGCAATGTGGGTTAAATAATTAGGATTGCAGCTGTACATAGCTCCTCTCCATTTGCTTCTTCCTTTGTCTGTGCTTTCCCTGACAATATAGATACTTTCCCCTTCATCCCCACTGTCGAAATCTGTGTGCAACCCCATTTCCCTTCCTTCTGCTATTATGAATAGAGCTGGTCGAATTGGCAAAAAAATGGGACCGGAATCCGCTCCGAAATCTGGTGCCCATATAAGTCAATGGGGACCAGAATCTCAAGATTAAAAACGTTGGTGGAAGGGATAGGGGGGTAGGAGTGCGCGGTATACTCACCCAGGCTGTGTCATGGCAGCACACTGTGCGTGGCTGTGCCGGTGATGCAATGTCAACTCGTACAAGTCTGGCATGACATCACCCGGCACGGCCTGCTGCTCTCTGAATATGAGCGTGTATGTAGACAGAAACACATGCATGCTCCTGTCAGAGTGCGCTGCTCTGCCAGTGATGCGATGTCAAACTTGTGCGAGTCCCTCACAAAAGTTACTCCAGCCTAAGAGAAACCATATGCAGCTTTTTTTTATTATTTAAATAAATAATTAAAAAAAAAAAAAACGACGTGCGGTCCCCCCTAGTTTTGATGCCCAGCAAAGATAAATCCAGCTGGGGGCTGGTATTCTCAGCCCGCAGTAGCATGTATCCGGACTTTTGCAGTCTGGATCCGCTCAGCCTTAATTATGAACAGTAAGAGAAGGGAAGGGGGAGCAGTGAGAGCTGTATAAATAATAATAAAGTTTATTTGTATTGCGCCAACATATTGCGCAGCACTCTACTGTCAAGTGGGGGCTTCTACAGACAAAAACAAAACAAAGTAGCACATGTTCAGTAGCTACAATAGAAATGACAGCCCTGTTCGCAAGCCTACAATCTATGGGGAAATAGGGGGACATGCCGATAGTTTATAAGCAGTTTGAAAAGGAGGCAGCTAAAGTAAGGACTAAGGGCAGTTTCAGATCAGCGGTATTCTGCCGCACTCCCAGATCCGGCATAAGGGCAGTACAGTACTTTACAGTTCACTGGCAAGCTCTGGGCACATAGGGTCATGTGACCGGAGCATGTGACAGCATGTGACCGGGGCTTGCCGCACTGTCTGTGAACTGTAAAGTACTGCACTGCCCTTGTGCCGGATCTGGGAGTGCGGCAGAATACCGCTGATGTGAAACTGCCCTAACACAAGCACTACAGAAGTTAGAACACTTTTATTAACTCCTTCACAAGTTTGGACATACTGGTACATTCTATTTTGGTATCACCTTCCCAATTTTGGATGTACCAGTACGAACTGGCGATCACCGCTGGGAGTTCGGATTACATCGTAGCTGAGTCCTGGTACCCACAACCAGGAGCAATCCCTGCACCGCCCCTGAACCCATGCGCTTAACCTTCCAAATGACCAAGACCCCTGCAATGTAATCATGGGGGCCCGATTGTTGTCATGGCAACCCAAGGTCTTCATGACAATGTCATGATGACCTCTAGATCAAACAGATATGGCAAGAATAAAAATAAAAAAAAAAATTGCACAAGTAAATATGTATATTAATGTAAAAAGTAAAGAAAAAAGTACACCTATTTCGTATTGCCATGTCAGGGACAACTCGATCTATAAAACATTCAAACTAGTTAACCCCTTCAGTGAATCCTCTAAAAAATTGAAACTAAAATAAATGACAAATGATAAATGACCTATGCTTTTTCATTCAAAAAAGTGGAATACAATCCACTATACAGCTCCATCAGTGGAGAATTAAAAGAGTAATAGCTCTAAGTAAACAGCAATGCGAAAACATTTTTTTTTCTATAAAATAGGTTTCATGGTGTAAAAGCAGCAAAACTTAAAAATATTAATATGGTAATCATACTGACTCGATGAATAAAGTTGTTTTGTCACTTACGTCATGGCAAACAGAGAAAAAAAATAAATCCTGAATTGGTGTTTCTTCTTGATTCTGCCTCACAAAAAATGGAAAATACTATGTGGCCCAAAATACTACCAATAAAATCTATTACTTATAATGCAAAAAATAAGCCTCATATAACTCTGTCAGCAGAAAAAGAAAAAACTATAGATCTCAAAATTTGGTCATGCAAAAAATTTTATTTTGTAAAAAAGTGTTTTAGTGTAATAGTAGACAAACCTAAAATCTGGTATAACTGTAATCATACTGACCTGAGGAATAAAGCCATCTTATCACTTATATCAAAGGGTGAATGGCATAAAAAATAGTAATAAAGCCTATTCTCCAACTGCTGTTGATTTGTCTATTCTGTAAGGCATGGTTCAGAGTTCTCCTGCACTCCACACTGAGTGCTTACACAGGGGATTACATGTAAATCTCTGAAAATGTGACTGAGGCCTAAAACACACGTCCTTGATAACCACGCACGTGTAATACGGGCCGTTTTTCATGTCCGTAATCCGTTTTTTGGTCCGTAAATAACGCACGTGTGGTGGCTGTGTGTCCGGTGTATGGTAACCACGTGTGCGTGTGGAATGGCCGTGTGTGCATGTGAAACTTAACTGACGTGTGTGTGTTGTCCGTGTGAAATGTCCGTGTGTGATGTTAAATGTCATTGATACATGCCGGCTGACAGCAGACAGAGTCGCGCGCTGAGAATGAACTCGGGTGAACTTCACCCGACTTCATCCTCATACTGCGGCTCTGTCTCTGTCGCGTCCTGATTAGCTGTTACTCATGAAGGACTCAACGGTGACCGCTAATCATCAGAGTGACTGAATGGAGTACCCCTCTCGTATACTCACCGTTCCCCGATCACCGGCGCGGCACTGCATGGCTGTTCTCTAAACTCCGGAGCATTTTCCTCTTTTAAAAAAGCCGGCCGCTCATTAATCAATCTCGTATTCCCTGCTTTCCCCGCCCACCGGCAAATATGATTGGTTGCAGTGAGACACGCCCACACGCTCAGTGACAGCTGTGTCACTGCACCCAATCACAGCAGCCGGTGGGCATGTCTATACTGTGCAGTAAAATAAATAATTAAAAAAACCGGCGTGCGATCCCCCCCAATTTTAGTGTCAGCCAGATAAAGCCATACGGCTGTAAGCTGGTATTCTCAGGATGGGGAGCTCCACGTTATGGGGAGCCCCCCAGCCTAACAATATCAGTCAGCAGCCGCCCAGAATGGCCGCATACATTAGATGCGACTGTTCTGGGACAGTACCCGGCTCTTCACGATTTGCCCTGGTGCGTTGGCAAATCGGGGTAATAAGGAGTTAATGGCAGCCCATAGCTGCCACTAAATCCTAGATTAATCATTTCATGCGTCTCCCCGAGATACCTTCCATGATCGATCTGTAAATTACAGTAAATAAACACACACACCTGAAAAATCCTTTATTAGAAATAAAAAACACAAACACATTCCCTGGTTCACCAATTTAATCAGCCCCAAAAAGCCCTCCATGTCTGGCGTAATCCAGGATGGTCCAGCGTCGCTTCCAGCTCTGCTGCATGGAGGTGACCAGAGCAGCAGAAGACACCGCCGCTCCTGTCAGCTCCACGCAGCTAATGAAGAGAGCCGCGTGATCAGCTGAGCTGTCACTAAGTTATCCGCGGCCACCGCTGGATGCAGCGGTGGCCGCGGATAACCTCAGTGACAGCTCAGCTGATCGCGCTACTCACCTCAGTTGCTGCGTGGAGCTGACCGGAGCGGCGGTGAGTAGCGCGATTAGCTGAGCTGTCACTGAGGTTACCCGCGGCTACCGCTGCATCCAGCGGTGGCCGCGAGTAACCTCAGTGACAGCTCAGCTGATCACGCGGCTCTCTTCATTAGCTGCGTGGAGCTGACAGGAGCAGCGGTATCTTGTGCTGCTCCGGTCACCTCCATGCAGCAGAGCTAGAAGCGACGCTGGACCATCCTGGATTACGCCGAACATGGAGGGCTTTTTGGGGCTGATTAAATTGGCGAACCAGGGAATGTGTTTGTGTTTTTTATTTCTAATAAAGGATTTTTCAGGTGTGTGTGTATATTTACTGTAATTTACAGATCAATCATGGAAGGTATCTCGGGGAGACGCATGACATGATTAATTTAGGATTTAGTGACAGCTATGGGCTGCCATTAACTCCTTATTACCCCGATTTGCCAACGCACCAGGGCAAATCGGGAAGAGCCGGGTACTGTCCCAGAACAGTCGCATCTAATGTATGCGGCCATTCTGGGTGGCTGCTGACTGATATTGTTAGGCTGGGGGGCTCCCCATAACGTGGAGCTCCCCATCCTGAGAATACCAGCCTTCAGCCGTATGGATTTATCTAGCTGGCATTAAAATTGGGGGGGACCGCACGCTGTTTTTTTTAATTATTCATTTATTTATTTCTATGCTCCATAGTGACACGCCCACCGACTGCTGTGATTGCGTGCAGTGAGACACCTGTCACTCAGAGTGGGGGCGTGTCTCACTGCAACCAATCATAGGCGCTGGTAGGCAGGGAAAGCAGGGAATACGAGATTGTTTAATGAGCGGCCGGCTTTTTCAAATTAGAAAAAGCCGCCGGAGCAGTGTGAACGCCGTGCAGCGCCGGGGATCGGTGAGTATGAGAGAGGGGAGGACACTTCAGTCACTCGGGGGATTAGCGGTCACCGGTGAATCCTTCACCGGTGACCACTAATCAGTACACGGCACACAGACAGAGCCGCGGCATGACAATGAAGTCGGGTGAAGTTCACCCGAGTTCATTCTCATCCCACTACTCTGCCTTCCGACAAGTAGTAACGACATTTTGCATCACACACGGACATTTCTCACAGACAACATAACCACACATCCGTGCAAGGAACGTTTTATTTGGACTCCCATAGGCTAACATTATGTCCGTGTGTGCGTGCTCCATCCCAAAAACGAACATGCTTCCATGCCAAACGGAGCAAAAAACGTGGGACGCACACGACAACACGGAAGATCAAATAACACGCACGTGTGCCTTTAAACATAAAAAAACATATGTGCACGTTTGGTCGTATCTCCGATATGTACGGAAACGGACCAAACACGCACGTTTTAAACGGATGTGTGTTGCAGGCCTTAGACAGAATTCCCAAAAGAAAATTCACTATAATGAGGCTAAGGGAGTCACTCTGAACTCCCTCCATGCCTGTGGTAAGGGGGTCTCCTTCTTACATATCTTTGTAGGTGTGCACAAAAGTACAGTCAACAACAAGTTTGTGAACCTTACATAAAAGGATACCACTGAAAAGAGGCAAAACTGAGTCTAGAGTAAAGCGGGATTTACACACAACGACATCGCTAACGAGATGTCGTTGGGGTCATGGAATTCGTGCCGCACATCTGGACTCGTTAGCGACGTTGTTGCATGTGAAACGCATGAACGACTGTTAACGATCAAAATTACTCACCTAATCGTTGATCGTTGCCACGTCGTTCTAATCCCAATTATCGTTGCTGTTGCAGGACGCAGGTTGTTCGTCGTTCCTGCGGCAGCACACATCGCTATTCGTGACACCGCAGGAACGAGGAACAACATCATACCTGCGGCCGCCGGCAATGAGGAATGAAGGAGGTGGGCGGGATGTTCGGCCCGCTCATCTCTGCCCCTCCGCTTCTATTGGGCGGCCGCTTAGTGACGCCGCACGAACCTTAGTGACGCCGCACGAAGAGAGATTGTTTGGCGGCCACAGCAATGTCGGTGAAGAGGTAATTGCATGTGACGGTACCGTAGCAATATTGTTCGCTACGGCAGCGACCACCCAGTGACGCGCCACCGACGTGGGTGGGCGCTATCACTAGCGACATCGCTAGCGATGTCACAGCGTGTAAAGCCCGCTTAACTCTGCTGCCTTATTAAAGTGTTTGGATGCATCGGTGGTCTCACCTGAATCATGTATTTCAGACATGCACATGGAAACCCTGATGTATAGTGACAAGCAAAAGGGTAACAATGTTGGGAAGTTTTGACTTTGAGGCTCCATATCTCTTCATCTACTATATCATTGAGCATGGTACCACCTTCCTTTTATAGACAACCATCTTGGCTATCTCATTTTTAAATTTGACTTGCAAATATTTTGTATATGATAAGTTATGCAGATTTTTGTCATGTCCCTCCATTGCTACTGTTTTGCTCCTGGTGTTTGAAAAATATTTTTCTTTGAGTATACTATAAATTATAACTTGTTCTCAAACTATCTTATAGCTCAGTGTCTTATTAGGTTGATTCCCAAGTGAAAGTGACTAATTCAAAAGAAGGAACACGCGGGAAGAAGATTAACCAAGAAAAGAGGAACAACATCATCCAGCTCATTGACAGAGGTCTCTCAGGAAAAAAAATGCCAAACTGCATTATGTGAGTGCTATGACAGTTGGAAGACTAAAAATTGATGTCTACCCATACATTCAAAAGCTAAGAGGTGGATGTCCAGGCAAAATATCTGAATCAACAGGTCAACTAACCACAAATTCTATCAGATCTGGCACTACAAATATGACAGTGGAAGCAGCTTCTATGCTTTGTAATAGTGGGATCACAAATGTCCATGCAAGCACTGTGCAAATCACATTAGACAAGTCTGGTATGGTGGCCTCAAAAAAAGTGAAGAAGCCTCCTCTTTAATATCATCATAAAAGCTTCGGCTCGAGTTTATAAAGTACGAAAATTTGACAGTAGACGACAGGGCCGGATTATAGGCGGGGCAGGCGGGGCTGGAGCCCAGGGGCCCCCACCAAAAGAGCTTCTAAGGGGGCCCCCACCATACTTGGCACTAGGCACCTGTCAGCATTTTTTTTTCACACCCTCTCCCCCTCCGTAAAGACAGTCTAATAAATCAGCTGTGTTTTCGGGGGGGGGCACCGCTATTTATTTGCATCTGCGTCTTTAAGACGCAAAAACAAACTGCGGGCACAGGACGCTGATTGACCTCGGAAGTACCAGCGGCCGCTTGAACTTCCGGGGTCAGAGGTGTGCTAATGCTCCCTGCTATGTGCTGCGGCCGTACCTAGAAGCAGGGGCACGGTGTGGTGGGCCGCTGTCTGCTGTCCCCGCTGCGCTCCTTACATGCCAGGCACACTAGCAGGAGCAGGAGGCAGCGCGCTGTGCCGGCTCTGCTGTGTGCCGGCTCTGCTGTGTGCCGGCTCTGCTGTGTGCCGGCTCTGCTGTGTGCCGGCATGTACACTGCAGAGGAGCGCAGCAGAGCCAATGACCGCAGCTTCCTGTTTCCGTTCCTATTCAAATGTATTTGCGTCTTTCAGACGTAAATACATTTGAACAGCGCACCGGTACTGGGCCCCGCCCCCGACGTGCAGCAACGTGATGAGATCAGCACCTTGCTGACGTCATCACAGTGCTGCCGGCGCCACACTGGGGACATGAGGAAGCGAGCGCTCCATGAAGGAGCTGAAGAGACAGGTGTAATTAATGGGGATGAGTGAGGAGGGGCTGAGGACACAACGGTGAACATTTGTGAAGGAACACAGCTCTGTGACAGGCAGAGGAGGAGCACTGTATTCCGAGGGAGGGGGGGGAGGCAGGAGTGTGTAGGGATGGAGCAGTGTAATTTGTGTGTGTAGGGGGTGATGAGGGTTGTATTGTGTGTGGGGGGAGGGGTAATGGAGGGTGCATTGTATTGTGTGTGGGGGGAGGGGTAATGGAGGGTGCATTGTATTGTGTGTGGAGGGAGGGGTAATGGAGGGTGCACTGTATTGTGTGTGGGGGGGAGGGGTAATGGAGGGTGTATTGTGTGTGGGGGGAGAGGTCATGAGGGGTGCATTGTATTGTGTGTGTGTGTGTGTGTGGGGAGAGGGGTAATGGGTGCATTGTATTGTGTGTGGGGAAAGGGGTAATGGGGGGTGCATTGTATTGTGTATGGGGAGAGGGGTAATGGGGGGTGCATTGTATTGTGTGTGGGGAGAGGGGTAATGGGGGGTGCATTGTATTGTGTGTGGGGAGAGGGGTAATGGGGGGTGCATTGTATTGTGTGTGGGGAGAGGGGTAATGGGGGGTGCATTGTATTGTGTGTGGGGAGAGGGGTAATGGGGGGTGCATTGTATTGTGTGTGGGGAGAGGGGTAATGGGGGGTGCATTGTATTGTGTGTGGGGAGAGGGGTAATGTGTGTGTGTGGGGGGAGGGGCAATGGGGGTGCATTGTATTGTGTGTGGGGGGAGGGGTAATGGGGGGTGCATTGTATTGTGTGTGGGGAGGGGTAATGGGGGGTGCATTGTATTGTGTGTGGGGAGGGGTAATGGGGGGTGCATTGTATTGTGTGTGGGGAGGGGTAATGGGGGGTGCATTGTATTGTGTGTGTGTGTGGGGGTAATGGGGGGTGCATTGTATTGTTTGTGTGTGTGTGTGTAGGGGTAATGGGGGTGCATTGTATTGTGTGTGTGTGTGGGGAGGGGTAATGGGGGGTGCATTGTATTGTGTGTGGGGAGGGGTAATGGGGGGTGCATTGTATTGTGTGTGGGGAGGGGTAATGGGGGGTGCATTGTATTGTGTGTGTAGGGGTAATGGGGGGTACATTGTATTGTGTGTGTGTGTGTGTGTGGGGGGGGGGTAATGGGGGGTGCATTGTATTGTGTGTGTGTGTAGGGGTAATGGGGGGTGCATTGTATTGTGTGTGTGTGTGTGTGTGTGTGTAGGGGTAATGGGGGGTGCATTGTATTTGTGTGTGTGTGTGTGTGTGTGTAGGGGTAATGGGGGGTGCATTGTATTGTGTGTGAGGAGAGGGGTAATGGGGGGTGCATTGTATGTGTGTGTGTGTGTGTAGGGGTAATGGGGGGTGCATTGTATTGTGTGTGCGTGTGTGTGTAGGGGTAATGGGGGGTGCATTGTATTGTGTGTGAGGAGAGGGGTAATGGGGGGTGCATTGTATTGTGTGTGGGGGGAGGGGTAATGGGGGTGCATTGTATTGTGTGTGTGTGTGTGTGTGTGTGTGTGTGTAGGGGGAGGGGTAATGGGGGGTGCATTGTATTGTGTGTGTGTGTGTGTGTGTGTGTAGGGGGAGGGGTAATGGGGGGTGCATTGTATTGTGTGTGGGGAGGGGTAATGGGGGGTGCATTGTATTGTGTGTAGGGAGGGGTAATGGGGGGTGCATTGTATTGTGTGTGGGGAGGGGTAATGGGGGGTGCATTGTATTGTGTGTGTAGGGGTAATGGGGGGTGCATTGTATTGTGTGTGTGTGTGTAGGGGTAATGGGGGGTGCATTGTATTTGTGTGGGTGTGTGTGTGTGTGTAGGGGTAATGGGGGGTGCATTGTATTGTGTGTGCGTGTGTGTGTAGGGGTAATGGGGGGTGCATTGTATTGTGTGTGTGTGTGTGTAGGGGTAATGGGGGGTGCATTGTATTGTGTGTGTGTGTGTGTGTAGGGGTAATGGGGGGTGCATTGTATTGTGTGTGTGTGTGTGTAGGGGTAATGGGGGGTGTATTGTGTGTGTGAGTGTGTAGGGGTAATGGGGGTTGTATTGTGTGTGTGTGTGTGTGTGTGTGTGTGTGTAGGGGTAATGGGGGGTGCATTGTATTGTGTGTGTGTGTGTAGGGGTAATGGGGGGTGCATTGTATTGTGTGTGCATGTGTGTGTAGGGGTAATGGGGGTGCATTGTATTGTGTGTGTGCGTGTGTGTGTAGGGGTAATGGGGGGTGCATTGTATTGTGTGTGTGTGTGTGTGTGTAGGGGGTGATGGGGGGTGCATTGTAGTGTGTGTGTGTGTGTGTGTGTCAGAGATGTGTGTGTAAGAAGCAGTACTGTGTTTGTATATATGAATTAGAGCAGTCTGTGCGCCCCCCCCCCCCAGAACTATATGGGTTACCCAGAGCGCTATGTCACCCATCGCAGTGATGAGTACACCACCAGAGCTGTTTGCCACTCCAGTAACGTCTATGCTCCCTGCCCCTCCTGTAATGTATATATTGTAGCCCCCAGCCCCTCTTGTGATGTATATACAGCAGTGCTGTCAGTGTGCAGTCATGTGTGTTAGTGACAGCCATCGTGAAACAGCCACATGTCCTGAAGGAGCTGGACGGAAACAAGCAGGAGAGGTGAGTTAGGCTGCTGGCGACTTTCCCATATTAATACCTGTAAGGGCTCATGCGCACGTAACTGCTGAATATTCTGCAGCGATTTGACAGCACATGTGCGCGTCAAATCGCTGCAGAAACACTGCATAATGGATTCAGTTTTTCTGTACAAAAAAAGCCGATTTCCTGCGCTCTGGCTGCTGCCCCCACCATAGACAGAGCGGGAGCTGCATCCATAGCGCACGGAATAATTGACATGCTCATTTTATGAACGCACGGATTTGGGTCAACATTTTAGCACCCAAATCACTGCGTTCATAAAAGCAATGGGTGCACGTATCATGCACAATCTACATAGATTGTATAGGGGACACAGGACGCATGCATTTACACTGCAGTGCTATACGCAGCGTAAATGCATGTAATTACGCAACGTGCGCACGAGCCCTAATGCGTCTGTGTCTGCATGTATGTCAGTGTATATAACTGTGCATATATTTGTCTGTTTATATGTATTTTTCTGAATTTGTCTTCAAATATGTATATACGCATGCCTGTATGTGTGTGTGTGCGTGTCTGTGTGTGGATGGGGCCCACTGAGACTCACCCGGAGGCCACAAAACCCTGGAGCTGGCCCTGGCTGCCTTAACATTGGGATCAATAAAAAATATGTGACAAAAGCGGGCTTTACACGCTACAATATATCTTACGATGTGTCGGCGGGGTCACGTCGTAAGTGACGCACATCCGGCATCGTTAGTGATATTGTAGTGTGTGACAGCTACGTGCGACCCTGATTGTGCGTTAAAACGTTGATTGCATACACGTCGTTCATTTTCTAAAAATTGAACGTCTTTGTTCATCGTTCTTGAGGCAGCACACATCGCTCCATGTGACACCCCGGGAATGATGAACACAGCTTACCTGCGTCCCGCCGGCAATGCAGAAGGAAGGAGGTGGGCGGGATGTTTACGTCCCGCTCATCTCCGCCCCTCCGCTTCTATTGGCCGGCCGCTGTGTGACGTCCCTTTCACTTCAGGAAGTGGATGTTCGCCGCCCACAGCGAGGTCATTTGGAAGGTAAGTACGTGTGACGGGGGTTAATCGTTTGTGCGACACGGGCAACAAATTGCCTGTTCCGCACATACGATGGGGGCGTGTGCGATCGCATACGAGATCGAAATGTGTAAAGCAGCCTTAACTCTACTTTCTGTGTGTAAGTGGACAGCTGTGATTTATCCTGGACTGTATCTGTATTGTAGTACTGTAAATCTGAATGTGGCAGAACAGGATAAGATAAATGTTCATTGGATTTATATCTAAATGCTACGGTTCGTGCTCTACTGTTATGGCTAAAAATGTTAATGTTATGGGGCCCCCACCAGATTTTCTGCCCAGGGGCCCCCACCAACCTTAATCTGGCCCTGGTAGACGATTGGAAATGAGTGATTTGGAGCAATAAGACAAAAGTCAATAGACTAAGCTTTGATGGGAATAAATAGTTATTGCAGAAACAAGGTAAAAAAGAGGCTAAAGGATATAGAAATTGAAGGAACCATCAAGTTCAGTGGAGGAAGCCTGATGATTTGGGTTATTTCATAGTAAAAGGCGTTGGATACTTTGCCCGGATCGATGGTAGTCTCAATGTTGAGCTATATGTGAGTATCCTTCAAGATGAGCTACTTCATACAGTAGAGTTCTATGGGTATGAAAAACGTCATAGTGTTCCAGCATGACAATGACCAGGAGCATAAGTCGAGATTGGTGAAGAAATAGTTCAACGATAATGAAGTAGAGTTGCTGCATATTAATCCCACAGACCCCAGACCTCAACCCAATTGAAAACTTGTGTGTAAAGTTGAAGAAAAAGCTGTATGCATGCGCAAGTGAGTCAACCAGTATGCACCAACATTGGGAATGTGTACAAGAGACCTGGGATCAGATTTCGGTTAAGACATGCTCGATTCTGATGGAGAGAATGCCAAGAAGGACTCAGTGTTAAAAGCCAAAGGTGGATTTACAAAATACTAATAAAATTGTAAAATTAAAATTTAGATTTTAAGGAACAAAACAGTATTAAGGAAGTGCAATGACAAGAATCTGCATAACTAATTTCATGCTAAAAAGTTGCAAATCAGATTTACACATGACAAAGCCAAAATTAATGTCAGTAAATTGAAGGTAGTCTCACATTCAAAGCTGTAGTGAATAGTAAGATATGGAGCCTGAAAATATTTTATTCTTGTGCTTGTCACTGTAAATGCTCAACATAAAGCACAGGATAAATGTGAACTGATCAAAAGTGTTCTGTACCCAAACTTGCCACCACTAGCATTGAACTCAACTCACAAAAAACAAGTCCTCACTCAGGTAAATCACCTATTAATGAAAATATAGGGGGCTACCACATTACTTGGAAAAGTGCTGTTACCTCCCCTTCCCCCCCAAAAAAATAAATTGAAAGATATGCACTCCCAAATAAAAAAAGCTCCCTTCTAAGCCCCACAGTGTGTCTAAACCACAGTTAGGCTATGTGCGCACTTTGCGTCGAGGTAGTTGCAGTTCAAAAAGCATCCTCTGGCAAAAAGGACAATGCTTTGGGCTTTAAAAATGCATGTAAAACGCAAAGAAAGTAGCCTATGCGCACCTTGCGGTTTTCATGAGTTTTTAGTGCTTTTCCGGTGCTTTTAGAAATGCTGCAGTTTTGTATTAAATTGAATGGATGGGAAACGCAGCCAAAATGGCAAAAACAATTGACATGTTGCTTCTTTTAACGCTGCAAAATGCAAATTAAATGCAGCGTTTTGAACAGCAAAGTGCGCACAAGAAAGCTCAATGTCCCATTGACTTTGCTTGAAAAGCATAACACAAGCATTTTGGCATGAAAACGCTGCAGTTGAAAAAGCAGGTAAAAAGAAAAGTGCGCACATAGCCTTAATGTCCTCATGTTTGGCATTGTTGTAGTGAGGAAGCTCACTTAATTTATGGGGTGTGTGTCTCAAGAAGCATGTACTGTGTACAATCTATTGGTACTACAATGTACTGGGCACTACAAAGGCTTATTTGCAATTTTTAACTTTGCAAATTTCGCTGTGTTTGACTTCATGGGTGTTTTCCAGAGACAAAGTCGTCACTACACCCGTACATTAATTCCCAAAGTGGTGCAATTTGCAAAATGTGTTCACTTGAGGTGGTATTTGCTGCTATGGCACTAAGGTGCACTGCAAATGGAGTCCACAAACAGTTCTACGAAAATCTGTGCTCCAAAAATCAAATAGTGGTCCTTCCCTCATGAGCCCTGTGGTGTGGCCCAGTCACATGTGGGGAATTGCACATTCAGGCAAAATAGTGCAACACATTCTGGGGCCTTTTTTTTTCTATTCCCCTTTGGAAAATTGGAAATCTGGGGTTAAAATAACATTTTATGGGTAAAAATTTATTTTTCTTCAATGCCCAATTAAATAAAATTTGGTGACACACCTGTAGTGTCAATATGCTCATTGAAACCCTAGATAAATTCATTGAGGGGGTTCAGTGTGTAAAATGTTGCTGTTCTGGTACCTCAGGAGCTCTGCCAACTTGGCACCCACAAACTACTCCAACTATATCTGAACGCCAGTATGGCACTCCTTGCCTTCTGAGCTTTGCACTATGCCTCAAAAGTAGTTTTCAACCTTGTATGGGATATTGGTGAACTCAGAAAAAAAGGGGAACAAATTATTTGGTCCATTTTCTCTTATCAGTATTACTCTTTTTGAAAACTAAAACTTTGGGGCAAAAACAACAATTTGGTGAAAAAAAATTATAACTTTTTATTTTCAAACCCTGATGTTATACAATTCAGTGAATCACCTATTTGTTAAAATTGCTCATTACACCCTGAGATGAATTTCTTAAGAGGTTTAATTTCCAGAATGGGTTCACCTGTGGGGGGGATCTGCTATTTTGGATTATCAGGGGCTCTTCAAATGTAGCATTGCGTTCGCAATCTATTCCAGCTAAAATGGTGCTTCAAAATTCAAATAGCACTCCTTCCAAGCCACTGCCATGTGCACAAACAGTAGTTTTCCACCACATATGGAGTATTGATATACTCATGACAAATTTCACAGAAAACTATAAGATGTTTTTTTTTCCTGCTATCCTTGTGAAAATATTAAATTTGGAGTTAGAACAACATTTTTGTGGGAAAAAAATTGTTTTGTTTTTTTTATTTTCATGGCTCAATGTTGTAAAATTCAATGAAACACCTGGAGGTTTAAGATGTTCACCACACATATATTCGTTGAGAGGTCTAGTTTTCAAAAAGGGGTCACTTGTGGTTTTTTCACTGTTTAGGCACAATGGGGGCTCTCCAAACTCGACATGGCATCTACTATCTATTCCAGATAATTTTTCAATCTAAAAGTCAAATGGCACTCCTTCATTTCTGATCCCTACCATGTGCCCAAAGAGAAGTTTTCCAAAACTTATGAGGTATCTATGCACTCAGTAGAAATTGCACAGGTTGCACAACAAATTAGACTGTACATTTTCTCCTGTTACCCTTGCGAAAATGATATATTTGAAGCAAAAATACAATTTTTATGTGAAAAAGTAAAATTTTCATTTTTTCCACATTGCTTTAGTTCCTGTAAAGCATCTGAAAGGTGGTTGTGGCTATCAGTACTTTATGGGGTGCAGTTTTCAGAATGGTGTCACTTTGGGTATTTTATGTTACCTAGCCCTCTGAAAGTCATTCAAATCTGATGTAGTCCCTAAAGAAATGGCTTTGTAAATTTTGTTAGAAAAATAAGAATTAACTGATAAGCTTTTAACTTTGTTACAAAAAAATGTTGTAAAAATGGTGATGATGCAAAGGGAAATGTTATTACCATATTTTCATTTTATAAGATGCACTGGATTATAAGACGCACCCCAAATTTAGTGAGGAAAAACTAAAAAAATAATTTTTAATGTTAAAATGAGGGTGTGTCTTATAATCCTAGTACATCTTATATTATCTTACCAGGGGGGGAACAAAGGTGGTGGAGCGACTCAGGAAGGTCACAGGAGGCCAGGTCGGCGATACTGTGGGCTTAGGGGTGTAGCGACGGGCGCAATTTAATTCCCCGGGTATGGCTTACCAGGGCGACGGTGGTGGAGCGGGGTCATAGGAGGCAGGTCACAGGACGCGCTCGGGGGTGTAGCGGCAGGCACCATTGATCTGTGGGCGGCCGGGTTGCGGAGGTCTCACAGCACAGGTTGTCTCGGCAGCGCAGTGCATTGATCTGCGGGTGGGCACCCACCACCAAGACACTCTTGCAGCCCACCTACAGATCAATGCACCCGCCACCGAGACATCCTCGCAGCCCGCCCGCCTGCAGATCAATGCCGCCTGTATGTATAAATTTCATTGTTTGTCAGTGTTTTCTCTGAGCTGCATTACTATTTCCACTTTTGCTTGTATATGATAGTAATTTTACTTTCTCCTTATATTTATAGAAGCAACCATATGAGTAAGACCGGTGAGGTCGAAACTTCAGCTATATTGTTTACCTTGATATACACACACTGGCCTTTCTGTGTGTTATCCAGTTGACGCGCCCAAGGGGTCCCTCAGGGTTACTCATCACCGGGCCGGTGTTGATTCGGGTTGTCACAGCATGCCAGGCCCGGTTCCATGACCCTGGCAGTGTCAGTAAATGGGAGGAATGATGACGATGGGGGTTGTAGTTTTCGTGACGCCACCAGTGGTATGTGGCCAAGCATTAGCAGCCGCTGTGGGAGGTCTTCTCAGATGATAACGCAGCTCGGATGGTATAGCTCTCCACAGGCAGAGCTCAGGCCCCAGGGAGGAGGTGGGGAGTAGTAGTCCACTCTATTAAAGGAGCACAGGGTTGGAGGCGACGAAGAAAGAGAGCAACACAGGGGTTGCAGTCAAAGTTCTTTACTCACTGATATGTCGCTGCCCTTAAATGGCCAGTCATGGGCTTCAGCCAATCCTGGATAATTCAGAGGTCAGAACCTGTGGGTTTCTGTTATGATTCAGGGACCGAGGAGGATCAAAAAATGCGGAATCCCAAAAAGGTAACAGAGTGGCTGGAAACTTACCAGACTGCAGACCTAATCCTGACACACAACTAAAAGTAGCCGTGGGGCGTGCCTACGATGACCTGGACGCCTCGACAAAGCCGGAAAACTAAATAATCTCACAGATAGAGATATAAGAAAGCTAATCTGCCTCGGAGCAGTCCCCAAAGATAGATAGATAGCCCCCCACATGTAAAGGCTACGGTGATATAGAAAAACACAATACAAAGCCAGAAAAGACAGATTTCAGCAAAGGTGAGGCCCAAACTATCTTTATAGGAAAGGATAGGAAAGAGCAACTGTCTGCAGCTGTAAAAACCCCAATATATACCAGCACTTTGATATGGAAAAATCCTGAGCTTACACAACCTCTCCCCCACTGTGTCAGCCCTCTGATGTTACTGGGGTCCAAAAGCACTAATGCAGATGAGAGACTGAATTAATACCAAGCATGACAAACACAATACCTTGCAGAATCATGGATCTAAGTATACAGACACTCCCAGCAGGGAATGATCCGATTCCACCAAGATAGGAATCAAGCCTTAAGGTGGTGTCACACACAGCGACGACGACAACGACGTCGCTGCTACGTCACCATTTTCTGTGACGTTGCAGTGACGTCCCATCGCTGTCGCTGTGTGTGATATCCAGCAACGAGCTGGCCCCTGCTGTGAGGTCGTTGCTCGTTGCTGAATGTCCTGCTTCATTTTTTCGTCGTCTCTCTCCCGCTGTGAAGCACACATCTCTGTGTGTGACAGCGAGAGAGCGACGAAATGAAGCGAGCAGGGAGCAGGAGCCGGCGTCTGGCAGCTGCGGAAAGCTGTAACCACTGTAAACATCGGGTAACCAAGGGAAGACCTTTCCCTGGTTACCCGATATTTACCTTCATTACCAGCCTCCCCCGCTCTTGCTGCTAGTGCCGGCTCCTGCTCTGTGCACATGTAGCTGCAGTACGCATTGCGTAATTAACCCTATGTGTACTGTAGCTAGGAGAGCAAGGAGCCAGCGCTAAGCAGTGTGCGCGGCTCCCTGCTCTCTGCACTGTGACATGTAGCTGCAGTACACATCGGGTTAATTAACCCGATGTGTACTGTAGCTAGGAGAGCAAGGAGCCAGCGCTAAGCAGTGTGCGCAGCTCCCTGCTCTCTGCACATGTAGCGACGTTATGATCGCTGATGCGTCGCTGTGTTTGACAGCTAAGCAGCAATCATAACAGCGACTTACAAGGTCGCTGTTACGTCACAGAAAATGGTGACGTAACAGCGATGTCGTTGTCGCTGTCGCTAAGTGTGAACCCAGCTTTAGTATTAAAGCAGAAAAAACAACATGAAAGTGGAAAACAAACAGCACAGGTACAAACACCACTTATCTGAGAGGAGTTCTGGTAGTGAGCAGAGCTGGTTACAGAATGTCCTTAACACACAGGAGACATTGACCACCGGCAAGTAACAAGAGAAAACTACTCAGTTAAAAAGCCCAATCTGACCCTGATTGCCAGTCCTCCACAGGTGTGTGGCTTTCATTCCACACGTCAACTGCACCGCAAGCACTGCCTACAAGGGGGAGCCCCAAACTGGAAAACATATTCACAACAGGTTTCACTGTGAGTCCTTCCTTCCTGCGCTATGTTGTGTGAGTCCCTGCAACTTGAAGCTATGCTGGGACCTGAGCCTTTAGATTGACTCCATTCCTGTCCCGTGTAGCAGGCAGCGTGAGTCTGTAGTTGGTGCTGTCCTTTTGGTCACGACCCCAGGCTCTATATGCTGCTGTGCCCCACCAGCCTAGGGCTCTGCACCCTGTTCTCTGTGCATCCAGTCCTGAGGGAGCTATATTGTAGCTCTCCTCTCTCCTCAGCGACCGTGTCCTCCACATCTCACTTGTTCCCTGTCCGTCACTCTCTTATGACTGACTGAATGGCTGTGTGTGTGTGTCGCCTTGCTCTCCAATTTGTACTCACTTCTGGTCCTGGGAGAAATTCCCCAAGCCTTCCATCCCCAGGACCTCTCTCCTACAGCTCTGCATCTTTCTCTCTCCTTCCCCAGACTGTCTGCCGTGAAACTGCTGACTCACTATTTCCCTCTTTCTTTGATCTGCTCGCTCCCCCCCCCCCGGGTTCCTGAACTAGTGAGTAGAGGGTCCACTACATTAGTAATAGCCACCCCCAATGTCTCTACCCTAGCCCAGTCCCAGTGAGAGGGCAACTAACTGTGTTTTGGTGGATTGTGGTGGTTTACCGGTAATGACCTCCACCGTATCTGAGATAAATACTGGTGAGGTACAGTACCCTGTGGTGCCTGAAGCCGCAGGGGCGCCACACAATCACTGTAAATAAACTCAGTTTTCTGCATCTGCATTACAAGTGTCCTGCAATTTTTTGGACTAAAGTACAGTAAGGGCCTAAGAACCCTTTTTGCTAGCACCTCTTTTCTCCATATTACGTGTGCTCACAATTTTTTTCTAATTTGGAAAGTAGGACACACTTTGTAGAGAGATATAGAAGAGATAGTTGTTTCCATCATAATCACGTACACTTGGCTTAGCCTAGCATGCTAAAATCCAACATGACTGATGATTCTTTTTCAACATCTTAAATTAGCAGGTTTTGCTGACTGTAGATAGGAATATTGCAGATCTCCTTTGTGCACGTCTTCTCAAGGACAACATCTAGAAGGAGTTTTATGTTCTCCCTGTGTTTGCTTGGGTTTCCTCCAGGTTCTTTGGTTTTCTCCCACACTCCAAAGAGATACTGATAGGGAATTTAGATGTGAGCCCAATGGGGACAGTGATGATGTCTGTAAAATGCTAAGGACTTAATAGCGCTATACAAGAGAGTGAAATAAATCAAGAATATAGACACAACTTTTATATTTATTGTAATATTATCAATTTGGATACAAGTACTGATTGTTTAAATTAAAGGTTTTAAGCCCAGAAGAGCAGGAGGACTCATAGTACAGTGTTGTACGTCAAGAAGTAAGCAAGCCAAAGTATTCCTTGACTATTGTCAAGTAATGCATAAAGGAAGACTTCAGTCAAAAATGTAGTTTAGTAACACCTAGAATTGTATTCTTTACATTGAAATGAATTAGAGATACTTGTATTCACTTTTACAGTATAATGTCTACTTTGTAACAATGTGGTTGAGATATCTCCTTGATAGTGATGGGCAAACTCACAGATAATCGGGACCGGTGGACCTAACCGAATAAAAAAAAATCTAGTTCCGGCTCAAAATTGATCCCGGATAAGTCTATGGGGACCAGAATTCGGCAATTAAAAATGGCGGTAAAAGTGATTGGGGTATAGAAGCAAGCGGACTATACTTACCAGGTTTCCAACGTGGCTATAACTGCTTCCCGGCCAATCATTCACTTCCAGGGCTGCTCATTACCTGGATTGTATATGCACTGCTTTCTCTGCCCACCAGCATCTGTGATTGGATGCAGTCAGATGCGACCCCCACCCTGAGTGTCAGTATGTCAGCTCACTGCTTACAATAACAGATGCTATGTGCGTCTATTGTGGTATAAAAATAAATAAATCAAATATTTGTCGTAGGTTGCCCCATATTATGATACCCAGCACAACTAAAGCATATGGCTAAAGGCTACAGCCACCAGCCATGCCCTTATCTTTGCTGTGTATCAAAATATGAGCTACCGTATGAGTTTTTTTTAAAAAAACTATTTCAATAAATAATTTTAAAAAATGTTGTGAAGTCCCACAAATGACCACCCACTGTGGACTTCAGGCAAAGAGTGAGCCTCAGTGATCAGCGATGGCATCACTCTTGGGTGGTTGAAGGCTGCTATTTATAGGCTGGGGGGGTCCAATAAGCATTTGTCTTCCCAGCCTGAAAATACCAGTGCCCAGCTGTTGGCTTTATTATGCCTGGGTATCAAAATTAGGGGGGGACCATATGCCTTTTTTAAATTACTTATTTTAAAAAAAGCCGCATGCAGTTCTTCTTATTTTGATAAACAGCTAAGATAAGCGCATGGCTGGGGTCTGCAGCCTGTAGCCATATGCATTATCTGTGCTGGGAATTATAATATGGGAGAGCCTATGCCAATTTTTTAAAATTTATTTATTTTTACTATACGATATAAACCCGTCGACAGGGTCTGTGACTGGAAGCGTCATCCACACTGTCACTCAGCGTGGAGTCATGTCTGACTGCAATGAATCACAGATGCCAATAGGTGTGGAAGGAGTGCATATGCAATAAAGGTAATGAGCAGCCCTGGAAGTAAATAAGCGCCAGGAAGAAGTTACAGCCATGCCAGAGCCTCGTTAACTACAGCCCGCTTGCTTTATTATTTTTTCTTTATTTTTCTTTAATTTTGTATTTCCCGAGTGATGTCATTGCTGATCGCTGAGGCTCAGTCTTTGCCTGAAGTCTACAGTGGATGGTCATGTTCCATGATCGCGTGCTCTTACTTCAGATGCAGCAGAGCTTGAATCGTCGCGGGATCTTGTGTAGATGTCAGACTTGAAGGGGTATTTTGGAGATTAATAAAGTGGTGACAGAGGGTGTTTTTTTTCTATTGTTTCCCTAATAAAGGATTTTTTTATGTTTCTGTTCATTTATTTTCACTTACATACTAGTAAAGGGGGTCTCACTAGGGCTTAGTGGCAGCTGGTAGCTGCAATTAACCTCTTAGTACCCCGATTACCACCACACCAGGGCAATCGGGAAAAGCTGGATAAAGTTCCAGATGGCCGCATCTAATGAATGCAACAATCCTGGGTGGCTGCTATTTTTAAGCTGGGGGGGGTCTAATAAGCATTTGTCTTCCTAGCCTGAGAATACAAGCCACAGCTGTTGGCTTTATCATGGTTGGGTATCAAAATTGGGGGTGGAACCACAGGTCTGTGAATGTAAGCATCAGCCAGTGGGGGTGCATCTGACTACAACTAATCACAGACGCCTATAGGTGGGGAAATGAGTGCATACCGAATGAAGGTAACGAGAGGCACCGGAAGGGAATGAGCAGCCAGTAAGCAGTTACAGCAACGCCGATGCCTCAGTAAGTACAGTCCTCTTGATTTATTATTTTTTTTGTTTATTTTTCCTTTTTTTTGTATTTCCCGAGTGATGGATTTGGATTTTTAGCCGGAATTCCCTGAGAATTCTGGGCCAAGACCTGGCACTCAGGTACGTTTGAAATCGCTTGGATCCAAACTTTTACAGTCCAGGTCCACCCATCACTATTCCTTGACACAATCTTTTTTGCACTAGGAAAAAAGTAATCAGC